>NC_073635.1:87575000-88175000 GCF_029407905.1 Bubalus kerabau
TGAGTGATGTTGAGCATCTTTTCATGTGTTTGTTAGCCATCTGGATGTCTTCTTTGGAGAAATGTCTATTTAGTTCTTTGGCCCATTTTTTGATTGGGTCGTTTATTTTTCTGGAATTGAGCTTCAGGAGTTGCTTGTATATTTTTGAGACTAATTCTTTGTCAGTTGCTTCATTTGCTATTATTTTCTCCCATTCTGAAGGCTGTCTTTTCATCTTGCTTATAGTTTTCTTTGTTGTGCAGAAGCTTTTAATTTTAATTAGGTCCCATTTGTTTATTTTTGGTTTTATTTCCAATATTCTGGGAGGTGGGTCATAGAGGATCCTGCTATGATTTACGTCAGAGAGTGTTTTGCCTATGTTCTCCTCTAGGAGTTTTATAGTTTATGGTCTTACATTTAGATCTTTAATCCATTTTGAGTTTATGTTTATGTATGGTGTTAGAAAGTGTTCTAGTTTCATTCTTTTACAAGTGGTTGACCAGATTTCCCAGCACCACTTGTTAAAGAGATTGTCTTTTCTCCGTTGTATATTCTTGCCTCCTTTGTCAAAGATAAGGTGTCCATATGTGCGTGGATTTATCTCTGGGCTTTCTATTTTGTTCCATTGATCTATATTTCTTTGTGCCAGTACCATACTGTCTTGATGACTGTGGCTTTGTAGTAGAGCCTGAAGTCAGGCAGGTTGATTCTTCCAGTTCCATTCTTCTTTCTCAAGATTGCTTTGGCTATTCGAGGTTTTTTGTATTTCCATACAAATTGTGAAATTATTTGTTCTAGTTCTGTGAAAAATACTGTTGGTAGCTTGATAGGGATTGCATTGAATCTATAGATTGCTTTGGGTAGTATACTCATTTTCACTATATTGATTCTTCTGATCCATGAACATGGTATATTTCTCCATCTATTAGTGTCCTCTTTGGTTTCTTTCACCAGTGTTTTATAGTTTTCTATATATAGGTCTTTTGTTTCATTTTTTTAACTGTTTTTTAAATTATTTTATTTTTAATATAAATTTATCTATTTTGCTGCTAAGTCACTTCAGTCGTGTCCAACTCTGTGCGACCCCAGAGACAGAAGCCCACCAGGCTCCCCGGTCCCTGGGATTCTCCAGGCAAGAACACTGGAGTGGGTTGCCATTTCCTTCTCCAATGCATGAAAGTGAAAAGTGAAAGTGAAGTCGCTCAGTTGTGTCCGACTCTTTGCGACCCCATGGATTGCAGCCCACCAGGCTCCTCCATCCATGGGATTTTCCAGGCAAGAGTACTGGAGTGGGGTGCCATTGCCTTCTCCGTTATCTATTTTAATTGGAGGCTAATTACTTTACAATAGTTTATTGGTTTTGCCATACATCAACATGAATTCTTTAGGTAGATATATTCCTAAGTATTTTATTTTTTTCATTGCAATGGTGAATGGAATTGTTTCCTTAATTTCTCTTTCTATTTTCTCATTATTAGTGTATAGGAATGCAAGAGATTTCTGTGTGTTGATTTTATATCCTGCGACTTTACTATATTCATTGATTAGCTCTAGTAATTTTCTGGTGGAGTCTTTAGGGTTTTCTATGTAGAGGATTGCCGGGAGCCGGCATATTGCATATTGAGTGCATATTGCATATTGAGTGCAGCACTTTCCACAGCATCATCTTTCAGGATCTGGAATAGCTCAACTGGAATTCTATCACTGCCGGGAGCCAGCGTGAGGAGCTCCACCCATGACAAAGGTCATGAGGAAGGAGGCTCGGCATACGCAAAGGCGGGATCAAGCCTCAGGAGTCCCCCTGGAAATTCTCGAGCATCTACCCCCAAAACCAGAGTCTGCCTACTTTCTGCTTTGTGCTTTCACCTACACCTCTGACTTTACGGGGGGCTGTCCCCCACTACCTCTCTCTGAAAAAAGAGTTAACTTACAGCTCCAGTTAATAAAGTTCCTGGGTGTGATAGTGTTTCAACCTACAAATTCCTTTGGAAGTCCTCTAGCCTGCCTGAATAGGTTTTTCCGGCCACATGTGATTGCTCAGAGCCTCCCATCTGTGAGAGGCATGAGATGTTCTAAACTGTCTAAATACAGATTCCTTTGAGCAGTTAAAAGATTGATTAGAAATTGTATTGGTGAAGGGATTTTCACTTGTTGGGCCAATGTTTGCTGCTAAGTTTCCATATCCCTTACCTGCTGTGTCCCTGGCAGTGTACTGATTAATATAATTGGTGTAAGTAGTAGCTTTAATGTTAGTAACCTGGAACCCTTGAGTTAATTCTTTTTCTTGTTATAGCCCACCACACCTTTGCTCTGTAGGAATGCAACTTTATCTAATGCTTTTGGAGGGTGGCTCCTGACCAATCACCTTTAGAGAAAAATAAGTTTTCTGAAGAAAGGGTCTTAAAATGTTAACAGGCCTCCAGGCCAGAAGATGATGCAAATCACCTAAGCTTTTGCATATGATAAGTTTGCAGGAAGAAAGCCTGGCTTGCTGCATGACTCTACCCCTTCCCCCATTATCCTCTATGCATAACTTAAGGTATAAAAACTACTTTGGAAAATAAAGTGCGGGCCTTGTTCACCGAAGTTTGGTCTCCCCATGTCGTTCTTTCTCTCACCTTCTGGCTGAATTATTCAGCCTCTCTTCTCCACTGAATTTCCTCACTGAGCTATCCTTATTCTATTACTCTTTATATCCTTAATTAACGTTTAATTAAGCAGTTGTTTCCTGATCCTCGCCAACGCCGTCACCGCTTCGAATTCCCTGGATCCACTGGGGCTGGACCCCGGCAGAGGATCATGTCATTGCAGGTGGATTCTTTACTGCTGAGCCACTGGGGAAGCCTGAGTTCTTTTATGCCATTTTTTAATTGCCATGTCTTTTTCCAGTCATTATTACCTTTCCCACATATCTGCCTGATTCTGATGCTGCCGATATTTAGGCCTGTTTTATCAGGGAGTATATTTTTCTTTAGGTTTAAAGGGTACTTTTTATGTTTTTATAGCCTGAACAAATAGCTTCCTCACTCACAGCTCTCATGAACTGATTTAATAGATGTTTATTGAGGGCATGAGTAACCTTGGAAAATGAGTTCTAGAGCCAGTTAAAATAAATGAGTCAGCAATTAGGGTTTAGACTGTTCTCAAAAGATTGGTTTTTGCCTTTTTATGCCACACATCAGGCTTCCCTGATGGCTCAGAGGGTAAAGAACCCACCTGCAATGCAGGAGACACAGGAGATGTGGGTTTGATACCTCGGTTGGGAAGATCCCCTGGAGGAGGGAATGGCAATCCACTCCATTATTCTTGCCTGGAGAATAAGGTCTGAGGAGCCTGGTGGGCTACAGTCCATAGAATCACAAAGAGTTGGACACAACTGAGCAACTAAACGTGCATTCATGCTTGCCACACATGGGTCATCAGTTACGTGGGGTTTAAGCAGGAATAATATTGCTATGGAATATCTAAATCAGGGCCACCTGTTAAGCACCCCTTGCATGAATACAAGAAGTAAGCATGGAAATCTTTGGGCTGGACGAGAAGTGAGAACTGGGTTAAAATTTAGATACTAAAATACAAATCATTAAGGAAAAGTAAGCTCTCTCTCCTAAGCTTAAATTCTACTCTATGTGAAAAGAATTTTCCTAGAATAAAGAGCAAATTTTGAAGGAAAATCCTGATTGGGAGGACAACTGCTATCTTAAAATAGATAATGTAAGGTTAAGTCCCTTGGACTGCGAGGAGATCAAGCTAGTCAATCTTAAAAGAAACCAATCCTGAATATTCATTGGAACGACTGAGGCTGAAGCTGAAGCTCCAATACTTTGACCACCTGATGCAAAGAGCTGACTCATTAGAAAAGACCCTGATGCTGGGAAAGATTGAAGGCAGGAGGTGAACGGGACGACAGAGGACGAGATGGTTGGATGGCATCACCGACTCGATGGACATGAGTCTGAACAAACTCTGGGAGATAGTGAAGGACATGGAAGCCTGGTGTGCTGTAGTCCATGGGCTCGCAGAGTCAGACATGACTGAGTGACTGAACAGTAGCAACAAAGGTTGTTTGTGGAAAATCTTATAAATCTTATTTGAAAAATTTCTGGGGACTTCCCTGGTGGTCCAGTGGTTAAAACTCCATGTTTTCACTGCAAGGGGCCTGGGTTCCGTTCCCGGTTGGAGAACTAAGATCCAGTATGCCACAGAGCACAGTCAAAATTTTTTAAAGATTAAAATGTGTGTGTTAATGCATGTTGGGATATGTTTTATTTATTAGTATTTGTTTGAGATGGTGGTGGTGCTGGTTTAGTCCCTTAAGTCATATCTGACTCTTTCGACCCCATGGACTGTAGCCCACCAGGCTCCTCTGTCCAAGGGATTCTCCAGGCAAGAATCCTGGAGTGGATTATCATTACCTTCTCCAGGGGATCTTCCTGACCCTGGGATCAGGGATCGAACCTGCATCTCCTGCACTACAGAAGGATTCTTTACCTCCTGAGATAAATTATATGAATCAATAAAACTAAACAAGATAACTTACTCTTTTAAGGAAAAAGTATCCTGGTTAGTAAAATTTTTGGACATTTGGAAGAAAACAAAAGTGATGAAGGCAGTGATTGTACAGTTTTGCCAGCCCTGCCTCTCAGGGGAGCGGGGTGCTGACGGAGGATCAGGAGTCCTGTGGGCAGGGGGCAGGGGGCAGGGATGGTAAAAAGTGTGCATCCTTTGGGGTCCCCACAAGCCCCAGCCGCTGGGCTCCTGGAAGGCCTCCAGGAGGCTCCCAAGTGAGACTGCACCACCCCTCAGCAGCATTTTCTGTCCTTAAGTTTATCATCCCTGCTTGGGCGGGTGGTAAATCCAGAGAATCTCCAGGATTTCAGTTCCTTTGCTCCAACCCTGACTTTTCCAGTATGCTTCTTAAATTCATTTGTCAATTTGAATAAACTTGAAATCAAACAACACACACACACACACACACACACAGCTGTCCATG
Source organism: Bubalus kerabau (assembly GCF_029407905.1). Taxonomy (NCBI): domain Eukaryota; kingdom Metazoa; phylum Chordata; class Mammalia; order Artiodactyla; family Bovidae; genus Bubalus; species Bubalus kerabau. The sequence continues at coordinate 87,579,973 of NC_073635.1, forward strand.
CCGTTTTCTGAGAGGTACTATTGAGAGGTTGAGAACAGATGTGGTTTGCTCAAAACAAGGCCTGACACAAAACCAGTGCTCTAGGGCTGTTCTTATTGTGAGTTTTATTATTGACATTAGGGATCTTGTGGAAAATGTGAGAACTTCATCCTTAGAAATGAAGCACAACGACCCATGTTTATATGAAGCAATGCGCTGTGCCCCGGCACATTATGCTGTTAGGGAGTAGCCCATTCTGTGGTGACTATATTTAGAAACCTAATGCATTTAAAGAGAAGCAGGCTCTGCAATCCAAGGTTTCAAATGTGTCAACAAAATGTGTGTATTTTTAATTACACTTTTATTCTGTGTATAATTATGTGCAATCTAGTCTTTTTATAAGAGAGAAACATACTTCAATTTTCTCCCTGTCAAGACGCAGGAAGAATTGTTAGAATAAACATGGCGTTATCATGTAAATCAAATTTAACGTGATGAGCAGCAGTGCAGTATAGCAGTTCAGAGCAGGAGATTTCATTTGAAACAGAACCGAGTTCAAGCCTGTCTCCACCAGCTGGCAAATGATGAGTCTGACCACGTTGCTTAGCATCCCAAAGACTCATTTTTCTCCTCTATCACACAGAGGTGGTAACAACAATAATACTTACCTTGTAAGGTACTTGTGAGCAGAATAATATTTTTAAACTGGTTGACCGGTGCAAGGAGCATTTCAGAAGTCTTAACAAATGCTATTTATTGTGCCATTATTGTTTCTCTTTTCATTCTCACTCTGGTAAGCCGAGTCCTGATTATTTTCTCCCTTGGGAAAACTGCTCATAAAATTAAGTGTCAGTAAGCCCGAGGTCTGAAGCCTGAGTGTACAGAAAAAGTCTTTTGGGGGAACTCCCAGGGGATTCCAATATGGAGCCAGGGGCAGAAACAGATTTCTGGCATTGTCATCAGAATGGAAATCTCCCAAAGTCTTAATTGCTTCTGAGAGTGTGGGCAATGTCTCCACACCGAGGCCAGATTTCCACTGGTTGCACTGGGGTGGGAGAGGCTGTCCCAAAGGAAGAGGCTCTGGACAGACCCAAACCCAGAAGGATGCTGTACCCTGTAGGGAGCTGAGTAGAGAATTGTGGGATTCTCTAAGGGAACTTCATAGGATGATGGAAATATTCTACATTTTGTTTTGGGTGACAGTTACTCAGTCAAAACTCACTAATTTGAATTATTAAGGTCTGTGCATTTTATTGCATATAAATGTCAAGTAAGTACATTTTAAAGCAAACAAACCACTTCATAGAAATCCCTTCTCTGTCTCAGTCACTTAGTTGTGTCTGACTCTTTGGAACCCTGTGGACTGTAGCCCACCAGGCTCCTCTGTCCATGGGGATTCTCTAGGCAAGAGTACTGGAGTGAGTTGCCTTGCCCTGCTCCAGGGAATTTTCCCAACCCAGGGATCAAATCCAGGTCTCCCGCATTGCAGGCAGATTCTTTACTGTCTAAACCACCAGCTGCTAAGTCTCTTCAGTCGTGTCCAACTCTGTGCGACCCCATAGACGGCAGCCCACCAGGCTCCCCCATCCCTGGGATTCTCCACGCAAGAATACTGGAGTGGGTTGCCATTTCCTTCTCCAATGCATGAAAGTGAAAAGTGAAAGTGAAGTCGCTCAGTTGTGTCCGACTCTTCGCGACCCCAGGGACTGCAGCCCACCAGGCTCCTCTGTCCATGGGATTTTCCAGGCAAGAGTACTGGAGTGGGGTGCCATTGCCTTCTCCGCTAAACCACCAGGGAAGCCCACAAATACTGGAGTGAGTACCTATCCCTTCTTCTGACCCAGGAATTGAACCAGGGTCTCCTGCATTGCAGGCAGGTTCTTTACCAGCTGAGCTACCAGGGAAGCCCAGGTCACAATCTACCATTCAGTAAAATGAAAGAGGAAATTCAGAAAAAGTCAGTCAGTCAGTTCAGTCGCTTAGTCATGTCCGACTCTTTGCTACCCCATGGACTGCAGCATGCCAGGCCTCCCTGTTCATCACCAACTCCCAGCGTTTACCCAAACTCATGTCCATTAAGTCAGTCATGCCATCCAACCATATAATCCTCTGTCGAACCCTTCTTCTCCCGCCTTCAATCCTTCCCAGCATCAGGGTCTTTTCCAATGAGTCAGTTCTTCGCATCAGGTGGCCAAAGTATTGGAGTTTCAGCTTCAACATCAGGACTGATCTCCTTTAGGAGGGACTGGTTGGATCTCCTTGCAGTCCAAGGGACTCTCAAGAGTCTTCTCGAACACCACAGTTCAAAAGCATCAATTCTTTGGTGCTCAGGTTTCTGGTCCCATCAATACATGGTAAATTGATGGGGAAACAATGGAAACATTGACCAACTTTATTTTGGGGGGCTCCAAAATCACTGCCGACAGTGACAGCAGCCATGAAATTAAAAGACGTTTGCTCCTTGGAAAAAACGATGTGACCAACCTAGACGGCGTATTAAAAAGCAGAGACATTACTTTGCCAACAAAGGTCCATCTAGTCAAAGCTATGGTTTTTCCAGTGGTCATGTATGGATGTGAGAGTTGGCAAGAATACACAGAAGGGCTATAAAAAAAGATCTTCATGATCCAGATGGCATGATCACTCACGTAGAGCCAGACATCCTGGAATTCAAAGTCAAGTGGGCCTTAGGAAGCATCACTATGAACAAAGCTAGTGGAGGTGATGGAATTCCAGTTGAGCTATTTCAAATCCTAAAAGATGATGCTGTGAAAGTACTGCACTCAATATGCCAGCAAATTTGGAAAACTCAGCAGTGGCCACAGGACTGGAAAAGCTCAGTTTTCATCCCAATCCCAAAGAAAGGCAATGCCAAGGAATGCTCAAACTACCACACCATTGTACTCAGAAAGAAGAGACACACATGATAGTTTCTTCTGATGTTTTTTATTTTTGAATTCAAATTAATAGATAAAAATTAAGAATCTCATACACAAAGGCATTTTATAAATCAAATAATGTGTCTTCAATATTTAGGTGGTCATTTCTTTTTTAATTTGTTGTTAGTGTGTACAATATTTCTAGGTGTTTTATAAGATGGTTTTAATATTAGTAAGCTTAAAATATTATATAACTCCTTTTTTAAAATTATGGTCTCATGTATCAAGAAAATTAAAAATAAAATTTAAAAAATCTATCCTCATTTATCATTATAAATATTGTTCCTTAGAATAGCATTTTTAGACTTATTTCCCACTCAGAAAAGCAAAACGAGTAACATTTTAAATGGCTTAATAAAAAGTAGAACTCAAAAGATTTTGTTCTGATATGACTTGAGGCATGAGACACATATATTTCTATAAGCAAAATGTTCAAGAAAATGTATGGATACCATTGCTTCCTGTTAAAAAGAAACAAATTGGAGGTAAGATGTATTGAAAAGCCTATATTTGCTTGTACACTATTTATTCATTTCCTTTATGCAACAGTCCTATTTAGTTTGTATATCTGGTGTTAACTGTTAGAAAATCTAAATGTTTATACATGCAGCGTTATTTTTATACTTGTAGTCATTCATGTATATTCTTACATCTCTATATATCTGTGCCTATATATTTTATGATCTGTAAACTGAAAATAATTATATGATTGACTAATTTATACATTCTTTAACCCACAAATATTTTCTAAGCACCTGCTATGAGCTGAACACCATGTTTGAATAAAGAAACAATAACCTGACAGATAACCTAGTATAGGAAGTATATTACTTGTCTCAAGAAACAGATGAAGAAAACTATGTAAAGCAAAACCGTAGTGATGGCAACTATGAAGGAAATGATGAAAGAAATTGGAAGAAAGATATTGGAGAGAGAACTCATGAGTGATGAGAATTCTAGAAGGATGGAGAAAAAGACCAAAGGACAATTTGTATATACACATGCCCAAAGGTGAAAAATACACCTTGAATCTGTAATTCAAAGGCGTCCCCAAATCCCAGGATAACTTTGTAATTCCTGAATTTGAAGAATAAAGAAAATATAGTGCACACTCTGTGATGCATGAAAAAAAAAACAAGATGGAATCCAGTTGTTTTTTTTTTTTTTTAATGGAAAAACCTGGTAGGAAGATGGCAGTGGAGCAATATTACAAACGTTGGAGAAGCCAAGATTGCAAGGAAGAGTAACACAGCAAGCCAAGATAGCATCCGTCTGCTGGTGCAAAATAAAGATAGTCTCGGAACTGCCAAGTTCAGAAAGGAGTCTGTTGGTCGGGCCTTGGCTTGTGGCTGTAAGTTCACGCCCTGCCCTTGCCCAGAGTCTCTGTCCTCAAAGCAAGTGTCCCAGGTCTCCACGCCAGCTGGCTTCTCATGAACTTCCAATAATAGGAGACCTGATGGGAGAGGGCAAGTAGAAGCGAGGGAGAAGCCGGGATCATTCTTCCTCCTTCTCCCAGCGTCAGGTTGCCTCCTTGGCGGGAGCCAACTCTCTACTGTGGTTCCAGCTCCCCACACAGCTCTGGCAACACTGCCTGGCCCCCTGATTACTCCAGCCCTGATGGAAACAGTCCCCCTTTGCTAAAGCTGATCCGTGGGCTGCCTCATCTCTTTCATACTTTGTCACTGGTTCCCTGCCACTGGCTTCTCACCCACTTGATTGTCTCATGTGGAGCCTATTCACTGACAAGACCTGATGCATTGTCCAGGTACATCACCCATCAATACCGTAAGTATTCTAAGAAATGACCTTGGAATCACAGCAGGCACCTCAGGGGACACCAAGGAAGGAAGAGTGGGAAAACAATGCACCTTGCTTTGCTAAACCCTAATGAATGCTCATAATGAAAATGGGAATTTGAAAAACTTTTGTGATGTAAAGCTTCTTAAAGTAAAAGAGATGCATAATAGGTGTAAGTTTAATAATATTTCAGAAATAAACAGTTTTAGGCCCTCTGAGAGAATAAAAAAAGGAGACAAGGTAATTCAAAGTAGTCTTTTTTTGGTTGCACATGTAGGACCTTAGTTCCTCAACCAGGGATATCAAACCCACGCCCCTTGCACTGGAGGCAGGGAGTCTTCACCACCGGACTGTCAGGGAAGTCACAATTCAAAGTATTCTTAAGAGTACATCTTGGGGCAAGGAAAGCAATGGGAGTAAGCATTTCAAGTGGGGGCATGCAAACATTATTTAACACTGATATGTTCCTATGAGGTAGGAAGAAGATTCAGAAAGCATGCTGGAAACTCCATTTTCACAGGAAAAAAAAAAAAAGAGAGAATGATCCAAACCATGAAAATAAATGGAAAAAGAAGAGAAGATAGCATTAAGTATTTCAGTGTATGTGCAGCTTTAGAGTAGGTTTATCAAAATGTCAGTGGGTTAAAATGTTGTATCACATACAGTGAGGATCAGACTGCATTAGGAGTAAAAATAGCTCTTTATCATCAATGAAATCACCACAAGACAAGGTGACAGAAGAGGTTTACAGTGAATGAATAGCAAGGCCACACCAAGCAAGGACAATGAAAAGAAGCTCCAGAGGCAATATTTTCATCGAATAATGTGAAGCTCAAGGCTGAAAGCCTTGAACAGAGCAAAGAGAGATAAAAGTGAGGTTTAAATTTTTGAGTCTCGGAAGAATAAACCTTAATGCACATAAAGAAAAGACTGTATAATAATAATATAATAATAATAATAAGCAGAGATTGTATAATACTTCTGTGGCAGGCCTAACTGGGCCAAACTGCTAATGGAGGAGATGGAACAGCACCATCAGGGGCCTAGAATCAGGCAGCAGGTGTGCTAAGAAAGCTTTCTGAGCTGAGGAACGGCAGTCACGAAGCAGATTTTCCACCATCTCTTGCCTCTGAAGACTTACTTAGTGACCATCAAGTCTGCATGTGCCTGACGAGGCCCCTGGGGCCACTGCTTGGACGTGGACACAAAGCAACAAGCCCTGTGCACGTCTGAGAGTGCATCTTCAAGGTGTGCGCGCTTGCCGGCACCACTATCAAGAAAGAGCTGACCTCTGCTGCCAAGAGGAAGTACGAATGGTTTCTAGAAATTTGTTACCAGTGACAGCTCAGTTCAGTCGCTCAGTCGTGTCTCACTCTTTGCGACCCCATGGACTGCAGCACGCCAGGCCTCCCTGTCCATCACCAACTCCAGGAGTTCACTCAAACTCATGTCCATCGAGTCAGTCATGCCATCCAATCATCTCATCCTCCATTGTCCCCTTCTCCTCCTGCCTTCAATCTTTCCCAGCATCAAGGGCTTTTCCAATGAGTCCATTCTCCGCATCAGGTGGCCAAAGTAATGGAGCTTCAGCTTCAGCATCAGTCCCTCCAATGGATATTCAGCAGTGACAGCTGAATAGCAAAGTGATGGACGGTGACAGCTAACTCATAGGAAAGTATCCCCAAAACACATTTGTTGATCCATTTATTTTTTATCCAATTATTTTTATTTTGTTTTTTATTGATTTACAAGGTCTTTTTAATTTCAGGTAAACAGCTGAGTGATTCAGCTAGTTACATATATATATGGTTTTGTGTGTGTGTGTGTGTGTGTGTGTGTACATATACAGGGCTTCTCAGTCAGTAGTCTGACAGCAGTGCAGGAGACCTGGGTTCGATCCCTGGGTTGGGAAGATCCCCTGGAGAAGGAAATGGCAACCCACTCTAGTATTCTTGCCTGGAGAATCCCATGGACAGAGGAGCCTGGGGGGCTACAGTCTATGGGTCGCAAGAGTCAGACATGACTGAGTGACTAAGCACACAGCACATACATATATACATATACATATCAGATCAGATCAGATCAGATCAGTCGCTCAGTCGTGTCCAACTCTTTGCGACTCCATGAATCGCAGCACACCAGGCCGCCCTGTCCATCACCAACTCCCAGAGTTCACTGAGACTCACGTCCATCGACTCAGTGATGCCATCCAGCCATCTCATCCTCTGTCATCCCCTTCTCCTCCTGTCCCCAATCCCTCACAGCATCAGGGTCTTTTCCAATGAGTCAACTCTTCGCATGAGGTGGCCAAAGTACTGGAGTTTCAGCTTGAGCATCATTCCTTCCAAAGAAATCCCAGGGCTGATCTCCTTCAGAGTGGACTGGTTGGATCTCCTTGCAGTCCAAGGGACTCTCAAGAGTCTTCTCCAACACCACAGTTCAAAAGCATCAATTCTTCGGTGCTCAGCCTTCTTCACAGTCCAACTCTCACATCCATACATGACCACAGGAAAAGCCATAGCCTTGACTAGACGAACCTTTGTTGGCAAAGTAATGTCTCTGCTTTTCAATATGCTATCTAGGTTGGTCATAACTTTCCTTCCAAGGAGTAAGCATCTTTTAATTTCATGGCTGCAGTCACCATCTGCAGTGATTTTGGAGCACAGAAAAATAAAGTCTGACACTGTTTCCACTGTTTCCCCATCTGTTTCCCATGAAGTGGTGGGACTGGATGCCATAATCTTCGTTTTCTGAATGTTGAGCTTTAAGCCAACTTTTTCACTCTCCACTTTCACTTTCATCAAGAGGCTTTTGAGTTCCTCTTCACTTTCTGCATAAGGGTGGTGTCATCTGAATATCTGAGGTTATTGATATTTCTCCCGGCAATCTTGATTCCAGCTTGTGCTTCTTACAGCCCAGCGTTTCTCATGATGTACTCTGCATATAAGTTAAATAAGCAGGGTGAAAATATGCAGCCTTGACGTACTCCTTTTCCTATTTGGAACCAGTCTGTTGGTTCATGTCCAGTTCTAACTGTTGCTTCCTGACCTGCATACAAATATCTCAAGAGGCAGATCAGGTGGTCTGGTATTCCCATCTCAAAGTATATAAATTGCATTTGGGATAAGTTAGGAGGATAACAGATAATATATATATATATATATAATATAATATATAATATAATATATATAAAAGAATATATATTCTTTTCAGATTCTTTTTCCCTTCTAGGTTATTATAAAATATTGAGTAGAGTTCCCTGTGCTATACAGTAGGTCCTTGTTGGTTATCTGTTTTATATATTGTAGTCTGTATCTGTTATCCTCCTAACTTATCCCAAACGCAATTTATATACTTTGAACTTCAATAACATTTTCCAGAGGATCAAATAAAGCTAGTTAAGCTTCCAGCCTTAGAATCAGAACCAAAGAAAAACATGCAAAATACTCTCATGTACAAGCAATCGCAACCCCAGTCTTTCCCAGGGCTGGTTCCCATGTACACCCCTCTGCCTACCGGTCCCTTCTTAGGAAAACACTGTAAATTTACCTTCTTATGTGTTTTCCACATCAGGGTGAAGGATGGTATAGAAAGAATCACAAGTGTCTGGTGATTGAGTGGATACAAGAAGTTAAAGTGCAAGATGACTTAAAATGATCCTTAAAGTTCTCAAACCTGAATGACTGAAAGGGTGCTCTAGCACTGATAGAAATGACGAGGTCAAGGCTGTTTACGTTTCAGGAAAATGAGTCTACTTCTATGCAATGGCCTGCTGGAGCTCTTCATGAGTGTCTGGACAAATGACACTCACGTTCAGAAAATGGTCCAAGGGTACGGATCTGGAAGGGGGAATTATTTGCATAAAGGGCTGGTTGGAGTCAGGAGGTTGTATCATTTCAAGGAAAAATAAGGCACAGATTTGAGGACAACTTGGGGAGAAGTGAAGAGAGGAACTCAACCAAGCAATCAGGCTCCTGTGCAGAGTTGAATGTGTACTAAAGAATTTTACCCAGAAGTCTGGTTATAATCAGATTATAATCAGAAAGTTGCATTTTACCAAAGGTCCCTGTGCTTAAACATCAAGCAACACACACAGAAAAAGCGGGGGAAATATTTTCACATGGAAAATTGGAAAAGTAAAATCTCCTAAAATACAAAGTGAGTCGAATCAGTTGGTAAATCACACTCTAGGTTAGAGTGAAAATGTTGGGAAGAAAAAGAAAGTGGCAGCGCCCCCGGGGTCGGCACAAGAGAGCCTCAACGGGTTTCAGTGGGGGAAAAGTATTCGCATGAAAATATTCATAAAGCTACCTTAACAAATACAGTCTTCTTCAAATTTCAAAGGCCTCCTGTTTCTCACTCAGCATTCCCTCCCTCAACCACACACCCACACACATGCACACACACACACACATACACACGTGCATGTGAGCACAAAACTCATCAACATCTAAGCCACATGCACTTCTGAATTGGTTTGTTTTAATCCAAATTATTTCCTCTGAACTATAATTCCTTGAGGGAATGAATTTCATCTATTTCTTTCATCCTGGTATTCCTATGTCTAGAAGGATGTCTTGCTAATTGAAAGTTATATGTGCACACTTACGTACAAACGTACATGCACCAAAAACATAGGCAATGTGTATACAGCACATATACATAGTACACACATCTATGTACACACAGTATTATTGAGCCATTAAATGCATTTGTTTCAAATTTACTATATATATTTCTCTCTCTATATATATATATATATTTATATATATAAACAGATTTGGAACAAATGCATTTAATGGCTCAATAATACTGTTACTTATGATTAAGCACATTAAATCACTAAACAACAGATTTTAAAGAAATAAACTGTAAAAGATAAAGGGACAGAGCACTATAGCCTCAGTTATGCAGACATCAAGGTTCTGGACCACTAGGTACCATCTACTGTGAATGCGCCAGGAAGACATCATTCACTGGGAAGGCAAACCTGGGGAGAACCATGAAATTGTCCTGACATCAGAGTGAGAGCCTTGAATGAGACTCTGACTCTCCAACCTTCTAGAGCCAGGGATGTCATTTCTCTGGACTTTAATGTCCTTTTTAAAATAAAACTAAAAATGGGGGTAATAAGAATCCAAAGCTCCCTTTTAGATCTGAAGCTGTTTCTATTGCTAAACCACATGCACAGTAATTAAAAGGAAGCTTTGTCCAAAATCACGATCAGCACACTGTTGCCTGAGCAAGTACTAGAGGAGGACACAGTGAACTGAATCTCATCCAGTGTTGAAATTTCAAAATAATCATCAGGAAATTTTAAAGCACATGTAAGCGGTTTTGCCTAACATTTCCATACCAATCATTTCCTTAGCTGTTTTTCTTAATCATTTACAAAAAAATTCACAAATATCTCATCTTAAGACATTACATAGCATAATGACAGCCCAAAATCCATCTAACCTGGAATTCCTGTTGGCAAGATCCGAAAACTATATTCTGTGCACTCAGTAAAAGCAAAGCAAAGCTCTCAACAGCTTTGAATTATTTAAGTGAAATCATTTGAATCCTGAGTTTATACCGATTAATCGTCATACACCAATGAATCGTTATCATCCTGGAATCAAACATCTTTTCTTAAATATATATTGAGAATCAGAGACTTCCAAACATTTACTCTAATTATTCTTGGGTCCTGTAAGGTCTTCCTGGGGTTTCCAGGTGCCCAGCATCTGATCTCAGGAGCCCTGGGGCACAGATACCACTTCACTGAGGAATCAGATTCTCTTGTCTGGGAGTTGGAATCTTGCATGAAGACATTTATAAGGAGAAAAGGCCATTGGAGAACATTTATTCTATTTTTTGGTGAATTTTATATTCTGTTCAATAGTTTTTCATACCTCATGTTATAACTGGGAGAGGGAAATGGCAACCCACTCCAGTATTCTTGCCTAGAGAATCCTGTGGACAGAGGAGCCTGGTGGGCTGCTGTCCATGGGGTCGCACAGAGTCGGACACAACTGAAAAGACTCAGCATGCATGCATGCATTGGAGAAGGGAACAACAACCCACTCCAGTATTCTTGCCTGGAGAATCCCAGGGACAGAGGAGCCTGGTGGGCTGCCGTCTACGGGGTTGCACAGAGTCGGACATGACTGAAATGACTTAGCAGCAGCACGTTATAATTACCTGGGAACCCTCCAAAAGTAAGTAGAAAGAGAAGGAAAAATTGTACTGGGGTGGAGCAGAGTCCCTAGTTTTTCTTTTATATATTTTATTTGTTGTTTTCAGTCGCTTAGTGGTGTCCAACTCTTTGAAACCCCATGGACTGCAGCATGCTAGGCTTCCCTGTCCTTCACCATCTCCCACAGTTTTCTCAGACTCGTGTCCATTGAGTCGGTGATGCCAACAAACCATGTCATCCTCTGTCATTCCCTTCTCCTTTATAATCTAATTATTTTCCAGTACCTTGTGGTACGTGGATAGATATTTAAAGTAGTCTTTAAAACAGTGTATTTTTTATTTGGAGTGCATGTGGTTTTAAAGTCTCTTGATGGCATTGTGCAAGACATACTGTTTCTTTCTTCATAAGCAAATGCTTTTAAGCATCCATGCACATACTTAATTCATTGCCTCTAACTGCTTCTTCTAATTACTGTACAGTAGTCCTTGCTGTAAATCTATCAACTTTAACGTTCTCTCCTCCCAGAGATGGACAACCAACTTGAAACCAAGTCTCTGCAACACAGATAACACTGCAGTGAATATTTTTTGAGCATACTCCCATAGGGACGTATGTGAGAACTTCTTTGGGGTATATAGCTAAGAATGGAATTACTGTGTTATGTGCGTAGTTTGGCTAAATGACAGATTGCGCTTACAAGTGGCTGTACCAGTCCACACTCTAGAATCAAGCCATGAAGTTTTATATATATATATATATATATATATATATATATATATATGTGTGTGTGTGTGTGTGCTCAAATCTGCACTATTCCTTGGCAACATCCAGGTTGTTAATTTTTTCATTCCAAAATTTCCAAGGGGATATTTCTGTTGTGTTTTTCGTTTCTATATTTATCAGTGATTCTGAATATCTCTTCATGGGTTTTTAACTTTAGGATTCTTTTTTTCTTGTAGCGTTCACCCTATCATATCCTTCACTCATTTTTACATCAAGGTTGCTTCTGACTTGTCATTAATTTCCAAGCCGTCTTTGCACATTTAGATATTAGGTTCCAGATGTAGACTTGAGAATATTTTCCTTATATTGCTACCTGCCAATTAATTTCATCCATGGGTTCTTTAGTTTGATGCCCCCAGTGTTTTACCATATTTCTTTGCATACGTGTTTTTTAAACGTTCTGCAGGTGAAGAATTCCCTGGCAGTCCTGTTAAGACTCAGTGCTTTCACTTCCGTGGGCCTGGGTTCAATCCCTGGTCGGGACTGAACTAAGATCCCACAAACCACATGGGTTGGCCATTAAAAAAGAAAAAAAAAAGTTCTGAAGATAAGTCTACTGTGTAGCCGGGGTTCACTCATGATTCCAAATCAATGAAAAAAAAACCTAGACAGGTGGTTTTTCTGCAGCTCATACCTGAGATGTTTTTGTCCTGTCTTTCCTAGTTTCCATCATTGTCCAACTCAAAATGTGGTCTTTGATTAAGGGAAAGCCACAGTTTACTTCATATGACTACCCTTACAAATGTGTATACATATTTACAGTATGTTATATATGTATTTTTAAACTTATTCCCTTGCTTCTCCTTCTCTATAGCTGAGACTAAAATCTCAATCTTTTCACTATATTCAAAATGAATCCTGATGTGAATGGAGGCAGAATGGAAGAAGCCACTGTGATTTGTTTGGTTCCTAAGCAGGGTTCATCCTGGCTGGTGTGCAGGCTTAGAAGGATCCATGAGAAACAAAAACAGGCTAGATGTGGCCATAAAAGGTGCAGTTTTTCACTGGGGTTCTGCCATTAACCACGTGTGCACCTTAGAGTCTTAGCACCTGGGAACCAGTGCTCAGAAGTATTTCTTGACTGAATGACTTAATTTTCTATATGATTTTGGAAGACGGTTCTAACTACCTGAGTCCACATTGTCCTTAAACAAGGGAATTAGAGTAAATGATGTTCAAGTCCTCTTTCAAGTCTGTGATTCCAAAAGATTGAAAATTTTCTACCAAGTATTTACCATTTATGAAGCGTATCACAGCATATACTTAGACTTTTATAATGTATACTGTGTTTTTGTAGGAAATAAAAATCTCCTGGTATTTTAATCCTGTAGTGTGTTAAATCTGTACAACTTAGTGTAAATTCCTTACTCTTAACAGGCCTATGTATCTATAGAACCAAACAAGCCCCAAAAAGTAAATTTATTTCAAATGACTATTTATTCACCTATTTTCTTGAGATTCTTACAAATGATGACTTCAATAACAAAGAATTTGTATTTAAAAGCAACGAAGATTTGCCCTGGGTTTATTTCAGTTCTAACATTTTCTCTCATGTTGACTTAAATATATATACACAGAAAATGCATGTTTGCATTGGTGTGTTTTATAAAATATTAATAACTTTAAGACTTGGCTGCTTGAGTTAATATGGCTTCTCACGTTTATGAAATGCTGCCATAAGAAGTTCTCTAATGCCAATTTTAATTAGGATTCACTTGTTAATTCTGTACTATTGTCTGCTTGAATATAAAGTTTGCATAGCTGCATTACCGAATTCTGACTTGCATGAGTATATATTGTAATCATTGCCATTATCAGACGCGGAAGAAGTCTTCATTGACAATAGACTATTGGAAATTGACAAGTAAGTCAACCCCCAGCATGGAGTTGGAAAATGTGTGAAAAAGGCAGAGGTTGTTCCAAACTTACCCAGCCTCTGCCAGGGAGACATGTATCACGGCTCAATTCCTCTATTCTTTTCTCAAATTGTGGCAAAATCCTCTTTCCTGAAATACACTGCAAAGGTTTACTTGTGGTCTCTGCCTGGAGTGAAGTTAAACACAAAAGTAATTACAGTAGCAGAAGAAAAGAGCTGGGAATCGGTTCCAGAAAGTAATGCAGATGACCCAGAATACACTTACACTGAATGTTTAATTAAACACTCAGTGTGAAACTATAGAAGGCCTCTGAGCATGCTTTCTGGTCTCATATGGGATTTTTCCTGGGCTAGTAGAGGATCACAGTTTGAGAAATAAGATTTTGAGCATTATAACTAATAAAAACATCAAGGTTCTCTTATAAATATTCAGAATGCATTTTTTAACTGAGAAATTTAAAATCAGGAAACCAGTGGAAGAAGCTTAATACTTTGTCAAGATTCTAAATAATCCTATTATCTATTGCCATGCTCTGGTTTTCTAACAGAAAATAGAGCCTGCAGAAGATACAGCTAAATTTTCAACTAATGATTTCCAAATGGATGTAGATGAGAAATAGTAAGAATACGTAGAAACATTAGATACTCTCACAGATCTTTGTTTTACTTAAGCTTATTTATCTCCTGAGCTTCTTTGAAGAAGCATAACTGCTCTCAAGCTTGCCTCTCTTCAACATGCAATGATGATGCTAATAAGATCCACCTTCTCAAAGAGAACAGGACGAGAAGGAGACAGAGAAACCCCAGGGCACAGAAAATGAGCTAACTGAATAACCTGTTCCCCGGCAGAGAGTTCTGACTGTCCCTCTAAAATAATAAGACAGAATATTTTTAAAAATTATTCATGTCTACTGTTTGGGAGAAGATCAATGTTTGTCAGCATGAGACTTGCATGATTTAAAAGGAAAACTGTAGGTGTACCATCCTTTCAATTAAAAACAGGTAAAAATGTTAATAGACAAATGAACAGGGTTCACCTTGTAGCCATTCTCGTTAGAGCAGCCCTGTGTTATCTCCGTGAGAACTACAAAGATCTGTTTAATACCTAGGAGATTTGAGATCAGCTCACTGTAGTCTGTAGGGGCGGAAAAAGGGGAGTGATTTTAAGAACATTGAATTCCATCTTTCACTTAGAGCTTCTTAATGATTGTTTTTTTAAGACACAAACTTCCATAATTGTACTCGGAATTAGATTGCTAATTATCAAAGTAGGATAGACAGATAGGAGCTAATCTGATCTCTTTCATTCAGAGCTAAGCCTGATTCAGCTGGATTGTCAGGAATATGGGAATTTCTGTTAGATGAAATGTGGGTTAGGGTGCTCGTTTCATGATTAACTGTAGCATGGCCATAGGTAAAGGTATTACCTTTCCTAAGCATCATTGTCCTTACTCATAAAATAATACAAATGGTCTATCATATGAGGTCACCAGGAAGATATTAGGTCACACACGAACATAAAGTTCTCTTGGTAGGGGAAGTGCCTAATAAATGGCCGCTTTATGATCAATGGTGCATGGGTGGTGCAGGGGTAAAACTCCCGCCTGCCATGCAGGAGGCCCAGGTTCGATTCCCATCCCGTGCAGCCTCAACATCCGCTTACAGTCATATGATTAATGTTCTCCAGGTCACTACCCCCATACAACACCAACCATCACAAACTATTGTAGAAAGAACACTGGACAACACTGAATTGTCTTGCTTTTGACATCAGCTTGATCTGTGATTCAGGGCACATTTCTGTCACTTCTCTCAACCTCTGTTTCTCCTAGTTAAAACATAGGGTAAGCCTACATAGAGCTTCCCAGGTGGCATTAGTCTTAAAGAACCCACCTGAGCAAATGCGGGAGACAAAAGAGATGGGAGTTCGATCCCTGGGTCTGGAAGTTCCCCTGGAGGAGGGCATGGCAACCCACTCCAGTATTCTTGCCTGAAGAATCCCATGGATGGAGGAGCCTGGTGGGCTATAGTCCATGGGGTTGCAAAGAGCCGGACACAACTGGAGTGACTGAGCACACACGCACACACAAGCCTACGTATCCTTTAAGTGCTTTTCTAGAATTAAAATTTCATTATTAGCTACTTTTGTCAACATTCCCAGTCTCTGAATAACACCTAGACGGCTCACATCTTTTATGTGAGGAAGGTGAAGAGACTCACACAATGCTGTTGCCATCAACAGAAAAATGACAGGTTCTTGCCTTTGCTGTTTGCTGCACCTTTTCTCCTGACCTGTAACAGAACCAATCAATACAGAATTAGCGTATGACAGTTACAGTGAGGTAAGCTGATGGGTCCTGGGAGAGATCCAAATTTGAGAAGCAAACATACACATAAGGGGAAAAAAACTACTTTCATTCAATCATAAGCATAATGTATGTCAGACATCAGGTACTAAATTTTTGCTTACTTGCATGTGTCTGTGCTAAGTTGGTTCAGTCGTGTCGGATTCTTTGAGACCCTATGGACGGTAAACTGCTAGGCTCCTCTGTCCCTGGGCTTCTCCAGGCAAGAATACTGGAGTGGGTTGCCATGCCCTCCTCCAGGGGAACTTCCAGACCCAGGAATCAAACCCGTGTCTCTTAAGTCTCCTGCCTTGGCAGGCGGGTTCTATACCTCTAGTGCCACCTGGGAAGCCCCTTGCCAGGAACCAAGTCCTGGAATCATGCAACAGTCCACCCAGACGACTTAAAGAATAAGCGCTTGGGCTTCTGCTGAATGACTTGAGGATCAGACCCTTGAAAGTTCCCAGACGTCCAGAGTTTGACGTGACGCAGAGGATGGAGAGGCACCTCCTCATGCCCTTGGGGGGTCCTGGGTCTGATGGAAGGTTGAACTTCCCAGGTTAAACCAAGTAACATCATTAGCATCATCCCTATGCCAGGTATCCCGACAGCTGTCTGGATTGGAGCCTTACTCAGAAGCCATTTTTAATTTTAGCATCTGGAGAGCTGGGAGCCTTCCAAACCAGCAAGTCATGCTTTATTTCTGTTGAGCGTCTTTCTTGTACTTATTCCTGTCCTTATGCATTTTTTAAATAAGCAGCGGGAGCAATCAGGTAACGCTTGCAACACCCTCGGATAAAACACCCCTCGGATAAATCACCTGGCAAATTAGGTGTATTTTCCATCTTCCACATACCCACAGGTGACAGAGTCACCCCATGTGTCTCTAAAATAACAAGCCCACACCTTGTCATTTCAACTCATATCTCCTCTCACTGCATCCAAGAGAGATTTGGGTCTCTTAAACCCCGCATGATGTTTTCAGGGTTACCTCATCAGCCGGTACCTCAACCCTCAGTTCAGCCTGCCATTTGCAGTGAATGGTCGTATAAGAAGAGGAAATGGGATTGGGAAGGGAGCAGACGGGGAGAGACACAAGTAGGTGGATGATGAAAGGAGAAACAAAAGTCATTAAGAAACACCCTATGCCCAGCATCATACAAAGGCCAGTGCAGAATCTAGACTACGGCGAGGTTTTATCCAGATTTTGCTTCCTGTCTCAGAGCTGGTGTGACCAAACAGCACCCCTGGCAGCCCATCTGTTTACCTCTTCTACGTCTCAAATTTCTCTTCTGAGAAAAAGGAGGCTCCATCAGGTCCCTTTGGTTCTAAAATTCTGAGCTTGTGCTGCCTTTGGAAAGCTCATGCAAAGAACGAACTCAACATTCCTCATTACCCTCAAAATCCAGGGTGATCGATCACCTGTCAGAAAAGCCATCCTCGGGTCCCTTCCCAGCCCAGCTGCAGACAGCACGTCGGTGCTCTCCGTGTCGTATCGCCGAGACTTGACCCGCCGGGGCTGTCAGTTTTTGCCCTGTTTGTTTAGCTTTTCC
This sequence comes from Bubalus kerabau, assembly GCF_029407905.1. NCBI lineage: Eukaryota > Metazoa > Chordata > Mammalia > Artiodactyla > Bovidae > Bubalus > Bubalus kerabau. Next base: position 87,597,426 of record NC_073635.1, read on the forward strand.
GTCAGTACAGTTGCTCAAATTGACCCTCATTGACGTCTTTCTTTGTCACCAGAATCTCATCTGCCTCCTTACTGTCCTCCTCTAATTGATAACTCACACCCTCCCTCCAGATCCTTGGGTTCTGCATCTGCAGGACTCAAGCAACCACAGATGGAAAGATATCCAAAATGATTTCAAGAAGTTTCCAAAATGCAAAACTTGAATTTACTGCCCAGCAACTGTTTACATTGCGTTTACATTATATTAGGTATTGTAAGCAATCTGGAGGTCATTTAAAGGGTACAAGAGACTGTGCGTAGGTCATCTGCAAATATTGGGTTGGCCAAAAAATTCGTTTGGGCTCTCTACCCCCTGTACCCCTCCACAAAACCTGGGTTTCTGAGTCCAAATGCAGGTTATCCTCCTCTCAGACCCTAGGAATGTAGGGGAAAAGGAGATTGAAGGGGTTAAAGCGGAACCTCAGGGTTTATCCATCCCATGAGCAGACAGACAAACCACAAAACGAAGCGGATCCTCTGTGGCTCTGACTTGAGGTCCCTCTGGGGTTCAGAACCTCAGCTTTCTCACATTTGTATTGCTCATGTATTTCTTAAGTTTATTTATGCACCTTACTAACCCCTGGCAAGTCAAAACAACTATGGAACATCAGAGGACCTGCCCTGGTTGGCCTCCCAGGAAGAAAAGAAGCCTAAATGACTACCTCCGGTATTAGATGACAAGGACTACAACACAGATGCTTATGTAAGTGCGGAAGAGCCAGCTACTTGTGGACTCTGGGCAGATCGAAGGATGATCCAGAAAAGATGAGAGATTTCAACTGAGACTGAACGGAGAGACATGGCAGGTAGGAGTGCAGAAATACGAAAGTTTATCGTGTGTTTAGGGGAAGCACTGAGTCATTCACTTCACCATTATGCTACCCCTAAAACATGAAGAAGCTAAGTGTTCAACATAATTCCAAGCTAAAAACTGTGGTTAAAAGTGATTCAGTCCTCCCATATGAAAAAAATGAAACAAAGCCTTAACCTGTTTAATATTCTTATTCATTTCTTAATGATCTCCAGCTAAATGTTCTTTAACTTACATTGGCTTCCGTCTTGTGGAACCAGAAGCATATGCAATTAATCAGCCTATGGGGGAGGCAGCGGAAATCAAGGGCTTTATTCATTCTGTTGGTGCTGGTCCTGCCGGGGGGCGCCCCAAGTTCTGTGCCCTTTTTCTCAATATTCCCTCAGCTTCTTTTTCATGAGTTTTCTCATCCTGCATCCCACAGTTGGCTGCTGACATCATTTCCTCTGGCTTTTGTTCTCTAATGAGGTCGAGGTCTGTCTTTTGAGTTCTCTGTTCCATCTGCCTGGTGTTAACTTGCCGCAGAAGGTAGGGTTCTGATTAAGGGCCATTCAGGATTAGGATAAAAATTCCCTTATTTTCCCCTATCTTTTAACACATGGGCTCCGTCACTTCAGTTGTGTCTGACTCTCTGCGACTCCGTGGACTGTAACCCGCCAGGCTGCTCTGTCCGTGGAATTTTCCAGGCAAGAATCCTGGAGGTGGGTTGCCATTTCCTTCTCCAGGGGATCTTCCCGATTCAGGGACTGAACCCAAGTCTTCTGCATCAGCAGAGGTCTTCTTTACTGCCGAGCCACCCAGGAAGCCCCCAAATTCAGGTTAGATCCACTTAAAACCCATCTCAAATTCCTAAGGAGCTGTCCCTGTGACCTCACTGATATTAGGCGGGACTGGGGAGGTAGAAGAGGAGAGAGATTTACAGCTTTAGAAGCCTTCCCACTGCAACCCTTTGTGATGGTCTTGGGAAACGGTCTCTCCTTTTGTGCAGGGTGGGGTTCAATCTGTGTGGACACTGTGAACTGTGCTCTCCCGTAAAGATGAGCTGCCCTTAGAAAATCTGTTTCTTTCTCAAGGTCCTGTATCCTGGTGTCTAGTCTTTGCATTATAAACCTGGAATAGCAGGCTGATGTTCTGTGTTCTGTAACGGTGCAGGTGCTCTGCATGGTGTCTAGCAGACTTTACCTGATGGCGGTGTTAACGTGTAGAAGGTCGAGTGACCAATATTTGGAAGTGTTAGTGCGACGACAGAGCCTAGTGAAATTCAATGAACGACAAAGGTCGTCCTCGGTGTCCATCCTCATCTGCGACCATTTTTCCCTCCTTCTATCTTGAACAGAGTTCTGCACCTATCCACATGCTATAGCCATCTCACTTGTGTGGCATTGCCCCAGAAGTCCTCTAAACTTTCACTGCCTACACAAACTTTCTCATGATACAGATATAGCATCACTTGGTCAGTGATGACTTCCCAAAACTTAGAATGGACTGAGTGCCATTCCATACCACCTGAGTAGGTAGGTAACCAACTGAGAAAAACCTATACCATGTTAAAATTATCTGTTTGTGCATCTTCCTTCTCTAGCAGATTATAAGCTCTTTATGTTATTTTAGATTCTTGCAATATGTGATTATAGTATCTCAAGGGGTGGTCTTTGGGCTACTATATAGAGAATACATTAAAACCCCCAAAGATTGTTACATTTTCTCTTTCACTTCTAAATTTGTGTCCCCAAGCACCTTGCATAGTTCCAGTGGGAAAATGGGTGCTTAATATACATTAGTAGATCTGACTTGAATAATGAGCTATGTTATAATAGGACTGTATTATATCAATAATTAAAGTTTTAGTCAAATCCTGTGATAAAGAACAAGGCTTAATTTACCCTAGAGAGGGCACCAAGCCCTTGAAAATGACAAGATTAAAGGTTTATTAATATTTCAGGAAATGTGCAATCATTAACATTTATCTGTGATGGCTCCTATTTTTAATGCTATGTCACTTTAGGACTCAACATGTCAGCCCTATGAAATTCAATTTTCCAGTTATTTGATGCTTATTCATTGGGTGACCACTGGAGAGAAATAACAGCAAATATGGAGCTTTGGGAAATTATGATCATTCCTTCCCTAAAATAGTGAAATCCTTTAGAGAAAGGACAAGGAATAACTAAAGAGCATCCATAAATCACACAAAAGGTATGTATACTTGAGGGAAGAAGCCTGAGTTAAAGGACAATACTTAAGTACATTTAACAGAACAGTCAAATAGTAGGGCAATAATCTCTTTAAAAAGAAAAATCTAAAATCATGATAATCACTAGCGAAATGATGCATGTGACCATAAAAATAACAACTGTTAGAAATAGGTCTTGTATACACAGAGAGCCCAGCCTGGTGCTCTGTGATGACCTAGAGGGATGTGATGGGGAGAGCCCCTAGAGGGAGGCTCAGGAGGGAAGGGACACATATATATACATATACACATATACTATATATATAATTATGACTGATTTGCATTGTTGTATGGCAGAAACCAACACAAAACTGTAAAACAATTTCCCACCAATTAAAAAATAAATTTAAAAAAGAAGTGGTTTTTATATAATGGGAATGCATTTAAAAAATGTATGTATATATATGCTATATATTATGTATATACCATATATATATATGAATCATTTTGCTGTACACCTGAAACTAATACAACATTGTAAATCAACTATATTTCAATTAAAAAATGGTTTTATTTTTTTAAGAAATAGGTTTCAAACAAAGTCACAGAGATGACAACACACGTTAGTCCCTTGTCATCTGTTTCTGCACAGCAGGATGCATCTGCTTTCTGGCAGGGGAGTAGCATGTCACTTCCTGAACCCAGAATTCCCTTGCAGAGACTCCACTATGAGGACACACTTTTACCACGAGCAGGTGGTCATCAGATGATTAACAGAGCACAGGACTGCCTTCACCACTGGGGTCTCTCACTCTGCAATTTCTATTCAGTCTGCTCTTCAAGAAGATGTATTTTGTGGAAGCTGCCAGTTGACAGACCCCACACGCAAATGCAGGCTTTACATTAGGTCTCATATAAGCTTTTCTGCTCAAAGGAAAAATGTATTACTGAGCATTTAATTTTAGTAAAATCCCTCATCTGTTTGATAGCCCATCTACATAGAAGTTTAATAAACTGCAAGGCCAAAAGTATGTGACGTTGGGGTACAGATTTGTTCAGATCTTGATCCTCAGAAATGATTTAACCTTTCACTCGTTCAGATCTTGATCCTCAGAAATGATTTAACCTTTCACTCGAGGCGATCAGTGGAATCTTTACATAGTGCAGAGCATTCATCAAGAGTAGCCTGTGTTCATTATTCAATTGATATTTGTAATTTCTAGCTCAGGAAAGTAAACATTCTCAAGTATCTACAGTACTTCATCGAGGTGGGTCCACTGTTGACATCTGCACATATTCCAGCTGGTGAGTTTGAAATATCACCACAATCAAGAGAAAGGAGAAGTGCCAGCAGGTTGGCTGACACTTGGTCATTGAGGAAAAGTCTTTATGTCGCTCCCTCAGACTCCTCTCTGCGTGCCTCTGAGCTGCGTGCTCTGAATCTGTCCTCCCAGACAAATTCAGCCCTACCCCACAGACAGCCCCCCACACGGACAAAGAGAACCAGTATTAAAATAGCCACATTAGCCAGACCACGGTAGAACCCTTGGAGAAAGCCCGAGGAACAGGAATAGACATGAACAAGCATAAACTAACTGCAACACGAAATACACATAAACAATTCATACCTGTGTAGCCAGCTAAATCGTAAAATTTAAAATAGGGTATGGAGATTCCTTAAAAAAAAAAAAACTCAGAATAAAACTACCCTATGACACAGCAATCCCACTACGGGGCGTGTAACCGAGGAAACCGTAATTGAGAAAGACCCCTATCCCCCAGCGTTCACTGCGGCACTGTTCACAACAGCTCAGACGTGGAAGCAGCCTTGATATCCGTGGACAGGGGAACAGATAAAGAAGCTGTAGTACATAGAGACAGTAGAACATTACTCAGCTACAAAAAGGAGGGCAGCTGAGTTCATTCTGAGGTAGACAAACCTAGAGCCTTTTTTACAGAGTGAAGTAAGTCAGAAAAAGAAATATCATATATTAAAGCATATATATGGAATCTAGAAAGATGGTACTGATGAACCTCTTTGAAGGGCAGGAAAGGAGACAGGGGCATAGAGAACAGTGGGGGAAGGAGAGGGACGAATGGAGAGAGTAGCATACACACACTACTATATATGCTGTATAGTACAGCATACATACACACCAAAACGCATATACACTACTATATGTAAACTAGATAGCTGGTGTGAATGTGCTGTGAGACACAGGGAGCTCAATCCCTGTGCTCTGTGACAACCGAGGGGCGGGATAGGGCGGGAGGTGACAGGGAGGTTCAAAGAACGCAGGGACATATGTATACCTATGGCTGACTCATGCTGCTATATGGCAGAAACCAGTATTATAAAGCAATGATTCTCCAATGAAAATAAATCTTAAAAAATTAAAGAGTTAGCTTCATAACTTTCAATGTTTAGAATTAACTTTTAAACTGCTGCTGCTGCTGCTGCTAAGTCGCTTCAGTCGTGTCCGAGTCTGTGCGACCCCAGAGATGGCAGCCCACCAGGCTCCGCCATCCCCGGGATTCTCCAGGCAAGAACTATTGCTTTACAAAATTTTAAACTATTATTTTTAAAAATATGGGAGTAGCATTTAAACCACATAAATAGCTTAGATGCGTTCCCGTTAATTTAGTATCACTCAAACATTTCAATAGCGCAAGTACCCTAAAAATAACTACCCACTGATGCTTTCTTGACCAGTGTTCACAGGACATGATTCCATTCTTTTTTTAGTCTATTATTGAAGTATTATGCTAATTCAAATGGAACTTCCCTGGGCTTCCTGGTAATTTATGAGGTTTTTAGCTAGCTTCCCTGGTGGCTCAGATGGTAAAGCATCTGCCTACAATGAGGGAGACCCTGGTTCAGTCCCTGGGTGGGGAAGATGGCCTGGAGAAGGAAATGGCAACCCACTCCAGTATTCTTGCCTGGAAGATCCCATGGACAGAGGAACCTGGTAGGCTACAGTCCATGGGGTTGCAAAGAGTCAGACACGACTGAGCGACTTCACTTCACTCACTGTTCAATTAAAGTGGTTGCTAAAGAGGGAAGTTACCAAGAGGACACAGTTTAGTATCAGAGAGCTGGGTGAGGACACCCTCACCCCTGTGTGAGTCCTGGGATCTGTATCCACAGAACCTGAGCTCCTCTCTCCTCCTCCGTCAAATAGATGCAACAATACGATCCGCGAGGCTGATGAAAACATCAGATGAGATTCTACACATAAAACTTCCCAGGAGAGAATGACGACTGCTGCTGGAGACCCCTTTCAAAATCCAAGTGTTAAAGGTAATTATATTGTTAGTTTTATACCCCGAAGTGGCTCTAAACACTACTGTCCAATCGTTATGAAAGAAGAGAGAAAAAAAAGAAAGAGAGAAAGGAGGGAAGGGAGGAAACAATGATTTCATTGTCCATAATCAAACAAAATCATCTCTCTACTCCCACCACAGTGCCCCCTGCTGTTCCTTCCTGGAAAGGCAACTCTGACCGTCTTCCACCCTTTGTCCCGCCCAGCTATACTGTATTCTTCTTCCTCATACACCCTGCTAGAAGCTTCCCCCTTTCCTGAATCTGTAATGAACTTCCTGACCGTACTGACTTAATACTTTCAGATATGACCCTGAAACAGGAAATATGAATAAATAGAAATAATTAAGAAGAAAGCTTGACAAAAGGAAGAGGGAGAAGTAATAAAACATAAGATCACTGAATAAAGGAATCTAGAATTGCTTGGTGAACAGAAAATCATTGTAGATTCTATATATACTCGTTAAAGATGAGAGATGTGAATTCATACCAAATGTACACATACCATGCAAAGATACCGTATGTATACACAATAGTTTCTTCTGGGTACACGTCTCGTTAAAATGAGAAGCATATGAATCTCTTGTATAAGTGAATGACTTATAAATTCCCTTTGACCTCAGAAATTTATCAATCTATTTATACATATCAATAGTCATTTATATCAGAGGTTTCAAAGCTTCTTTAAGATGAAGTCAGAAAGAACTAAACAGTATTCAAATTGTCATTCTGACAATTTTTGCAAAGTATCTTCTTTTCACAGAAGGTATTAGGAGTGATCCTGTCTCTTCTTTTAATCGTGTGATTCAAGAATTGACGTCTGGAACTGTCTTGGGTTTTGTTTTGTTTTTTTTTTAGCGTGCTTCAATCGTCTTTTTTATTTTGGCTATGCTGGGTTTTCGTGGCTATGTGGGCTTTTCTCTAGTTGCCATTAGCCAGGGCTACTCTCCTGTTGCAGAGCACAGCTCTAGGGTGTGCGGGCTTCAGTAGTTGCGGCTCCCAGGCTCCAGAGCACAGGCTCAGTAGCTGCAGTGCACTGGGCTTGGTTGCCCCACGGCGGCATGTGGGACCCAGGTATGCAACCCGTGTCTCCTGCATTGGCAGGTGGATTCTTTAGCACAGAGCCACCAGGGAAGCCCCCGGGGTCTGGAACTGCTGAGGCCCTTTGGTTGTTCTTACATGAGGTGTGACTGCAGAGGAAAGTGGTGGAGATTGTGTGTCTCCTATAGGTAAGTCTTCCCTAGTGGCTCAGACAATAAAGAATCTGCCTGCAAGGCAGGAGACCTGGGTTCAGAGCCTGGGTGGGGAAGATGTCCTGGAGGGGGACATGGCAACCCACTCCGGTATTCTTTCCTGGAGAATCACATGGACAGAGGAGCCTGGCGGGCTACAGTCCATGGGGTCACAGAGAGTCTGACATGACTGAGCAACTAAGCACAATGTTGAGCAAGGCAGAGGAAGAGTCAGGATGAACATGGCCCTGGGAATGTTGCTGGAGTCATTACATGAAGCTCCTTTTCTGGATGCCATATTTTTAGTTGCAAACCCAGTAAATTAACTTTGCTGTTTAAAACATTTTGAGATGGGTTTTCTATAATGTGCAGTACAAAAAGATGCCCAATGATGCATATTTAAATAGCTATTTTCTCAAGACATGTTTGGGGGTTTCAAGGAGAGGCTTTGAGTCATCTACAGACAGCCTTAAAAAATATGAAACACCACAGAGATACAACAGGAAGTAATTTCTCACTTTATAAAAAATTCATGATGGGCTTCTGATGAATATGATCCCTCCTTGTGCACTTAAGGTGGGAGCTGACTTGTAAACGCTTAATGTTCTTCTCACATGGAAGTATTAATAGTCTTTGCCTCTTAGGATTTTACGGCTTCTAAAGCTGTTTGAGGTGTATTGTCTTATTCAGTCTAGGAAACCCAAAGAAGCTCATGTTGGCCAAGATCCCAGGAGTGTAATTTTAGGAAGAGCTGACATCTGTCTCAATCGGTCTGACACCGATATGGATCCACTCTGCAGTCTCCACTGTCATGCGAGTACCATCCATTCAGAATAACCACACCCCACCACTCCCCGGTCACTCATCTCCCACAAAGCAAACCCACAGCGTTTTCTGTTTGATCGTCACTGGTTCAGTAGCCCTGTTGCCACTGAGAAGCTTCTATCCTTATTGGGAGATAGACTGGGTGTGAAGCTGCCCACAGGTACTAAGTACACCACTTTTGGAAAAGTTACTTAAACACTTCAAGCCTCTGCTTTTTTTTTTTTTTTATGTGAAAGTGGAAATGATAAGGACCCACATCACAGAGTTTTGAGCTCTAAGATAATTCCTTTTACGTTCTTTTAGCTACCTTGTCTTACCCTCTTTAAGTCTTTGTTCGTAAAAATTGGCGTATTTCCCTCCTTTTAAAAATGTTCTTAGTTTGATCATTTTATTCCCAAGCTTAAAGTCTTTAAGTGATTACTTGGTCCTAAAGAACGAAGCCCTAACTCCCCATCAGGACTTCGAGGATGACCCCTGAGCTAGCCCTGAGCCACTTTTTCACTTGCAGCCTCTCCTGTCCATGGGCATCGGGTGTGATCATGCCCAGGACGGCCTGAATCCTGAATGTGCCCATCTATGTCATCCGCCTTCAATCAGGCTTCCTCCTGCTGTCGACCCTGACCTCCCATTTCTTAGAGCATTTACTTTAGAAAACCTCTAAATTCTTTCCCTGAATCTTTACGATGTATGCAAATCTTTTTTAAAGTGTTGTTACTTAGTTGCTCAGCTGTGTCCAGTGTTTTGTGGCCCCATGGACTGTGTAGCCTGCCAGGCTCCTCTGTCCATGGAATTCTCCAGGTAAGAATACTGGAGTGGGTTGCCATTTCCTTCTCCAGGGGATCTTCCCGACCCAGGAATCAAATTTGGGTCTCCTGCATTGCAGGCAGATTCTTTACACGGCCGAGCCACCAAGGAGACCCTGTATGTCCTTCCCAATAAAATGGAAATACCTATCTAATATTTCCATATTTCAATACTTTTCCTAAGTATATTTTAGACATTAATGAAGCAGCTGTTGAAACAAGGTTTGGGGTTGTATGTAAGCAAAATCCCACCTAGCCTGGGGACACAAATGCTCAACAAAAAGCAAAAGTGCAGTCTACGCACATTAAGTGCGGTACACACACATTAAGCTAAAGTTATCAGCCCTTCATCTGCCTGTGCCCTAAAATATCTCAAAACTGAATAAATATGGATGAACATTAATTTTCCAGACACACTACCTGTCATTTTTAGCAAAAGTGCTTTCAGATCAGCCAAAACAGACTTTTCCTCCTCCAGCTGAATACAAGTCCCTAGCATATTAACAGCAAAGAAAGTCACACTTTTACGAGGGAAGGAGGATTCTACTTGTACCGGTAGACTTCATCCCGGTTTGAATTGTGTTCCTGTACAGGGTGCGCTGACATCTCACATTGCTTGGGATCTTGATATAAAATTGCTCGGAGGCCACTTCGGTCTCTGCTTGTTAATGCACATGGAGCCAGGAAGGGATCGGCAACTGAAAAGCATTTTCAGAGAAAAATCAAAGATACTCATTTGGAGTTTTAATGAGAAAACCCAAGAAAGCGCAACAAGAAAATAGCTAAATTAACTCCGATTGTATTATGTTTAATCTTTTTCCAAGGTAGACAGGAAAGAAGCTTAGATGGGAAATAAATTAATTTTATACTGCATTAGAGACTTCGTGTGGTATTAGCTAGGATCTTTAAAAGGACATTGGTTTTATCTGCTTTGGAATGAGAGTAACTAAGAAGTTAAAAGCTAAACCTAATCGTGAGATGAACTGAACATCCAATCACTTAAACTCTTTGACTTGAGGCTTGTGCTGCTGATCACATGACTAGCCTTTCTCATGTTATCTTCTGTACTTTTCTGAATAAAGAGCAGTTAGCTTACTCTTCAGTAAATTTTCCCCTGGACAGCACACTTCTGGGTAAGGATTGTGAGCTTTCTCCATGGCTGTGTGTTCGTGTATGTTTCACAATCGTGTTAACTTCAGCAAGGACTCTGTGCGTCCCACTGATCGCTCCCTGCATTTGCTAAACCGAACAGTTGATGTTTTGACCTTACATCATCTGACTTTTCTGTGGAGTTGGGCTCTATTTAACGTTCTCCTTAAAGTGCTAACTTCCACGTCCAAATGTGTTCATTTAAATGCTCACTCAACAAATCCACACGTGTGTTCCTAGGTCAACTCAGCCTCCTGTGGGACCTAATTTTCTTCTCTAGCTCTTATTTGTCTTGGCAGGTTGCGTCTGTGGCTGTCCCATCACATTCCAAATCTAGAGTCATCGTCCAGCCTCTGTCACTTTTCTCTCCCACATCTAAGCTTTCTTACTGATTTTTCATTGTACATCTCACAGCTGTTTTCATTCTTTCATTCCCATCGTAAATGCTGCCTTGGGTCAGGCACTCATTACGTGTTTTTTAAAGGTCCCCCTGACATTGTTCCTTATCATCCATCTATCTATAATACTCCACCTAAATAAACCTAAAATGCTGTACTGATTTTGTTACTACTCCATGTAAAACTCTTCAATATCTTCCCATAACTTATACAATAAAATCTAAGTTCCTTTTAAGACTTTTTCTTCATATTCTTTTTCATTATTTTTTCATTTCATTTTTTCATATTCTATTTCATTATGTTTTTCATCTTATTACAGGATATTAAATAGAGTTCCCTATGCTTTACAGTAGGACCCTGCTGTGAGACCTTTTAAGATACAGTACTGCTCAATTTTTTTTTCTTTTGAATTTTTTATTTTGTGTTGGGGTATAGCTGATTAACAATGTTGTGATAGTTTCAGGTAAACAACAAAGGGACTCAGCCATACATACATAGATAGATATTCTTTCTCCCCCAGACCCCTCTCCCATCCAGGCTGCCACATAACATTGAGCAGAGCTCCATGTGCTATACAATAAGTCCTTGTTGGTTATCCGTTTTAAATAGAGCAGTGTGTACATGACCATCCCAAAGTCCCTAACTATCCCTTCCCCCCAGCAACCATAAGTTCATTTTCTGTCTGTGAGTCTGTTTCTAAGTTCATTTGTGTCATTTTTTAGATTCCACATATAAGGGATATCATACAATATTTCTCCTTCTCTGTCTGACTTACTTCACTCAGTGTGACACTCTCTAGATCCATGCATGTTGCTTCAAATGGCATTATTCCGTTTTGTTAATGGTTGAGTTATATTCCATTGTATATGCGTACAACATCCTCTATCCATTTCTCTGTCAATGGACAGTCAGGTTGTTCCCACTCTCGGCTGTTGTACTCAGTGCTGCAATGAACGCTGGGCTGCATGGATCCTTGCAGATCATGTTGTTTCTAGATATATGCCCAGGAGTGGGATGGCAGGGTACTATGGCAGCTCTATTTTTAGTTTTTTCGGTACCTGAAGACTGTTCCCCATAGTACCATTGCCCAATTTTTAATATTAATTTGCTTTCTTTCTTCTCCATCTGCAATTTTTGCAATAGTAATCCTAAGCTACTTACTTTGTAAATTCACTGTTATGGACTGAATATTTATGTACATTTAAAATCAAGATGTTGAAGCCTTGGTCCCCCACGTGATAGTGTTTAGAAACCTGAATTTCCCCCCCCTGCTGTGACATGGCCAAAGCTCCGCACAGTCGCTGCCCTTGGTTCAGATTTCTCCTTGGTTTCTCAGCTCCTGGTCCAGCTTATTTTAAATATCAGCAAACGCCTCTGGGGAAATGCAGTGAAGGTCAGGTTCGACTTTCTCTTCTCTCGCTGGTCTCGGACCCTCAAGTCTAGCTGCCCTGGCTGCTTTCTGATGTCGCTGAACAGATTTTCTTTTGCAGAGGGGTGGGGAGGTAGGTGAGAAGTCTTGCTTTAGGTGTTGCTTTTCTAATTCTTTTCTGATTTCAGAAGATACAGAAGGTTTGCTTTGCTGGTCTGGTCCCTCGTAGCTGGAAACACAAGAACCTGCTGGAATGTGTTAGAGCAAGTCCCAATCACGTATCACTCTGTCTGCACACATTCCATCATGTATTACCGGTAGATATGATATGCTTAATTAGTTTAACACCAGTCTGTTATCATAAAAATAGCAATAATTACATAATATAATCTACTATGAAGTCTATATTCAAATGCCTAAAAAAAATGCCTCCTGAATTTAGATGTAAATGAGGCCCGAACTTTGTATTTTGTTGATGTCTGTTTTAATCTACAACAATCTCCTCTCTGTTTTTTTCTCATCTTCATTTATAATAAAAAAAGTAATCATTTTTTTTCATGTAAAATTGCCCATAGTCTCAATTTTGCTGATTGCATTCTTGTCATGTAACTTATTCCTCCACTTCCTGTATATCCTGTAAATTGGAAGTTCGATATAGAGACCTGATTATGAACAAATTCCTGATGAAAATGCTTCTGAGTATTCTGGTAAGGTTTTATGAGCCTGCGCGCAATGTTATTCTGTATTGATCAGCAGATCCAGTGCTGGCAGCATAAATTGTTTTTAGGTGAAAAAAGGCACAGCCAGAGACATACAATACGTGTCGGTTTCGCAACTCCCATGTACACCGTGGCTCTTTTCTGGTGGTATTATCAGCGGCTTCATTTTACTTAAGAGTGTTTTAGTTATAATTACACTTTTATTTAGTTTTAAAGGACATATACATTCATCTCAGAATATTCAAGCACTGTTAGAGGAACAGCACTTGGCCTGGAAGAACTCACATGAGTAGAAAGAAAAAAATAAATCACCATTGAACAAGATGGGATAAGAGAAGCACCCGCCAGAGGTCTCACCACAGAGTAAGCGTGAAGCAGAGGCTCTCCAAGGGTGGGTCCCCCCATGGTGCGTGTTGTGGACAGAAAGCTGCGTCCCCCACAAAATGCACATGCTGAGATCCCAGCCGCCACGGTATTAAGAGGTGGTCTTGGTGAATAGCTGGGTTCTCCTGAGTCCTGCTCAGCTTCTGACAGCCCTTCTCCAAGAGGACCATCATCCCACTCAACTCTGCTTCCAGCCTGGACACGAGCTGTGCTACACGTGGACAGACCTCTCACTCTGGGGGTGCTTTCATTTCCCTTCAAGCCTGGGAGTGAAAGAGCATACCTCCTGGCTTGGATGGGGGCCTGTAGAGCATTCCCGAGTGTGTTCATTTTGCCAACTGTGACCACCTGTCTACTCTCCTCATGGCCATATTTTGTAGCTGATTATTCTCTCTCCTGGACTTCCTTGGTGGCTCAGCGGTAAAGAACCTGCCTGACAATGCAGGAGCTTCAGGAGATGTGGGTTTGATCCCTGGATTGGGAAAATCCCCTGGAAGAGGCCATGGGAACCCACTCCAGTATTCTTGCCTGGAGAATCGCATGGACAGAGGAGCCTGGCAGGCTACAGTCTACAGGGTTGCAATGAGTTGGACACAACTGAGTGACTTAGCATGCACACACATTCTCTCTCCCAAATTAAAAGACAGAAAAGACTCTCTGCTTGATTTCAGCTCCTCGTTGACCTAGGGCTACTAAGAAATCCAGGTAAGAAGTGGTTGCGTCTAGCCAAGATAAGACAGGTTCCATACAGGCTGGACTTCACCCCAGTCCATTCTCCAAGACCACTTACCAATTCCTACTGGGCACAAAGTCCGGAGTGAGGTTTTAGCAGATAAGGTTGAGGTAGGAGGGCCTTGAAGGTAAACAAAATGTGGCCTCACCTCTGAAAGGAATTCACCGTCCAGTTGGAGAAATCGCGGTGACACCAGATTGACGATGTCAGGAGAAGGCACTGCATCTCACTGCTTTAGAGTGAGAGCTGCTCTTCACCCCAGCCACTCTGACAAACCCCTACCTGTTTCTCCAACCCATGTGTTCTGCCTCTCCTCTGCTCAATGTTGACATTAGTGCAATAACCATTATTGAAAGGAGCCTGGGAGGTGGGGCTCCTCCAGGTTGGGGGAAACAAGATAAACGCACAAAAGGATAAAGTGAGGGATGGATTCAGAGGCTAGCCAGTACAAGATGGTTGGGTGGCATCATCGACTCAATGGACATGCATCTGAGCAAGCTGCAGGAGGCAGTGAAGGACAGTGAAGTCTGGCGAGCCACAGCCCATGGTGCCACAAAGAGCTGGACATGACTGAGCAACCGAACAATAGCAACACGGCAAGAATGGGGTTCAGGGGAAGACACCAGTAGATAGGACAGGAATGAACAAGACAGAAATATTCAACCAAAGGTCATGTGTAAATCTCCTTACTCTTCCTCATGTCACACCAAGGAAACAGTGTGGGCAAGCACACACATTCTGTCGCTCTGTCCTGTTCCCACATGCGGGGTTATATAACCTGGTTACGGCACAGATGGAGGTGATGCAGACCTCGTCCTGGAATGAGATGGGCTGGATGAAGCACAGGACACAGTAAGGATGGACTCCCTGGGCGATGCTCCAGACCCAGAGCCTTCTCCACGGCCCCGTGTTCCCTGTGACACATTCTGTGCCCACATGAATTTCTCCTCTTTCTCCTGCCCTCACATGCTACCTCTTTGCCCAACAGCAGGCTGCTCTGATTCATCCCATTAACTGCTGGCTCCTTGAAACCCATTTTCTCTCCTGCTTGAATAACTTCTATTTTTATTCATTCATGTCTTTACTTCTTACTGTATCACTCCTTAATAACCTAGTAATTTCTCCATCTTTTAACAATGACCGTGGTACTAGTGGTAAAGAACTTGCTTGCCAATGCAGGAGACTTAAGAGATGGGGTTCCCTCCCTGGGTTGGGAAGATCCCCTGGAGGAGGAAATGGCCACCCACTCCAGTATTCTTGCCTGGAGAATCCCATGGACAGAGGATCCTGGTGGTTTATCATCCATAGGGTCGCAAAGAGTCAGACACGACTGAAGCAACTTCGGATCAGATCAGATCAGATCAGTCGCTCAGTCGTGTCCGACTCTTTGTGACCCCATGAATAGCAGCACGCCAGGCCTCCCTGTCCATCACCAACTCCCGGAGTTCACTGAGACTCATGTCCATCGAGTCAGTGATGCCATCCAGCCATCTCATCCTCTGTCATCCCCTTCTCCTCCTGCCCCCAATCCTTCCCAGCATCAGAGTCTTTTCCAATGAGTCAACTCTTCGCATGAGGTGGCCAAAGTACTGGAGTTTCAGCTTGAGCATCATTCCTTCCAAAGAAATCCCAGGGCTGATCTCCTTCAAAACGGACTGGTTGGATCTCCTTGCAGTCCAAGGGACTCTCTAGAGTCTTCTCCAACACCACAGTTCAAAAGCATCAATTCTTCGGTGCTCAGTCTTCTTCACAGTCCAACTCTCACATCCATACATGACCACAGGAAAAACCATAGCCTTGGCTACATGGACCTTTGCCGGAAAAGTAATGTCTCTGCTTTTGAATATGCTATCTAGGTTGGTCATAACTTTCCTTCCAAGGAGCAAGCGTCTTTTAATTTCATGGCTGCAGTCACCATCTGCAGTGATTTTGGAGCCCAGAAAAATAAAGTCTGACACTGTTTCCACTGTTTCCCCATCTATTTCCCATGAAGTGATGGGACCGGATGCCATGATGGTATTTTTCCTAATACTTAGAATTTTCATCAAGGATTGCAGATCCCACAATTAAACATGATAAAGTGGTTCAGAGACTGGATGTTAGAGCCAGACTGCCTGGTTAAATATCCTGCCTCCCTCGTTTAGCAGCTGTGAAAGCTTGGCCCTGCCTCAGTTTCCTGGTCTTTGAAATGGAGACACTAATAATAACCACAGGCAAACTGGTGTGAGTAATAAATAAAAGATACCTGTTAAGGTCCTAGAATGGTGGGAAGCATAGATTTAGCCCTCAATGTATTTTAGCTGGGCTTCCCTGGTAGCTCAGCTGGTAAAGAATCCGCCTGCAATGCAGGAGAACCTAGTTTGATTTCTGGGTCAGTAAGATTCCCTGGAGAAGGAATAGGCTACCCACTCCAGTATTCTTGGGCTTCCCTGGTGGCTCAGATGGTAGAGAATCTGCCTGCAATGCGGGAGACCTGGGTCCAATCCAAGGGCTGGGAAGATCCCCTAGAGGAGGGTATGGCAACCCACTCCAGTATTCTTGCCTGGAGAATCCCATGGACAGAGGAGCCTGGTGAGTTACAGTCCACAGGGTAGCAAAGAGTCAGACACGTCAGACACGACTGAAGCAACTCAGCACAGCGGTCACATATTTTAGCTATTTTAATTATGATTATGTTTAGCATGATAAGTCACCTCCGTACGGAAAAGTTATTTTCCTTGTTAGCATGTCCAGGCATGTTCCTTTTGCATTAAAGGGAGGGGGCGGCTCAGTCGCAGGGAAAGGAGAAACAACAGCATGTTGGTGCTTGGATTTTTTTTTGAGGCTGTTCCGCCCTTTTGCAATAATCTATGCTGCCACCTGCTGGAACTCTCAGGAACTGTTCCCCTCACCAGAGGAGGTGATGAACCTTGCCATGTTGTTTGAAAAAATTTCGAATTTACACAAAATAAAGTAAAACATATTACCCAAAGCATTCAGTCATCCGATATTCATCTGAGCAATTGCTCTCACTGGCTGGCTCTGTGACTAACTAAATGAGATCTTAAAATGCGCGGAAAGGCCATGTGGTCTGTGAAAAGACCAATGTGACTGTGAGGCTCTTCGTATTTATGATAAAACTGTAAGGCTCTCTTAGTTACAAAAATCCATGCTTCGGGGGATAGTTTAATGAAAAGTAGAATGTGAGATAAATGTGACATTTAAAAGATTGCATTTTTAAATTAAGTGAATTTAAATTATTGATATCATAAAACTGTTTTCCTCATGTTATTTAGAAATACTTGAGTATCAAATGAGAAAATGATTCAACAAATAGGAGACACTGAGATAAAACATCAATAATCTCCATTCAGAATGTTAGGGAAAATATATAACATATATATTTAAATTTTTTTCCCATTGTTCCAGGAGTCATCAGACGTCTGCTTCACAGAGTTTAGGGATGTGTAATGAGAATCATATTTTTGTTTCGTGCTATGGCTAAACTTTGAGCCAAAGTGAGAGAGAAATTCATTTGGAAGCCTGGAAAATAATATTGGAGAATTTCACAAGTAACTTAGAAAACATAACTCCTAGTGTTTTAAATTTCAGTTCAGTTCAGTCGCTCAGTCGTGTTCGACTCTTTGCGACCCCATGGACTGCAGCACGCCAGGCTTCTCTGTCCATCACCAACTCCTGGAGCTTGCTCAAACTTACCGTCCATTGAGTCGGTGATGCCATCCAACCATTTCAACCTTCGTTGTCCCCTTCTCTTTAAATTTAGCTAACCCCAAGCAGAACCTTAGAACATGTGACATCTCTCATAAGCACTTGAAGGGAATGTAGTACCTGTCTCTTGAAGTTGGAGGGTTGAGACACATTTCAAAGACTTGGTAATATTAGCACATTAGCCCGTATCCCTTAATAATCACTAAGTCATTGGCTACTGGACTCTGTCTAGAAGGAGCGGGGTTAGGGCCGAGCACTGCAGGGGACACCAGGTGGCGGCTCCATCCCTAGCTTTCCTGCTGAAGATGTCTGTGTATCTGGGCACACCTCTGCCCCTCCCAGGGCCCAGTGAAAGTTCAGTTCTATTAGAAGGATGGGAATTTATGTAAATAAATGTGAGAGGAATAATGAACAGCTTTGAAACAGGTAACCCTGTTTCTGGCTTCCCAGGTGGCGCTAGTGGTAAAGAATCCGCCTGCCAATGCAGGACATGCAAGAGACGTGGGTTCAGTCCCTGGGTGGAGAAGATCCCCTGGAGGAAGAAATGGCATCTCATTCCAGTATTCTTGCCTGGAGAATCCCATGGACAGAAGAGCCTGGTGGGGTGCAGTTCATGGCGTGGCAGAGTCAGACATTGAGCAGGCATGTGAAAACACTATTCCCACTCTCACTCCTTTTCATGGTGGAGTCAGAAAGACATTTTCTAGCAAGCCAGGCTGACGATCACTTCCCTTTTAAAATCTCTTCCTGACTTGCCATTGCCCTCAAGCGAAAGTGAAAGTGAAGTCGCTCGGTCGTGTCTGACTCTTTGTGACCCTATGGACTGTAGCCCACCAGGCTCCTCCGTCCATGGGATTCTCCAGGTGAGAATACTGGCGTGGGTTCCCATTTCCTTCTCCCAGGAATCTTCCCGACCCAGGGATTGAACGTGGGTCTCCCTCATTGCAGGCAGATGCTTTAACCTGAGTCACCAGGGAAGTCGCCATTGGCCTCGGGATAAAAGTAAAACCCTCAACAGTACCTGTTGATCCTGTTCTCTTTGCCTGCAACCCTCTGTCTCTGCCCACAAGTCCCACCCCCAGTAATCACTCTTCCCCAACTTAGACACCACTTCCTCAAGGAAGCCTCTTTCCAACCCTTCTCTTCCCCCAACCCAAAAAATTTCATAATTTTTTGCATAATTTTGCAGAATCCCTCTGAATCTGCAAGAACCATGAAGGCAAGCCATCTCACGGTCTTGATCACTAATCCTCAGCCGCCACGCCACTTCTGGTACACAACTGGTGCTTAATAAATATTTGTTAAAGGATATAGATGGCTCATCTTTAATAACCCGTGAAGAAAAAATCTCCTTTTCAAAAATCTTTCCATGATTTACACTGAAACCACCTCTTCTGTGTGTTTTCTACAAACCATAATAGGGCTCAATCAATAGACCTATTCCTCAAATTAAACAATTTTAAAAGCACATAGATCTCCATTATTTTTCCTCCCTGGTTTCTTTTCACGCATCACAGGCTTTCTGACACTGGGACCTTGCATTAGAACCATGTCTTTATACTTCTTTCTGAAAATTCTTCCCTGACCCTGGAAAGTGGATGAGATGTCTCTCCCAGGAGCTCATGTGTCCTCCGGTCTCCAGTCTTTCTGTTGAACGAAACCATGAACTCTTTAAGACAAGCACAGTGTCTTGTTGTAACACTAGTGTCTCGTGCCTAGCATAATTTATGTCTGCCCAGTTATTTAAAGATAAACATACAAGTCGGTGGCTCGGTGGTAAAAAAAAATCCACCTGCCAATGCTGGAGACACAGGAACTGCAGGTTTGATCCCTGGGTTGGGAAGATCCCCTGGAGAAGGACATGGCAACCCACTCCAGTATTCTTGCCTGGAAAGTTCCATGGACAGAGGAGCCTGGTGGGCTGCAGTCCATGGGGTCACAAAGAGTTGGACATAACTGAGCATGCACACAATGAACATACAAGTCAATGAATATCCAACAGCAAACTCAACAGAAGAAAATACATTCTTAAGCAATAGGTGGCAACAGTGGAAAATGTCAAAAGAATATCCCCTGGGATATGACCAGGAAGCCTTTGGTGTGAGGTCTGCAATTGGGCTACCAGTTTTCCCAGAGGAAGTCACCTTATATATTGAATTTATTAATATAAATTTAGCTACTCTTGTCTAGATGCCTTCCAAATTTGCTGTACCTTTTCCCAGCTCCAGAAACCTGAACTGGTTTAATTATTCCATTTGTAATAATATTTTTGTTGGCTCTGTTTTCCCAGGAGCCTAACTTGTAAAATACTTATTTTCAAAGAACTGATAAAAGCTTTTATATAATTCCTTATCAAATTAAGCTATAACTTTAATACATGTATGATGCATGCCCCAGTTTGAAAGTATACTTTCCTATTTCTGAATATTTGTAGATTTGGTGAAATTCTGCCTTTAACAACAACCCAATATTGGAGGAAAATGAATAAGGAAGCAGAAAATGAAAGTGAACAACTTTCCTTTTAGGTTTAACCAGAGTCCAAACATTCTAGAAGAAAGAGCACTCTGCAATAAAATTAAGAAAGAATGTTCCTCTCACATTTATTTATACAAATTCCTGGCTGTCTAATAAAACTGTTTATATTAGTGCTTCTCAATATTTACAGTGCAAATGAATAGTTGGAGATCTTGTTAAAATCTTGCAGGGGGTTTAGAATGGAGCCAGAGGTCCTGTATTTCTGACAAGCTGCCATCAAGCTGATGGTCCTGGACTGTGAACCACAGTCTCAGCTGCTAGGGCATTTTGTTGCTGTTGTCCCATCAGTAAGTCAAGTCGGACTCTTTTTGACCTCACGGACAGCAGCACACTAGGCTCCCTGGTTCTTCACTGTCTCTTAGAATTTGCCCAAAATCATGTCCATTGATTCAGTGATGCTATCCAACCATCTCATCCTCTGTCGACCCCTTCTCCTCTTGCCCTCAATCTTTCTCAGCATCAGGGTCTTTTCCAATGAGCAAACCCTTTGCATCAGGTGGCCAAAGTATTGGAGCTTCAGCTTCAGCATCAGTCCTTCCAATGAATATTCAGGGTTGATTTCCTTTAGGATGGACTGGTTTGATCTCCTTGCTGTCCAAGGGACTCGCAAGAGTCTTCTCCAGCATCACAGTTTGGAAGCATCAATCCTTCGGCACTAGAGCACAATTGTTTCCAGCACTTTAAGGACAAGAAAACCTGTGCCTGTGTGTCAGGGGAATCTCATGGCCTCAGGATGAATCTTAAGGATATGAATATGTCTCAGTTATATTTGACTTATCACAACACCTTAAGCTATTATGTCAATTTATTTTTTTGCAAAAACAGTCATTCCCTGAAATTAATGTTAAATCTCTTCCTAAGTTAGTCCAACCAGAAATAGTCTAGTTATGCATTACAGCATAGCAAACTCTCCCCAAACTCAAAGGCTTTAAATAACAGCTATTTCATTGTATTTCACAATTCTGAGGGCCAGGAATTCAGGCAGGGCCCTCTCCTACTCCCCAGATTCAGGGCATCTCTAGATGGTACCTTCAGCAGAGCTGCTGGACACCGGACACAAAGGTTCAGGCCTCAGGGTCAAGGTGGGAACTTCCAGTCCTCTTAAAAGCAAGTCATGGACCACCAGGGCATCACTTTCACCCATGCCCTGTCAGCCAAGGCTATCACAGGCCAGCCAAGTTTCCAGAGAAGGAGAAGCAGGCCTTCCTCTGGCCGGGAGAGCTGTCAAGAAATGCGCACCCATCCGGAATCTCCCACAGCTGCCTGACCTCATAGAACAGACTGACATCATGGAACCAAAGCACGTCTGAGTATCTGTGTCCAGCAGTAGGAAGAACTGGAATGTTTATATCAATTTTTCCTCCTTAAAATTGGTCATGTATTCCAGTTGAATTTCTTTGCATCTCTCTTCATTTCACTTGACTGTTATAACCGTAAGATTGAACTCATTTAGGTTTGCAGACACGTTTGTTAGCGCTGAGATATGTACCTCTCTCCGTCTCAGTTTTCTTCTTATTAAATTGAGTAAGAACTATGTGATTGCTAAGCCTCCTTAGAAAGCCATGACTCCAAGATATTTAATCTATTTTGTCATCTCATGTATAATGTACTTGTAGTAGTTTAAAAAATTATTTAATATATTTAATGTCTCAAAAGTATGCCAATCCAAATTAAAAAAGTATATACATGTACTTACATATAATTTTACATAATATATAACATGTACTAATTATATGTAACATATACTATGTATTAATTATATATAATATGTATTAATTATATGTAATATATAACATGCATATTTATACCCTAACTCTCTGCCTCAGCTTTATTTCCAGCAAGTTATTCAAGAGCTTCTGCATAATTTAAGTACTGCTTACTTAAAGATTTACCACTTTAATTACAGACATTCTCCCTCTTTGAAAATCCTTTAGATGTTTAAGGAAATCTTACAGCTCACTCAAGCCCATATAATTTATTTATATAACAAAATTTTAAAAGTTAACTAAGACCTTCCTCAGTATAGATTATGATCGACTGCTTTAAATTTTCCACCTTTTCTCATTTTGTACAAAACACTCTCTTGCAAGCATAATTTCCAAAAAGTTAAAGTATAAAAAAAAAATTGCACCCATCAACCTCAACCTCTATCTTCCTCTAAAACTGAGTGATAGTGAATCTTTGGATTGACACTCAAACCTATAAAAGGGAAAGAAAAAAGAAGGTTACATTATAACAAAAATGTCATGGAATTTTCTAGACATTTCTTTAAAACTACTGGTGTATATTAACTTTTAAAGAGAACAAAAAAAACATGTTTGTATAATAACTTATGTCACAGAAAGAAAAGGTCTGGGATTAGAAGAACCAAACATCTTCAGATGCATAAGGTTCAGGCAAGGAATGAGATGCCTGATGAGAAGAGGATACGAAAGAAAGGAGGAAAGGGCGGGATGGGGAAAGCCCACGTACAGGAAGAAGGAAAGGACAGAACACAGGGTCTGAGCACTCATCAGGCTGATGCCAGCCAGACCCCGCCGGCACCCCTCAGGAAACACACTGCTCAGGAAGAGCAAGGACTCGGAGCCGATGTGCCCAAAGTATTGTTCATCCCGTCTGAGACGTAAAATGGAAATGTTTTAATGATAGTTCTTAAATATTTGTTGTTGTTCAGTCGCTAAGTCACGTCTGATTCTTCATGACCCCACGGACTGTAGCCCACTAGGCTCCTCTGTCCATGGGATTCTCTAGGCAAGAATACTGGAGTGGGTTGCCATTTCTTCCTCCAGGGGATCTTCTCAGACCAGGGATTGAACCTACATCTCCTGCACTACAGGCAGATTCTTTACCACTGAGCCACCTGGGAAGGCCGGTTTTTAAAGATGCATAGTTTTTTCCTCACATTTGAAAAGTAAGCTATCATAGCTGAGTTGTGTTCCTGCCACCCCCGTTCATGTGTTGAAGCTACTTTAGAATGTGCCTACTAGAGAAGGGAGATCCAACCAGTCCACTCTAAAGGAGATCAGTCCTGGTTGTTCTCTGGAAGGACTGATGCTAAAGCTGAAACTCCAGTACTTTGGCCACTTCATGCGAAGAGTTGACTCATTGGAAAAGACCCTGATGCTGGGAGGGCTTGGGGGCAGGAGGAGAACGGGATGACAGAGGATGAGATGGCTGGATGGCATCACTGACTCAATGGACATGAGTTTGGGTGGACTCGCGGAGTTGGTGATGGACAAGAAGGCCTGGCGTGCTGTGATTCATGGGGTTGCAAAGAGTGGGACACGACTGAGCGACTGAACTGAACTGAACTGAGAAGGGTATTAAGGGGGCTGATTATTCAAAACGAGGTCCTGATGGTGGGCTCTAATCCCATCACACTGGCGTTCTCATCAGCAGGGGACACACAGAGACAGGAAGGACACAGCCACCGAGGAAAGACCACTTGAGGCCCTCGATCACCCAGCTGAGGTAGAGTCTGCCCGGTGTCTCTGCCATAACATTACGCTTCTCCTTCCGTCTACACCATACGGCGAGATTTCAACATCCTCGAGTCTCAGTTTCTTCCTGTTGTAAAATATGGACAAAACTACGTCACAGTGCTCCGGAAGCAGTTCTGTGAAATGATGTCTTCAGTCTGATGGACGCGGGCAGCATCTGCTCTGTGTGAACCTTGAGCAGAACAGCGAAGGTGCAGGCGCGCACGGATTTCAGCCCCAGCTCCAAAGCCAAGGAGGGTCTCACAGAACACTCCTCCGACCCGTTCTCCAGACCCTGGAGCCCCCTCTGTCACAGTCCGTCCTTTCAGTGAAAGTGAAGGTGCTCAGTCGTGTCGGACTCTTTGCGACCCCATGGACTGTAACCTACCGGGCTCCTCCGTCCGTGGGATTTTCCAGGCACGAATACTGGAGTAGGTTGCCATTTGCTTCTCCAGGAGATCTTCCCAACCCAGGGATTGAACCCAGGTCTCCCACATTGTAGGCAGAAGCTTTACCATCTGAGCCACCTGGGAAGTTCAATATCTCTCCCCATTTTCTCAGTCGGAGAACACTGCTGACTTTTAAAAATGCACAAGGTGAGGGCTGTGAGTCAAGTTTTATTTGGGGCAAAATGAGTACTATAGCCCGGGAGATGGCACCCCAGATAGCTCCGAGAGACTGCTCTGAAGCGGTAGGGGGAAGGTCAGTGTATACGTGGTTTTGGTGACTGGGAAATGCACACAACAAAGCACATATTTTCTGCAGAATGTTGCTGCCAGTCATCAGGAGAAGATGTCACCAGGAAGGAATTCACTGCTTTTCTAGACATGAAGAAATGCAAGAACTGCACTCATAAAATCAGCCCCTGAGAATATTTAACTCTCTGAAGACCTGTTCCACTAGTTTTTCGGGAGCACAGAGTGCCTCATTTCTGCCCTCCACCCTGACCGCCTTTCGGGGGTGGTTGAAGGTCAGCAGCTGCAGTAGCATGGATTTCATCCTTCTAGAGGTAGATGCCCCGCACCCATGGCAAGTGCCAATTTGTCATTGACAACACCCAGCACTTAATACCGTCTTCAAGGGTACAAAAGTCTACCACACACTCCCCCAGCAAGTCCTGTGGCCACTTCCATTCAAAGGTCTGAAAAATAATAAGCAGCAAGGAATTTTTTTATCATCCCTTGTTTTCCTCTTACATGGCTATCTGTTTCATCAGTTGCTCATGAGCAACCTTATGGAATAATATTTAGTTAGCCCCTTTTGGGGAGAAGGCAATGGCACCCCACTTCAGTACTCTTGCCTGGAAAATCCCATGGACGGAGGAGACTGGTAGGCTTCAGTCCATGGGGTCGCTAAGAGTCGGACACGACTGAGCGACTTCACTTCCACTTTTCACTTTCATGCATTGGAGGAGGAAATGGTAACCCACTCCAGTGTTCTTGCCTGGAGAATCCCAGGGACGGTGGCGCCTGGTGGGCTGCTGTCTATGGGGTCGCACAGAGTCGGACACGACTGAAGCAACTTAGCAGCAGCAGCAGCAGCAGCCCCTTTTGGACACTCTCCCAGTTTTCCAGTCTAACACTACTAAGATAAAAATACAAATTTGAAGAGTGCAATGCTGCTACTGCTAAGTCACTTCAGTCGTGTCCGACTCTGTGTGACCCCATAGACAGCAGCCCACCAGGCTCTCCCGTCCCTCGGATTCTCCAGGCAAGAACACTGGAGTGGGGTGCCATTTCCTTCTCCAAGCATGAAAGTGAAAAGTAAAAGTGAAGTCGCTCAGTTGTGCCCGACTCTTCGCGACCCCGTGGACCGCAGCCTACCAGACTCCTCCATCCATGGGATTTTCCAGGCAAGAGTACTGGAGTGGGGTGCCATTGCTTTCTCTGGAAGAATGCAATAGTACATAATATTTAATCAATTAATGATAGGAGTTCACTATATAAAGAACAAGTGGAGTGGGGAAAATCTCCCCAAAATAGAGGTAAAGGATTACATTTCCCCCAAAGACCTATTAAGATTACTATGACTCTAGATAACATAGAGTACCTAAGTACCAATCTTTTTTTTTTTTTATTGAGGCTAGAAACACAGTAGGAGTTCAGAGAAAAGAGAAGTTAGAGAAGGCCGCTGTGAGTGAAAATGTTGCCTGCCATTTGGTGTGCTGCTGGCCAGTCGCTGAGTTGTGTCCTACCCTTTGCCACCCCATGGAGTGCAGCCCGCCAGGCTCCTCCATCCATGGGATTCCCCAGGCATGAATGCTGGAGTGGGCTGTCACGCCCTCCTCCAGGGGACTTTCCTGACCCAGGGACTGAACCCTCTTCGCCTGTATTGGCAGGCTGGTTTTTTACCACTGAGCCACCAGGGAAAACCTTATTCTGATTCGCTGTACTACAAAATCAGGTCTTTGTTTAAAGAACTTTAAAAATGTGTATGCAGGGCTCATTCTCATAATATTCTACACTTTCTACTCTATTTCATAGTCAGTCACCCTCTCCCATCAGCAGAAGGGCTGGAGGGCAGGTCTACAGGCCCTATTTGCTATCAGCAAGACCACCAATGAATTAGAATCAGATTGTACCCAACAATTTACAATTAGAATGAAACATATCTCCTTTTTTCTATTAGTAAAAACTTGTGAAATACTGAAGGAATCATTAAAATGGAATCTTAAAAATTATATCAGCCAAAAGAAAAAAATGGGCATATCTTATGAATTTTGCCAGGAGAGAAAAATAAGATTTCAGATTTCAGTGTTCAGTTTCATTTTTCACTGTATCACTTTTTTTTTTTCTCAAATTCATATGAATTTAATTTTCCTGGAACTTTCCCCTTGGTACAAAAGTACTAAAGATCCAGAAAAACACAAAGACAAGAAAGCACTCATAATTCTCTCATTTACATTGAATTCATATTCAAATTTTGTTATATGATCCACAGGTTATATTTTTTCAAAGCAAGTTGTTTTTTTTTTATTTGCATACTGTTTATATCCTTTTGCAGGCTTCCCTTGTGGCTCAGCTGGTAAAGAATCCACCTGCCATGTGGGAGACCTGGGTTCGATCCCTGGGTTAGGAAGATCCCCTGGAGAAGGGAAAGGCTACCCACTCCAGTAGTCTGGTCTGGAGAATTCCATGGACTGTATACTCCATGGGGTCACAAAGAGTCGGACACGAATGAGCGACTTTCACTTCACTATACCATTTTGCACACATTGCGTGCTATGAAATCTTCTTACTCAAAAATTTAAGAGCTGTATTATGTCATTATATGAAGCTCTTTATTTGACTTAACCATTTAGATTCTTCCCCAATGTTTTCTATTGCAAACAGTATTGAGGTAAGCACCCTTGCATACATGTCTCTCCATACACAGAATTTCATTGTAAAGAGTGATGCTAACCATGAGGGCTTCACTGATGGCTCAAGCAGCAAAGAATCTGCCTGTAATGCAGGATACTTGGGTTTGATCCCTGGGTCAGGAGGATCCCCTGGAGAAGGGAATGGCTACCTACTCTAGCATTCTTGCCGGGAGAATTCATGAAAAATGTAACCCCCACATTCTTACTATGTTAAAATAAATGAATATGATTAAAATTATGCATATCATCTCCACCTCTCCCATCAGGTATTTGATGGCAACTGATGATTAGCAACTGCTCCTACAGTGATCTCATTTACACTAATTAACAAAATCAAATAAGGCTGAAATTTATTGTCCTGCTCAGTGAATCATGAGTCTGGCAGCTGCTCCTACCAAGGCTGGCATTGGAGCCTGGTTGTAACAGATTGTCTGAAAAAGTATTTTGCTGATTATCTTCTAATGAATTTATTCTTAGGAGACAATAGGATGAGAAATACATCAAGAGATTTCTCTACTGAAAAAAATTTAAGCTAATTTTACATGAGGATTTCCTATACAAAAGAGGAAGCTCCTTCAATCAATCAGCTTACACTGATGGAAGCCAGGAAGCTCTGGTTTTATGTTACCGTGGGCTGAGGTACCATCATTTATTTAATCAGACTTCTGTCATATTTAATTTATTCTCTCTTCTTCCATAGTATAATTTTACAGTACCTATGCTATGCTTATAAATATATGTTTCTGTATATGTGTAACAACTTCTGAAAGATAAATCTCTGAAAATTCACTCACTTGGCCAGACTATAAATACATTTTAAATTTTGTTAGCCATTTTCAGTCAGAATGCCAATATATACATGATATAAATATTTGCATCAAAAAAAGCATGAGAATATCTATTTTCCTCACATTTTTAACAACAAAATACTTTCAAAGTTTTGGTTTGCAAATCAGATGGCAAGAAGAAAAATAATTTAGTTTGTCATTGTTATGGATAAGGAGGATATATTTTTATAAATTTAAAAACCCTGTGTTTTGTTAGAAGTATTTTTTTATGTTTTTGAACAGTTTTTCATATACTTCTATTTGTTATTTTTTTATCTAGTTGATTAGCCTTTCTTATCAGAGCTCTTTATGTAATAAAGGAAAGTCATTTTTCTGTTATTTTGTTACAAATACTTTTGTTACAAATACTTGTGTCACCTCCTTTGACTTATGGCATTTACCACAGAGTGTTTTTACAAATTATATTCATTAAATTTAGCAATCTTTTCTTCTCTGGCTTCTATTTTTGTTTTTGTTTTCAGTACTTAAAACACCCTTCTCCTAAATTTGTATTATTTGCATGGCTTCCTTTTACTTTCATCTATCTGTTTGTTTGAGATGTATTTAAACAATGAGAGAGGCTTTGTTTCCTAGATGATTACACAGTTGTCTCCAAGCTACTTATTAAATCATTTGTGGTTTCCCTCATTGACATGAAGCATCACCTTTATAAGACACTGAAGTTCTCATATGCGTCCATCGGAATTCTGCAAAACCAAACAGCTCAGAATTCTTTACCCCAGTAGGTAGCCAACAAAGACTTTATCCAGGCTGAGGCTGAGTTAAAGAGAGCACTGTTATTTAAATCTAGAGGTTAGATTCTATCTCCTAACAATAAAATGGTCACATTAGGTAAAATTGAGAGCTATACTGAAATTTAAAGGCATTCATCCCATCAAAGGATAAAATTATATTTATGGGACATGATTTCCACTTCATATCTAGAGAAAAAACAATTGTATTATACTCTTTCTTGGTTTCTTTTAGGTTTTTGCAAATCATTTTATTGTGTTCTTTTTATCAGACCCAATCGAAATTACACAGTGACTCGTGGGCCAGAGAAAATCAGTTTATAAATGCAGACAGTAGAATTTTTCTATTTTCTTTATAATTATTAAAGTTGTACTGTGCATTCTTGCTAATCCCCTGCCCCCACACATACAGTGTTGTAAAACTGGGAGAAATGTACTCTGATTTAGCAAACATACCCCAGAGAAAAACCTATAGTTTTCTTGATCTTAATGAGCCAATTTATATACACTCATATCCCAGCCATCGAAAATTGGCTCAGGTCCTGATTCCTATCTTTTTCATTATACTTATCAAAAAGCAGGCAGTGTCTCTCGGGCCTCTGAGGCTTGGCTGGGGTCCTGAACACAGAGGGTCATGGGACGGTCTTCCAGACTGGTAATTAATAATAAATAGCATTTGCAGAGTACTTCACATCTTCAAAGGACTTCACAAACAGTAATTAACCCACATTCTAACACTTTTAAAGGAAGAACCAGGAATTAGCTTTTGGTTTATGAATGAGAAACTGGCTTCCAATGAAGCTGTGGTTATGCACGGTCTTTTGGAGTTACAAGGAATATCAGGGCTTCTTTCCTTACATTTCAGGTGAATA
Organism: Bubalus kerabau; assembly: GCF_029407905.1. NCBI lineage: Eukaryota > Metazoa > Chordata > Mammalia > Artiodactyla > Bovidae > Bubalus > Bubalus kerabau. Next base: position 87,626,916 of record NC_073635.1, read on the forward strand.
GTTCTCAGCCTCACCGTTATCGACATTTTGGTCTGGATCATTACCTCGGGAGGGGAGCTTTTCTGCTTCTTGTAAGATATTTAACAGCATCCTTGACCTCTGACCCCTTGAGGCCAGTCATACCACCCAAGTCCTGACAAATCAAAAGCTCTCCAAGTGTTGACAAACCCCTGGTGGGCAAAAGTCACTCCCAGCTTCTATGATTTGCAACTGCCACTTTGTAGGAGAAAGGGCCAAAAAAAGACTGGTAATGCCCATTACAGGGTTCCTGGTACAAACTAAGTTTTTTTCTCCAATTCACATTCTGTTGTTACGTGAATCACAGAACCTCTGCACCTATTGCTTTTCCTCCTCATTTATATACAAAAATAATAACTGACAAGATAGAGCCTTCTAAATATAGTTCTAATATGAACTCACATGTGTGTGGGCATACACACACACACACACACACACACACACACACTCCTCATAACAGCTGCATAAACCAGGTACCACCACTGCCCTACTTTACACAAGAGGAATCGTGGACACAGAAAGGTTGCAGAACTTGTCTAAGTCAGTGAAAAGTGTGTTAGTCGCTCAGTCACGTCTGACTCTTTGTGGCCCCATGGACTGTAGCCCACCAGGTTCCTCCGTCCACGGAGTTGTCCAGGCAAGATTCCCTTCTCCAGGGGATCTTCCTGACCCAGGGATCAAACTAGGGTGGCCTCCTGCATTGCAGATGGATTCTTCACCATCTGAGCTACCAGGGAAGCCCCTAGGTAGGTAAGCCTAGGTTCAACTCAGGCACTTTTCTTCCAGGGTCTGCGCTGTCGATGACTGAGCTATACCTGGATATATGTTGTATGTGCTTTTTTTTTTTTCCCCAGCAATGAGTTTTGCAGAAGTGGAAACTGTTCAGTAAGTGTCAGCATAAAGTCTCTAAAAAACAACAGTGGTGATATGAATAAGGAAAACAAAGTCTCAAGAAAAGCAGTGGGGCAGCTGGGCCGATGTATATTTGTGAATAAGTATATGGTGAATCACTTGATAAACACAAGACACACTGAAGCATAAAAGACTCACAAAGCATGATTCATATCCTCAAGGAGCCAATCCAGAATATGATATCAGATAAAAGGATTACAAGGCAGAAAAATTATAAGGAATACCTCAAATTCTAAATTCCTGGGTGGTAGGGAGAAGATTTATTATGCTGAAGGCACTAGGATAGATCGTCTGGCAAAAACATCATGTGAGCTGTGACTCATACTTTGCCAACAAGGGTCCGTCTAGTCAAGGCTATGGTTTTTCCAGTGGTCATGTATGGATGTGAGAGTTGGACTGTGAAGAAAGCTGAGCACCGAAGAATTGATGCTTTTGAACTGTGGTGCTGGAGAAGACTTTTGAGAGTCCCTTGGACTGCAAGGAGATCCAACCAGTCCATTCTAAAGGAGATCAGTCCTGGGTGTTCTTTGGAAGGACTGATGCTAAAGCTGAATCTCCAATACTTTGGCCACCTCATGTGAAGAGTTAACTCATTGGAAAAGACTCTGATGCTGGGAGGGATTGGGGGCAGGAGGAGAAGGGGATAACAGAGGATGAGATGGCTGGATGGCATCACTGACTTGATGGACATGAGTTTGGGTGAACTCCGGGAGTTGGTGATGGACAGGGAGGTCTGGCATGCTGTAATTCATGGGGCTGCAGAGTTGGACACAACTGAGTGACTCTGCTGAACTGAGGATTTGAAATTTGAAGAATGAGGCCCTCAGAGGACATTTCAGATGGAAAAGATGAGATAGTCATAAAGTTGAAAGGATGAAGTGTAATAAGTCAGTTTGGTTGGAACTGGCTAAGCAGAGAGAGATAAGATTGAAAAATTATCAGTCTGGTAATAGGTAATCACTATTGGATAATTTGGTAATAGATAATTAGGCAGGTAATAAATGAGCTTCCCAGGTGGTTCAGTGGTAAAGAATTCACCCACCAATACAGGAGATGCAGGTTCAACCCCTGGTCTGGGAAGATTCCCTAGAGAAGGGAATGTCTATCCACTCCAGTATTCTTGCTTGGGAAATCCCACGGACAGAGGAGCCTGGCGGGCTAACGTCCATGGGGTCACAAGAGTCAGACATGCCTGCACGACTGAGCATCCACGCACAATAAATGTACTACAGTCTGTCTGAACTTTTCCTACTACCAAGCAAAGGAATGCGAATGAGAAAGAATTTCTTCAGCGCTTCATGTGAACTAAGCACTGGTGAGCACTTTGACATACATTACCGTCTTTAATCACTGAAGGGTCTCAGAGAGAGAACAGGATGAGAAGAGCTATTGGTTTCAACTGCTGAGTTTTCAACTGGAGACTCAACTGGGAAAGCATCTGCTTCCCTGCGCTCATGGTTCAGTTTTTACAGCTATAGGATCCATCACAGCTTTTGTCTATGAAAGTCAGAAAGAAGAGAGAGAAGAGAGACAAAGAGGCTGGGGTGAGCCTGCTACTAAGATGGAGACTTCTACAGTGCGGGGTAGTTACGGAATACCACCCATCACCTCGTATTTTTCTACTGATGAAGAAGCAAATCACGGGTCCTGCCTTCCATCAAGTGGAAGGGATTCTGTTGCTGTTGTTACTGAGTTTCTAAATCCTATGAGACTCCTTTGTGACCCCATGGACTGTAGCCCGTGAGGCTTCTCTGTCTATGGGATTTCGAGGATGGAAACACAAAGAGGCAGAGACCACGGGGACCACCTTAAAGTCTGCCCACCATAGTCCATCCTCTGACCCTCAAAGATTTACTTCCCTCCCATATGCAAAGTAATTTGCACCCTGCCAAGCTGTGCAAGAGTCTCATCCCATTATAATATCAGCAAAGTACAAAACTCTTTGTCTACATCAGGATCAGGTGTGAATGAGGTCTCTAGTATAAAGCTCTCCATCTATGGATGGGCAAAACAGAAGACATAAATTATCTGCCCCCATACAGCCAGCACACCATGGTGGGAGTGACCAGGAACGAGAGCTGGACGCATTGCCCTTCGGCAGGGAGGAGAAATGCAAGACAGAGAGGAGCCTCTGTCCACAGCAGTTGTGAACTGCAGCCAGGCTTGGAGTTTCTGGATTTGTTTCCAAAGCTTGGGAATGATTCTCTGTGGCTCTTGGCTCCACTCTCTGGGCTCGTGGTTCTGCCCTCTGACTCATCCTTTTTTCATGAAAGAAAGCATATGTTTGCAATTGAGTAGTCTTCTGAGACTGCGTCCTGCCAGCAGAACTTGGGTGTTTTCCCTCGGTCTCTTTTCACTTTATACTCTCTCGGTCCCTTCCAGGCTAAGCTGGCAGTGTGTTTGCTGAGATAATTTTTTCAGGAACCCTGTGGATCTCCCGAGGGGGGTTCACAGTGGGGTTCACTCCTCCGGACAAAAGTCACACAACAGCGCAAGACGAGACCTTTTGTCCTTTGGCCTCCTTCTGAGATGGCTCAGAGACAAACACGACATCAAACCTACTCTGGGTTGTGGGTATATTAACAGGATGGTGGAGAGGACCTGAGAGAAGGTCTTCAAAGAACCACTTGGTGCACATCTGATCTTTACATATTTCTGAGGTCTCAGCAAAGTTTCCCCAGTCAGACCTTCAGTTTTTACTGTGTGTGATACTTTTGAAGCAATGTCTTCATTTCAATAGCTTTGCTATCTAGAGGCTGAGAATTTTCAAAATCATCAAACTACGTTTTCTTTCACAGGCAGAAAAATGTTTTTGTTTGAATCCTTTTGCATTTTCCTATGCTGCTGCTACTGCTGCTAAGTCGCTTCAGTCATGTCCGACTCTGTGCGACCCCATAGACAGCAGCCCATCAGGCTCCCCCGTCCCTGGGATTCTCCAGGCAAGAACACTGGAGCGGGTTGCCATTTCCTTCTCCAATGCATGAAAGTGAAAAGTGAAAGTGAAGTCGCTCAGTCATGTCCGACTCCTAGTGACCCCATGGACTGCAGCCTACCAAGCTCCTCCGTCCATGGGATTTTCCAGGCAAGAGTACTGGAGTGGGGTGCCATTGCCTTCTCCGCATTTTCCTATAAGCAGCAATAAACCAGGGGGCACCTCGGGCACTTTGCTTGTGAATCGCCTTTACTATGTAACCAAGGTTGTCACCTACACACTTTTCACATAATGTCAGGAGTGAAAGGGAAAGTGTTAGTCACTCAGTTCAGTCAGTCACTTGTGTCTGACTCTTTGCGACCCCATGAACCGCCACACGCCAGGCCTCCCTGTTCACCAACTCCTGGAGTTTACCCAAACTCATGTGCATTGAGTCGGTGATGCCATCCAATCATCTCATCCTCTGTCGTCCCCTTCTCCTCCCGCCTTCAATCTTTCCCAGCATCAGGGTCTTTTCCAATGAGTTAGTTCTTTGCATCAGGTGGCCAAAGCATTGGAACTTCAGCTTCAACATCAGTCCTTCCAATGAATATTCAGGACTGATTTCCTTTAGGATGGACTGGTTGGATCTCCTTGCAGTCCAAGGGACTCTCAAGAGTCTTCTCCAACACCACAGTTCAAAAGCATCAATTCTTCGGCGCTCAGCTTTCTTTATAGTCCAACTCTCATATCCATACATGACTACTGGAAAAACCATAGCCTTGACTGATGGACCTTTGTTGGCAAAGTAATGTCTCTGCTTTTTAATATGCTATCTAGGTTGGTCATAGCTTTTCTTTCAAGGAGCAAGTGTCTTTTAATTTCATGGCTTCAGTCAGCATCTGCAGTGATTTTGGAGCCCCCAAAAATAAAGTAACTTACTATTTCCACTGTTTCCCCATCTATTTGCCATGCAGTGATGGGAACAGATATCATGATCTCAGTTTTCTGAATGTTGAGTTTTAAGCCAGCTTTTTCACTCTCCTCTTTCACTTACATCAAGAGGCTCTTTAGTTCTTCTTTGCTTTCTGCCATAAGAGTGGTATCATCTGCATATCTGAGGTTATTGATATTTCTCCTGGCAATCTTGGTTCCAGCTTGTGCTTCATCCAGTCCAGCATTTCTCATGATGTACTCCGCATATAAGTTAAATAAGCAGGGTGACAATATACAGCCTTGATGTACTTCATTCCCTATTTGGAACCAGTATGATGTTCCATGTCCAGTTCTAACTGTCGCTTCTTGACCTGCACACAGGTTTCTCAAGAGGCAGGTCCGGTGGTCTGGGATTCCCATCTCCTTCAGAATTTTCCAGTTTGTCATGATCCACACAGTCAAAGGCTTTGGCATAGTCAATAAAGCAGAAGTAGATGTTTTTCCGGAACTCTTGCTTTTTAGATGACCCAACAGATGTTGGCAATTTGATCTCTGGTTCCTCTGCCTTTTCTAAATCCAGCATGAACATCTGGAAGTTCATGGTTCATGTATTGCTTAAGCTTGGCTTAGATAATTTTGAGCATTACTTTGCTAGCGTGTGAGATGAGTGCAATTGTGTGGTAGTTTGAATATTCTTTGGCATTGCCTTTCTTTGGGATTGGAATGAAAACTGACCTTTTCCACTGCTGAGTTTTCCAGATTTGCTGGCATATTGAATGCAGCACTTTCACAGCATCATCTTTTAGGATTTGAAATAGCTCAACTGGCATTCCATCACCTCCTCTAGCTTTGTTCGTAGTGATGCTTCCTAAGGCCCACTGGACTTCACGTTCTAGGATGTCTGGCTCTAGGCGGGTGATCATACCATCGTAATCATCTGGGTCATGAAATTTTTTTTTGTATAGTATTTTTGTGTATTCTGGCCACCTCTTCTTAATATCGTCTGCTTCTGTTAGGTCTGTACTGTTTCTGCCCTTTCCTGAGCCCATCTTTGCCTGAAATGTTCCCTTGGTATCTCTAATTTTCTTGAAGAGATCTCTAGTCTTTCCCATTTTATTGTTTTCCTCTATTTCTTTGCACTGATCAGTGAGGAAGCCTTTCTTATCTCTCCTTGCTATTCTTTGGAACTCTACATTCAGATGCTTCTATCTTTCCTTTTCTCCTTTGCTTTTCGCTTCTCTTCTTTTCACAGCTACTTAGATTACATAAAAATTAGGGAATGCAGAGTGTTGAGTGGTATTTTTGCTCTTAAGTATTATGATACATTTTGCAAGAACTTGAAGGCCTGGATTATCCTCAGAATTCAATTTACTTTGATTTTTTGAAAGGGCACAACTTCAAGTTGGCAGTAGCTGCCTGATTCCTTAATGAACAAGTAGAAGCATCTAAGGAACAATAGTGCCATTCAGTAAGACTATCAGGAGCTTTGACAATTTTACAGTCATCAGTCGAAACTGATTAACAGGGACTTCCCTGGTTGTCCAGTGGTTAGGACTCTGCACTTCTGCAGCAGGGGGCATGAGTTCGATCCCTTGTTGGCGGATTTTGGGAACCAAGATCCCACAAGCTGCATGGCACAACAACAACAACAACAAACAACAACAACAACAAAAAAAAAACACCAAAAAAAGGAAAAAGAACAAACAAAAAAACTGATTACCAAAATTTTAGGTACTGATATTCTCGAGATCTCATGAGCGTCAGTTCATCTGTCTTATCCCATAACAGGAAGTACACTAACTCTACAAAACAACACCTGCTATTATTTGAGCAATAAGCCTGTGCCAGACTAATGTTGGTCTTCCCTCGTGGCTCAGCTGGTAAAGAATCCACCTGCAATGTGGGAGACCTGGGTTCGATCCCTGGGTTGGGAAGATCCCCTGGAGAAGGGAAAGGCTACCCACTCCAGTATTCTGGCCTGAAGAACTCCATGGACTGTCTATAGTCCATGGGGTCGCAGAGTCGGACACGACTGAGTGACTTTCACTTTCACTTTGAGAGTAATGTTAATGCTTTGTGTCTTCAGTCTCCATACTTCCTCGTTGTCCATTTTTGGATGAGATTAATTCCCCTGAATGTTTGGAAGAACCTGTAGTCAAGAGTAACTTCTCATTTCACAGAAGTCTCACTGCTCTTTTCCAAAACACAGTGACTTGCTTCCTGAAAATGTTGGCTATTTCATTCCCCACTCTCATTTAGACCTTGGATTTATCTCTATTATCCCTAGCTTGCCTTTTTTTTTTTTTTTCAACCCAACCCCAGTAGTTTATTTCCAGTCCTGGAAGCATTGAGGTGGCTCAGTCTTGCACATTGGTCTAGACGGTGCCTTTGGGTTCGGGTGGGGCTCCTTTTCCTCTCCTGCTACCGTCTTGGACAAAACCCCTCCCAGTTTCAGGGTGTTCCGTCTGGTCCTCTGTGCTTTTCAATAAACATCTGCTGATTATCTGTGTAGTTTCTGGGTTTCTCAGGGCCCTGAGACGCCCATATGATCCTTCTTTTTCATTCAAATATTAATCTCACTGAGACTTGTAGTTCACCTGTTTACCCTCACCTCTTGCACATTTAGATTTTTGGGGACACCTCATTACCTGGTCCTGTCATAAATGTTGTCCTTGGGTGTTTTGTTATTATCTAGCTGTTTCGTCTGGTTTTTATGTGCTAATTTGTAAGAGATGCAAAAATCATTGTTAGTGCCATCATCATCCCCAAATTTCCAAAGCTACTGGTTTTTTAAAGCATTCATGTTTAAGAAGTCTGTTTTTACTTATTTTTACTTCCTTGACTAAAAATGCAGTAGAATTTCTATACCAATTTTGTATTGCTCTTTAATCAATTAACGGAGTTACACGACCTAACATATTAATACTGGCTCATCCTCATATTCATGGGCTTCCCTGGTGGCTGTTAGAAAAGAATCCACCTCAATGCAGGAGACCTGGGTTTGATCCCTGGGTTGGGAAGATCCCCTGGAGGAGGACGTGGCAACCCACTCCAGTGTTCTTTCCTGGAGAATTCCCCCATGGAGGAGGGAGCCTCCAGAGAAGCCTGGCAGGCTACAGTCCACCACGGGGCCGCAGAGTCGGACAGGACTGAGACACTCAGAGCAACTCAGCACATATTCATGGGAACTGCCTACTACTTGGAAATATTTTACCGCTCTTCTTTTTGCAATATTTACTTTCTAAAAGAAGTGTTGTTGAACCATTTTGTCTGAATGTAACTATACAGTCAACTACGTTTTTAGTATTTAGTAACTAACTAGGATTTACAGAGTAGAATGTATAAATCTCAAGTTCAGAAGCTTTGGAGGATGTGCATGCCCATGTAGCTGCAGCACAATCACATATCATCTTTCCATCACTCTAGAAAGCTCCCTTTGCTCACCTCCAGTCAATCTCCCTACTTGGGAGGATTCTGTCTTTACAAAGTCAGGGGATGCAGAACCAACAGGCCATCTCAAGTCACTGGACATTATTAGTGATGGTGATTCAGTGCTTTTGACCAGGGAAGTAATATGAAATGACTTGCATGTTTAAAAGTAAAAATTCTGTTTGGGAGAAGAGATTGTAGTGAAGTGTACAAGGAAAAAGGCCAATTAAGAGGTCATTCTTAAGTCCAGTAGGTCAAACAGGGTCGACTACAGTAATCATTATGCAGTGAAGAGATGTAGACTACAGTTACTGTAAGTAGTTAAGGGGTGAGGTGTAGACTATGGTTACCCTAAGTGGTGAATCTGTTTGGAGGCTGGATCCAACAAGATATGCTATGCACTGAAGCTATGAGAGCAGATGGGGAGTCAGGGATGAAGCTACTTGAGCAGCCTGGTGAGTAGACATACAATTTAGTGAAGTGGGGAACTGTGTGGATGAGGTCTAGTTTGCTTATTTTATAAAGCAGAATCAGACCCACAGACTTGGAGAATGATTTTAAGATTGCCACAGGGAAGACTTAGGGTAAGGGGCAGACTGGGAGTTTGGGATGTACACACTTGGACATGTACATACTGCTTTACTTAAAACAGATAACCAACAAAGATCTGCTGTATAGCACAGGAAATTCTGCCCAATACTTTATAATAACCTAAATGGGAAAAGAATCTGAAAAAGAATGGACAAATATATATGTGCAACTGAGTCACTTTGCTGTACACCCAAAACTGACACAACATTGTTAATCAGCTATGCTTCAATATAAAATTTTTTTAAAAAGATGTTTGAGAAATCAAGAAGTCTACTATGAAATATCATTAGATGAAATTATGTGATCTAAGGTTGCTTCAAAATAATTCAGAGGTCTGTAAATATGAAAAAGATTGATAATTGCTAATTGTTGAGAATGGGTCCTATGCACATACAGGTTCATTATGTCAGCCTCCTTGTTGCATTTACCATTTTCTTCTATGAGTAAAAAAAGAATCGTTATGGTTGGACAGGTTGAGAGGGCCAAATGACTTCATGTGATGCTATGTAAATGGTCAGATACGTGAACTCAAGCAAAGAAACTGGGACTAAAGAAATGTGGGAGTCATTAGTGCATTTAAAGCCACTGGGCAGGATTCAAACACTTGTGGACTGAAAAGAGGGAGAACAGGTCTAGAAACTGAACTCTTCAGCATTTAAAGATGAGGAGACTCTAAAAAGGCATTCTTGCCAGAGTTTCACAGTGTGTCTCAAATCACGGAAAAATACGTAACTTGGAATCAGCAATTCCATTCCTAATAATGTAAACAATTTACTGCAATGTACAAGAAAGAAGTTCAGGTGACATAGTGAAGTAACCTGGAAACCAATGAGGGCCAGCAAATGGTACAGCTTAGTGACCATAAATATTCTCATCATTTATTGAGAAAAGCTAATCATATAAAGCATGATAGCTTATTTTATACTGTTGACACTGAAAATATGTATTTTGTACTTTCCTTATCATCAAACACCTAAAATAGTAGATGTTATTATCTTTGGTGGTAAAATTGTGTCCTTTTCTCTTCACTACACATTTTTTGCAATTTTTCTCAATAGACATTGGGTACAACTACACAAATTTAAAATTTTTAATAAAGCTCATTTAGTAATATGAAACACAAAGGCTCTTCAACAGGAACTGACTTAAATCAAAATGACATTGATGCCTTAACGTCTACTTGACTGAAATAACAATTATGAATTTTTTTAAATAAACATAAATTATTTTAATAGCGTATTAAATATTTTATTTAAATTAAGAAATACAACAAAATAACATACATTTGTTCCTCTGTTTGAATAAAATAACTATTTACAAACAATCTACACACAGCTTCTCAGGTACCAAATTCCAAGTCTTTAACTGATGTCATGAAACATATTTTTCAAAATGTATAGGCTGCATTCCAAAATCTGGTATATTTTGGTTTTACATATTTGGTATATAAATCCAGATGTAATATATTTATATTTACTATACACTTTAAATAATCTAAGAAAAAATAAGTCATTTTAAAAAAATCAAAGCAATTTACTTCTCTGTAGAGAAAGTTACAACACATACACCATTCTGATACCTTTTCAATGGGCCATACGTAGGAAAACCACTCTTTGCCGAATACTATTTATACTGAAGTACAAATTCATATAAAAATATTTTCTTTAAAATATGTTCTATTTTAGAAAAAAATTAAGTGTAGGCCAAGTACATTTAAAATTGCAAGAGATTTAAAAAATCAAACTGATCTAAGTTTTTAGACCATTACTCAATCTCCCCTGATTTAGCTAATAACATCATTAACAAGGTGCTTTTAAAGTGGTGCAATGCTAAAGAATCTGCCTGCCAATGCAGGGGATGCAGAAGACATGGGTTCAATCCCCTGGTTGGGAAGACTCCTTGGAGGAAATGGCAACCCACTCCACTATTCTTGCCTGGAAAATCCCATGGACAGAGAAGCCTGGCAGGCTACAGTCCATGGGGTTGTTAAGACTCAAACATGACTGAGCACACACACTCCCCCTGATCATTAACAAGTCATTTTATTCATGAGCCTGACCTTAACCTTAAAAAATAAATTTGTTCACATTTCACACTTAAAAGTGGAATTTTAGCCTTCAACTCAAAAAGACGCATTTACAAATCCAAATGTGCCAACAATATTTTTCTTGCAATGCTTTTATTAGACAAAAGCCATTATTAAAAATTTTATTCGACTTCAGAAAATCCTGTTTAGGTCACTACTTTTAATGAGTCTAAAAGCTTCTAAATCTATTTTATTAATATGAGTTAAAATTTTATATTTGTATAAGGAGATTGTAATGGTAAACTTTTTATTTCATCTTGGTCATAAAAATAATGAAATACTTACTATACTGCTAAAAATTTTTCTTTCTTGACATTGGGCCACAGGGTGTCTTTTCACCCTTTGTATTTCTTGTTAAACAATCCACTTTTTTCTTTTAAGTGTTTTCCTTGTATACATGAGTATCTTTTTTCTTATCATTAAAAGCTCTATAAAGATACAGGAAAAAAATAAAGTTATGATGACTGTCTGTATCTAGTAATACTTTTTAAGCACAGATTTCTAAAAGATAAAGATAAAACAGTTTAACATTTTATCATGATAATCTATTGCAATGAGTCGGTCAGATCTGAGGCTTGCCTCACTATAAAGCTAGCTTCAAACCAAATACCGATTTTCCTCCTGTAATTCACACTTGTCTATTGAAACAGTGACCCAACGTTCTTGTAAGATTTTAAATTTCCTCTTAAGAGTCCTTCGAATAGCTTTCAAGTCTGCAACCCGACTCTGATCCTCCCCAACAATCACGTGAGACACTCCCTCAGCTAAACAGGAAACTACTTGCGCTCCATGAAATCGAAGCTCCAAGGCTGTGATGGCTAACCTAGCTCCCTTGATTCTGGTACTTAAGTCATTGATGACAGCGTACAAGTCCAAATAAACGGTGTGGTGTCTAAACATGCTAAGAGGCGCGCTGGCCCAGGAATACCTGTGTTCCAAATCAGCAATCACAGGACTCATCTCCCCAGGAGTCTGCTCACCAGCATTTTTAATTCCCGAAAACACTTCCTTCAGTTGGTGCAAATCTGTGTCAACAAAGTAACTATCCCCGTATTGGTCGTATTCCTGGGCGAAGTGCTGCTTTGTCGACGGGCACATGTGGATCATGAAGCGGGGTTGCCAGGGCACACAGCTTCTGGTCCTAAAACACTCTAGCAGCCACTCTGGCTTGACGACATCATGTTTATCTGAAGAGATGATATTCTTCACTCGAATGTTCTCAGACCCTGCGATCACACAGTACGTGTCTGGGCCTGGGTTCTGTACTATGTAACCACCCAATTCGGCGATTCTGTTCTCCAGGTCAGGCTTGGGATGGCTGCTGGTTCCACTCATGACACAAAACTCCACATCTTCAAACACAGTAGAAACCCTGCTTATGTTAGAAAGGTTGGGAGCTTTTAGGTGCTCAATAATTCCAATGACTTTCTTCATCTTTGGGGCAGCTTTCCTCTTTTTCTCTTGTGGTTCATCATCGCCACCCATGTAAAGGTGTCTGGACGCGAGCTTTCCACAGGCTTTCCCTCGAAGTTGCTCTAAGTCCTCCAGGGATGTACATTCGTACCATTCTTTGTCTTCTCTTATCTTCTCAATCCGTGGAAAACGCAACGTGCAGCCGGTTTTATACATGTCACTGGGGACGATCTCTGTGGCCTTAACCTGAACAATGACTGAATTGCAAGGCTCGATGTAGACCTCTGGCTTCTCTGTTCCACATAGAATGTTGCTTGGTGGGGCTTTCCTATGAAAAGGCTTCCAGTGTTTGGCCAACTTCAAACCCAGGTCATACAGTTCTTTCATGGTGTAACCCGAGCCCACACGGCACAGAGTATGAAACACTGAGGGTTTTTCACCAGAAAGGGGCTTCTCTGCCACAGCGCACAAAAAATGAGACATCATCCCGCCCCGGGCACCCTTCCCCCAGTAGCCCCCGATGATTAAGATGTCCAGCTCATCCATCAGTCCATTGACATACTCTGGTTTAATTTTTAACCATCCTTCACCTCTTTTATCGGGCTTGTAAATGGACAGCGGGTGTTTTACCATGATCCCCTCTTCTCTTTTATCTATCGCTTCATTCAAAGCATCAATTACTTCTTTCTTAGTATGAGCTTGTGTTTTCTGCACTATTTCTATTCTACCTGGTACAGGTGTGAAAACACTATTAAGAATTTCATACCTCTTTCTCAGGGTCTCATGTCCTAGCTTTTTATCATTAACCATCAACACATCAAAAACACAGTAACAAGTCTGCAGCTCAGAATCTTCTACCATTCTTTTAATATCAAACTTATTCCCCTTTTGCATAAAAGTCTGTGTGTTAGGGTTGTAGGCCATCATCTCACCGTCGAGGATACAGTTCAGCACTTCTGTTTTGAATGCATTATGAATGAATGGTGTGAGGGACCCTTCCTGTGGGGAAGCACCAAACTGGTCTACATAGTTATACCCATTGCGAGAGAAGTACCGGTACACATCCCCATCCTTGTGCATCTGCATCCGCTCGCCATCCAGCTTGGTTTCGATGTAGAAACTCTGATGTTTCATGTCCTTCTCAATCCGCTCGATATCTGCTATAGCGGCCAGCATAGGTTTAAAGGCAGAGAATAAGGTGATGGAAATGTCACTGAGTCCCACTGAAGGATCGTGCAGTTGCCTACAGACCTTCTCCAGATCTGTGGTGACATTATGCAACTCGGCAGCATCACTGTGAAAAACAGAAAATATAGTTTGCTGACTAAAGCCAAGCTTTAGGTCCTTAACAATCATCCGTATCAGCCACTTTTGTTCAAGTGCTGAACTCTGAGTTATAAGCTGAAGAACACTCTTCTTCATTAGGTCTTTCCTTTTGGCAGAATTATTGCTGGCAATGGAGTCTAAAATGTCATTTACTTGCTGAATGCTTAGGCTTCCTTTCTGTAGACACCTGGGTTTCAGTACAAAGTACGCAATCATTGCAAAGTCTCCAGCATCTCCTCGGGTTCCGGTCGGTGTTCTGTAGTTCAAAAGTTTAAGGGCATCTTTTCCATCTCGAGGCAGGTTAAGCAATTCAATATAAAGCTTAGCCAGCATAGTTTCTTTGATTCCATAGGCCATTCTCTCTCTTTCCAGCTGAGGAAGAATAAGTCTCATGGCTGGATAAAAAGAATCTGTGACATCTTTTTGGTTCCTATGAAGGGCATCATGAAATTTTCTCCAAGAATCTAAAAATGCTTTGAAGTGTCTGATTTTTTCTGCACGCCCTTTACTTTTCTGTATTCGTTCTAAAGTCGAACATAAATCTGCAAAAGGAACATGAGATGCAACAGTTTGTGAGGTTTGTGAGGCAGCCATAGAAGCGATGGTGAATCTTCTGGTTTATCTGGTAAAGCAAAAAGAGAGTAACTTTAAAAGATAAAATTCAACTAAATATTTAATATAAAGACCTTATAGAGAGTGTGTGGTTTATAATAAATGTTCAGGAACATTCATTACATGAAAACAGATAATACTATAAATGATGTCTCTTTGCAACCTCTACACTGAATGATAATCAACTATTTTGCTTCAATCCCAGTTCATTTCTGGGCTCCTGAGGTCTTTTCTTGTATTGCTCTTCTTTTTCTTTCAGACCACCATCACACAGCATCAGAAACAAACTTTTTTTCTTTATTTACAAACAATTTTTCACATTTTATCTTATTTTTTTTATTATAGTTGATTTATAATGCTGTGTACATTTCTGCTGTAGAGCAAAGTGATTCAATTATACATATATATGTGTGTGTGCGTGTGATTTTTTCCTATTTTTATTATGGCTTATCACAGGATATTGAATATAGTTCCCTGTGCTATACAGGAGGCCCTTGTTGTTTATCCATTATATATAGGAAAAAAACTTCTTAAAATCATGTTTTTACCAAATCACTGGTTCACTGAATTGAAATTTGGCTGAACTGAACTTGTGCATAGATAATCCAGACCCCTCCCCTCCACATAAGCACCCTCTCCTTCCTGACAAAGTCTATGACTGTTCACTATCACTTCTTCCCTGCTCTGACAAGTCACTCTGGCAGCCAAAGCCCAAATCAAAATACTCTCCCCATAAAATTCTCACTTTACCTAGCTCTCAACTCTAGCATCACAGTTTGTACAGTTTCACAAATTTGAACTCATCAGCACAGGTTTTTGGCTCATGTTCTCATGCCAGTAATCCTCCAACCACCTGCTGACCACACATGGGCTAGACACTGTGCTGCGGGCAAATACAGTGTGCTTCTGCCTTAGGTGCACGTTCTATAGTGAAAAGAGGATGTTATGGGAATGGTTATAAAGTGCTAACTGCTTTAATAAAAATATAATAGAAGTAAAATGCCATGAGACAGAGCTCCCCACTGAAGACTCTTCTAAAATCACTGAGGGAAAAATGCGGACCTTGCTGGACTAGGGTCTAGATTATTTGTTAAAGTGGTTACCACAATAAAATTACTTTGAAGCTTTAAATATTCGTGCATGTTCTATTAAAATGTATAACAGAACTATTTTAATATGGTTTAAACTATATAACACTAAAATATACTAACTTTTGCCAAAAAAGATTTAAGTAAAATGTGTACTCTAAGAATCTGAAGAATGCCTTATATTGTAGTTTCAGACACCTCAAGTAGTTCTCAAGTAGCCCAGAGAGCAGGGAGCCAAAGCTGCCTCCAGGAGCGGGGAGATCTCTTGTGGTACAGAGTCCAGGAGATTCCCCACCCTAGGAAACAAAAGGGAATCTCACAATGTCAGCACAAGGCCACGTAACCTAGCAGTTGGCACAAGGAGTCAGTCACCATGCCACATTTACTAAACTGTCAGTCTCTGGAAGTTAGAAATCGGTATAATTTGTACCACATAAATTGGCACATAGGAGTTCATCGGTTTGTTGAATGAATTACTGAAACATGGAGCTGAGTTCCTGGAAAAGCACACCAGGGAAAGCCAGGAGCTGATCACTCACCCACACAAACACAAGTGGTGGAGTGTTTGCTTAAAACATTCAGCAGTCATGACCATTTTGGGGAAGGTGAACAACATCCATTTGGGGGCCTATAGGGAAAAACAGCCTCCCTTCTCAAATTCCTGGCAAAGGAAACCCAACTTCTTCTACCCAGTCAGACAGGCCAGGAGAAGACCACAATGCTGAGTGTTTTATCTTTGAATATGGGAGCTGGCTTCCCCTTGCTGTCTCATTTGCATAACTGACTGCAGCACCTGTTTAGATCCATTTACTGTCTCATCTCTCAAGACCTGCTCCCTCAACCCAGCACATTATGACACACAATGCCCTGCTTACAATTCATATACAATATGTATAAAATGAAGTATGTTGAGAAACACTTTTTTGAATGCTCAAGTCTGGTGTACAGTTTCTGATCTATCTGTAGATTCTACTATGAACTCAAAGTCAGTTTCCCTGAGGAAGTCCCAGGCCAGGACTCATATTATAGGAGCAGTGAGAACCGCATAGTGACACAGAGCTGTACATGCATCCTAAGGCTGCCACACAGATAACAGAGATTCCAAAATTAGCATAAAATGAATATACTTCGAAAATTTTTACTTATGAAAACCGTACAAGAAGTCAAATATTAGTATTTCCACTGCTTTTTTACACACTCTTATTTTTTGGAATCTGAGCATTTTAGCTGATGTTTCTGATTTATGAAAAAGCAAAACAAACAAGTTTGTGCTTAGGGCTCAGAAGTCCAATAAATCCGAGCTAAGTGTGAAGTCTAACACTTATTAGCTGTGTGATATGACGCACTGTTTAATTTCTCTACTATTTAACTTCTCTAAGTTTCCTTAAGTGTGAAGTGAGGTTGATAACTACATATAAATTAGGATGACATCTGACAATTTACATAAGACGCTTAACGTAGTACTTGACATTTAATAAGCCCCTGACCAACTTCAGTACTAAAATGCTTGTTGGCTCAAAAAAAAAAAAAACACACACACACACACTGAAAACATAAATATTACAAAGTACCAAGCAAAGCTCTTAAGAGAATGAATACAGGAATTAGTATTAATAATGACTCATCATCCATTCAACTGCTGCCTAGATGGCCGCCCTGAAGTGAAAACAAAACGAACTACCGAGGTTTTATTCCGTGAATAAGGGAGTCAACGCTATTTTATTGCAGAGAAAGTGACTGTACAACCCTCGACAAGACAAAAGGGATTACACTTTCCACAGCACTTTGTGATATTGTGGAAGAACCTCAGGAGAAAGAAATTAGTCGTGAGAAAAAAACCAGTGTAAGAAGAGAAACAAGCATTCCCTCCAAGCCCACACTCGCTCGTATCCCTCAGGCCAGACTCCCGTGCAAAATCACTGAAGGACCCATACTACCATCGACTGCGTCCGAGGGTCCCCAGTTGGCAGGGTGGGCGCCAGAATTTTGGCAATTCAAGCAGCCAACACGGTTCTTGAGAAAGTCAAAGGCACCACACTCCCTCGCCCCACGTCCCAATTGTGGGGTCCTGAGCAAGCACCTTGAAGCCGAGACGCGGCTTCTAACGCAGCGCGTCGTCAGGGCATCGACGCCCCCTCAGCTGGGGACGCCGGCGGATGAACCGAAGGACCAAGAAGAAACCTGAACTCTTAAGACCACAGCGTTTGCTGGACTGAGAAGACGAGCCACGGCCCCCGCCTCCTCGGCAACACTTGTCCAGCCTTCGCCTCACCTCTGGGCCCTCCCCGGAATGCGAGGCCCCTCCCCCGCCTCCGCCGCCGCACTAACCCCCTACCTGACCTGAAATCACAGGTGCGGCCACCAAACCGGAAGCAGGAGTGCGGGCGGCCGCTTCCGGCAGCTGCTCCCTGCGCAGGCGCAGTCGCTTACCTGCGGACGGGGCGGTCCCGACTTAATAGGGATGCTGTGCGCATGCGCCGTCTGCACCTGCGGAGTCCAGAGGCTGTGATGTCAGGGAGACGATGTGCGCAGGCGCAGTAACCTTCCGGAGGGCTCTGGGAGGACCGCCCGCCTGGCTGTGCTGCGGAGGACCGGAGGCAGCGGGGGTTACAGTGTGGTTACAAACACATATCCGGTTGGCCTCAGCAGCAGATCCTATTTGCAAACGGTTGACCCGCGAGAGTGGATTTCGTCGCGAAGTAAGACCGCAAAACACTTTGTCCACTGGCTCGTTATTGGCACTTTGAGCCTGTGCCTCTCTTGAGGCTGCTCTTGGCAGGTGACAACCTCTCGAGTTCTGCTCCCTATGTGTAAAGAGTGGTACCAACGTTCATTTCCGTGGTTGAGAAACCGCCCAGGGGGGAAGAGGGTGTCTTCCTTCCCCAAACGTCTGCTGTTTCATTTAGGTGAAAAAATATGCTTTTGCAAAATTGTCTAAGCCTGTGCTTTCCTATGTGTTTTTCATGATGATGCAACTGTGATGCGTTCTCGTCTAATTCATAAGAATAAAAAATATCATTCATAATATAAACAGTTGCATACTCGGAAATCAACTGTGGAGTTCTAGTTTATATTCAAGGATTCAAAATAAAATCATGCCACAAATCTTTATTGAGCAGCTACTATGATATTGTAATTGTACTACATATGCAAAATTGAGAAATGAAAACAAACCGAATCCTTATGTTCTAGGAGCTGTAGATTTCTACCAGTATGCTCTTATGGTTTGTCCTCTTCCACCATGGAGAACTGAGAATTTATTCATAAAGTGTAGGAGGAAACAACTTTTAGAATTAGACATTTCATTTTAGCATAAAATACTATTGCTTTAAAATGAAATTTTGCTGCAACAGGCTTGAAGAATACATCTTGAAGCCGTTAAGTGCCCTTGCTATGCTATGCTATGCTAAGTCACTTCAGTCGTGTCCGACTCTGTGTGACCCCAGACGGCAGCCCACCAGGTTCCCCGTCCCTGGGATTCTCCAGGCAAGAACACTGGAGTGGGTTGCCATTTCTTTCTCCAATGCATGATTGTCTAATGTACAAAAGCCTCTTTTTACAAACTAACACACATTTAATTCACAGTACTAATATGTAGTAAAGCTAGACTGAGGTCTAGCTCCTTCTAGCCCAACAGTTAATTTCTTTATATGTCTAATTCACCTATATTGACTGAATATTTCTCTGAAATCACTTGACTTGTAAAGTCACATGGTACTGTTTTGTGGGTAATTCTCCCACCTACTAGTCAACCTATCCATGTACTTGGGAGGAGTATCCAACAGTGTTAAGTTAAAGGATCCCCTACATGCCCATCTTCTGCAAAGGCATTCGTATACATTTTCGTACCTTGTTCAGCATCTATTGAGTTGCTATAATGTTGGGGACTGTGCTCTGTACTAGTGATGTAACAGGGGACCCATGAATCACGAAACCAAACTCTTAAGTTGATTCAAATCCCACTCTCCAATTTACCATGTTACTGTAGCTTTTCTAATGCTTGGTTTAAAGAGAATCAACAGTTTTTCATTAAGTATCTACTAGAGTTGCTTTGATTATTAGTTTATGTTCGTAAGCGGTCGTCTGTCTTGGTGGGTGGTGCTTATCAGGTAATAACAGGAATTATTATCAAGAGCCTCTGTGAACTGGAGCTCTCAATCTGGTAGCGATTTCACGTTTTAAGAAAACATTATGAAATATCCTCTGTAGATATAAAACAGAGTCCAGAGAATAGGGACTGACAGGAGACAAACACCTATAAACAAACAATTCGGTACAACTTGGTGCGCATGGGGTTGACCGTGAAAGTCACGACGTTCCAGCTTCAGGCTCCCATTTGTGTGGTCACTTCAAAGGCCTTCTTAGGGGGCCCTAGAGATGTTGCCACGGTCTTGGGTTTTTGTTAAAAGTTGCAAAAGGTAGTTTTGAATTTTTCTTTCTTTCTTTCTTTTTTTTTTTAAATAAAAGGGCCGTCTAAGTGGTACAGGTCTCGGGCCTAATAAAACACGCGTCCGCTCGTGACGGTGCACCCTGACGAAGGTAGGAGCGGGCTGGGCTGGAAGAAGACAAGAAGTTAAGTGCCCTTATGGGAGCCCTTATGGAAGTGCCGGAACTCACTGCCATACCTCTAACAACCTTGTGGGGCAGACACTCTCTTTGGGAAGAAAAGCGTCCCGCAGCAGATCCTGAGGCGTCAGAGGCAGGGCGGGAGGCCTACTGGTGCTCGGAGGATGCCTGACACCCACGGCGGGGGTACCCAGCCCACCGCGATCGCACGCGGTATCCGGCCTCGCGGTATCTTGTCCGTCCCGGGCCTCCGTCGCCGGGGACTCTCCCCCCACTCCCCCGCCCCTACCGGGCCGCCGTCTCTGCGCATGCCCAGGAGGGCGGGGGCCGCCTTCCCCGCTCCCGGGAGGAAGGGCCAGAGCAGGTGATGTGGGAGCCGGCGGGGGCATTTGCCGGCGACACCGAGCGTGAGCCGGAAGTGGGGGAGCCGAGCGCGGCGCCGCTGGAGCTCGGGGCCGGACCGTGGCGACGGCGGCGGCGGTCCGGCGGCGGGAGGCGGAGGAGGACGATGAGGAGCGACGGAAGCGGCGCCGGCGGACGCTGCTGCGCGGCGCCGGCTCCCGAGTGCGCGGCCTGCCCGCGGGTCTGAGTGAGTGCGGGGCGGCCGGCGGGGGGCCTCCGGGGAGCTGCTCGCCGCGGGGCCGTGCGGGGGCGCCTTCGCCGGCTGAGGGGGCCGGAGAAGCCCTGACAGACACCGCTGTGGGCGCCCGGGGCGCGCCTGTGCTCCGCGGGCCGGGAGGGGGCCCGGGGCGCGTCCGAGAGCCGCTGTCCGCGGCGTCTGCAGGGACGCGCGTGAACCCCAGCACCCCCCGGCCCGGCCCGGCCCTCCCACCCTCGGGACGGGTGCGGCCGGAGCCCCGCTCCCAGGGCTCAGGGGGCTGGGGGCGGCCTGGGCCGCTCACGTCAGGGACAGGCCGTGAGAGCCGCGGCTGTCGGGGCAGGAACTTCGGGGCGCTGACGGAGCCGCCCCGGAGCACCCCCGCGGAGTTGAGAGTCAGTCTGGCTGCAGACGCCCGTGTCAGCAACGTGTGTGGATATTTTTCTACAAAATGCATCACGAGACTTGACTGCCGAAGGCGTCACAACCGCACCCCCCCCCCCCAACAAGTTTTATTATTCAACGGCCCTTTGAGTTACCTTTATCCCGTAGTACGGACTCAGTGGAAAGACAAAAGGAGATGCGGGCTCTTAAGTGTCAAGCTCGCTTTTCGTGGCATCTTATTCCTGGTATCATTCGGTGGGGTGGTTAATTCTTCTTCGTGGGCAGGCTTAGATTGCTCGCATGTCTTTTTTGCTAAAAGGTTAAGTTTTGTTCTAAGTAAGAAGTAAATAAGTCACGGTTGACCGTCTAGTGTTCTTGTTCTAATAACTGTCCTGCTGAAGACCTAGACCGCTCAACCCAGTCATTGTTAATACTTACTGGGTGCCCAGCTTTGCTCAATCTCCTGAAAGTCTTTAGGCGGATTTCCATAAGGTGATGTCACTGTCGTCAAGGAATCCGCAGCCCTTGTAAAGCAGGTGAGTTAGGCTACACTAGTGAGTGCCACCGCGTGAGTTTGTGCCAACTGCAGGATGTGGCGTGGTTGGCAGTAGGGAGCAGAGGTCCAGGGAAGGCTTTCTGAAGGAACTGCCACCCGCGCTGAGTTTTAACAGAAAAGAAGGCGTCGCCCTCGTTACTTCCTGCGGGCCACGGCTCGGGTGTTCTCCAGCGAGTCCTGCCATTGTTTAAAATCCAAGTCGAGCTGACCTGCTAGCTGTACTTTAACCCAGTCTGCTCTCGTAGGTAAACAGAATGCTTTAAATTCTGTCTCCTGCAAGGAGCTGTGTTTATCAACCCACTGTATTACATTTGGTCTCAGCCGAGTTGTAATTAGGTGTTTGATCTCCTTTTTACCTATGAGGAGACATATATTTAGACAGGGTAAGTGGGTTGGCAAAAGCCATCTAGCTATTAACATACCGAGCTTGGAAACAGGCTCCTTCCCATCGCACAGACACTGCCTGCCGCTGATAGTTTCCTTTGGAATGAGGAATTTCCTTTGGAATGAGGACAGGAAGCCAGATTGTGAATATCTGAACATACGCAACTTGGCGTATGTTCAGACACACCTCAGGCCTGGATGAGAGCATTTGCTCACCACGCTGTCCTGGGTTAACAGTTTGACTTCAGTAGTGGGTAGGGAAACCATCCACCCTCACGTTTTGCCATGATCTTTCCTCTCTCGTCTCTTGGAATCTATTTCTATTTCTCTGTTTTTTTCTTTAATTTAGAACTCAGTTGTTACAGATTCTAAAATCTTTCTAATTCTTGTTTAGTCGCCTCCACAACATTTGAGGTCCTTGTATACTCTTTTTACAACAGACCTTTAAAAAAGGATTCCAGTTTTTTCTAATTAAGATTTTTCTTTCCGTGAAGTGATAGGCTGCATAATAAATGACTACATTTTATGTTCCTGTTTCTTGTAAGTCTTAACTCCTACAGCAGTGCATTGTACTGGAATTGCAAAGCGGTAGCATTTTCAGGACATGAACTGTGTGTATTTATGAGTTAGCCTGGGAATCTTGCCTCTCCTGTAACATTGATTTTATAAGAAAATGAATTCTAAGTTTGATCCATTTGGTTAATAGTATTTAGAACACTATCCCTTCACAAGTTGGAAACTTCCTGAATTACATTATCATTTTTTATTTTGACATCACTGTTTACATTTTTAGCCTTGTAGATCTTTTTTCTTTTTTTAAATTTTCTTTCTTTGATATTTATACTCTTAGAACAAATTGTGATTGACTTCCATAGTGACAAGAATCTGTCGTTTTTGTTCTCTCAGAGTTGACTCTTATGTGCCAAGTCTTCTGTGTTTCAAGTGAAAGGGAAACCCAAAAATGCTACCGAGTTGCTGTCTGGTATAGTGTTCCAGATGTCTGCTCAAGCTGATTGAAATCCCAGTTCAAAATGCTCTCTGAACTCTTCAGTTGCTATCCAGCATATCCATAGGCAGTTATTGTTCATTTGTCCCATAGGACTATTAATACTCGCTTTTTCATTATTGATGACATGTGGGTAACCATTAGGGAAATAGATAATTCATTCTGTGGTGTCTCCAGCACGCTGATAGCGGCTATTTGTGTTTCCATTTCAGCTGTGCAGCTGGCATGGTTTCCTAACTCCCCAGTGCTTTGCAGAAAAGGAGATACACTAAGGCGGGAAGGCTGAATCTGCTTTTCTGTTACTTGAAATGTGACTGGAAGCTGTGAATTCCCCCAGAGGATACCATTCTCCCCTTGTGATGTAGGGGTCAGGAGTGACATGTGAATTTTCTTCCCACTTTTTAAGTGTTCCCTTGAACCTATGCATGGTTTTGTCACTTGTTGGTATGGTTTTTTTTAATGTATGAGCAGTTTTTTGTTTTTTTTTTTTTAAGCAGGATGTTCCTAAAATCATCAGTTGAGATAGATATAAAGACCTTTAAAATAATAGTACATTTATGACTTTTTAAAATGGTGTTTTGTTTAAAATTGTATTTATTATTGATTACTCTTCAATCAGTTTGTTTTTGAGGAATTCCTATTTAATTCATGTACAGGTAAAACGTCTTTTATAGTTTTCAAAGACCTTTTCCTGTTGGCAGAATCAGTAAATGAACATATACCGTGCAATTCGATATAAACTTTTGCAGTTTAAAAATAATGACGATAATTAGCATTTACTTTCTTTTTGTGAGTCAGTTCCAACCTTCATTAAAATAAAATTTTATCTGTGATTGAAAGAATAACATACTTGTCCAGTTTACTCTGCTGGGAAAGATTGAAGGCAAAAAGAGAAGAGGCGGCAGAGAATGAGATGGTTTGACAGCATCACCAGCTCAATGGACATTAATTTGAACAAACTTCGGGAGATGGTGAAGGACAGGGAAGCCTGGCATGCAGCAGTCCATGGGGTCGCAAAGAGTTGGACACGATTGAGCGACTGAACAAAAACAAATCATTGGGACAATCATAATTAAATGTATTCATTCCCATAGTTTGAGTTTTAGTTCTTAATGCAAGTTGTTAATCTTTATTTTAAATTTTTAGATAAAATACTGCAGCAAAAAGGATACGAAGAGACTGCCAGCTTCACAGGGAAAGCAGTAGTATTCTTTGGTGAGGAGGAGGTTGAGGGTCATTGTTACTGTACACTTGGAATTAATCTGGAAGGTGACATTTGCATCACTGACATTGCTTTTTATTAGAGAGAATAACCTGAGTTCCCTGTGCAAAGCAAAGAAAAAAACCCGTCGAGTTCATGGAAACTCATGATGGTCTTTGAATACCAGCTTTTCTTCTTCCCCTCCCATTAATTACAAACTCCTAAAACATAACAATGTCGTTTATTCTGTGAAGATTGTTTAGCCAAAGTTATTTTCTACAGCTTTGACTGTGCGTTGTTTAGAAATATTACTTTGATAGTGGTGGTCTGGGAAAGAGACTGAACATGTTTGATGAGTAAAATATTTTACAGACCTCAGTTGAAATATAAAATCACCACGTCTCCACACATCTGTGATTTCTGGAGTCCTGTATCGCTCAGTAACTTTTCAGGTACTCTTAAATTAAAAGTCCCATACCAGGGCCTCCAAATTTCCACTGTACCAGTTAGTGAAAACAGTATTATTTATAATTCAATACCTACTTTCCAATTCTAGCCTTTAGCTTTTCTCTATCATCTGTAAAGTAGAATTTGTGAGACCTTAGGTATTATTCAGGTAACTGCTTCCTTTTACAAATGTAGAAACTCAGAAAGTGACGTACAAGGATGCTCATTCAGAGTGGTTCCCCACATTTAGACGTGGGCGTGACTAGTCACCCGAGGTGTGCAAAGCAGCAGTGACTGGGGCAGAGCCGCACTCAGGGCGATAGATGGCCCAGGCTGAAAGGTCAGCTCCCCATGTTTGTCATCTGTCTTATGGCCATAGTCCTTGGGACCCAAAGAAATTGTGTGTCTTTACCGAAGATATTTCTCTTCTAGGACCTATAAAGCTTTAGAAACCAGTAAATATTATAATGCACAAAAGATTTAAATTAATGTAGTACCTCATTCTTAATTTAAAGGTGTTAAGTCTTTGCAGAAAAAGGCAATAAAATTATGTAGTTAGGCAGTGTAGAACAGTGGTGCTCAAACTTTTTTTGTTTCAGAGCACCTTCACATTTTAAAAAATTATTGAGGTCTCTAAAGAGTTTTCATATATGTAGACTATGTAGAACGATATTTATTATTTTAGAAATTAAGAGTGGGAGCTTATAAAATGCATAATTTTATCACTTAAAAATAACAGTAAGAAAAATCCATCATGTTTTAGCATAATAACATTTTTATGCAAAAGAGCCATCTTTGCCAAAAAATTAGCAAGGAACTTAGCGCTGTTTTACATTTTTGTAAATATCTTTAATGTCTGTTTAATAGAAGACAGGCATATTATCATGTTTCTGCATTCATTGTTATATGGTAGGTTGTTTTCCGTGAAGTTTAAAAAGAAAGTCAGGCTCACACAGATTTATAGTTGTAAAGGGGTTATTTTAATAGTCTTTTCAGATAATTGTGGATATACTCAACAGATGGTAGTTTCTTAAAGATCAGTTACATTGTGGAATCTGAAATCCATATCAAAGAACTTTTGTCTCCATTATGGTAAAATCCATTGGTTTATCTTTCAATGAATTTTTTTTTATCTGTGCTTGATTTTGGTGACACCAGTCATTGGTCATTGAAAATACTAGTTTACTGTGCTGGGCAGATTCTTCCAAATATTCGCACATTTAATGTGTTGTCAAAAATCGCACTTGTTTGTGTCATTACCATCACAGTGCCATCAGAAGAGCCTCTTAAGTCGAGGAAGCTATTAGCACCTTCACTCATTTTTCAGAAAAAATGTCTGCCAAACACAGAAGTCTGAACAACCACAGTTTATCAGTTGTCTTTTTAGGTAAAAATGGTGTCACTTAAATAAAGCAGCTAGTTCCTCTCACACCTCAGATGTATTTTCAGTACAGTCCATAGGAACTGTACTGAAAAGCTTCAGACGGGACTGAGTGCAGCCACGCTCAGCAGTAGTGCCTCACGCGCCCCCCTTGCTTGGTCACTCGTCGTCACAAAATGTTGCAAAGTGGCCTCACTGATAAGAGATATGATAAAGAGGACAGCGGCGCCTACGTTCGGTGCCCGTCTTGAACCTTGCTAAGGCACCGGCGCTTCACCCATCTTTGGTTCTGTACCACTAGTGCACACGTCGGACAGCGAAACGGCAGCAGCGTTCTAGTCTGCTTACGTTGATCCTGTTGATCCGAAACACCCTTTGAACGGACCTTGGGGACCCCAGGAGTCTGCAGCCACACTTTGAGAACCACGGGCATAGAGAGGTCTCAGGTTTCATCGGGACCTTATAGTTCACCCAGTTCAACTGCTCTACTTCACACTGCCCTCGCCAAGTATTTAGATTTTGTTTGAATGCTTCCAGTTCCTGTGAATAACTGTGCTAAATGAATAAAAATAAGAGACATAGACAGCTGCTTGATGGAAAGTAAGATTCTTAACCCTGGAATTGTGCTTTGTCCTGTTATTTTAAAAAAGTGCGTACTTATAAATTTTGAATCGCTTGTAGTGTCTGTGATTGAGATAGCAGATGGGTGCAGGTGTTGATGGCATTGCCTTTCATCTTTAAATCGGATGATAGCCTACATTGGAATCGGACGAGGCTTGGAAAGCAGCCGTGGGGCTGTTCTGTGGTCTAGGCTGGGCTTGAGAATGCCCTTGAGAACTCATATAATATCATTGAGGGTGGGCACACACTTGCTATTGATCTCATTTTTAAGCCTCAGCTTATAGAACAGTTATTTAAATATTTCCCCTTAGGAATGGAACCATTTCCTGTCTTCTGAGTCCACGTGTGAGAGCACGTGATAGAGGTCAAGTGAGCATGTCCGTCATCGCTCCCTCAGTTGACTGGACCCTCAGCTAACCCTGTACCCAGCATGGTGGTTCTGACAGCTCCAAGCTATCCATTCTTTGTATCTTTAGCCTTAAATCGCTTATTGTACTGATATTTAAAGATAGGAAGCATACGGAGTGGTCACGGTGAACCAAACTACTTAATGTTGACCATAAAATTCTCACAGTGATCATCAGCAGATCCATATGTTTCATTCCTATGATCCAAGTGCTAATAGAGTATAAAAAGATACTACTAATTGTTTCAAAACTGTTCTTTTTAAGAAGAAAACAATCATGATTAGATTTACTTTGGCTATGAATAATAAAAAATTAATCATGTTTTTAATAGGTTATTTTTTGAGAAATGTTCACTAATATCAGTGTGATACTTCTAACCACTTTATCTAAATAAAAAGCACAAAAATTACTTTTCCAAGATTGATATTTTTTATTTAGCTATAAAACATGCTATAATAATGTGCTAATTTTTGATACTGTAATGTAGATTTAGTCTGCATGTTATTTTATATTAAGCCCTAGAATCAGCTGGTTTTCAAAAAAATAACATTCATTCACATATCATGCTTTTTTGTTCATAATTTACATAAACCATGGAAAACATTAGCTAAGGAGGATTTGTTTAGTTTGAGATAAGTTTGCGTTGCTTATGAAGCATCAGGTACTCAACAAACAGATAAATTGAGATTATGGATGAAGTAGACATGAAGAATTCATAAACAGGTATGATGGAGGCATGAGAAAGAATGAAATCCCCGAGGGAAAGAAGGGTCAGTATACAGGTCCTTGGAAAACACCCCTGTTCAGGGATGGGTCAGAGGGGAGACACATGAGAATTTTATTCTACTAGAAGCCAAAGAAGATTCAAGATTTAGTGCCACTTAGCGGTACACTCGGAGAGGGCAATGGCACCCCACTCCAGTACACTTGCCTGGGAAATCCCATGGATGGAGGGACCTGGTAGGCCACAGTCCATAGGGTTGTCCAGAGTCGGACACAACTGAGCGACTTCACTTTCACTTTTCACTTTCATGCATTGGAGAAGGAAATGGCAACCCACTCCAGTGTTCTTGCCTGGAGAATCCCAGGGATGGGGTAGCCTGGTGGGCTGCCGTCTCTGGGGTCACACAGAGTCGGACACGACTGATGTGACTTAGCAGCAGCAGTAGCAGCAGTACACTGTTGCAGTGTGGACGAGAAAAATCCATTGGATTCATTAGCAAGTGGGGTTTGCTTTTTATGAGAGAGCCTCATGATAGCTCATGCTTTTCATTGAATTCTCTTAGTGGTTAAGCAGGTGCTGGAATGGTTAAAGACACAGACAGATGGACTTGAGAGTCAGTTAATGTGTGATAACTTGGCAAAGGCATGATTGAGAAATGGGAATAAGTTATATATTTATTTAAGATGTGGGACTTTCCTTGTAGCTCATTCGATAAAAAATCTGCCTGCCATGCAGGAGACCCGGGTTTGATCCCTGGGTCGGGAAGATTCCCTGGAGAAGGAAATGGCAACCCACTCCAGTATTCTTGCCTGGAAAATCCCATGGACAGGGGAGCCTGGAGGGCTGGCTACAGTCCACGGGGTCGCAAGAGTTGGGCACGACTTAGCAACTCAACAACCACCACCACCAGGCGTAAGGTTAAAAACATGGTAATAATGTAAAAGAAGCGTGGAAGATGAGGGATACTGGGCACCAGGCTTCTGTGCTCAACAGGTCTAACATCCTGTCCCTCTAAACAACTTTTCTAATCAGCGTAAACTTTGGTTTCACTTCAGGTATGTTAAACTCACCGTTTATCTTGATTGCTTATGGTTCTAAGATGTTATCAGCAAATGCATTGCAGCATGCAAAAGAGCCTGGCAAAAACCCATCTCTTCTGGCAATACCTTTCATAAATGTTTGCCTCCTAAGATGTACTTTCTAAGGGGTAACTAATTGCCTTGCTTATTCTGCATGACCAGCAGCAGTGGTCTTGGGTTCAGCTGGACATTCTCAAAAGACGCAGTAGACCATAACCTGACGCCAGCCTCCCACTGCCTTGTTGAGAGATGCGGATAGAAGACCCGACTTGGCAGAGTCGTGTGCGTCATTCCAAGTGACGACTCAGGCCTGCGGGAAGAGGATGCAGGGCTGAGAGCAGGCGGTGCTGTGACCCAACTGCTTCATGCCCCACAGGAAATGGGGTCTTTTGTTGTGAGACAGAGGCATAGTGTCCAGGACTCAGCAGAGAACATGCCAGGCACACACCTTACCCCGCTCAGCCCAGACTCAGCTCTGCAGTGGTGTCAGGCCCACCACACAGAGAGTTCCTCAGAAACATTTCTGATCGCCTACCTGTAGGAGGTTCCCACGGAAACAGTGCTTGAGGGTTAACCAGACGTCATTACTTTTTCATGGGGGAGAAGAGGTTTTGTTAACCCTTTATTCACACTAATTTTTTTGGCAAAACAGATGGGAAACTTACTGCTAGCTTTAGGATCTGTTGACTGTTTTCAAGGAAGTGTTGCATTTTTTACTGACCATCATAGCATCTGGGTTTATGCGAAGTTATTTTTACATCTCAACAGATGGCTCAAGTTATGCCTTGAATAATTGTACTTCGTTGATAGTTTCATCAAATTTGTTAAACTGAAGTCCTTCCTGGATTGTTTGCTAGATGCAGTCCCTTTAAGAGCATGGAGGTATGGTACAGAATCGGGAGCGGAAGTCACTGGCAAATTGGGTTAGGAAACATAAGGCAGTCTGTGAGCAGAGGTCTCTTTCTAAACCACCGGTATGCTGCAGTGTATTAAAGAGAAGACACGCACACTCTCTAGAACATTTTTTATTAACCAGTCCTTAAAATTGACTTCCATTTGCTATTCCTCAAAGTGAATTGACTTTTATTGACTTGCACAGTGTAACAATCCATTGCAAGATTGCATTTGTGTATCACAAAGTCATTTAATGTAGGTGACTTTTCAGGAAAGCTTTGTGGAAAACTGCAAGGTTAATCCTATTATTCCTAAGCAATAATGGACTCAAATATGCCACTTTCCTGATGTCCACTCTTAAATATACATGTCCAGTGTTCAGAATGCAGTTACGTGAGCATTTTAAAAATTCTCATTCTACCGAAAAGAAAATTCAAACTGAAAATAAGTGACACACCCAAGATTACTTAACAAACATATGGTAGAACGGACTTTAAGGTGATGGAATTTTACTGTGTTTTTTTCCTATGTCACAAAACAAATGATATTTGAGTTACACATCTCTCTGATACTTCTCTCATAAATGATTGACTTGACTGTGAAAAAAAAAGTACCTTTTTTCACTGAAGAAATATCTTAAATGATACATTTTTCCCAAATGGTACAGTGCTCTAGTGTATTTGTATGTTATATCCCAGGCCTTATTAATCCTAATCGTTATACAAACATTGTTTTGTTTTGATGTATCAAATAAATGCCAGTCTATTTCCAAATTTTCCTATACAACTCCTAGGTATAAATGAAAGTCATTCTCTTAGACTTACAGAAATAAGGATTAAATTAAGTAAATGTTAGCATTCGATGAAAAAGGAAAGTGGTCAGATGTGGCTCTGAGACCTGGCCCTACAGTGACGGTCATAGAGCAGCCCTGTGTAGTGGCTGTTGGTGGATAGTCGTCCCGGACCGTGAACCGCGTTGGCTGTCCACCTGGACCCCAGGGCTGGGATTCAGGGCTCTGTGCCTCGGCTTGTTCAGCTGCTGTAGTGCAGCCTCTTTCTCTCAGCCTGGTTCTTCCCAGGTCTGACCCCTAATGCTCAGGTCCTGCTGCCCTGTCTTCTAAGCTTGGATTTTTGTCTTCACCTCCCATACCTGCTGTTCTGTTACCGTCGAGCTTGTTGTAATAAAACTTGCCACAGCTGGGTGGCAGCATTGATCTCAGAGCAGCTTCAGAGAAACGCTAGGCTGTCGGCTTGTGTTCAACGAGAGTCATTTGAAAACTCAAAGTTGAAAATCCATGTTTAGTGAAATAGTTAACAGTTTTTGGTGAGATGATGGTGAAAAATTAAATCTGTTAAATCATCTAACTCATCTTTATAGCCAGCATAATTTAACTTGCTCTTCAGTATTTAATTTGATGAACTAAAATGCTACATTTAAAAGTTTATGGCATACAGTAAAACTTTAAAGAAAAGTCATTAACAGTTATTTATTAAATTTAAGACTAACTTTATGGGTAGTTTTGTTAGTGAGTAAAAGAGAATTTTTTTTAACGGTAAATACTTAAGTAGATGACTACAAAACATTGAGCATCTCAGCTTTTTTGCCTTTTAAGACGGTATGTGTAAATTTTATTTGATTATAAAAGCATTGACTTCTGAAAGCTTTTCTTCTGTATTTTCTTTACATCAGTTATATTTTTCAGCAAAGTTTTAAAGGATTTTTTCTCCAGTGAGTAATTTTCTTCACTTACCTTTGGTTCTCAGATAGGAATTTTCTGTGTCTTTGTTTCACACCTGTCCCCCAAGTGTCTACAGCCGTATCAGTATGCCGCAGCAGTCTTTGCTGACTCCCTGGTGTGAAGTTGCAGTCAGGGCTGTGTAAAGATTGAACATGTTGCACAGTGCTAGCAGTCTGAAGTTTCTTTTAAATCAGTTGTGAAACACAAATTATTAGACCGTTTCTTAAAAATAATAGAGTCGGACACGACTAAGCGACTTCACTTTCACTTTTCACTTTCACACATTGGAGAAGGAAATGGCAACCTGCTCCAGTGTTCTTGCCTAGAGAATCCCAGGGACAGGGGAGCCTGGTGGGCTGCCGTCTCTGGGGTCGCACAGAGACGGACACGACTGAAGCGACTTAGCAGCAGCAGCCGCAGAAATGGCTTCCCAGATGGCGCTAGTGGTAAAGAATCTGCCTGCCGATGCAGGAGATGCAAGGGACGAGGGTTCTATCCTTGGGTTGAGAAGATCCCCTTGAGAAGGAAATGGCAACACACTCCAAGATTCCTGCCTGGAAAATTCCATAGACAGAAGAGCCTGGTGGGCTACGGTCCATGGGGCCTCAAAAAGTCAGACACAACTGAGTGATTGAGCACAGTTTTAAATTGTTTTTTTAATTTAGCTATGCGAGAACCTCCAAATGGGGAAGGGATACTTTATTTTTTTATCCTAGTTTAATTATAATTTTTTTTCTATAATGTGGAAAATTGACAATAAAGTATATTGGATTGATCTTGACAGGTTAGACTCTGTTAACTCCCTCTTTAATAAAATTTGCCCTCAACCTACTTAGCCTAATAATTGTGTAGGATACAAAATCAATATACAAAAATATGTTGTGTTTCTATAAGCTAATAATGACCTATTAGAGAAATTACGACAATCTCGTATACGGTTTCATTGAGAAGAATAAATAGGTAGGCAGAACACTCTTTGACTTAAATTGCAACAATGTTTTTTGGATCTGTCTTCTCCAGTCATGGAAACAAAAGCAAAAAATAAACAAATGGGACCTAATTAAACTTAAAAGCTTTTGCACAGTGAAGGAAACCACAGACAAAATGAAAAGACAACCTATGGACTGGGAAACAATATTCGCAAATCATGAGACCAACAAGGGCTTATTTTCCAGAATAGACAAACAGCTTATACAGCTCAATATCAAAAACACAGCAAAACACCACAACCCAATCAAAAAATGTGCAGAAGACCTAAATAGACATTCCTCCGAAGAAGATGTGCACAGGGCCAGTGGCACGTGAAGAGGTGCTCAGCGCCTCCAGTTGGAGAAATGCAGATCAGAGCTGCAGCGAGGCCCCACCGCAGGTGTTCTCATCTGCGCCTACATGTGCTGATGGCCTTTAACTAGACTTGCTGTGGTGATCATCGTACAGCATGTACAGTAGACCTGAAGCTAATGTAATGTTATGTGTCAGCTTCACCTCCATTTGGAAAACTGCCCTCACCCTCCTCAGCTGAGCAGTGGGTGCACCAGGAGCCTTGGCGCCAGGCTCTTCTGCCTGCAAAGCTGGGACGTGGCCAATCCACTTAGGCTCCTGAGCCTCTGTTCCCTCCTGGAAAAAATGGGGAACATGGCATCAGTTTATTTTTCTCTTAAATCAAGGAAAATACGTGAATGAAAGTATTTTTAATGCATTTTTTTTTAAAAACCTGCATTTTTTTTCTTTTTAGAAAATGAATATATTTAATGCGTATTTGTTTTTCATCAGTACAGCAGTGGAGGGTGAAAACAGCTTGGGAACTGAAGGGACCAAGAGAATTAGGACAGTCGGTTTTGTGGATGGCCTGGTGTGGTTTCCAAGGATTCTCCTAGTGATGGGATTGGTTACATCATGGATCTAACTTTTAAGCTAATAGATACATGTCGCCTCACTGACTCTCTCTCTCTTTCTCTCTCTAGGACACTTGCAGAGAGCCACGATGGAAAAGTCCTGGATGCTGTGGAACTTTGTTGAAAGATGGCTGGTGGCTCTGGCTTCCTGGTCTTGGGCTCTCTGCCGCATTTCTCTTTTATCTTTAATAGTGACTTTTCATCTGTATGGAGGCATTGTCTTACTTCTGTTAATATTCATATCAATAGCAGGTATTCTGTATAAATTCCAGGATGTATTGCTTTACTTTCCAGAACAGCCATCTTCTTCGCGCCTTTATGTTCCCATGCCCACTGGTATTCCACATGAAAACATTTTCATCAGAACCAAAGATGGAGTGCGTCTGAATCTTATTTTGATAAGATACACTGGAGACAGCTCACCCTATTCCCCGACTATAATTTATTTTCACGGGAATGCAGGCAACATAGGCCACAGGTTGCCGAATGCCTTGCTTATGTTGGTTAACCTCAAAGTTAATCTTCTGCTGGTCGACTATCGAGGCTATGGAAAAAGTGAAGGAGAAGCAAGTGAAGAAGGACTCTACCTTGATTCTGAGGCTGTGCTGGACTATGTGATGACCAGACCCGACCTTGACAAAACAAAAATTTTCCTTTTTGGCCGTTCCTTGGGAGGAGCGGTAGCTATTCATTTGGCTTCTGAGAATTCACATAGGATTTCAGCCATTATGGTTGAGAACACATTTTTAAGCATACCACACATGGCCAGCACTTTATTTTCATTCTTTCCAATGCGTTACCTTCCTTTATGGTGCTACAAAAATAAGTTCTTGTCCTACAGAAAAATCTCTCAGTGCAGAATGCCTTCTCTCTTCATCTCCGGACTCTCCGACCAGTTAATCCCACCAGTAATGATGAAGCAGCTCTATGAGCTCTCCCCGTCTCGGACTAAGAGATTAGCCATTTTTCCCGATGGAACTCATAATGATACGTGGCAGTGCCAGGGTTACTTCACGGCCCTCGAACAGTTCATCAAAGAAGTAATAAAGAGTCCTTCTCCTGAAGAGATGGCCAAAACTTCATCTAATGTAACAATTATATGATGTTTTCTTTTTCATTAATGCACTGTATTTTAATTTGTGCAGAATGATAAAAAAAATACTCCTTTCTAGAAGTGTGTTATGTCTGTACTTGTCTGAAGAGTGACATTAAACTTTGAAAGGACTTCAGTGCTCCTTTAAAATGATCCAAATAGTTTTTTACATTTGAAAAACTATAATTATTGGGATTATTTCATACGTTGTCATCAGACTTTTCAGTGTGGTTGCATATCCATATCTTTAGTTTAATATGCTATTATAGCATATTCGAAAGTTCCTTGTTGCCCAAGATGTACGTGTAATCCGTGTGACACTTAGATTAATGACTAAGTGTGGAAGGAGACATGTAAACGAGAAACCTTTGGGTATTATTCCTTTAGTAAATATTGGGACAATCATGGTAAGCAAACTTAGTTCTGTAATTGCATTTTTCACTTTAAAAAGTAAAATGAAATGCATGGTGGTATTTTATTCCTTGACTTATGCAATGCACTGTTTTTAATGTAAATAGTACTGATCATATACCAGTGTATATGGTAACCTGGGTTATATCTATTTTTATGTAAACTCTATTTTGTTTTTAGCCAGAAATGAAATTGAGGCCTGTGTGCAGGTCGCCGTTGACTTTTGCTCTGCTGAATCCTGAGATCCAGCCTTTTCTTCAAAATAAATGGGACCCCCTTTTCCAGTGTAAATGTACCATGTTTTGTTAGGTACAGTCTGGATCATGGCATGTAAAAACAGAAATTGAGACTTTTACTGCAGCTTTGATGTGCATATTTGAACTTTTTAACATTTGTATCAATGATTTTGGTGGCAAAAAGAATTTTAGCTTCTGTCATTTTGTAAGTCTACAGCTGAACCACTAATAGCGGTCATAATGAAGATCAGAACCTATTTAAGAATCAATTAGGAAGTCTTATTACATTATTGTACATACTGTTTTACAAAAATTCCTACATTTGCTTTTTTAAATCCAAATATCTAGGTGGATCTATCCCACTGAAGCCAAGGTAACATTTATTGGACTTTCTGAAAATAGAAGTGACAAAAACAAAAGTAAATGAAAATTATCTTCTTCAGCTTAATGTTTCAGTTATGAAATAGAGGAGCTGCATCAAAGGACAGCTTTAGGAAGTCTTATTTATTCATTTTCTACCTGTGAGAATGTGTGAGTGAAAGAACTCTAGAGCTTTTTATCACAGAACCTATTACCACGTTTAACCATTAAATGGCTGTAAGTGAGAAGTAGTATTTAGACATATAGAAGAGTAAGAAAAATCTTACATAAAAAAAGAGCCCCTTAAACTTACAAGATTTACCTGAAAAAACATAAGCAGTCCTCAAAAATTAGAGGTAATTGAGATGTGTACATTATTACATCAGCTCTAACGTACACTGTTTTGAATATTTTAGCTGTATTTATTGGCTTTGTGCAAGTAGCTCGGGCAGAGAAAGAATGGATCAGTAATCTTGACCTCAGTCAAAAACTCTGTGAAGACAGGGCAGAGACACTTTTGCCAAATCACATTCTTGTCTCTCACTTTCTGTCAGTGTTTAAGAAAAAATAAAATACAGCAAGTGTGAGTTCTCAAGGATAAATGTTTTATATAAATTGTAAAAACATCATGCATTTAAAAACAAAATTGGAAACGCATATCATGGAAGGTGTATTTTGTATGCATAAATTCATGACAATTAAAGGCTGCTTTCATTCTGTCAATCATTGCTGTGTAGAATGACTATCCCAGATAGTAATACGTTAAAAAGGAAGAAGACCCGAAAATGTAGTGTATCTAGACATGAGCTTACCCAGACTTGTGTCACTTTTTAGCGTTTACAAAATACATTATGTTTTCTTGTGATCATTTAGTACACTGGAGCAATTTATCAACTTTAGTTATAAATATACTGATGAAGCATAAAAAGCTTTTTCTTCATCGGTGTTTTGTTTAATGCTGCTGTTTTTCTTAGTACTTCAGGTTTATTTTTTGTTTGTTTTTAGCAACCTCCCCACCCTTTTTTTTTCCACCAGGACTTCAGAAGTCGTGTGTATCCCATTCCTACCTTTGTTCTTCTCTTTGGGTTGAGGAGCCTTCCTTTCTGCAGCAAAGGGGAGAGGTTGTGTCTAGGGCTGTAGTATTTAAATCTCTTTCCTAACTTCTTTCTGTATTTGAGGCTATTTCCTTAAATGGGAAACAGGTAGAAGACAAACTCCTATTATCAGGAGTTCATGAAGCCCATGGCATCATTTTTTTTTTTTTATATCTAATTTTGTGGCCAAAGCAACTGGTCAAGAAAACATGAATTCATGAGTCACACCTTCATTTTGGACTCATCTCTTAGTGGGTATAGGCTTGTGTCCGTCTTATTAATTTCTGTTTCATTTATGCAAGAGCAGCTGTAGGCATTTCTGGAGGAGGTTTTAAATGTAATTTGGAAATCCTAGAGTGATTTTTAAAAATAGAATAAAATTCATTGAGATCAAAATCCATTATTCTAAAAGGGATTATTGGAAGTAAAATGGTGAAGAGTATCCTAAAGAAAGACACTGCAAAATACAGGAGGAAACCGTTCCTAACAGATACAAGAATACTAACAAGATAGAGACAACTGGAAAGGTGAATGAGACATGTGGTCCCTAAGGGTGGCTCTAGGATGTAATTAGCTGCTGAGGTTGGTGACAAGGAAGCAGAACATGGAACGCAGAGCATGGGAACCACGGCGTTTCTAACAGAGAAGGCGACTGGAGCACCTGTTAATTGTATCTACCCTACATCTTTGCAAATACTTTGACTGTAAAACGTATTTTCATTAAAATGGTATTCTGAATTTTGTTATGGGGCAGCTTAAATTTATTTTTTTCTTGAATGTAGACAGTTAATAATAACCCTTGTTCTACCTTTGTGTCACCAGATTAATTAATGACACTGTAATACTTGCTGAGGATTCATGCCACCTGATGCTTTCATACTCATTTCTTACGAGTAGTTTATACCATTTGGTTTGAGATGGGTCTGGGCTTGTTTGGTGGACTTAATGAAGGCCATATTCAATTTTATATAAACTATCATGCAAGCCCGGCCAAAGTGTAGTTTTTGATTGAGTCCCTTCCTTGAGGTTAGGAGTAAAGACGGTAAGTCTTAAAAAGGGATGTCACGGACATCCCTTTTTAAATTAGGTCGTGATTGAGAGAGCTGAAAACCCACTGACCTTTCCCCTCTCCGTTTTTCTTAATATGTTTGACTGCAGTTACGGAGAAACGTGAAAAGAGTACTTTTGGATTATCTGCTTAAATTTATGTATTTTCATATCACTCAGGTAAAGTTGTGAATGACAGAGCACAGACATCTATTTTTTAAATCAGAGTAGAAAATAAAAAGCACTTCTGTTAACTTATATTGCCATATATGCACATCCTTAGCTAATCAGAAATAGTGTGTTCATTTGTGTGGCAAAATAAATGCATTCATTCTTAACAGTAGTCAACACATTTTTGCCAGATGGCGCAAATATACCTCCATTTATATTTTGTTTCTCAAAAATGTAGTTTAACAACAGGACTGTGTATTAAGAGACACTTTTATGAAAAGTGTCATATATACATACGTAACAGGGATGAGTGTATGTTGAACAATTTCTGTCAGTACACCATATGCTGAAAATTCCAAGTTGTTTTCAACCCATTCAGATACATTCAGGATAAAATAAGTTAATCCAATTTCATAATGTAAATCATATTTTGTTATTTGCCATAGTTTATTTGAAGCCGTAATAAACTTTTATAACTCAGATTTGAATGTTATAGTGCATTATGTGGTAATCATGGCAAGCAAACATTGACATTTGTTTTTTTACAATAAATTTCTTTTAAAATATACTTTCTATTTTTCTGTACTGACATATGCAATAAATTGATACATTAAAAGTTTGATTAATGTCTTAAGATAGTTTGTTTTCAGTCTTTTCTATTAACCTAAATTATATGAAAGGACATTAAATCTTCCTCAGTGGTCAAATAAACTCATGCATTTGTACTGAAATTAATGAATTTTTATTGGTGTGAATAAAAAGTAGAAGTTAGATCTACTTTCTCTTCCCTTTCTCTTGCCTTCCCTATATATATATATAAAAAATATATATTAATGGGAATATAGTCCCATTAGTATATATATTAATGTATAATAATTATACATTATTATAATGTATAATGTAATATTATTATACATTATAATAATGTATTATTCTCCCACATACATTTCATTTAGGCTAATATTAAATATTTCCTGTATGTAAACTGCTGGTGGATGAGACCCAAAGCATTTGATTAGTTACATTAATATAGGAATGAATGGATTTTAACTTCTTAGCTAATGTTGCCTTGAGAGTTCATAAAGTGCCTTTTTGTGAAATTCTGCTTTTCTTCTCATTAGTATTGAGTTAATGATTCGGGGTTAATTATAAAGATGCCCCAGTAGTCACTCGACCTTTAGGGGTCCGTAGCTTGCTTTACGTAACCAGAAATCTGTTTGCTTAGATAGTGTCAGAACCAGCTAGATGTCGGGAAAGTGGCCCCCTGCAAGCAGAGGTGAAGATGTCACCTGGAAGAGACTGCTGTTGCATGGGTCGATCTGGGGCAAAGTAGGATCCCCAGTGTGCTTCCTGTGGGATCATCAACCTGGATTCCCGGGGGAGCAGTTTTCAGATCTCTAGTTCTTAACTTTCAAAGGGTAATTTTTTCCACATTCCTGTTTCACTCTCCAACTCTTGCTTTACACCCTAAAGATGATGAGTAGTTGGGTCTGGTTAGAGAATGTAACTCCTGTCTTATTAAGGGGAGTGAGTGATAGTTGCTCAGTCATGCCTGACTCTTTGCAACCCCATGGACTATAGCCTGCCAGGCTCCTCTGTCTATGGGATTCTCCAGGCAAGAACATTGGAGTGGGTTGCCATGCCCTCCTCCAGGGGATCTCCTCGACCTGGGGATCTCCCCGACCCAGGGATCAAAACCACCTCTCTGACTGTTTCTTGCTTTGGCAATCGGGTTCTTTTTCACTCCTGGGAAGTCCATATATATATGTATCTGTGTGTGTATATATATATATGTGTGTGTGTGTGTGTATACATACCCATGCTCCAAACATGATGAAGCATGATTCTCTAATTCTTCCCAAAGATTCTTGAAGTTCCCCTGCCTCCCTTCATTAGAATCCTTTTCTACCTGATTAGCTGGAGATAGTTTATGTTGTTTGCACCTAAGAGACATCTGAGGGGTAGAACATCCAAAAGAAGATGCCGAAAAGGCCTCTTGGTTTGAGGAAGGAGCTCTGGGCTAAAGATGGGTGTCTGAGTCACCATCAGAGGCACGACAAGAACGGGTGGTGGACAGCGGTGTGACTGTACCGAACTGCTCATCCAAAAATGGATAAAATGGTCAGTCTTGTGTTACGCGTATTTGTCCACAGTTTTAAAAACAGGAAAGAGTGGATGAGAATGTTTAGGGCAAGAGTCTAAAAGGAAAGGAGAACGTAGGACCTAGGCTGAGGAGTAGGAGAGGAGAGAAGTCTCAGAGGAGACAGAATGAGCTGTTGTATTCCGCTCTGGGCAGCCGGTGGCCCTGTGCGCATGCCAAGTCACTTCAGTCGTGTCTGACTGCGACCTGTGGTGTGTTGCACCAGGCTCCGTGAGATTCTCCAGGCAAGAATACTGGAGTGGGTCCCCATTTCCTCCTCCAGGGGATCTTCCTGACTCAGGGATCAGACCCAAGTCTCCTGCGTTGGCAGGTGGGCTCCTTACCGCTAGCACCACCTGGGAGTAGCTGGCACTTGTTGCTCAGAACGAGGTTTGTAGCCTTGTTCACGGTCTGAATGAATGAATGAGTTTACTCCTCAACTGGGGTGCTTCTGAGCTTGCTGAGTGTTAAGCACAGGTGTAATTACATATGGGTGATAAAATTTGGTATAAAGTATCATGGTGAGCAAGATGAGCAAATTGAGGTCATAGCTTAGAATGGCTCCTTTTATCAAAGAGCAGAGTCCACAGGAACTGGATGGCGAAGGGGAGACACAGACCAGTGCCATTGACTGCACGTCATCAGAAGCAAGGTGCTGGCAGGGTTGTGAACTGTTACATTTCAGAGACCAGATTGTATATAACTATTAAACAGTAAGTTTTGTTTTATCACTTTTTAACCCAGTTTTCACATTGAGAAGTCTGTCCTGAAAATACAATTAGATGAGAGCCTGTGTAGAGTTACACTGTAATATGACTTCTGTAGTAGTAGTCGTAGTCAAAACAATGAAACAACAAAAGAGCTTGACACTCCCTCAGTGGGAAATAATAAATTATCAAGGGAATTAAAATTTAAAAGTTTGATCCAGAAAAATACCCATGATATATTTTACTGAAGAAAAGCTATTGCAGTGCATTGCTAGCAGTATTAGTCCATTGGAAAGCATATGTATAAATAGAATAATGTGTAGGTGGGTATATATATGTATATGAATAAAGAGAAAGGTGTTGGTATAAAATCTGTTTATACCAACACCTGTTTATACCAATGCCATCTGACTTTATATAATTACACAGTATATACATTAACCTGTTGATATTAATTACAGATCAGGGAAAGATTGCTTTCGGGGAAGAAGGAAGGAAGAGATCATTAGTAGGTACAGAACTCAACATTGTTCGATTTTTAATTAACATGCAATGTGTTGACCAAGTATAAGCAAAATAATTCTTAATAAAAAGAAAACTTGGACAAAAATGTGGCTTTTCTTGTGCTTAATATTGAAAAGACAATAGACAATTTTTTGGTTATGATTGCTTCAATAACTTTCCCCTCCCCTAGTTCACAGAAGTAGTCTTTTTTAGTGGTACGTCTGGTATTAAAAGTCAGAGTACTGTGGGAATTCCCTGGTGGTCCAGTGGTTAGGACGCTGCAGTTTCCCTGTTGAAGGTGGGGGATCAGTCCCTGGTCTGGGAACTGTTAATAGGGTCCCACAAGCCCCAGGGCACAGCCAAATAATAATAATTTTAAAAACAAAATGGCTAGTTTTAAAAGTCAGGGTGTTGTGGATCAGCTTGTAAATTACCTCAAATAAAGAAATGTTATTTAAAACATTTCAGTTGTAAATTGACAACAGTCATTAAAAAATCACATATATATTTATGTATAAAATATTCCATATATCTGCCATCCATCTGTATCAATCTATCGACCTATTGATTAATCATCTCAATCTACCATTTATGTCAACTACTTCTTAGGGATGTAGTAGCATTAGATACAACATACATTTTCCATCATACATTTTCCACCTAATATGTTTATAGGTATTTTAAAAATAGAAGTATTTTCATAATGTTGAAATGTGAAGGATCTAAACTTAATTGGAAAACACAAGAGCATATAGTGAACTTCAGATTTCAGGTCCCTTTAACAGATGAGGTTTATTTGTTAGATCATCAGCTGTAGCAAATGTGCTTGTACTTGTGAATATCTGGATTCTCTACATGTTAGAGGCAGAAGTCTATGAGCCCTGCCCCCTCCACCTGGCACCCAGACATGTTACGTGAGAACGAGAAGGAGGAGGGGAGGAGGAACACAGAAAGCCTGGACCTGCGATCAGCGTCGGAAGTGGGGTGGAGGCCGTCTTGTGGGGCTGAGCCCTCAACCTGTGGAATCTGACATAACCCCAGACAGACATATCAGAATTGAAGTATGCAGCTGATACCCATTTCAGTATCAAATTCTGATATCCATTTCAATATCAGAATTGAAATGGGCAGCCAGCTGGCTTCACAGAAAATTACTGATGGGGGAAAATTTCCGCACATCTGTTGTCAGAAGAGTTGAGAGTATGACCGTGGTGTGAGACTAAACAGATACCCAGAAAGATCAAACAGAAAACTAAATGAAAAAATGATACACAGGAGGAATACTGAGGTTTTCTTTATAAGCCTATTTGAGAAGACTTGCGGATCAATGAACAGGAACTCTGCTTCATTTCACATGGTAAATAAGTTAGTGTTTGTACTGCTTTTTTAAAGTAAATTTTTACAGAGCTTTAAAAAGGAATGATGCTGGACTGGCAACTCGCTTCATACATAATATTTTACATGTTTCAATGCCAGAGGGTTCAGGATGGGGAACACATGTATACCTGTGGTGGATTCATTTTGATATTTGACAAAACTAATACAATTATGTAAAGTTTAAAAATAAAATTAAAAAAAAAAAAAAAGAATGATGCTAAAGCTGAAACTCCAGTACTTTGGCCACCTCATGCGAAGAGTTGACTCATTGGAAAAGACTCTGATGCTGGGAGGGATAGGGGGCAGGAGGAGAAGGGGACGACAGAGGATGAGATGGCTGGATGGCATCACTGACTCGATGGACATGAGTCTGAGTGAACTCCGGGAGTTGGTGATGGACAGGGAGGCCTGGCATGCTGCGATTCATGGGGTCGCAAAGAGTCGGACACGACTGAGCGACTGAACTGAACTGAACTGAAAAATGTCCGTTGTTCATCACTAATCAGGAAAATCTAAATCAAAGCCACAATGACATATCACTTCACTTCTGTTGGATGGCTACTGTCAAAAAACAGAAAATAACAAGCATTGGCAGGAATATGGAGAAACGAGCCCGTAAGCGCTTTGATGGATGTGTAAAATGGTGCAGCTGCTACAGAAAACAGTATGGAGTTTCCTCAAAAAATTTAAAATAGAATTATATGATTCAGCAACTCCACTTCTGTGTACGTATCCAAAAATGTTGAAAGCAGGATCTCAAAGAGATATTTGCACACTCACATTCATAGCTGTGTTATTCACAGTAGCTAAAATGTGGAAGCAACCCAAGGTTCTCACTATCCATCATCGGATGGATGAAGGGATAAACAAAATGTGGCATTGCATTAATAAATATTCTCCTGAACAGATGTGTAAATACACACACACACACATATTCCAGTACAAGTCTGAATTCCTGAGAACCAGGGGATCTGATGATCTAAGTTTTCTTATGAACATTAACAGGCTTAAGACACAAGAAGAGCCTGTATTTCACTTCAAGTCTGGAGGCAGGAAAAGGCCTATGTCTCCACTTAATTGGCAGGAGGAGTTCATTCTTACGCAAGGGAAAGTCTGCCTTTTTGTTTTATTCAGGCTTTCAGTCGATTGGGTAAAGGCTACCCACATTACTTGGGCTTCCCTGGTGACTCAGATGGTAAGGAATCCACCTGCAATGCAGGAGATGCCGGTTTGATCTCTGGGTTGGGAAGATCCCCCTGGAGGAGGAAATGGCAACTCACTCTAGTACTCTTGCTGGAGAATTTCAGAGACAGAGGAGCCTGACATCTATGGAGTTGCAAAGAGCCAGACACGACTCAGCGACTAACTAGGGCCATAGGAGGCATTGTGAGCAAAGGCCAGTCCTGGGAATCAAAATGCTTTTCTCTGTACTGATTGGAGTAGAAGAGACATG
Source organism: Bubalus kerabau (assembly GCF_029407905.1). NCBI lineage: Eukaryota > Metazoa > Chordata > Mammalia > Artiodactyla > Bovidae > Bubalus > Bubalus kerabau. Next base: position 87,670,712 of record NC_073635.1, read on the forward strand.
AAAGGGGAGTGAAAGGAAACCCAAGGACCAGGGACCAACCCTGGCCACACAGCTCTCATCAGAACCCTGACTTTCTGAGCCCCGCCCAGGGCTTTGTCCCCTCACACTGCCGCCTGAGAGGTTGTGTACAATGCCCCTAAGTATTCCTCTCCTTGCTGCGAATCCATGACACACAGGAGTTTCCCAAAACAGAACACCTGTCCTTATCTGGGATGGGGTGAGAATTACAAATTCAAAAGTCAACCATACTAAAGAGAAACTGAAAAGTGACTTCAAAAGGGTAAGGTCAACACAAACTACTATATATAAAATAAACAGTAAGGACCCACTGTATAGTGTGGGGGACTATATTCAATATCCAGTAATAAGGACCATGGCAGAGTGTGGAAAAGAATATGTTCACATGTACACCTGCACCACCTTGCTGTACATAGGAAAGTAACAGAACATTGTAAACTGACTATAGTTCAATTTTTTTTAAAGGGTAGGGTGGTAACTTTAATGTTACGTGTATTTTAATGCAACTTTTAAGTAAAAAATGTATATATATGTGTATATATACACATGTAGTAGAATAATACTTGCCCATGAAAAAGTAGGGGATCTTACCATTTGTGACAACGTGGATGGACCTTGACAGTATTATGCCAAGTGAAATAAATCATACTGAGAGAGAAATGCTATATGATTTCATCTGCACATGCTGGCAGATATAAAACAGACAAAACAATACTTGTAGATACAGAGAACAGACTGGTGGTTATCAGAGGGGAAGGAAAGGATTTGTAGGGGTCTAGTGGGGGAAGGATCCATTGCACAGCAACAATTGGTAACTAGACTCACTGTGGTGATCACTTTGTAGTGTACACAAAGATGGAATTATGTTGTATACCTAAGACTAATCTAATGTCATATGCCAACTTTTTATACCTCAATTTTAAAAAGCCTCAAAAAATGTCTACAGTTAATGGTTTAAGACCAGTGTTCTAAAATGCTGAAGGATTTTAATAGTCACCAGCGGAGTACAGTTTATTTTATCTGAATTGTCCTTAGTTGATTGGGCTTCCCTGGTAGCTCAGATGGTAAAGAAACCGCCTGCACTGCTGGAGAGCTGGGTTTGATCCTGGGTTGGGAAGATCCCCTGCAGGAGGGATAGGCTACACACTCCAGTATTCTTGCCTGCAGAATGCCCATGGGCGGAGGAGCCTGGTGGGCCACAGTTCATGGGATCGCACAGAGTCAGACACGACTGAGCAGCTAAGCCCAGAACAGCCTTGGTTAACTATTCCTGGTACTGCTGGTTGATGAGTGATCAGGATCGCTTCTCTTGAGTGTGGAAGTACTGCCGTGGTCTGGATTGTGCTTCATTTTGAAACTATTAGAAAATTATTACTCAGTTTAAAGTATGTAAACAGCTGTAGCTGTGAGATAATTGATTATGCTTTTGGTTAAAATTCTGGAAATCACCCTCTTTTTTCATTCTAGTGGTAGAACAAAGAAGCTTACATTTAAAAGGAACAGACAAAAAATCAAATTCAAGTGTAATACATTCAGATATAATTAACAATAAATGCAATTTATGAGTTCTGACATACTAAACACATTTTATGACTCTCCACGATTATTTAATACAGCTTTTTAAAAATTTCTTATAAAATTGTATTTCTGTTGAGCAATCAGACTTGGTAATAAAACAATTTGAGATTCAGAGAGTGTTTATATTTTGAGTAGCAGGAAAGCACAAGAAGAGAAGCTGCAGATTTCCAATAGAGGACTAACATAATGGAATTTAATTTTTCTTGAGACTTTATACATATGCAGTTTTCTAATGCTTTCCCCTCTTATGGATAGATTCTCAGCAGTAAGATTGTTGAGTTGAAGTGTCTGTGTTTTCACCATTACTAGATACTGCCAGATCAGTTTCCAAAAAAATTTTACTAATTTACATTTTTGAAAGAGTACCCTTTCCTCACATTCTAACTAGCAGTACATGTGTTGATGTTCAGTCGCCAAGTTGTGTCTGACTCTTGGCGACCCCATGGACTGTAGCACCTCAGGCTTCCCCGTCCTTCATAATTTTGGTCATAGTTAACAATTAATCATCAGTGGTTATTATCCTTACTAGTTTTCCTTTCCTGGATTATTTTGCCTGGTTTTATTCCTTCTCCAGTTTCTTTAGATGAGCACTTGATTCCTTTGAATATTGTATGTTTTGGCCATAGCTTTGTTTTCAGTGCTATAGTTTTACTAATGAGCGTTGCCTTGACTGTTTAGTATTTAAATAGTTTTCCTTCCGCTTTCGGGGTGGTTTCTAACTTCAGTTTTGCATACCTCCTTGCGTCAAGAGTTTATCTGTGGATGTGTCTTTACATTTTCAAGGAAACAACACATTGGCTGTTAGTAATGCTTTCTGTTTATATTAACTACAACCAATGAGTGTGGTGTTTCAGTTATCTGTTGCTAAGTGATGACCCACGCTGACTTGGTGGCTTACAGAAGTGACGATGTGTTACTTGTGTGATTCTGTGGGCTTCCCTGGGGATTCTTCTGCCAGCCACATCCTCTTCTCTCCTGTGGACACAGGTCCCTGCAGCCAGGCTGGGCTGGAAGGCTCGGGATGGCCTCACTCACACATTTGGCAGCAGGTGCTGGCTCTTGGCTGTGACGCTCCATGTGTCATCCTGTCCGGCAGCGAGGTCAGACTGACATTCTTACACGGTGGTCTCAGGAAAGTAGTCCAAGAGCCTGGAAACTGGAACTCGGTCATGTCTGCCATATCCTACTGGTCAAAGCATCTCACAAGGTCAGCTCAGATTCAGAGGCAAGAAACCAGAGGGCCTTTTCACAGGACACAGAGTCTTGTTGCAAATGGGCTTCCTCTAGAGGCTCTGATCTCACAACCTTTGCAAACTATCACAGCAGCCTGTAAAACACTCCTTTTTTGAGTTGTTCATGTTGATTAAACTTTGTCAGTGTCCCTTGTACATCTGGGGAAAAAGAATCTCTTTTCTTAGACATGAGTAACTGTCTTCCTCTTTTTTGAATATCCTTGTACTAAATCATATAATAAATAACATAACTTCAGTAAGTGTAAAACTAAATCCAAAGGAGAAACAAAGGGAAATACACAGAAAAAAGCACTAGTTGTCAGAGACTTGAGTTGATCTCCATTAGTCTGTGACAGACCATGTTAAAAAATAAGGATATTGAAGACTTAAATAATAAAATGAATAAGGTTGTACCTTCTTTTCAAGTACCTGTGACTGCAAGGAGATCCAACCAGTCCATCCTAAAGGAGATCAGTCCTGGGTGTTCATTGGAAGGACGGATGTTGAAGATGAAACTCCAGTACTTTGGCAACCTCATGCAAAGAGCTGACTCACTGGAAAAGACCCTGATTCTGGGAAAGATTGAGGGCAGGAGGAGAAGGGGACACGGAGGATGAGATGGTTGGATGGCATCACCGACTCAATGGACATGGGTTTGGGTGGACTCTGGGAGTTGGTGATGGACAGGGAAGCCTGGCGTGCTGTGATTCATGGGGTCGAGAAGAGTCGGACACAACTGAGCGACTGAACTGAACTGAACTGAACTGTGTTATATTCAGACAAATAACAGTATTATTAATCCACAAAGAGACTAACTAAATTTTATAAATGGAAATAGTAAAAGAAAATTATAGTGCTTTGAGTAAAAATTAGTAATACAATGGAAAAAATGCTTGAAAACTTAAAAAGAATAAATATGTCATAAAATGATTTTTGAGTCAAAGTAGAAGTTCAAATCAAATTGTCAGATTTTCTTTAAAATGTTAATGATAAAGCATTGTTTATCAAAATAGGATTGAATTCACTAAGCAATACCTGTAAGAAATTTAATAGCCTATATATTGAGATCAAGTAAGAAAGGAATGCTTCAGCATTCAACTGAAGTCAGAGCAAAGAACAGCAAAATAAACTTGAATAGAATGAGGCAAATCATAAAGATAATAAGTAAAACCATCTGCTGATTACTTCAACAACAATAACAAAACAAGTAAGTTTTGGCTATCCTCCCAAAGTAGACAATATTTTTGGACAGCTAGAGAAAAGAGACAGCCACATATTAAAACTGAAATTGAGAACCAGGTTAGAAACTATTTTGCATAAACCTATCCAGTCAAATTTGAAATTGTTCAAAATGGTTGATCTTATACAGTAGAATGTGAGCTCTGTGAAGCCGGCGTTTTCAATTTTTGTTTCCTTCCAGCACGGAGAACACGAATGAAGAACTAAATGGGGACTGCCCCTCATTTGGAGACCTCCTTCCCTTCTTTCTTAAATCGTTTTCCTTGCACACAATATAAATGTACGTCAACTCCTATTTCCCCTGATTATTACTGCAAAATTTGTTCTTTTGTTATCTTTTTAGCATCTGTAATAGCTCCAGAAACATTCCCTTTTTCATTTGTTAATGCAGCTTTCTACTTGCTTTTTCTCTTCAATTTGTCTCCCCTCAAATTATTAGTTCTATTTGCTCTTTCAAATAACCACTTTTCTTTATCCTCTCTATTGTGTGGTTGCTTGCTATTTTATTAATTCCTTTTCTATTTTTTGCATTTCTTTATCTTTAAGCTTACTTGCTTTTACTTCTTTAATTTTTTCAGACTGTGTAAACAGTTTACCATTCTTCTTTTCTAAGATTTGCAATTGAAGCTGTCATTTTCCTCATAAAAATAGATTTAGAAGCATCTCACAAATTTTGATAGCCTACACATTTTGCTACATTCAAGAATTTCATTAGGTCTTGCTTAGGTCTATTTTTCTGAGTTTCTACTTGGCGAGCACTTTCAAATGTGCTTTGAGGTCCTTCATAGATAAAGAAAGGTGTTTTCTTTCTACAAGCTTTGAAATTGTTGTCTTTTAATCTATCCGCCCCCCTCCCCCTCCCCAACCTGTACAATCTCCTGTGTTGTAGTGTTAACATGAAGTCTCTCTGTGTTTTGAGGTTTTACTTACAGTTAAGCCAGCTGGCCGGAGAAGGCAATGGCACCCCAATCCAGTACTCTTGCCTGGAAAATCCCATGGATGGAGGAGACTGGTAGGCTGCAGTCCATGGGGTCGCTAAGAGTCGGACACGACTGAGCGACTTCACTTTCACTTTCCACTTTCATGCATTGGAGAAGGAAATGGCAACCCACTCCAGTGTTCTTGCCTGGAGAATCCCAGGGACAGAGGAGCCTGGTGGGCTTCTGTCTATGGGGTCGCACAGAGTCGGACACGACTGAAGTGACTTAGTATAGCATAGCATAGCATAAACCAGCTGGCCAGTAATTCAGAGCTCATAAGTGACCATCCTTTCCTTTGTAATTCATCTACCCAACTGTTTCACTGGGAAATTATGGGAATCTTTTATAGTTAATAAGATAGTCTCCTACAGTTGAATTTTCCGTTAACTTTTAAAACTCCGGTTGTCCCCGTCACCTCTGTTTTCTGTGTGTGCAGGAGGATCACTGTGTTCTTTCTGTCACACCTTCTCACCTCTCCTAAGCATCTCGGCCCTTTCCTCTACTGATTCAGCTGGTGGGAAACCAAGTCTTCTCCATCCGGATAAGCCGGCCTGGTGCCCACAGGGAAGCTTGCAGTCTACCCATGAGGGATTGGCATTCGGGGAGACACTCGCTTCCTCTCCCTCCTTACCTCCTCCCAGCCCCAGGGACGGGAGGACTAGCTCCACTCTACCTGGTTCTTCTGGGCCCTCTCCAGGTTGGGGATGCCTGGCATACTCATGGGGGGTTTGTGCCCCCAATGCCTGGGCCCACAGATTTCTGCTCTGCCATTTATTCCAAGACCTACTGAGATCTCAGTCCCAGATTCAGTACTGCCAAAGCTGGCTTTGGGAGAAGAAGGTCACATCTTTTTTCTCTATCTGAGACCTGTTAGAGCCCAGGGTCTCACTAACATCCAGCAGCCTCTAGCCTCCTCTAGTTTGTCTCAAGAAAGAGGGATAAGTCAGAGCCTGTAGGAATGATAAGAAAGATGAATTCAGGCTGCATTCTTCTCAGAATGCCCTGGGCTTCCCTTGATTTTTTTTCTTTCATTTGAAGTGATTCCCTCCTTACATGCTGTGCTGTGCTTAGTCGCTCAGTCGTGTCAGACTCTTGCGACCCCATGGACTGTAACCCACCAGGCTCCTCTGTCCATGGGGATTTTTCTAGGCAAGAATACTGGGGTGGGTTGCCATGCCCTCCTCCAGGGGATCTTCCCAACTTAGGAATCAAACCCTGGTCTCCCACACTGCAGGCATATTCTTTACCATCTGAGCCACCAGGGAAGTCCCCCTTCTTACATGGTGACCCACAATTCTGATTTTCTATATTCATTTCTGAAAGAGGCAACTGAATTTATTCCCGGACCACATAGAGAACACAGGTATATTCGGTACATCTGCACATAGCATCACCTTTAAAGATGTGAAGTTCCCTGATAGTGAAAGTTGCTCAGTCGTGTCCAACTCTTTGTGACCCCATGGCCTATAACAGTCCAAGGAATTCTCCAGGCCAGAATACTGGGGTGGGTGGCCTTTCCCTCCTCCAGGAATCTTCCCAACCCAGGTCTCCCACATTTCAGGTGAATTCTTTACCAGCTGAGCCACAAGGCAAGCCAAAGAATACTGAAGTGGGTAGCCTATCTCTTCTCCAGTGGATCCTCCCGACCCAGGAATTGAACCAGTGTCCACTGCATTGCAGGCAGATTTTTTACCAACTGACTCTGCTAAATAACTGAAGTTGTGAAAAAGTAGCTCTGTACTAGAAATGGAAATAAGACTCTTCTTAATGAATGACCTCATTTTTCTATTGATATATATTGACCTTTCCTCTTGACATTGTAGTTTTTTCAATGTAGACTTTTGGAAACTTTTCAAAAGAACATTTGAAACTGTTATGTAAAAAGTTCTTTGGTTGTAGGAATATGAATAGCCTCAAGCCAGCAGAATTAGTTAGGATGCTTTGGGATGCATTAACATCTACTCTTGTCCCAAATTGGCTTAAAGAATAAGGAAAAAGTATAACTTGATATGGGCTTCCCTGATGGCTCAGTGGTAAAGAATCTGCCTGCCAATGTAGGAGACCTGGGTTCGATCCCTGGGTTGGGAAGATCCCCTGGAGAAGGAAATGGCAACCCACTCCAGTATTCTTGCCTGGAAAACTCCATGGACAGAGGAGCCTGCTGCTGCTAAGTCATTTCAGTCGTGTCCAACTCTGTGTGACCCCATAGATGGCAGCCCACCAGGCTCCCCCATCCCTGGGATTCTCAAGGCAAGAACACTAGAGTGGGGTGCCATTGCCCTCTCTGAGAGGAGCCTGGTGGGCTACAATCCACTGGGTCGCAAGAGTCGGACACGACTTAGCAACTAAACAACAGCAGCAATTACTTGGTGTAAGAAGTCCCCAGCAGGGAACACGTAGAGTTGGGTGATTGCGCAGCACGGCAGGGCAGTCAGAGACCCAGGCTTTCTTCCTACCCTTCACCTGTCACCTGGGCAGTACAGCAGCTGTGAATGACCAGCCTGGCTCTACGTTGTCACGTGGAGACCTGTGGCAGCACAGGAAGGCTGTCTTTTTCTTGGGCTTCTCTCTAAAGATGACAGACACTTTCTCAGGAGCCCCCTGCCCCCAGCTGATTGTTAGGACCTCTTCTATCAGTACAGTCTCAGCAGTCAATGCTGCTGTGGATGGAATCACCAGGATTGTGTTGCAATGACGAGGATTACAGTGTGCAGTTATTATCCTACCAAGATGGCTGTCTGGACAAGATCAGTTTCTCGATTTGGGCCAGGAAAGTGTTTGTTAAGATGGTAAAACAAAACCCAGCATCCAGATGTGTCTGACTTCCGAGGCTGTACTCCTAACACCCATCATTCTATTTCTCACATTTAATAAGCAAAATTTCAAGTAAATCTTTAAAAACGTTTGCAAACTCTGCTTTATTCATCTTTAAAGACAGACAGAATTTCATAGGTAATGTTTCCTACATGGGTATAATTCTTTATTTCTCTCAACATTTTTGAGGTGATCAAATCTGACCAGGTATTGTTTGAGTGTGCCTGCGTGTCAGCGTAGGGCTTCCCAGTATGAGGCTCAGTGGTAAAGAACCCGCCTGCCGATGCAGGAGACGTAAGAGGCATGGGTTGGATCCCTGGGTCCGGAAGATCCCCTGGAAGAGGACATGGCAATCCACTCCAGAATTCTTGCCTGGAGAACCCCATGGACAGAGGAGGCTGGGGGGCTACAGTCCATGGGGTCGCAAAGAGTCGGACGCAACTGAAGTGACTTAGCACACGTGTGTGACAATGTGTATTCTCTGTGTCATGTGTGTAAAATAGAAAAATTAGTCTATATATATGAAATAGATGATCACATGGACTGATAAGTATTCATTGTAATACAAATGAAAATATTATAGAAGTAAAGGATAACAAACTAAATTGTATGCTAATTGAAAATAGTATTAAACAGAAATTTCTTAAAAACACACACTTAAATAAACACATACTCAAGAGAATTAAACCTGAAAGCAGTTACATTACAAATTGAGGGCAATTCACAAATGCAACTGAAGTCTTACAGAAGAAGATTTTCCCCAACGGTAACAGAAATTACTTTTGGTGCTAGAGGTTAAGCACCCGCCTGCCAATGTAGGAGACGTAAGAGACGCAGGTTCGATCCCTGGATTGGGAAGATCCCCTAGAGGAGGACATGGCAATCCACTCCAGTATTCTTGCCTGGAGAATCCCATGGACAGAGGAGCCTGGCGGGCTACAATCCATAGCATCACACAGAGTTGGACATGACTGAAGCGACTTAACACTACAAAAATTAAGCTCCAGTAAATACACACACACTCCTCTTTTGAATATAACCATTAAGAAATAGAAATCACTGGCATCATTTTTTGTATAAGAAGTAACCAAAGTTGTCTATGTTTAAAAACATACCATTACTTCCTGGTGCAATTAGAGCGATTCGCGCTTGGCCTTCCAAATCAAGTTTCACTGTAATGACAATAGCAACTGACTGAATCTATATATTTCCACCAGAAAGCAAAATGATTTTTTTCTGAACTGTAGTAATTATTTGTATCCAACCATTTGCCATATTCTAAGTACTTGAAGAAGCCGGTTTTACCTGGATCTATTTTTCCGTACATCTGCCTTTCTGGAAGGACTGTTGCTTCCATTCTTGGATCATCCAGATCTTTATGAAAGACACTTTTTTCCCTTAAAGAAATGGGTATGGAAGAGAGTTCCCAAACCAGCTAATTCCTCATAGGATTGTTAAGCCAGAAGTTAGTTAAGCTCTCTGAATATCTTTGAGGTTGTCAATATAAGAAGCAAGTGGTCATAGAGCAGATGTCTGTTTTATGCTGTGATTCATCAGTGAGATAAACTCCTGACTTTAGTTCTGTTCAAATATCCTCTCTCCTGTTCCTCTCTGCCCTCTGCTGAGTAGATGGGTCAGGGGACACAGGACTTATTTTATTTATTCAGTGTGTCTTAGCTCTGTTGCACGAGAATGCTGGACACTCCAGTTGAGAAAAAGAAGTGGGTGAGAAGGAACTGAATCACGGCAGAGAAGTCTTGGCTCAGCTCCAGCCCTGAATAAACGTGAATGTGACCGAGTCAATGACTAAGGACTACGATCTGTTGAACAAATTTTCAGTTAAATTACTGTCACACCCTTTCCTCTGCCGGAAACAGATCCTAGATTGATGGAGTAATAACTTCCTTTTGCTCCTCTAGTAAGAAATTTGAGAGCACACCAACGCCAACTTCATTTTCTACCTGTTTTCTGAGAAACTGAATCATATCATGGGCTTGGGGGACCTCACCTGCCCATGTCCCGGGCAGGGTCCTCCCCCTTCTGCCTTTGGAGGGGGGAGCTCTAGCTAGGGTTGCCCACTGGTGGTCCAGACCACACGGGATGCCAGCAGACTGCTCATGGTTCTCTCCGAAGAGCAGCTGAAGGCAAAGCTAACTTCTTATAGGAAAGTATTCCCTTTCTTTTCTGAACTTTTAACTGCAGAACACAGAGAGAAGTGGCTTGTCAGAAGGGGAAGGATGTCCACCCACAGAAAGACACTGCAGGTGTCCAGGGTGAAAAAGAGAGGAATTGGCTTCCAGCACTGCCTTGAATTCTTTTGTTTTTCTATGTGCTTAAGTACTATGAATGTGTGGTAAGTTGCTTCAATCGTGTCCAACTCTTTACGACCCTATGGACAGTAGCCCGCTAGGCTCCTCTGTCCATGGGATTCTCCAGGCAACACTGTCCATGTCCTTCTCCAGGGGATCCTCCCAACCCAGGCGAGTTCTTTACCACTAGCACCACCTGGGAATACACACCCATATAATCTGGATGAGCTCCAATTACTTTCAGTCAGAAAGTAATCCCCAAACTAATCCTCTTTTGAAAAACTGAACAAAGGTCCGTCTAGTCAAGGCTATGGTTTTTCCTGTGGTCATGTATGGATGTGAGAGTTGGACTGTGAAGAAAGCTGAGCACCAAAGAATTGATGCTTTTGAACTGTGGTGTTGGAGAAGACTCTTGAGAGTCCCTTGGACTGCAAGGAGATGCAACCAGTCCATTCTAAAGGAGATCAGTCCTGGGTGTTCTTTGGAAGGACTGATGGTAAAGCTGAAACTCCAGTACTTTGGCCACCTCATGCGAAGAGTTGACTCATTGGAAAAGACTCTGATGCTGGGAGGGATTAGGAGCAGGAGGAAAAGGGGATGACAGAGGATGAGATGGCTGGATGGCATCACCGACTCAATGCACTTGGGTCTGGGTGAACTCCGGGAGTTGGTGATGGACAGGGAGGCCTGGCGTGCTGCGATTCATGGGATCGCAAAGAGTCGGACACGACTGAGCGACTGAACTGAACTGAACTGAAAAACTGAACTGTTATCTGGTGTGTTTTATCTTGATTGACTGGAAACAAGAACTGTCAGGAAGCTTGTGTTCCACAAGAGATTCTGCACACCCACTGACAGATGATGACTCCCACCAGCGAAATGGGACCAAGGGAATCACTGAAACACTTTTTCATTTTTTTAAACAGAAAAATATTTTTAAAAGTCATTTTTTAAAGTCTTGGAGCTTGCAGGTGTAAAGGGGGAGAAAAAAAACCAATCCCAGTAGATAAAAATGAATAAGGCTGATGACATGACTCTTTAGTGAGACACGGAGGAAGCAGGCAGTCCTGGCAGGTAACTCGGGAGACACCTGGTCAAGGTGAGCACAGGCCTTTTCTCTAGCAGGTGGGTGCCTGCGAAGCCCTTGCAGCTATGCCCAGGGAAAGGCACAAAGACATCCATTGCAGCAATAATGAACATATTACAATTGAATACGTGAAACATTCTGTTCAAAAAATGAATGAATAGACTCCACATAATGAATGAATGGAATGAATGGAAATGGAAGCATCTTAAAGGTAGCTTGTTCCACATTCCTGGGAGTCTTGTTAGGATTCTCAGGGACAGTTATCACCCACCCAGAGAGGACACTGACTCACAGGACACACCACATCCAACAATGGAGACTTGAAGTCCAAGCCCCTCTGGGTGGAGCCGCATCCACCCAGGTTGGGTCATATGATCGACTGCCTCGAGTGGGCCTAACGGGGACGAGCAGATAAGCTGCTCTAGGAAGAGAGCAGTTAATGAGGGTTCCCAGGCACCCAGAGCCAGAGAAGGTCGCTTCTTCCCCAACCAGTGTGCTGGGGACTTGCAGCTCCAGAAGTGCGGACCGCAGAGGTGGGAGGGCTCCTGGAGCCTGGCCTGCCCATGAATGACTGATTCCCAGCCTCCCAGGACCCCCGAGTCCCTGGAGGAAGACCTCAGATTTCTCTTGGAAACTGCACCCACCCACGTAGAAAGACTACCCACCCCCACCACCCCCCACCTCCCACCCACCCTCCGGGTAGCTGATCTAAACAGTTCTCCAGAATGTAAGAACATTCTTTTTATAATAGCGCTAAGACCATAACGGAGCAGAGTGCCTCCCAGTGGACCTCTGTGCCTCCTTTGAGGACACTTCATTTTATTTCCTACTTAAAGACTGTTCGTAAATCACTCTCCATCGGAGCCCAGTTCACCACTGAAGCACTTAGCTTATCTGACCTTCACATGAATTATCTTTATCACACTTAGCAGGAATTTATTCCTGTTCTTTCCCCCTTCCCTACAAAGCCACGTGGCCCCAAGTGGACCCAGTCCTCTCCTAATGCCTGAGGGGCAGCTCCTTAAACACCTTCCTATCTTAAAAGCTCCCCAGAGTGTGCTGGTCCGAACTGCCAGTTCCCTCCCCATCAGTAGATGTTCGGCCCCCCACACCCCCGGGTCCGTGCATGAGTGTTCTGAGATGCCATTAAAATTCTTACAAAAACTGAAAGTGAAATGAGGAAGACCGATTGAGCAATCGGATAGAAGGGTGAATGCCAGGAAGACCTAGCCTACAGTTGGGGCAAGAGATGCAGCCGCGGCAGAGAGGAGAAAATTCAGGAGAACTCGCCTCAGGGCGAGCGCAGCCGGGCTGGGCCGTGTAGTCAATGTGGGACATCAACAAACCCAGATAACAGGAAATGATCCATTCTCTGTGGTCACTCAGGCTAGGGGCCCCAACCTGCAAAGTTCAAGGAGGGAAATGGATGACTCCACCGGGGAGCAGTCCCGCCTTTCTTGCCCTCAGACCAGAGAAGAAATGAAACTGAAGGAGGGAGGCTCCGTCCTGCCCCAGGAGGAAAGCCCCTCCGGCCGGTGCTCCAAAGATGGAAAGCTGCTGGCCGTGACCCTGCTGCTCGCCGCCTCGTCCAGCTGCCTCACGGTGCTGGCTTTCTGCTGGGTGGCGTCCCTGCAAGCGGAGCTGGGCAGCCTGCGGGCGGAGCTGCGGGGGCGGCCGGGCGCCCCCCAGGCCGGAGCCGCGGCCCCGCGGGAGGCTCCCGGCGTCACCCCCGCCCTGAAAGTGAGTGTGCGGCAGTAGCCGCCGCCCCCCACCGCCGCCCCCCACCCCCCAGACCCCGCCGCCCCGGCAGTAACGTGGTGGGGCTTTTCTCTTAGCAGCGGATCTTTGCACCCCCAGCTCCGGGAGAAAGCAATTCCAGCCAGAGCGGCAGGAGTAAGCGTGCCCTGCAGGAGGCAGAAGAAACAGGTACGTTTGCGCGGGAACAGAAGCGCCCGGGGGTCCAGGCTCCAAGGCCCAGGTGAGGAGGAGAGGATCCTGCTTGGGAGAGGGGCGCTGAACAGAAGCCGGAGGCTGGAAAAGGCATCCCAAGCCCGTGTGCCCCCCAGGGCGGAGCCAAGCCCTGGCCAGTGTCCTGGGCTGACCGCGTGTTCTGTCCTCCTGGGAGCACGTTTCGGGGGCATCCGTCTGTGCGGCGGCGCTTGGAGCACAGAAGAGGGGAGAGGGTCTCACCTCTTCCCTCAAAGAGAGAGCTCGCGCCCATGTCAGGAGCACCGTCTGGCAGTCCTCGGGCGCGGGGGAGGGGCGGGGAGCTCCAGGAGCTACTCTGGAATGAGGTTTGGTCCATACGAGGGGCAGACCGCATCTCCGAGGGGCGTAGCTGCTGCGAAACCACGTGGAGACCAGGCAGGTGCACGTTGGTGCTCTGTTTGATTTCTTCCCTTTTTAAGAAGAAGCCTATTTTACACACTGGGGCAAAGAGATTTTAAAGCTTTTCCTTATTATAATGCTCTTCCAGGAGCTCCACAGGTTTATAATCTCCTGTAATAGTTCTTTAGTGATTTCTACCTGCTCCACAGACATCTCAGATTTGGGAGGGGGGGACATCCCAAACTTTCAGCTCCAGTTCCTTCATGTCAAGGATGGAAAAGAGAATTTGCATTGCATTACTAATATTGTAATTTAATAAACCCTTTGTGCTGTTTCCCTTTTATATTGCAGGAGCATTTTTTGAGCCCCTAGAATGTGCCAGGCAGGCTTGTATGGGGGAGAGGTGTTGTCGCGTCTCCTGTTTCCTTTAACCTTAGTGGTGACTATGAGGCAAACTGATCAGGTGTAATTATTTACCTGTATTTGCACTTTGAAGGAGAGTGCTTGAGAGACAGATTAGGTGTTCTGCCTCTCTCTCTCTCTCTGACACACACACACACACACACACACAGGATGCTCCTTCTATAAACTTATTTTTTCACTAAATGCCTTATTCATAGAAAAAATTCCTCTTTAGTTTTATACGGCAAAACATTTTGTATCTGCTTATCATAACCCCATGCCAGTTGTCAGAAATAACTGGGTTTACACATTTTAAAACTGGAAAACCCTCATATTTTTACTATACTCTAATATCCTTATTTTCATATTTTGCCTTTTGTCATCCATATTTTCTGCATAATTGAAAAAATACGGCACATATACTGTGGTATATTTTTGTGTTGACTTATTGCACAGTAAGCTTTTTCCTCATTTCTAAGTAATTCTCACATATATTAATTTATTTGTTATCTTATAATTATCATGATCATTTCCAATTTTTTTGGTAGAATGGAACATGTCAAAATATTTGTGCAAATCTCTTTGTTTCTGAGGAATTTGATGCATATGCTCAATATAAATTCCGTAGATAGAATGTCTGAGCCAAAGAGGGTGAACGTCTTTATCACCCTTGCTATCTGTTGCAATATTGTTCTCCAAATGAATTATAAATGAATGCAACAGAAATGCAGTGTACAAGTTCTTCACATCCTTACACGTTTTACCTTTAAAGATATATTTTGGCTAGCTCAGTAGTTGAAAAATAGTGCCTCAAATTTAATTTGTGGCTTGCTTACAAATAAGAATTATCTTCTTTTTGCATATTTTGATAGCTTCTAATTTTATCCTCTACTAATTTTTATTTATAACTTCCCTTACTCATCTGTCCTATTTTTAAAATAATTTTGAATAAACTCTGTATTAGGCATCTTGTTTATCAAAATTTTGATGTAAATGTTTTCACAATATTTTGCTGCTTTTTAGAACTTGTACAGAGATCTTGCATCTCTATATTTTAATGTGATACCCTTTTAAAAAATTTTCTCTAAGATATCAAAGTTAAAATACACATTTATCCATAATCTCTTAAAGTAGTTTGCTATTTTTTCTGCCATTTTGACTTTTTTCTAGTAATTTAGTGTTGTAGTTTGGTATTAAATCCATTAGTCCTGGAGTTTATTTTGGTGAATCATGTTATACTAGCCTTAACTTCTCCTTTCTTCTCTTACTTTTTCCTTCCAAAGTGTTGCTAAATATTTAAACCAAATTAATTAGATGATTCTTTTTAATTCGTTTGCATTGATACACTTACTATATTGAGTTCCTCATATATAGTTGAATCTATTTTGAGACTGCTTTTTTTCATTGATTTATTATCCTATTTATCTGCATTAAATATTTTAAGGAATTTTGTAATAAAATGAGCTTCAATATCTAGTAGGATGAAAATGCCTCATTCTCCTTCAACCTTGTCTGCTAGTACTCCTACCTATAAATTTATTATTAAAAATAAACCCTAGCCCTCCCATTCCAAGAGGATATAGACTCATTACAGCAGATTTAAGAAGGAAAATACTGAGTAAGAAATGAATAACTCCCTAAGTCCGACTTCCCCAAAATATGTTCTATTAATACATTAATATTTTAAAATTTCATCCCATGTGAATGTTTTTTCATATTTGTGTTTCTAAGGCATCCAAAAATGATATACTCACAAAAATTTTTCTCCAAATAACTTTCAATTTTTAGAAAATTTTGAGAATAGCAGAAAATTCTAACCAATGAATAAGAATCCACCCAGTTTCCATAGCACAGATGTAATCACTATTATCAATATCATGGTTTATCTCAGATTTTTATAAAACTTCAATGTAGCATATATATGGTATATATATGTATTATATTTGTGTATGTATACTGTGTATATACACAGTACATACTGCATATATCTGTATATATTATGTATATATGTACAGTATATACACTGTATACTTAGTTACATATGCAGTACTTAGTCACATATATATCTCTATGTCTCTCTCTACATATACTTATAGCATTCATAGATCCCAGAGGAAAAATTTAAAGATAAGAAACTCAATGACAGTGATTATCAGCAAATCTTGTCAATAAAATTGACTTGAATGTTGTTTCATCCTTTCATGCAGGAAAAATGTCATTTTGTTTAGCACTACTTTAAAATTTGTTTATGTATATACCAAGAAGTTTGTATGAAGCTCCATGATTTTTCTCTGTTTTTCGTTTGGTAAGGTCCTTCTTTTGGAATTGAGAAGATTCTATGCAGTTTGAATCTATGGAACTTTCTTTGGTTTTTGTTTCCATTCTAGTTGTGACTTATTTTAAGTAAAACTCAAAAGCCTTAGGTTATCCCTTTTAGTTTTAAAATGTTAGTTTTCATTTCACTTATTAGTTATCTATATATATTTAGATGCATTTTATTGGAATTTTATAAAGCCTGTAACTGAGGAAAAATGAATTTTCACATTTTGAATTTATCTATTCAAGAATTTTTAATATCTATATTAAATATAGAATTTTAAATTCCACAATAAGGAAGTTTTCCTTATATAGGTTTCACTATTCTTTCATGATTAATTAAAAAATGTTACTGTTACTTTGGAGCCTTGGCATTTTCAAATTGCTTGTTAAACTGTTTAAAAAAAATACAGAGTTTTCAAGTAAATGATGTATAGTATTTGACCTCACACTTATTTTTAAGCCACACCAAGACACTTAGTGGATTTATAACTAACAGAATTATAATATTCTTCTAGATTTTTCCTAGAATATTCTGCTTTCTCAACGTCAGTTTTGTCATCATTTTATAACCATGCTCAAAAGTTTCACAGCTAAATATGGTTAAGTAATATATCAGAATGTTACCCATTCTTATTTTCCTATAAATCCAACCCAGATTTCAGCAGGCATCTCAATTTTATTGGGTATATATTCAATTTGTAAGTAAATTCCAGTATGTTGTGGGCTAGAAAGTCTGACCTCTCCAGAACACAGCAAGCCTAGTTCTTTCAGTATCTGATACTCATCACAGATCACCCAGGAAGGTTCTTTTCATTTGTGTGTAGACTATCTGTACAACTAAATAGTGGAGACTTCTGTGGTCTGGTCCCATTTCTCCTATTGTATAGTCATCATGACCCTTGCACCCTCTAGGTATTCCATGAACAGGTATGAATCAATTTGGGGCTCAATATCAAATAAGATAGAATGAATTAGGAATGATTTGGGATCATTTTGCTTCCCCCATGGCTCAGCCATAAAGAATCTACCTGCAACGTAGAGGACACAGGAGACACAGGTTCAATCCCTGGGCTGGGACGATCCCCTGGAAGACGAAATGGCAACCCACTCCAATATTCTTGCCTGAAAAATCCCATGGACAGAGGAATCTGGCAGGCTACAGTCCAAAGGGTCAAAAAAGGATTGGACACAACTGAGCGACTGAGCACCCAGCACCAAGTGACATCATTTGGGGGGGGGGGAAGGGATTTTCCCATATTTCTTCATTTGTCAAGTTTTGATCAAAGGCCCTCTTATGAAATTTTTTTAACTTGACCTTTTAAAGAACTGCTTAACCAAAGAATGAGCATGATCAGAAGACTCAAGTCCCAGGGGTGTGGTCCGGAAACCCCTTCGGCTCAGACTCGCTCGCTACCCCAGACAGAGGCAGTATTTGGGTTCATTGAAAAGCCAGAGAAGCTCCCCTATTCAGCAACTTCTTTAACTATAATTTCATGGATTGTTAGTTTAATTTTTTTTTAAATTTTAGTTGATGTATTCTTTACATACTCAGAAAAGAGCACGTATCTTCAAGTCAGTAAAATTCACAAACTGCAAGTCAGTGCATGAAGGGCAGCGCCCGCGTCAGCCTGCACACCCAGTCAGCACTCCTTGCAGACACCCTCACCCCACCCAGGGGTAAGGGCACTGCAGTCACGTAATTCTAGGATTGGGTGCTAGGGCTCCAGTTTTGCTTTTCTTAACTATGTTATGTTTCAAATGAACGTCTTAGCAAGTTTCCTAGGTTTCATAAGAATTTCTGATTGTAGTCTAACAAACAGAAATGTGGGGAAATCCAGGAGTAAAATTGCCAAATGGCTTACAATAGCCAAAACTTCACTTTTCAGCCCATAAGTGTGTTTGGAGATAGTCCCAATTACAAAAAAAAAAAAAAACAACCCTAAAGTGACACAGCTTCGAAGATATTATGCATGAATATTTCTTCAGTGATGGAATCACAGTGATCCATGTGTTGAACCTGAACTTAGCTGTGGTTCTCTTCATAAGAACCTAAAGATAATCAGCTTGAGAGTCCATCAAGAAAGTGAATTCTTCCAAATGCATTTCTACTCAACTCTAACAGTTCACTAATAAAATGAGGTGACCTTTTGCTTTCTCCCTTGTTCAGTGGGGAATTTAAAAGTTATCGGAAACCCATGTGTTTCAGATTATGGAAAGACAAAAATTATTTTTATTAATATTTATTATACTTGTCTCAATTTTAATAACAAAAATAGTGGTGAAAGCATGAGCATTTTAACGAAAGTAAAAACAAGAGCAGGAAAAGAATTGCTCAAATTTTATCTTGTAAATATTTCCTGTAAGATTCAGACCATTCTACTTTATATTTCTCCATTTTTAAAATAAACTTTTTGGAATTATTTTAGAATTACAGAGAAGTTACAATAACAGTTCAGTGAGTCCCCTTATGACCCCATCCAGTTTCCTCCGAAGTTAGCATCTTATGTTACCTTGGTGCCTTTCTCACAACACAGACACCAACATGGATTTAACTAAACTCCTGCAAGTGTTAGTTGATCAGTCATGTCTGACTCTTTGCGACCCCATGAACTGTAGCCCACCAGGCTCCTCTGTCCATGGGATTCTCCAGGCAAGAAAACTGGAGTGGGTTGCCATGCCCTCCTCCAGGGGATCTTGCCAAATCAGAGATTGCACCTGGGTCTCCTGCACTGTAAGCAGATTCTTTACTGTCTGAGCCAGCAGAGAAGCCCTGACTTTATTTGAATTTAACCAGCTTTTCCCCTAATGTCTTTTTATGTTCCAGGAGCCATCCAGGACACCACAATGCATTTGATTTTTTTTTAAAAATCAGAGTTTTGAATATAATAAATATGAGTGCATGCATGCCCAGTCATGTCTGACTCTTTGCAACCCAATGAAATGTAGTGTACCAGGCTCCTCTGTCCATAGGGTCTTCCAGGCAAGAACACTGGAGTGGGTTGCCATTTCCTCCTCCAGGGGATCTTCTTGACCCAGGAATCAAGTCTGCATCTCCAACATTGGCACATGAAATCTTTACCACTGAGCCACCTCTACCTCCTTAATGCACATAAATTAATGCCCAATATGATAACTTAAATATTTCCCTGGGGTAAACATTTCTATTGTTAAACATAAGTAAGTGTACATGCTAAGTCACTTTAGTCGTGTCCAACTCTTTGTGACCCCCCTGGACTGTAGCCCACCAGGCTCCTCTGTCAGTGGGATTCTCAGGCAAGAATGCTGGTGTGGGTTGCCATTTCCTCCTCCAGGGGGTCCTCCTGACCGAACCCGCATCTCTTGGCCTCCTGCACTGGCCGGTGGTTTCTTTACCATTAGTGCCACCTGGGGAAACAGAAATATATCAACACTTTTTTTTTTTTTTTTTTTTGAGTCTTGAAATCCGTAGTCCATTTCCTTTGCAAGAAAAGACGGGATGTCTGAGGGGTCTGTAGCATCCAGTCTTTGCTTTATCGACATTTCAGTCTCAGCTGTAACTTCCAAGGCTGTAAAATGCATGTTGCAAGTATGCAGTGTGTAACTCAACCATCCATTCTGTCCCCACATGGGGCTGCAGCCTCTTACCCAGCAAGGGCGTGTTCTTTCCTAGAACAGAAACAGATGGTTGCTGTCATGGTGATCTTTGACCAGAGCCTTCCCTGTGTGTTATTTTTCTTGTCCCCTGCTTCAATAAGGAGAGACTTCTTTTCAGTGTTGCAAGAGCTGGCTTCTGTTCAGTTTCCACAAAAGTATTTAAAATGCAAATAGTGACCTGATAACCACATCTCTGAACCCTGTTCTTATCAAGTTTAAAGTTTTGGGAAACTGAAGAGGCAGGAAGCAGATCAACCAGGGTAGCCAGATGGGATATTGTGTCTCTTCCAAGCTTCCCTAACCTCAGAGGTGCCTAACACTGTGCTGTTGTTGGGTATTGATCAGAGAACAAGCAGATGAAAGCTTCCTGCCCGTGGGGTATCACACTGCAGTGAGGTGGGAGGCCACAGAAAACAGTCAATAAACATAATTGATGAGTAAATTATAACACTTGAAAATAGCAAATACATCGCAAAAGTGAACATTTTAGGGCGAGGTTAAGAGAACCAGCAGAGTTAAGGGTGAGGAAGGGCAAGGGGATGTGTCTCTATTTCAAATAAGAGAGGCCAGGGTAAGTCTTTGTATCTAATTCCAGAAAGGTCAATTGTTCTTTATACTTTCAACATTAAAAAACTTCAGACATGCGTAGGCTTCCCATGTGAAGCAGTGGTAAAGAATCCAATGCAGGGGACACAGGAGACTCAGGTTCAATTCCTGGGTTGGGAAGATTCTTTGGAGGAGGAAATAGCAACCCACTCCCGTATTCTTGCCTGGGAAATCCCATGGACAGAGGAGCCTGGTGGGCTACAGTCCATGGGGTCACTCAGCACACATGCACACATAGGTATTTTAGAAATAAAGTCATAATGTTGAGGGATGCAGTCTCATTAATGGTTCTGTAAAAATGGATGATATTCATTTTACTGGTTAATTGCACTTTTTATGGGTCAAGTCCTACTTACATGACCTGTGTTGGTCAGCTGCTCTTTTGTTGTGGTGGGATTTCCTTTTTAAAAAGTATCCGCATTTCTGGGGAGTTAGAGAAACAGACTTTTCTCAAAATAGAGGAAACGCTTACTGTGTAAAGCTCTGAGCTAGGCATTCTGGAACATACAGAAAAGGGGAGAGATGAGTTCCATGTGAAAGCTCTGGGTTTGGCCCTGTGGACGCATGATTATCATTTGCCCTCTTAATAAACCCAGGAGGTTGGCATTGCTGTCTGCACTTTGAAAGTGAAAGAAAGTGAAAGTGATGTCTCTCAGTCGTGTCTGACTCTTTGCGACCCCGTGGACTGTAGCCTACCAGGCTTCTCCGTCCATGGGATTCTCCAGGCAAGAATACTGGAGTGGGTTGCCATTTCCTTCTCCAGGGGATCTTCCTGACCCAGGGATCGAACCCGGGTCTCCCGCATTGGAGGCCAACGCTTTAACCTCTGAGCCACCAGGGAAGCAGCCCAGACATAGTCAGTCCCTCTTACCAGGAACCCATTATTGAGTTGGAGATTTTAAGCTAGTGTTGCTTGAGCAACTCAGAATTCACTAAGAGGACAACCGAGGAGTGAGAGGTGAGTGTGTGTGGCGAGGGTAAAGAAACAGGTTCGGGGCGTGTGAAACTTGGGGATCACTGCGGCATCCAGGCGCAATGTCCCCTGGAGACTGGAACATGCAACAGCCAACTAGACGATTTATTGCTACCTTTCTCCAGATGGTCAGCTGAGTTTCTACTTTCGGTTTTACCTTCCTTGACTTCAGACCTGTTGGCACATTGTGTCATGAAGCTAATGTTCTTCACTGTTGAGTTAGGTTGCCCAGTGCCTCCTGAGTATTCCTCTTTAATAAAGAGAAATATCCTAAAATAATACAAAGAAGTCATGACGAAAGAAGAAGCATATCCTGTGGAGATGATGACTCAATGAAAGAACTGGTAACTTTAAGTTGAAATACTTGACCATTTGCAAAATTAAACATGAAGATAGCGGTTTTTTGTTTTTGCTATTTTATTCTTGGGGCTTCCCTGGTGGCTCAGTGGTGAAGAATCCACCTCTCAGTGCAGGCCATGCGATTTCCATCCCTGAGTTGGGAAGATCCCCTGGAGAAGGCAATGGCAACTCGCTCCAATGTTCTTGCCTGGGAAATCCCATGGACAGTAGAGTCTGGAGAGCTACAGACCATGGGGTCACAAAAGAGTCAGACATGACTTGGCAACTAAACAACAGCAATTTTATTCTTAGTGCTTAAGAGGCTATGCAGAGGGCGACCATCTGACATGCCCTGTGTTGCCTTAGTAAGAATAGACTAAGGGTGGTGCATGACAATGTACAGGTAATCCAAGACTTTTTCTGCACATATACATGTAGACCACGTTCAGATATATTTCTTTACTTCTATCAGTTATATCTATTTCTACTGTATTTGATCAGCTTCATTCCAAGCCCTCCTAAAAATCAGCACCACTTTCTTCCCTCCCCAGGGCCATTATAGTGCTGCGGTCTTTCTGAATTCACCAGAATTGAGAGGCTGCTTCTATGATTATTTTTTAATTCTCCTTCAAACACATATACCCATTAGTCAGAAACTTTTCAAATTTTCTTCACAGTTTGTTTTGGTTGCTCCACTTACATAATTGCTTTTTAGACCAAATCACCCTCGTTATTATGTTTATTACCAGTCATCAGCTGAATCTTGACTTTCATTCTCCCTTTATAGCAACTGATTCTACACAGAGACACATGTATGATCTTTCTCAAGCACAGAATGCGTTAGGCAAGCCCCTCTCAAGATTAAAAATTCCTAAATTTTTTTTTTCTGTTTTATACCAGGTCAGAAACAAACTTCTCAATTTAGCTCTCCAGAAATTCTTTTAAAACTCTTTCAACTCGTATTGTTTCCTAAGCTACAAATAAGTAACTTAACAAAATTTGCTGGTAAGGCAAACTGCTTATGTCTGATAATAAAACTTTATAATCCTGTTCCCACTCTTCAAATTTTGTATTCCCACTCCGATAGAGATGTTTATCCCAAAACCATGACTTCTTCGATTTCTTCATAAATCTATGTCCAGGATTAGGTCAACATGTGCATCTTTAAGGGGTTTCTCCCAATTAAATTTTTACAGCCACTGATTATTTATTCAAAACTAACTCAAGCAAAGGGTTTCCTAGGTGGCAGTAGTGTTTAAGAGCCCTCCCTCCTATCAATGCAGGAGACTAAGGGATAGATGTGGGCGGGGAGATTCCCTGGAGAAGGAAACGGCAACCCACTCCAGTATTCTTGTCTGGAGAATCCCGGATTCCTGGCGGGCTACAGTCCAAAGGGCCACAAAAAGTTGGACACGACTAAAGTGACTTAGTACACAAGCAGGTCAAAAAAAAAAAAAAATCAAATTCCTACATTTGTCCTGACTTCCGTACACTGAATGTTAGGCATCACTTTCAGAGTCCTCATTTTTAAAACATGTACAGTGTAACGTGTAAGAAGACAGAGGAAAGAAGAAAGATAAAAGAAAATGAAGGGCAGACATTTCATTCAGACTGAAGAGCTTGGAAGAAGTTTTTTGAATGAGATGAGTGAGGAGAACTATGGGAGTAGGACAGATGGACAGAATACGGACAGTCACATTGACAGAATATGTGCAATGGGAAAAGTCCAATGTGGGGCGCTTCTCATGGGAACCACACACAATATGCAATAATTGCATGATTTATGGTAGTTTCTATTAGATTTAGCTTTGTTGGAATAATGTATAAGAAACTGATTCCGGTTTGAAAGGGTTTGATTCCAACACAGAATGCAGTACAACAGCTATTTGTTTATTCTTTAATTGTTAAGTCCTCTCTGACTCTTTGTGACCTCAGGGACTGTAGCCCACCAGACTCCTCTGTCCATGGGATTTCCTGATATTCCCAAGAATATGGCAGTGGGTTGCCATCTCCTATTGCAGTGGATCTTCCTGACTCAGGGATTGAACCTGCATCTCCTGTGTTGACAAGTGGATTCTTTACCACTGAGTCATCAGATATGAGCAATTCCATGAACTGGCAAGGCTCTTTTCCTGATTAAATGAAATCTGAATGTCACACTTTAAAAAGTGGCTTTCAACCTCAATCAGTCCAACCACTATTCCAATTATAAAGTTGGTTGGATTTTATTATATCAAATATTGAGCAATACTAAATGATTTATGTCCTGAAAGTTCTTATTTTAGGAATTCTCTTTTGTAAATTAGTTTTGTCATCAATATAATGTATTGTTTTAGAAATATTTTTCACAGGGTTTAATATTATGAGTGAATTTTCTTATGCTGTAAAACTGTACTTAAGATTAATCATTTGTGTTTCTCAGATCATTATGATATGTAATATATGTATAGATACACATGTACATATATATATATTTAGAAATATGTGTCTCCCATTGACAGAAAAAGGTTTTAAAGTATGCTGCTGCCTTGCTTAGTTAAAAAGAAGTTAAAAAGATAAACTATTCTCAAACTCTTATATAATTCCCCTCAACTGTAGCAGAGGGAAGATGTATAAAAGACATCTGAAAACCAAATGCCATCAATTAATACTACAATTGTTATTAATATTATGTTTCTTATTTTAGACTATGCATCCTCAAAACTCTTGTGGTTGGATATCTATGCCATTGGGAGATTTTAAAAAAACAATGCTGCCCTTTTTTTGACCCACTTTTTGTAAGCAATAATCTATAGATCAAAGATCAGCTGTATGTCGAATTGGAAAGAAAGTCCTGAAAGACTTAACTGGAGATAAGTTGTTAATAGATACCATATGTCCTAAAAAGGGATTTCCCTGGTGGCTCAGACAGTAATGAGTCTGCCTAAAAAGAAGAAGACCCAGGTTTGATGCTTGGATTGGGAAGATCCCCTAGAGGAGGGAATGGGAAGAGTTAAAAGGTGAAGAGGTTAAGAGAACTGATGGGGTTGATGAAACCTGAGTGGCATCTAACCAGGACAGGATGCAAGGTCCTGTTCTTATTTCCAAGAAGGTGTGTCCTTGCAAAGCCCCGTGACTTTCTCCAGAATAAGGAAAGTTAATGAAGAGCACTGGCTTCAGTGAGTATAATTCAAACCCTGCTATTAAACTGTCATTTAAATGTCCCATTTTCTTTTCTGAAGGTTTTTTGAAATAAAAATTTCTCTTCATTGTGTATTGTCTTCTAAAAGTTATATTTCTGCTACCGTGCATTGGGTTTTTAAACAACGATTTTTTAAATATATGGACCATTTTAAAAGTCTTTACTGAATTTGCTACAATACTGCTTCTGTTTTATGTTTTGGATTTTTTGGTCACAAGGCATATAGGATCTTAGTTCCCCGACCAGATATTGAACCTCTGCACCCTCCTCGCTGGAAGGCAGAGTCTTAACCACTGGACAACCAGGGAAGTCTCTGCTGCTGCTGCTGCTGCTGCTAAGTCGCTTCAGTAGTGTCCGACTCTGTGCAACCCCATAGACGGCAACCCACAAGGCTCCCCCATCCCTGGGATTCTCCAGGAAAGAACACTGGAGTGGGTTGCCATTTCCTTCTCCAATGCATGAAAGTGGAAAGTGAAAGTGAAGTCGCTCAGTCGTGTCCGACTCTTAGAGACCCCATGGACTGCAGCCTACCAGGCTCCTCCGTCCACGGTATTTTCCAGGCAAGAGCACTGGAGTGGGGTGCCATTGCCTTCTCCAGAGAAGTCCCCTAGACCTTTGTTTTTCAATGTGTAGGCTGTGGCCAAGTTTTAGTCAGGCTCTGGACATTAAAGTTCAGGTATTTCATATTAGTTTGGTAGTTTCCAGATATCATTCATTAGGTAAACCCCTTTCGGTCTGAGGAGGAGGTGAATCTACTATAGGCGTTTCATGGAAAAGGTCAAGGAGAGGGCTAGTTGAGATGGTGTTTCCTTTTTGTTAAGGTGTTTGTTTATTTGTGGCCCTGCTGGGTCTTCATTGCTGAATGGGCTTTTCTCTAGTTGCGGCGTGTGGGGGCCGCTCTCCACTGCGCTGCGTCTTCATTGCTGGGTCTTCATTGCTGAATGGGCTTTTCTCCAGTTGCGGTGAGTGGGGGCCACTCTCCACTGCTCTGCGTCTTCACTGCTGAGTGGGCTTTTCTCTAGTTGTGGCGAGTGGGGGCCGCTCTCCACGGCGCTGCGTGGGCTTCTCGTTGCAGTGGCGTCTCTTGTTATGGAGCGTGCGCTCCAGGGTGCTTGGGATTCAGTGGTTGTGGCACGTGGGCTCAGTAGCTGCAATTCCCGGGCTCTGGAGCACAGGCTCAGTAGCCGTGGTGCCTGGCTTAGTTGCTCCAGGGCATGTAGGATTTTCCCAGATCAGGGATCAAACCCATGACTCCTGCATCAGCAGGTGGATTCTCTACCACCCAGCCACCAGTGAAGCTCTGAAATAGTATTCCTAGTATTTCCTAGGTCTCTTTATCTGTTCCCTTGGCCTTCTTTCTCTCACAGTATCCTTCCATCGTGCTCCCAGTGTATTTGGTTCAATACCATTAAGAACAATAATGCTCGAGCTACTCCTAGTAATAGCCAAGACTGACTTTGCAATGATTTTGTCCTAGGTACGCTGCTAAATGTTTCAGGCACATCATCTCACTCAGTCTTAACAGTATGCATGTCCATGGCAAAGGAAAGATGGACAATTTGGAAATTTGACTTGGACTTGTGTCAACATCCTCTTCTTTTTCTGTGTGGAGGAAAAATTAGAGTTTCGCATGCTCCAGTTGGCGCCTGCATCCCTCACAGAACTTACCGTGGCCCTTTGTGTGTAGTGATTCCTTAAGAGGTGTTTGTGAGAAAAGTAGGTGGAATATGGCAGCTCTAGACACTGTGCCTTTCAGGCTTGAGAGCGTGGATGCTCTGCTGCTCCTTTCTTTCAGGCTGTCCTCACTCACAGCTACTCTGCCCGCTCTGATGCATTTCCGTATTTGCTGTTGCAGAGGGTCTGCTGTAGGAACTGCAGTAATGAGCCACGTTTCCCTGCTGCACAGACACTCCTGCTACTGTTTTCCAGCTTTAAAGAAAATGGCACAAATGATCCTATTTACAAAACAGAAATTGAGTCACAGACGTGGAAAACAGACTTATGGTTTTCAAGGGGGGGATGTGGTGGGATAAACTAGGAGTTTGGGGTTGACATGTACACACTATTGTATATAAATAAGGGACTTCCTGGTGGCTCAGGAGCCCCTGGAGAAGAAAATGGCAACCCACTCTAGTACTCTGGCCTGGAAAATTCCATGGACGGAGGAGCCTGGTGGGCTACAGTCCATGGGGTCGCAAAGGGTCGGACATGACTGACTGACTTCACTTTCACTTTTCTTTTTCTGGTGGCTCAGAGGGTAAGCAATCTCCTGCACTGCAGGAGATCTGGGTTCAGTCTCTGGGTCAGAAAGATCCCCTGGGAGAAGGGCATGGCTACAACTCCAGTATTCTTTTCTGGAGAATTTCAGGGATAGAGGAGCCTTGCGAGCTACAGTCCATGGGGTCACAAAAGTTGGACACAACTGAGCACTAACACTCCCATATGTAAATAGATAACTAGTAAGGACCACTGTGTAGCACAGGGAACACTATTCGGTACTTTGTAATGGCCTATGTGGGAAAAGAATCTAAAAAAGAATGAAACGTGAAAGTGGTAGTTGCTCAGGCTTGTCTGACTCTGCGCAACTCCATGGACTGCAGCCCACCAGGCTTCTCCGTCCATGGGATTTTCCAGGCAAGAATCCTGGAGTGGGTTGCCATGCCGTCCTCCACAGGATCTTCCCGACCCAGGGATTGAACCCGGGTCTCCAGCATTGCAGGTGGATTTGATAGTTTACGGTGAACAATGTTGGATTCGTGATCTATAAAGAAGAAGATTTGGCTTTGGGACCAGGGACCAGGCTTGATCACTCAAGAGCTTTTGTGTAGCAGAGTTTTACTAAAGTATAAAAAAGGAGAGAGAAAGCTTCTGACACAGACATCAGAAGGGGGATGGAGAGCGGCCCCTTCACTAGTGTTAGCAAGGGAGCTGTATACTTTTTTAATTAGTTATTACAATAAATCAAAAGAATGTCTCAAGGTTGTAAAAATTTTACCAGACCCACTCTCACAATTTACATTTTAGGATAACAGGATTAGAACTTAACAATAGAAAGATCCTACCAGGCCCTCTCTCATAATATACATTCTAAAATATCAGAATTAGTCAGAAGGTTTTCAGGAAGCAGAAACTGTCCTCAACCAGGATACAATGTTGTTATATAATCCCTAGTACAGAGTTTAAACTGAGTTGTGTAATCATCAGTTCTGGGCTTAAAGAAAAAAAAAAATGTTTTATGTGACTAAGACTAAGAAATGTAAAGAAAAAAAAAAATACAGTCTGTCATTTCCTCCTCCTTGAGAACTCCAGACCCCTATCTCCTCCTCAGGGACCCTTGACTTCTTATTAACCTGCCCAGGAATTGATCAGATTCTTTACCATCTGAGCCACCAGGGAAGCATATGTAGAACTGACTCGCTTTGCTGTACAGCTGAAACCTAACAGAACATTGTAAATCAACTATAAAAAATCAACAATAAAAAGAAATTTAAAAAAAAAGAGCCACAAGCTAGCCAAAGCGTTCTGCTCCTATCCAAACCATCAGAGTGATATAAAAATGTGTCAGAAACATCTCGTGGTTAAAAAGGATTGCGGTTTTTAACATTACAGTTCTGCTTTTAAGTACTAAAGAAAATTTCCTAGCGGAGTTTCTTATGTGATCACTGCCTTTAACAGCATTCTTTTTAGGCCTGTATTTGCATAGCTTCAGAATATCACATAATTATTACATCTGTTATTCCATGGTTTCCACTAATGATCTGCAGTGGGAACTCTCCACTATGTTAATAAGCTCTTAAAATGTATACATTGTGAAGCATGTTTTTAAAGCCTTACTTCAACTCTAAGATGTGTGGTATAAAATAATCTAAACTAATATTTTCTTAATTTAAAATAGGCACACTTAGCTTCATAGTCCATGTTTTTCATAGATACTGCTGTGCTTTCTTTTCCTACAGACAGAGTACCTATTTCGCTTTTAACCTGAAGGCACTGTCTTCATTTAGTAGAATAGCTATATATTATTTTGGGCTTTCCTGATAGCTCAGTTGGTAAAGCATCACCTGCAATGCAGGAGACCCCGGTTTGATTCCTGTGTCAGGAAGATCCGCTGGAGAAGGGATAGGCTCCCCACTCCAGTATTCTTGAGCTTCCCTGGCAGCTCAGCTGGTTAAAGAATCCACCTGCAATGTGGGAGACCTGGGTTCGATCCCTGGGTTGGGAAGATCCCCTGGAGAAGGGAAAGGCTACCCACTCCAGTATTCTGGCCTGGAGAATTCCATGGACTGTATAGTCCATGGAGTCGCAAAGAGTCAAATACAACTGAGTGACTTTCATACTGCGTATTCTTTGGTGCACTCTGTGGAATATTCTGTATGCAATGTGCAATGTGAATAGATGTGAGTGGATGTGTCCCAGATGCTTTACTGGTAATGCAGCTGCCTAGGGAAATGCTCTATTTTATCTTAAAAAGATGTCGTAGCTCTCCTCTTTCTAGTCCCAAACATTTTACCAAAAGCCTGACTTTGGCTCCAGAGTGAAACAGGCATGATTAAATTCAGGCCCCGTCACTGTCTATCCCTGGGGACTGGACAAGTTGTTTACGCTTTCCAAGATGTAATTTCCAGTAGGTAATTCTTAGGATTTTTGTGAAGTCGCCTGGATTTATACTAGCTCAATAAATGTTAGCAATTATTATTATTTTCAGTAATGTTAATAGTGGTATTTTCAGTACTAGTGAGTTATGATTTAATGTTAGATTTTTTTAAAAAAACAAAAAATCATTTTAGAGGAATCTGATCATTTGGCTCCTATATTTGAGGGAACTGGAGAACAAATGACAGTAGCTAAACTTTCTTTCTATACAGGCGTATGTTTTAGAAGAAGTTTAGCTAAACTGTTTAGATGGTATTCCCTGGTGGCTCAGAGGGTAAAGCATCTGCCTGCAATGCGGGAGACCCAGGTTAGATCCCTGGGTTGGGAAGATTCCCTGGAGAAGGAAATGGCAACCCACTCCAGTACTTTTGCCTAGAAAATTCCATGGATGGAGGAGCCTGGTGGGCTACAGTCCATGGGGTCAAAAAGAGTCAGACAGGACTTCACTTGTTGGCAAAATAATTTTAAAACTACTATATTTCAATAGCATAGAGTTTTTCTAAAACTTGAATTTTAAGTATATTGCATGTAAAGTAGAAGTTATATTGAGATCTGTGGGCATATTTCCTAAAGGGATTTTAAGAACAGCACGTAGGCAGTGAGAAAGTATTGATATGATTGATCAGGGGCCATTGGAAGAGTGGGTTTGTAGCTTTGTATTCTTGGTCATCTTCGTTCCCTTACTATTTCTATTCATGTAACTAAAATGATATATTTTTGCTTTTCAGTCACTCAAGACTGCTTGCAGCTGATTGCAGACAGTGACACGCCTACTATACGAAAAGGTAATCAAGCATCACAGCGACTTTTCCACTTAGAATTCAGTTCAGTCCAATTACCTGTACATTTCATGCCCCAAAACTGTATTTGAACTCCACCTCAAATCAATGATCTGCCTCAAAACTTCTTATAATTAGATTTAAGATAATAGATTCATTTAAAATAATTGGGGAATAAATATGTAGGCTCCTATAATAACCTAACAAAGAGAATTACCTTTAGGACATAATACTAAGAAATTTTAAATAATTAGCATGTGATAAAGCAAAATTAATACTAAATCAAAGTCAGCTTTTTATTTAGAAATGATTTTGGCTTCTATAATGCCTCAAGATCATCTTCAGAAATATTCATTCCCCTGTTACGTTAGGTCATAGAATATTTTAACAGGATGAAGATAAAACTGAACATAAAGACATTTATATTAATTATTTATCAATAAGTATAAAATATGTACAAATAAATAACATTTTTGTGATAAACCTTCAGTGTGAAATTATTACTTTATATTTTACATGTGCTGGTTAAAAATACACAGTTTCCAGTTACAGTGTGGGCACTGGGGCTTAGCAGCGAATAATGTGTATGTAAGTCCTCATTTTCACAGGATTTACCTTCTATGAGGGGAGAACAGAAAACAAGCAAATGAACAAGTAAAATCTATCTTGCATCTGTATTTTTCACTGTGACTTTATCTTAAATGCAAGCCCAATACTAAAATACTTGAAGTTCTGTTATTGCTTATTGTTTGACATTTTCCAAAGTCAAATGTTTGCAACTTTTATTAGGTAGCAAATTGTCTCTTAAGAATTCAGATAGAGCCAGAAGAAGATTCGAAAGACCAGTGAAAAATTATAACTTGGAAAAGTCTTGTTTTACACATTTGGCCAAAACCAAACATGCTGTTCGTCACCGTGAAGGATGCGGCTGCTCCTCCCCTGTGAGCTCGCGCTTCACGGAACCGTGGTCTTCCTGGCGCGGCGGCCGCTCCACACTGACCTCCCTGGAGGGTCCCGGGGCTTATGTGGACCCTTTGCCATGTGATGAGTTGTGACTCCAGTCAATCTCGACCGTGTAAATAAACGTTGGTGTGTGTGGACGTTTCCGCAGTACTACTTGACTGCATCCTAGAAATCTTGGTATGTTGTGTTTCTTCTTTGTTATTTGTCTCAAGATATTGCCTTGCTGGGGCTTCCCAGGTGCTGCTAACAGTAAGGAACCTGCCTGCCAGTGCAGGAGACGCAGGAAATGCGGGCTGGACCCCTGGGTGGGGAAGATCCCCTGAGGGAGGGCATGGCAACCCACTCCAGTATTCGAGCATGGAGAATCCCATGGACAGAGGAGCCTGGTGGGTTACAATCCATAGGGTTGCAAAGAGTTGGACATGACTGAAGCAAAGCCACTTAGCACACACGTTGCCTGGGTATACAAAGAATTATTTACCTTAAAAATGCAATACTGATTTTGTTTTATATTCACATCAAGTATTATGGTAGGTAGAAACATATTTCCTCAAATATGTCCACACCATAATCCCTGAAACCTGTAAGTTTATTACTTTATCTGGCAAAAGGGACTTTGAAAATATGAGTAAAATACAGAATTTGGGTATATTATCCTGGATGACTTGGGTGTTTCCAGGTGGCACTAGCGGTAAAGAACCTGCCTGCCAATGCAGGAGACCCAGGTTCGATCCCTGGGTCAGGAAGACGCCCTGGAGAACGGAATGGCTACCCACTCCAATATTCTTGCCTGGAAAATCTCACGACAGAGAAGCCTGGTGGGCTACAGTCCCTGGGGTCACAAAGCGTCAGACACTGAGCACAGCACACAGACATCCCCATCTAATCTCCCAGACCTCCACCAGCCCCATCAGACCTCCACCAGCCCCATGCTCTAGGCTCTATCCTGGGAAAGTTGATTGCTCTATCCTGGCGTGGCCCCAGGATAATCACAGAGGCCCTTCTCGAGGGGGCTAGGGGTTCAGGGTCAGAGGAGGGGAGGTGGCAGTGAGAGCAGAATTCAGAGTAAGGAGACGGCTGCCTGTGAGGACGGGGGGGCCGCAAGCCCAGGAGAGCAGGCCAACTGCAGAAGCTGGGGGAGCCAAGGGCTGGACATTCCAGCATTCAGAAGGAACACAGACCTGCCAGCAGTTTGACTTTGCCTAGTGAGACTTCTGATGTTTGAAATGGGAGATGATAAATGTGTGTTGTTTTAAGCCACTGTGTGTGGTAATTTTTTACAGCTGTAATAATAAATTAATGACACTCCTCTGAATCAACTTTCCCTGACACATAATGGGCCTTTGAAGACTGTAATCATGCCAAGTGGTTGCTCTGCTTGAATTTTTCTTGCTTTAGTTATGTCTCTCGGGGTTCTAATTATGTATACACTGGTAATTATTTTTTGGCTGTGCCGGGTCTTAACCGTGGCATGTGGGGCCTTCTGTCTTCATTGCAGCCTGTGGGCTCTTAGCTGTGGCATGTGGGATCCAGTTCCCTGACCGGGGATTGAACCTGGGCTCTCTGCGTCGGGAGCATGGTCTTAGCCACTGGACCAGTGGAGAAGTTCCTGTGCTGTTAATTCTTGACCTGTTTTTTTTTTTGTTTTTTTTTTTTTCTTTTCCTATAGTTCTACAACTTTTCTCAAATTCTTAGTGCTTTCTTTATTTCCCTCTCATTTTGCTTTGTGCAGAGTCTATGTTTCGCTTCTGAAGCTTTTACGTTCATCTATGTGAGCTTTTTTCCCTCCTAATTTCCCGAATCCTCTTAGCTGACAGCTGACACTGTATTGCCTGTAGATTCCTGCGTGTATATGAGAGATTCATCACCTTCTGTGAGTTGATTTTTTTCTGACTCTTTGTGAACTTTGCTGCCTCCCGGCCCTTGACCATTTCCTTGGCTTCTTCTCTTGACTTTTACGCTCAGCTTCGGTGTGACCTCAGTCGCTTCCAGCCTACCTTGGAGTTATTTTGGAGGGTATAGACATCACTCTGAATCAGACAACAGACATCAGTCTGTTTCTTGCACAGGGCTTACGGGAGGTGAAAAAGGAGAGAGGTGATTCCCACGGTTGGGTTGATAACGGAAGTCTCTTTCGGTTTTTCAACATAATGATTTCATAGAGGCAGTGATGAGGTTTAATCTCACAGTAGAATTTGACAGTTGATAAGTCTCGTTTTACTGAAAAGATTTTATTGTTGATTTTTGGTTTCGGCTGCGCTGGGTCTTCACTGCCGCGTGCGGGCTTTCTCTAGTTGTGGCGAGAGGGATCTGCTCTCCCAGGGCAGCGTGCAGCGTTTTCCCTGCAGCGGCTTCTCTTGTTTCAGGGCGCAGGGTCCAGAGTGCGGGCTCAGTCATCGTGGCACACGGGCCTGGCTGCCCTGCAGCATGTGGGATCCTCCTGGACCAGGGATCGAATCCATGTCCTCCGCACTGACAGGTGGATTCCTAACCAATGGACCATCAGGGAAATCCTCCCTTCTTTTCAAAACATGTGCTTTTCTTGGTTTGTTTCTCCAACCATGTTCCTTGCTTTTTTTACCCACTGCTTTTTTAAACTTTTAAAAAAATTCTGTCAATGTGGACGTTTTTCAGACCTCTGGCACAGTCCCCTTATCTTCATTCTTCTTTCTTTGCAGTCTTAAATCCTCCTGAGTTGTCACTTAACAGCCATGTGTGATGGCCTCAGTGTAGATCTTTAGTCCAGTAGACTTCCCTGAGATCCAGATTATGCCTCTGTC
Source organism: Bubalus kerabau (assembly GCF_029407905.1). Lineage (NCBI taxonomy): Eukaryota > Metazoa > Chordata > Mammalia > Artiodactyla > Bovidae > Bubalus > Bubalus kerabau. The sequence goes on from NC_073635.1 coordinate 87,704,925, forward strand.
TGTTGAGTGCCTCTTCCTGAGTATCTTGGTGACATCTCAGCGTGAACTCTAGACCTTTCCCCCACATCTGGTCTTATTCCTGTATTCCCTATTCCAGTGTGCTGGTTCTTTAGTTGTTCAACCCAGAATTCTGGGAGTCACTCTTGACTGCTTCCTTGAAGTCACTGCATTAATCTCATAACTTTATTGACGATTCCTCATATATGTAATTTGAACTGATGTGTTTCTTTTCGTTTCCATTTTACCCTCCTAGTACAAACCCCGTCTTCTCTCCCCTTGGCTGGTTCCCTTGACTCCAGTTTTGCGCTCTGCTCACCTGGGAGCTCCACAGAGGTGTTTCTAAAACCCAGATGTCGCCATTCTTCTCCACTGCGCACAGCCCTGCCGGGCCTCCCATCGCCTCTCTGGCGGCCCAGCCTGCGTGGCTCTGCCGGTCTGGTTTGTTTCTGCAGATTTTCCTAGTCCTGCCTCAGCCGCAAAGCCATATGCCTGTGGATTTCACTGCCAGACATGTGGGTTCAAGTAAAAAGTAAATCCCTATTCCTTGACTTGGCTCACTTCGTCTGTCTTCAAAAATATTATCAGTATCTCTTCTCCTTTAACACTATTTCCAGGAATTTTAAGATAATAAAATAGAAAATCAAGAGAAGTAGCCAGGGCTGATGGCTGTGAGTGACAGAGGCTCTGGAGCATTTATGGTCAATTATTTAAGGAAGTAACACTGGAAGAATAAGCAATTGGGAGGGCGTTTCCTATTCATAAAATAGAATACAAAACAAATATTAGCAAAATAGATCTGATTTTCCTATAAAAATGTATTGTTCTAAAATTTATCTACAAGTCTTTCACATATATCAGAACAGGAAAGATCTACTCTTTTAAAAGCAGGCATTTTCAGAAATACATGTGAATTATTTTTATATTTGAATACTGTCATTTTAATTTAATTTCACATGTTAATGTACATAGTAATTTGTTAAGTTTTCAAAGACATTTAAATACATCAAATATTTAAAGCTGCGTGGAGCTGGGAAGTTCACACTTTATATACCAAAATATATTAGTATTTTAGCTGTTGAAAACAAAATTAAGCATTAATGCTCCTAGTATTTACCTTCATTGACTGAAATAAAACCCTACCATATAAGAACTGTGAGTTGAGTTTATTCAGTGTCTTACTGAGAACTATAGTCTAGCCCAGGAAACAGCCTCTCAGACAGCTCTGAGAGACTATTTCAAAGTAAGGCAGAAGCCTGGATTTATGTAATTTTTTTTTTCTGGAATAACAAAAGATTACTGCTAATCACAAAGAAAAAGAACAGATATCTCACTTCAATGATTTTAGTGCTTTTCTATGTACGAGGAGGAGGTGCAAGAATCTGGGGTCATTGAAATCTTGCCTTTCCACATTCTTAAATATCTACTGTAAGAAGTGATTCTTACTAGCTTAGAGAAGCTTTCTATAGAATAGGCATTTAGTGCATGTTTTCTTCTTAGCATTTACCTATCCGTGGTCTAACTAGCATGCAAAAAACACTAAGTAATTTTTAATATGTAGAAACACATCATGTATGCTTAAGTTTATAATCCCTTTACCTTTTAGTTGATTTTTTAGTGTATTTTCTTAAATTTAAAATTCACCTAGCTGCACAAATTGCTGGAGTGCGTACTGTGTGCTCTGCTGCATTCTTGGCCCCTGGGTTTCCGGCTGTCACTATGGGATGGTCATTGCCTCAGCCTCAGTGTCAGCAACACGGATCTATGTGCGCTTTTTATAGAGTTGTGTCTGACTCTTTATAGCCCATGGACTGTAGCCCACCAGGCTCCTCTGTCCATGGAACTTTACAAGCAAGAATACTGGAGTGGGTTGCCATTCCCTACCCCAAGGGATCTTCCCAACCCAGGGATCAAACCTGCATCGCTTGTGTCTCCTGCATTGGCAGATGGATTCTTTACCACTCTTGCCGCCTGGATGGAGTGTAATCCACACGTGTGTGTGTATGTGTGTGTGCACGCGTGCTCTCATGTATGTGGGCAGGGTTGGGGGAGAAATGTACACAGTAATAAAAACAAGTAGATGATTCTCTCTAACAAGAGTATTTCCAGCAAAATAAGATGAAGTGCCAAAAATAAAAGAGAAAATAAGAACATAAGCCTAATAAGGACTTGTTTTTCTTTTTCTTCTGACAATGTAATGGTGAGATTTGGTAAGAACTGCCTAACTTAATAGGCATAAGTATGGTGTAGAGAAATAGGGGATCAATGTAAAGTACTGTAAAACACTTTTGTAGTCAGTAAATATGTCTAGTCAGAATATAAGCGTGCAGACTTAGAAATACGTGTTTCACGTCAAGAGTTCATATTACTTCTCTGATGGAGAGTGTTTCATTTCCCAGAGATTCAGTAACCAGGTAGTAAGATGCTTTTAAATCATGGAACGCTAGTGACTAATTGCATAGCACAATGATTAGTATTTATTTAAATACATATTTGCTGCATTTGTTTTGGGTCGGGCATCATTTAAGGCCCTGAGTAAACAGCAGGGAACCAAACGTGAACAGTGCCCGGGCTCAGAGAAGTTGGACTCTAAGATGTGTATGGTTCTGAAGGCGGGCAAGAAGCCTCTGTGCTCAGAGTGTCAAATAAAACGTGAAAATAGTTGCCTTCAGTCATCAGCTTATATTTATAACTTTTAATAATAACAACCCTGATATTAATTCTTCCTCGCATTTTTAGAACTCTACCTTAAAGAATGCTGTGGGCATGTGATCTCTAAACAGAATTTAAAGCTACGGCATTACAATCTTTTCCCCGAAATGATGTCGTATGAAAACAGGCGATGATGAGGTTACCTCTGTTCTGTGTAACCAGGGAGATGTTTATTGGTGGACTGTCGTTACCCAGGGTGGCACCGGAGGGTTTGAACCAAAGGAAGGGGTTTCTCAGAGACCATCTTTGGGAACAGAAAGTTCCCAAAGGGGGATCGGGCTGCCGCCTGTGTGGGAACTGAGGAGAGGAGGGGTGAGCTGTAGGACCCCTCCCTGCTGCCTCCTCTCTCCTTTTTCCCCACCCCCCTCCAAGAAGGGTAGAGGAAAATTTTTCTCCTCCCCAACAGACTCAAATAGAAACTGAAAATCTCTATCGGTGTGTTATTCAGAGACCTTTCTTTGGCCTCAAACTCTCCCATCCAGACTAGACATTATTATGAAAGTTGCTGAAATACAGAAGGAATCAAAACCCCAGACATGACATATGAAGCGCTTGCTTTCGAGTTCCTGTATCTGATAGCTGGCCTGGGGGAGTATGTAAATGATGCTGAGAAACTGCCAGAGGATGGTCATTTTTTAAAAGATGAAATTCTCCTCTAAGTTTCAGACTTAGGTTAGTAACTAAGCATGTTGTCAAAAGGTATGTGAGTCAGGTCCGGCTGCTCATCGCTCAAAAGCCAAAAACCAGGCCAGTTGGTGGAAAGGAAAGTTTGCCTTATTTCAGATGCTGGCAACATGTGGAGGAGAGTGGTGGACATCTGTCCAAAGGCTGACTTCCCCCAACCCCCTGCTGACAGGCAGCGGGTGAGAGCTGTTATAGACAGAGTCAGGGGTGGGGGGGCCATCTCTGAAGTCATCCTCAGAGTGGTCATCAGCGGTCTGGCCGGCGTCATCTCGGTCATTTCAGGGACAGTCTTCAGTCCCGGGTGCACTTGTTCCATTTCTTTGTGGTCAGTTCTTGGAACTGGGGCAGTTCGTGTCCTGGGTACGGTCTGGTCATCATTAGCTAACTCCTCCACCTGGGGTTTCAGTATCTGTAAGACGGCTCACACGATGTGGCTCAGAGTATGATCTGTAGCCCTTGAGAAAGAGCTGAAGGTCCCTGACGGTGCCTACTGACTATTACTATTTAGTCTCCTTAGACTGTTCTCCTTTGTTGCGGCATTTCTCACTTCTCTGATTAAACTTATTCTTTGACGAAAGTTTTCCACGGAAAAAAGGCAGGCAGGGGACACAGTCGGGGGGCAAGGGTCATGGAGTCCTGCTCTGTTTCAAATGGAGGTGAAAAACTGCGTTTCTCAGGGGTTTTCTTTTCCCTTAAAAACCGTTCTCTTCATTGTAGGAGCATACACCTTTGTTCCTTGGCTTCTCAGCTTTAAAAGAGGAAGAGCCCTAGAAGAAAAAGAGAATAAAATTTTGGTCAAAGAGACAGGCTACTTCTTTATCTACGGTCAGGTAGGTTCGACCCTGAACCCACCGCCGCTGTCCAACGCCCCCGTTTCGTGCTGACTTCTGACTAAGTTCTTTGGTTTGTTCCTCAGGTTTTATACACCGATAACACCTTTGCCATGGGACACCTAATACAGAGGAAAAAAGTCCATGTCTTTGGGGACGAACTGAGTCTGGTGACTTTGTTTCGATGTATTCAAAACATGCCTGAAACACTACCCAATAATTCCTGTTACTCAGCTGGTAAATAATAGTTCTATATACATAGACAGAAAGACATTCCTCCATATATTGTGTGGTGTTTATGGTCTCGAATGATGAGTTAGTCTGTTTTGATAGAGACAGATGCAATCATTACTTTAGATTTTAATTAATTATTAGCTAACTAGCTATTAATAAGTTTATCATTTTTATATACATTTAGAAAGGGCAGTAGCTTCACACTGATCCACTCTAGAACAAGCTTGTTTTCTTGGAGCTGTGATAAGAGTGCTTGCATCATAAGAGAATGATGACCTGTGCCAGGCACATCCATCCACGCTCCCTGCTGTAATCCTCCTTAAGAAAGGGAGGTGGGCACTGAGACACAGAGATGTAGCACACGTTGTCTGGGGCTGCACAGCTGAGCAGCTCCAGAACTTGGTTTAAATCAGCCAGTCTGCCTGAGTGGGAGTCACGGAATCTCACCTCTTCTTTACCTCCCTCCTGTGGAAGAAATGCCCTTTGGCCAGTTTTGAATGTCAGATCCAGGGGCACCGTTTCTCTTCTGGGGTCAGTGGACACCAGATGGATATGGTTGGGATGCTAAAGGGTAGGACTGAGCCTGCCTTTCAACTCAGGGCCAGAGGACTGGAGAGGAAAGGGGACATGCAGGCTGTCTTCGTTTCAGGTCTGTTTGGGCTGTGACTGCCTTTAGTTATTGTTGTTCAGCCGCTAAGTCGTGTCTAACTCTTTGGAACCCGGGGACTGCAGCATGCCAGGCTCCCCTGTCCTTTGCTAATCTCCCAGAGTTTGCTCAAATTCATGTCCATTGAGTCAGTGATGCCATCCAACCATCTCAGCCAAATGAATTGCCATCAAAGCCTTCCTTTTATTTGGGGGTAATTTCAAACTAATCAAGGCCAGTACTTGAAAAAAAAGTTGCTTTAAACACATTTATTTCTCTCTGGTGGTTTTGACAACTCCATTCGGGACCCCAAGGAATGTTTTCCTTTCCAGACAGCATGAATGACAGTTTGGAACAGGGAGTGGGGGTTGGCTATGTGCTCTGAAGCTATATATTCCAAAGGCACTTACTGACAAATGCACCAGGAATCAAGACAGAAAGATAATAATGCAGATGCTTGTCATCCTGGACCCATAGCCATAAAGAGCTTTGACGGGGTGTTGAGGAAGTTTGCTTAGATTTGAATTCCCTAATTTTCATAGAGAACTGTTATCCTGCAGCCTGTGGTAACCAGTATTTCTTGTTGCAAAATACCTATAAATGGTGAGGTCACTTCAGCCTGTTGTTTACTTACATTAATTAGCACTTGGAGCTTTACAACACACTCCTTTATAAATTTTTCTGATCATCAGCTCCTCAAGGTTACTTCCTAGCCTGACTTTTTAAGAATAAATAACTTGACCTTAAAGATATTTCTCAGTGCTGATAGCTTAGCATCATTTACAAAAAGTGTTCTCTAGGAAATTTCAAGTTTGCAGTTTTTATCTGTTCTAGAGAAAATTTGTTTTACAATCATTAAAAGCTACACATTGGTGTATAAAGTGTTTCCATAATAATCTGAAAAAAATTAAAGTGGTCCATTTGAAGAGTCCAGTATCACACCAAGGAACCTCTCTTGTACATGAAACTGATTCTTATTCATTATGTCATTAACAAATGAGCGATTGCTACCATCTGGAAGAACTGAAATAGCCAGTAACTCAGTGTTGAATTTTTAAGTAGGACCTACTTTGAAAAGTAGTAGTTAGTTTACGGAGAAGGCAATGGCACCCCACTCCAGTACTTTTGCCTGGAAAATCCCATGGATGGAGGGGCCTGGTAGGCTGCAGTCCATGGGGTCGCTGAGCGTCAGACACGACTGAGTGACTTCACTTTCACTTTTCACTTTCATGCATTGGAGAAGGAAATGGCACCCCACTCCAGTGTTCTTGCCTGGAGAATCCCAGGGATGGCGGAGCCTGGTGGGCTGCCGTCTATGGGGTCGCACAGAGTCGGACACGACAAGCAACTTAGCAGCAGCAGCAGTTAGTTTACACCGACTTTGAGAATTACTGTTACCTAATGATGTGTGAACCACAGCCTTTGTCAAATTATTAGATTATCTTGAATATCTGTGATAATTACTAATTATTCAACAAATCACTTCAATCTTTTTTTTTACTACTTAATGTAATCATCAAATGCCATGGGAATCCGGAAAGAATGCACATCACCCTTAATAATATCTAAGTTCTTTTGTTACTGTCTGTCTTGGTCTGTTATCAAAAAACAATGACTCCTTGGGCATTCTGATCACTGCCCCAACATGTCTGCGAAGGTGTCTGGTATACCTGAAATGTTCAGGGAATAAACACTCACTGGCTATAGTTGGAGGAAACCCAGGTGTTTGGGGCTTGACAGAGGAATTGAGGTTAAGGTAGATGTGTTTCTGTAAATATATTTCCATGGCTTGCTCATGAAACAATGCACCTGCTTTTAAAATTATTAGTTGTGAGTATTGACAATTTAGTTGTGTCAATGTGTTATTTGTTTGTTCCTTGGTTTTCTTCTCTGCCCCCGCTCCTCTTTATTTTTTTTCTTCATATTTTTCTTTCAAAATGGGGTCAGGAATGACCTGATACCCTGAGTGTAGTTCCTGAGTTGCATTTTGTATTCCTGAATCACAGGCTACCTTATTGTAAATTAGGCACATGCAGATTAATCAGTTCTGAGAAGCTAATTAGCTTCTTACTTTTGATTAAAAAGACAGGTTATGGTCATTTAAGGAAACACAAAATATAAAGGACTATAAAAAGCACTCCAAATGACTCCAAATTCCACAGTCTGGACTCTACAGAAAGACTCTGTTAGCAGATATGTTTTGTTAATAAGTAGTGTTTTGCTTTTTACTTTCTAATAATTCACACATTATATGCCCATTTGAAAGTGTATTTAGGGCTATGCAGTGTGTGTGTGCATTTTTGTATTTTTATTTAACATTATTTTTTAAAGTTTCCCATGTCGAGTGAGGCAGAGCCACTTTTAACTTTATAAGATTCCATCTAGGGATGTGCTATGATTTACTAAACTTTTTTTCTTATAGTTAGACTTTTGGTTATTTGGATTCTCTGTTTTATCACCAGTAGGTGATATTGGGCCGGCATAAAGTTCCCTTGGGTTTCTCCATAACATCTTGCAGAAAAACCCAAGTGACCATGCTGGCCAACCCCACACATTCGTTTTCTGTTATAACTCCTTCTGCTCATTTCTCTTACTATTTTTTTTAATTGTTAGGCAAATAGAATAATAACTGGTCTAGAAACCCACTGGTGTAATGTGAAAAATGAATGCCTATGTGAATTTTTTTTCCCCCCAAAACAAGTCGTCTTCTTGAATGTTCTGCCCTCTCCTCTTCTTTACCTGCACAACGGCTTCAAGTTGTCACCAATCATTCCTTTCCAGGCATCGCGAAGCTGGAGGAAGGAGATGAACTCCAACTGGCAATACCCCGGGAAGATGCTAAGATATCCCGAGATGGAGATGGCACGTTTTTCGGAGCCCTGAAGCTTCTGTGACCTGCTCACACCTTGTGTGTGGCTCTTTTCTTCCCTTCTCTGTGCCTCTAAAAGAGAAAGCACTTAACTGGAAATACCAAAAGGGAAAAACAAAATAATTACCATAGCCTTTTCTGGGAGCTATTTGTTTTGGTTTGCTGCAACTCAACCAAAACAGGAAATTTAACAGACAACCACAGCCAAAGGGTGTCATGTGAATTACGAGAACTAGAGCCTATTTACGGAAAAATAGAATTAGAAAGACTTACACTATAATGCCACGTTGGACAACTTAGTGCTTACCGCCTTGGAAGAAGCACAGGATTCAAGGGGGCGGTAATCGTTTCTTCCAGAATGATATTCCACTGTTTACTGTGCAACAGAGCCTGTGACATTTGGGGGGAAATCTCAGGATTTATCCTCTATTTTTATGTTAAATACCCTGTCTTTTTCTTCTATTAATACTGAGGAAATGGAGGGAAAAAAAAAGGTAGAGAAATCTTGCATTCTATACATGAAAAAGTAACTAAGAGTTTAAATTTAAATATTGTATTAGATAATCGGACTCAAAATAGGATACTGTTACTATTTAAGTCATTTAGGTTTATTTTGAGTTTGCAGTTTTAGCTCTAATATTATGTATTACCCGCTGAAACACTCTGTGACATATTTCACAGAAGGGAAATCATTCTCTCGTGTGTCTACACTTCAGAGTATTTTTTACAGCTAATTTCAGTTACTTCGGAAACTTTTAATATAATTTCAACTCATGCATATAAACGTTCATTGCAAAAAGTAACCATCATTGTTTTTACATAAAAATAAAATCTGCCATAGAAGTTAATAAACACATTTGTAATGATGTAATATCATTTCCCTTTATTTCCTATTCTTCTGTTTTAAACTGCTGCTATTGTAGTTCACATATCCCAGCCTTTAAAAAATACTCACGTTAATAGCTTTTCAGAAGTTGAGGATTGATTAAAGTTCCGGGCATCCTGAGCAGGGTGTATGCCATGCGCTTGTTCTAAAGATTGTTGTTGTTGTTATTGTTCGGTCACTGAGTTGTGTCTGACTCTTTGCGACCCCATTATCACGTGCCAGAAGACATTGTCCTGATTTTCATTTTATAAAGAACCATTTTTGAGAATATCATACTACTTATCTTTTATAACATCACTTGTTTCACTTTTTAAAATGTCATCAGTTTACACCGTTTACTTCATCGTTTAAACAGATGGAAAAACAGACCCTCGTCTGCACGAGTGTTCCCCAGTCTACATTACAATATTTTTAAAGGTATTTTTTCAAAACAAATGTTTGTATTTTGTGTCTAAAATTAACCTTTGTTCAACACTCTGATTCCTATAGTTTCAGCTTTGGGGTTAAAATAAAACATGTTCTGAATTTATTTGTTTTACAATATGATAATGAAAAAAGTGATAGGCGGGGTGGAAGCTTCGACACTAGAAGGAAGTCAGAGGTGTTCTCAGTGTTGCTGCGCACGTCAGAGCCTTTGCCTCGTTTTTGAATTGTTCGTCTTACACCATCCATCTTTTGGTTTCTCTCTGTAACACTGAACGTTGTCATAAAAATTAGGTACACAAAGTGAATGATATTCAATATCCTGTGGTAAACCATAATGGAAAAGAGTATGGAAAAAAATGTATATATGTGTACAATTGAGTCCCTCTGCTGTATAGAAATTAACACACTGTTGTAAATCAATTATACTTCAATTAAAAAAGACTAAAATGATAAAATTAGGTGCGTAAATGATAAAACATTATAAATTAGTGTGTGTATGTGTCTTAGTTTGTGATGTAAAGTATCTGAAGTCATAAATATGTCTTTTTATTTCAAAAAGAATTTGTTTACTTCAATACTATATATGTGAAGTTATACATCAAATATTTCTTAGGACTTGGGTTAAATAAGGGTTTCCTAGGTGAAGCTAATGGTAAAGGACCCTCTTGCTGATGCAGGAAATGTAAGAAACACAGGTTTGATCCCTGGGTGGGGAAGATCCCCTGGAGGAGGGCATGGCAACCCACTCCAGTATTCTTGCCTGGAGAATCCCATGGGCAGAGGAGCCTGGCAGGCCACAGTCCATAGGGTTGTAGAGCTGGACACAACTGAAGCGACTTAACTGAAGCACGCACAGGTTAACTACAGATGATACTATAATGATAGGCTTGGGCTGTAAGCTTTTGTAATCTACAGCTTGCAGCATTTTGCTTTTTAAATGACTTAGCATACTTTGTCAGCAGATGTGGAATTCAGCCACATAAAATAGTTTTCAATGTTACTTCACTTTCCACTCAACCCAGCATTAAAATGTGACTCTTATCTTCCTTGTAAGTGAAATTGTGAGGAAAATCAGACATTGGTTGAATTAAAGCTTATGTAGCCATCAGGAAGTAGAATTAAATCAGAAAGAGAAGACATACCATAGGACATTACTCCTATGTGGAATCTTAACTATGACACGAATGAGCTGATCTACGAAACATGAACAGAATCAGGGAGACAGAGAATAGACTTTTGGTTGCCAAGGGGGAGGGTGATGGGAGAGCGATGGGGTGGAATCTGGGATTAGCAGACGCAAATTAGGATATACAGGATGGATGAACCATGGGGTCCTACCATACAGCACAGGGAACTATATTCAGTATCCTGTGATAAACCATCATGGAAGAGTATGAAAAAGAAGGTATAGATGTATAACTGAGTCACTTTGCTGTACAGCGGAAATTAACACAACATGTGTAAATCAACTGTACTTCAATAAAAATAAATTCAAAAAAAGGTCAGGTTGATACAGAGGTCTGTGTGGGAAATTCACTGCAACAGTCAGTGCTCCTGCCCAGGTTCACCCTTCTCTCTTTTTCCTGCAATTAATTTTAGCAGAAAAAGATGTTATCTTGGGATTTCCTACCAAGAAAATTTCTAAGACTTAAGTATATGGGCCCAGGCCAGATACTCTTCTGTCTTAAATCCAAAATCAAGACTTGTGATGCTAAATAACCACCCAGCTGTTGTTCAGTCACTAAGTCATGTCCGACTCGTTGTGACCCTGTGGACAGCAGCACGCCAGGCTTCCCTGTCCTTCCCTCTCTCCTGGAGTTTGCTCAAACTCATGTCCATAAGTTGGTGATGCGATCTAACCATCTCATCCTCTGTCATCCCCTTCTCCTCCTGCCTTCAATCTTTCCCAGAATCAGGGAAAGACCTTTTCCAATGAGTTGGCTCTTTGTATCAGGTGACCAAAGTATTGGAGCTTCAGCTTCAGCATCAGACCTTCCAATGAATATTCAGGACTGATCTCCTTTAGGATGGACTAGTTGGATCTCCTTGCAGTCCAAGGGACTCTCAAGAGTCTTCTCCAACACCACAGTTCAAAAGCATCAGTTCTTCAGCGCTCAGCCTTCTTTATGGTCCAACTCTCACATCCATACATGACTACTGGAAAAACCATAGCCTTGACTAGACAGACCTTTGTTGGCAAAGTGATGTCTCTGCTTTTAAATACACTATCTAGGTTTGTCATAGCTTTTCTTCCAAGGAGCAAGCATCTTCTAAAGTTTGCATTCATGAATGCAGCATTTATGGCTGCATTCACCGTCCACAATGATTTTGGAGCCCAAGGAAAGTGGGCCCTGAATGGCTGAGCAGAACATCCCAAGGAAGTCATGGTGCAGCCCTCACTGACACCTGGAGGAGTCCCTCCATCCTCCAGGTTCTGCAGAGAAGGTCCTCCCAGGGTGCTTTGTTAGGGGCACAACAACCTGTCCAGAGAAGAACCTCAAGAATTCTGTTGCCCTTTGAATCCCGAACCAGGAGAGGAGACATTACTGCTCTAGAGACCTGCTCTAGGAGACTCTCCTGCTCTGGGAGACCACCAGAGAGCCTGGACATGTTTGGTTTGGCTGCCACGTTGCTTCCTCATTTTCAAGTTGTTTTCGAATATAAACTTCTAGACTCAAGACATGAAACAGGACATTTACACTTCTTTCAGAAATACAGCTGTTTTCTTTTGCAGCCTCGGAGAGGGATTATAATATACGTGCAATAATACTAAGAATCATAAGGGCACAGCCTGGTGATATGTTTTCACAAAGTGGACTCCCTCCTGACATCACCTCCCCAATCTCAGCACCCCAATCTCACCAGTACCCTGAAGTCTGTCACCTCCTCTCTGACCTTCAGAGATTTTCCGATTTCTGTCCTTGAGGTAGAGTTTTGCCATTTGGACTTCATAGAGATGGGACCTTACAGCATGTAAGCTTTTGAACATCTGTTCACTGCTTTGTGAAACCCTTCCACGCTGTTTCCTATAGAGACAGATCATTCTCCTTCTTGGCTGAGGAGAATTTCATTTTGCAATTATATAACAACATATTTGTCTGTTTACTATTGAAAGACTTTGGGCTATTTCCCGTTTGGGCCTGTCATGAGTTATGTTTCTGTGAATATTCTCTGAACTGTGAATAGTCTCTGAAAATATTTTGAGGACCCCTATGATCTGGTGGATTTACACATAAGACTGCAATTGTGTTTTGTTGTTGTTTTTATTTTTTAAGTTGGAGTATAATTGCTTTACAATGCTAGTTTCTGCTGTACAAAAACATGAATCAGCTACACACATGCATGTATCGCCTCCCTCTTTAGCCTTCTTTCCACCCGTCTAGGTCATCAACAAGCTGAGCTCCCTGTGCTATACAGCAGGTCCCCACAGCTCTCTGTTTTACATGCAGTACTGTATATATGTCATTGCAGGCAGATTCTTTACCTCCTCAGCCACAAGAGAAACCCAGAAGTGTTAGCCACTCAGTCCTGTTCAACTCTTTGCAATCCCATGGACTGGAGCTCGCCAGGGTCCCCTGTCCATGGAATACTCCAGGCAAGAACACTGGAGTGGGTAACCATTGTTTTCTCCAGCGGATCTTCCTGACCCAGGAATTAAGCCAGGGTCTCCTGCATTGCAGGTAGATTCTTTACTGTCTGAGCCACCAAAGAAGCCCAGAGTATATATGTCAGTGTTGTGGAAACATATTGTTATGATATAGACGGTGTGCCCTGCTTCAGTTAGTACTTCCAAAACATGTCCTGAATCATAAACAATTTCCAGAAAGTCACACAGAAATCAGGCTACCCGAGACCACAATTGCCAAGGCTAGTGTCTTTTTTCAGCCGACTTCAGCCAGGCCGGTGCCCTCTGCTTTGCTGCAAACCCTGAGGCTCTCTTTGGCCCCGTGTTATCTCTCTGGCCTGTGCTAAGATTCTGTATAGAACTTACTCCAGATTACCCATGGGCTCATTCACGTTTCTAAATTGATTTGTAAATGAGTGAGACTCTGACTCACTTTCACAGGTCCATCAGGGTTAGAGGGGGTCCAAGGTCTCCCGGCTCCTATGAGATCACCTTCTCCTTTCTGGGTTCCCTTCTGTGGGGAAGGGTGGGCTCCACAGGCTGGCCTGGGGCCACGGGCAACCCCAAGCACAGGGACGGCCCTGCTCCGCCGTGCCCACGCCACCAGGAGGAGGAGGGCATTGTCTTTGAAGCGCTGTCTGAGGCTGTCTCCGGCTTCCTCCTGACCTTCCCCACTGCCCCGTTGACTGAGTCTTTTGCACAACAGGTGGAAGGGCCCCTGTGTCTCCCAAGCTCACCTGACAGCAATGTGGGAACTGCCAAGTGAGGGACAGTCAACACACTAGACATTTCTGTACAGGAGGGAAAAACGTGGAAAAAAGGACAGAGAGGAAGAGGAAGCAGTGGAGGGAGGCGGGGGGAAGAAAGAAACCTTTTCAGTGTTTAAGGAGGTGAAACATACCCCAGAGAGGGCAGCTTGTCTTTCTTAGGACTTCCTTTGCAGCTCAGAGACAGTGAGAATCTGCTGATAAAGCAGGAAACCCGGGTTCGATCCCTGGGTCGGGAAGATGCCCTGGAGAAGAGAATGGCAACCCACTCCAGTACTCTTGCCCAGAGAATCCCATTGACAGAGGAGCCTGGTGGGCTGCAGTCCATGGGGTCACAAAGAGTCGGACGTGACTGAGCGACCGAACTGAATTGAACACTTTATCGCAGTTTTATTGATCTTTCCAGGCCTGTTCTTTTCCTTCCTGGATCCCAGCCAGGGCACCTCACTGCATGTGGTTGCCATGTCTCTTTCGCCTCCTCTGGGCTGTGCCCGTATCTCGGACTGCCCTTGTTTTCCTGGTCCTAGCGTTCTGAGGAGGTCTAGGCAGGTGTTCTGTCGGATGACCCTCAGTTTGGATTTGTCTGATGCTTGTCTCATGATTCGGATGCAGTTATGATTTTGGGGGAGGAACCCCGAAGTGAAGCAGCCTTCTCATCACGTCAGATCAGAGACACGTAGTCACCTGGCCAGGTAGTAATCACCAAACTCTCGAGGAACTAGTTTGAAATTCATGTTTCCTATTACTTTGGAAACACAGCCTTACCTTTGCATCGTAGAAATGTCATACCCGTGCACAACCACCAGAGGGAACGCTAGAACAACTAATTGTTGTTCAGCAGCTCAGTCGTGTCTGACTCTGGGACCCCATGGAGTGCAGCACGCCAGGCTTTCCTGTCCTTCACCATCTCCTGGAGCTTGCTCAAACTCATGTCCGTTGAGTCGGTGATGCCATCCAACCATCTCGTCCTCTGTCATCCTCTTCTGCTCCTGCCTTCAATTTTTCCCAGCATCAGGGTCTTTTCCAATGAGTCAGCTCTTTGCATCAGGTGGCCAAAGTATTAGAGCTTCAGCATCAGTCCTTCCAGTGAATATCCAGGCTTGATTTCCTTTAGGAATAACTGGTTGGATCTCCTTCCAGTGGAAGGGACTCTCAAGAGTCTTCTCCAACACTGCAATTCAAAATCAATTCTTTGGTGCTCAACCTTCTTTACTATCCAGCTCTCACATCCATACATGACTACTAACTAAACCATAGCTTTGACTACACAGACCTTTTCTGGCCAAGTGATGCCTCTACTTTTAACATGCTGTCTAGGTTTGTGATAGCTTTATTTCTAAGGAGAAAACACCTTTTAATTTCATGGCTGGAGTCCCCATTCACAAGGATTTTGGAGCCCAGGAAAATAAAGTCTATCAGATATGTCACTGCTTTCGCTCTTACGCCTTTTTTTTTTTTGCCATGAAGTCACGGCATGGATGCCATGATCTTAGTAGAGAAATACTAAGAATGATAAAATCAAGAACTGGACAAGCATTAAAAGACCAACCAAACCCTTTTAATGATTTCTTAAACCATGTTCAACTCCTAACTAAAGCTTGAAACATATTTCTAAAGCTTTCAAATCTGTTCCCCTGTGATGCAAATTGATTCCTGTGTGGTTGTACTAATTGTAAACCCAGAAAATTTTGGACTACCCTATAGTCCACGGAAGCTGGGGGCAGAAAGATGGCAGGGAGGGACTGGAGACAGAAGGGTTGGAAGACAGTCTCCTCCCTAAACTGGCCCAGGTTTCGCAGAAATCTCTTCCTATCTCTGACTTTTTAACCAGGAAATGGTTACATCTGTTTAATTTTAAAAATCATTATATTAATGTTATATAATGATTTATGTATATATATGTAACTGCACAAAGCTGATTCATACACATTATTTATTTATTTATTTATTTTTTGCCACGGCATGCAGAATCTTGATTTTTGTTTGTTTCTTTGTTTTTGTTTTGGCCGTGCCTCAAGGTATGTGGGCTCTTAGTTTCCTGAGCAGTGATGGAACCCACAACCCCTGCAGTGGACGTGGGGGGGTTCTAACCACTGGACCACCAGGAAGCCCTCCCTCCTTGTGGTTTTAACTCGAAGTTCCCTCCTGTCATGGGATGGTGAGCATCTTTTCAGACTTATTTGCCATCTGTAGATCTTCTTTGCTGAGTGTGTGTTCAGATCTTTTTTTCTTTTGCCCATTTTTCAACATATTTTCCTTATTGTTGAGTTTTAAGAGTTCTTTGTCTATTTTTTATATAGCTCCTTTATCCGATGTGTGTTTTGTAAAGATTTCCTTCCAGTTTGTGATTTTTTCATTTTGTTCCCTTACATCTAATTTTTGCAACCACCCTGTGATTGGAGGTGTTAGTATTAACTCTGTCTTGTAGATGAGGAACTGGGGCCATGTCTCACGCAAGGTCTCAGAAGCCAGAGCACCCGCTTCTGGACTGGGGCCCCTGGAGGCGCTGGGTCTGCAGAGCCAACCACGTCTTCACTTTCATGTTCGTCGGTATGAGCTGTGCACCATGCACCCTCTGTGCTCCGCTGAGACCCTCCTGTTGGTCTATTTTCCATTCATGTTACCCTAGAAACCGGCGCCTGCTTGGAAATGCAGTGAGCTAGCCAGAGTCAATGTTTAAGAATAGACTTTTAAATACCGTAAAATCAAACCCTGCTTCCAAAAAGTTACATGCAAATCAACAGCAGGGTTGTTGTTTTTTTTTTTTTTTTTCCATAGTCAGAGAACAATAGCGTGGTTTCTTGAAAGAGCAGGGAAAACCCACAATAACTTAACCCAGGGGATTTCATTTTGTCCTCAGCAGAAGTGAAAATGAAGTGTCAGGAGTCAGGCCACGGGGTCAGTTCTCCTTACTTTTAATCACTTTGGCCTGGAGATTTCCCAGGCCGAGGGCTAGAATATTGGTTTCATCCAAACAGATACCCAGGAGAAAAGGTGGGTGACCAACACTGCGTGTGTACTATCACCTCTGCCAACTTTTCTTTCTTTTTTTTTTTTTAAAGTTATGACTTGGTTTTTAAATTTCTTAATTGGAGAATAATTGCTTGGTGTCTGCCCGACGGCAGTGGGCATTGGTCATAACTGTCTCCCTCCCTCTTGAGCTCCCTCCCTGCTCCCATTCTACCCGGGTCCTCGCTGAGCGGGAGCTGGCCTCCCTGGCCCGCAGCAGCTGCCCTCCAGCTGCCTGTTGTCCACGTGGAGGTGTCCATGGTCAGTGCTGCTCTGTCCATTTGTCCACCATCTCCTTCCCGGCTGGGTCACACGCCCGTTCTCTGTGTCTGGGTCTCTATCCCTGCCCTGAGATAGGGTCATTAGGACCATTTTTCTACATTCTGTATCTGTGCGTTAACTTACAATGTTTGTTTTTCTCTTTCTGACTTCACTCTGTATAGCAGGCAATTTTTATTAAAGGGGGAGTCTTGGGAAGTGAGGGGAGGCAGTGGGGGGTTGCTGAGTGATACCTTCAGCATCTGACAGGCCTTCTTTAAGGAGTGGCTTGTCTTTCTGTCCTGCGCATCGCCAGAGAGCCACAGGGGGCTCCAAAGGAGCTTAAGTACTTTTCTCTTTTTCAACAAGGAAATGTTTTCTGGGCAGTACGGCCACCCTGATGTGGAATCTGCTACTTCATTTTAGTCTAAGTGTCCTGTGTCAGAGACATTACTTTGCCAACAAAGGTCCATCTAATCAAAACTATGGTTTTTCCAGTAGTTATGTAAGGATGTGAGAGTTGGACTACAAAGAAAGCTGAGCATAGAAGAATTGATGCTTTTGAACTGTGGTGTTGGAGAAGACTCTTGAGCATCCCTTGGACTGTAAGGAGATCTACCCAGTCAATCCTAAAGGAGGCCAGTCCTGAATATTCATCGAAAGGACTGATATTGAAGCTGAAACTCCAATACTCTGGCCACCTGATGTGAAGAACTGACTCATTGCAAAAGACCCTGATGCTGGGAAAGATTGAAGGCGGGAGGAGAAGAGGATGACAGTGGATGAGATAGTTGGATGGCATCACGAACTCGATGGACATGAGTTTGAGAAGCTCCGGGAGATGATGATGGACAGGGAGGCCTGGAGTGCAGCAGTCCATGGGGTCGCAAAGAGTCAGACATGACTGAGCGACTGAACTGAATTTGTGCTATCAGCCTTTCCACGCTCACAGGTCGTGGAGCTGGAACTATCCACTTTCTCAGCATCAGCGCTGGCCGGGAGGAGAAACGGGGAGGGGCCCCAGGAGGGCATGCAGAACCTCCCCAAGGGGCCGGGGGCCTGGAGGAGGCGGGGGAGACCCGCGCCTGGAGCAGGGGATGCTCGTGCGCGTGGTTAGAAGTCACTTTACAGGGAGCGGAGTCATGGAAGGGGCTTGGGGAACGCAGTACAAAGCGTTTCAATTCAAGGCATTTGATGACGAAAGAGAGGAGTTTCTCAGCCATCGGATGATGGGAAGGGAGTAAGCGCAGGAACTGGACGAGGCATCCTGGGTCACGCGCAGGCGCCAAGCCTGGATCTGGGGAAGAGCTGGTGGAGGATACAGGAGAGGAGGTCCTGAAGCATCCCGGCGCGAGAGGCCTGGGACCCGGCGGGAAAGCGAGGAGGTCGGTCTAGGTACCGCGGCACCAGAGGGATAATCCAGGCGCAGAGGACGCGCCGGTCAGTCTAGAGAAGGAAAAGGAACATGACGCCGTAGAGACCCTGTTTTCTTTGTGACTCAAGAGCTGAACTTCCCGACTCCGCGAATGGCTGCGGGTTCCAGGCCGAGGGCCCATACCATCCGCGGCCGCCCCTCGCAGCCCCTCTGCAGGCATCTCCGCTGGGCTGTGGGAAACGCCCCCCGCCCTCCGTGGGAAACGCCCCCGCCCTCCACGCGGGGTTGGGCCCCTGGTCCCCCTCTTGTTCCCCCTTCTCTCCTCCCATCTCCCTGCAGCCGCGAGGGTGAGGGAGACCTTTCGGACTCCTTTGCTTTTCCCCACTCATCTTCTCCCATCCAGTCCGTGTGAACATCCAAAGTCCCAGTGGCCTTCTTTGCTAAAGGACTTGGTGGTCCTAGTTTCAAGCAGCTTATTGAGGCCGCAGTCAGATCGCCTTTCATAAGTGGTTTAATACACTTTTTTCCACACTGTCCACACCGATGCAGACACGGTGGGATGGCCCACACCGCCCGGCCCCTCAAACTTCCCATCTCTTCCTTCTGCGAGCCACCCACACCAGCTCACAGCCTCGGTGACAAACTTTATCTTTAAACTAAATACCTGCCAGTCTCTTTGAAGTTCCTGCGGTGACGCTCCATTCAAGCTGAAATGACCATAATCTTTACGTGGTTGCTGAACCAAACTGCTTGCATTCATGGCCGGGTGTGCAGCTTCGTCCTGCTTTCTTCTCATTTCTAATTAGCTTGTGAATTTAATAAAAAATTAGGTTTCGCAGACCCTGAGCCTAGAGGCAGCCTCATTGATGTTCAGTTACCTTTGTTTGAACTGGATCAGCCATGCGTCACTAGGAGTAAAGGGGTTTATCTGTATTGTGAATCGTATTAATAGCATATTTTAAAATAAGACAATTTTTGTGATTTTATTATCCATATCTAGAAATATCATAGTCTTAATGACTGTGTTATTCATCTTTATCTTGGAGTTCCAGTCCATCAATTTGCTTTTAAATTAATGCACCAGACCAAAACAGTGTTTCAGTACAGGGCATATTTGATATTTCAAAGACCACACATATTTTGCTCTTTAACTAAGAAACGTCTTCTGTAAATCTTCACCCACACACATTTCTCTGAACGTACAAGCTTTGGATTAATAATTTGGAGCAGTGTACATGTCTCTAGAGTGGCAGTTGGGGGTGGAATCACTTCTATTTTGCTTTGATTAATTAAAAATTGAATACCAGTGTGTGTTTGTCTAGGAATTTACTTTCTTTACCGTGAAGCCTTTGTAACTCTCTCCATTTGGGAGTTGCTTAAGCCTTTGCTGATATGACACAGAACTTCATTTTTACCTATTTGATGTATCTTACTATTACCTACCTATTACACGGGTGGCTCAGTGGTAGAGAATCTGCCTGCAATGCAGGAGATGCGGGTTCAATCCCTGGCTCTGGAAGATCCCCTGGAGAAGGAAGTGGCAACACACTCCAGTATTCTTGCCTGGGAAATGCTGTGGGCAGAGGAGCTTGGCGGACTACAGTTAGGGCATAGCAAGGAGTTGGATATGTCTTAGTGACTGGGCTTGCTAGATTACCCAGAAATTACCTAAAATTACCTGGAAAAGCAATGTAATGTTGTGGCAGAAGCATGGGGTCCTGGCGTCCAGTGAACTGACTTGAATTCCAACTGTGTTAATTTTAGATACATGTTCCTGAGTAAGTCCTTCATTTTTCTGAGTCTCTGTTTTTTATCTGTAAAACAGGGATAGGAATCTGTACAGAGTGGATGTGAGAACCAGAGATAAGTTTATAAAACTTACAAACTCACTTAGCAGCTCAGTTTCTGCCTGGGTCAGGTGTGGCCATGAGCTCTAGTCCAGTGTGCCTTTGGTACCAGGATGATGCTGATCGGGGCTAAGGCTGGCTCTATCTTACCCACTTTTCTACCCCCGTCACTTAGCTCACCGTTTTGTTCACAAAAGGTATCAGTTTATGTTTCTTAACTGAGGAAATCAGTTCTTAGAGGAAGATATTCACAATAGCCAGGGCATGAAAACAACGTCAATGCCCATCAGCTGATGAGTGGATAAAGACAGCGTGCTATTTATCTACAATGGAATATTACTCAGCCAGACAAAAGAATGAAACGATGCCATTTGGAGCAACTTGGTCGGACTTGGAGATTATCAAACTAACTGAAGTAAGTCAGAAAGAGAAAGACAAGCGTCATATGATAACCACCTATGTGTAGAATCTAAACTAGGCCACAAATGAACGCATCAATGAAGCGGAAACAACTCACAGGCATGGAGGACAGAACAGACCTGTGGGTGCCGAGCGGTGGGGGAGTTTGGGGCCACTTGGACAGCAGCCTCCCAGAGGAAGATGCTCCTCAGGACCTGACCGGCTAGCACTGAAGATACAGGATGGCAGAGGCACTGCTGCTGCTGCAGGAAAAGCAAGGACAGAAAAGAAAGCGAAAGCGTTAGTCTCTCAGTCGTGTCTGCCTCTTTGCGGCCCCATGGACCATAGCCCGCCGGGCTCCTCTGTCCAGGGGATTCTCCAGGCAAGAAGACTGGAGTGGGTTGCCATTTCCTTCTCCAGGAGACCTTCCCGACCCAGGGATTGAACCCTGGTCTCCTGCATTGCAGGCAGGTTCATTACTCTCTGAGCCACCAGGGAAGATAGCAGGTGTGGGGCAAATAAAAAAAAGAAAGAAGAGGCCTCCTGCTGCCCGTTAGGGATCAGGGAAGAGCTGTGTCCCCTCCTTTTTCTTAGACCATGTTCTTTAGAAAGCTGGCAAGTTCTTTCCCCATCTCTTCGAAGTGTATGTAAATCTTTCTGAAAGCTAAACTTAGGTTTCTCAGCTCAGGAAAGTCTTTCTCAAGGACCTGGGAGCCATCTCCTTGAAGTGTAACTTCCAGGAAGGTTCCCTGCTGTAAGAGAGATAGGCATTTGTTTTTCCTTTGTATGAAGTCAATTAACAGACACGGATGGTCACCCCAATTACCAGGTACATGCAGGGTGAGTTACGTGGGACAGATGTTGCTGTCAAGTCCTGTTACTTGAGGATTACTCTACTGTTCATCCTGAGAACATGTAGCTAATGGGCTGCATCCACTTGGCGACAAAGGAGGGTGAGATCTCTTTCTGGTCCCGCAATCTCGTAGCAGACCTCCTGCTCTGTGCATCACGTTCTGGTTGAGTGTCTCTTCAACAATTAAACCATGTTCTTTCTCTACTGACTTTATGGAGAGGATTTCCAGGTTGGAAGAAGATTTTGTTTCAAACTATATTTTTTCACTAAATGGTGATGCTAGGGGAAAGTCTTCATGATTTCTTTGCAGTGTTTATTCCAGCACGATAATGATGTTGAGATGTGGGCCTCAGACATCTTCTCTTTGCTCATAGACATATGATGCGTTTCCCAGCAGGTGAGCATACTGTCACATAGGTGCCCCGTCCTGTAACTGCGACGTCTCTGATCAATCTCATTGCTTCTGCCTGAGCCCGAGGTCTCCCAGTCCATCCCTCTGTACCCACGGGTGGTTGGTTCAATATTGTTTATCCAAGTGTAAACTGGTCCCCAGGATAACTTAGTCAAATTATAATGTTAAGGATTAAAACCCAGTGTTCTTTGAATAGGGCTTCCCAGGTGGTGCTGGTAATAAAGAGCCTGCCTGCCAATGCAGGAGACATAAGAGACCTGGGTTTGATCCCTGGGTGGAGAAGATCCCCTGGAGAAAGGTATGGCAACCCACTCCAGTAACCTTGCCTGGAGAATCCCATGGACAGAGGAGCTGGTGGGCTACAGTCCATGGGGTCACAAAGAGTCGGACACGACTGAAGCGACTTAGCGTGCATTCACGTTCTTTGAATAGTGATATTTTTGGTACCTCACTGGAGCTTTGCACCCCTTTCCATCTTTGAATATTTTTATCAGATTTTCAGACCTTTATCAATCGCTTCGATTTCTATTTTTATAATTTTTCTAATTGATTTAGTTCTATCTGTAATAGACTGAAGTTGAAAAAGGAAGTCAAGAAATACCTGAAGTAACAGTCAAATTTGGCCTTGGAGTACAGAATGAAGCAGGGCAAAGGCTCATAGAGTTCTGCCAAGAGAACGCACTGGTCATAGCAAACACCCTCTTCCAACAACACAAGAGAAGACTCTACACATGGACATCACCAGATGGTCGACACTGAAATCAGATTGATTATATTCTTTGCAGCCAAAGATGGAGAAGCTCTATACAATCAGCAAAAACAAGACCTGGAGCTGACTGTGGCTTGGATCATGAACTCCTTATTGCCAAATTCAGACTGAAATTGAAGAAAGTGGAGAAAACCACTAGACTATTCAGGTATGACCTAAATCAAATCCCTAACAATTATACAGTGGAAGTGAGAAATAGATTTAAGGGATTAGATCTGATAGACAGAGTGCCTGATGAACTATGGATGGAGGTTCATGACATTGTACAGGAGACAGGAATCAAGACCATGCCCAAGAAAAATATATGCAAAAAAGCAAAATGGCTGTCTGAGGAGGCATTGCAAATAGCTGTGAAAAGAAGGGAAGTGAAAAGCAAGGGAGAAAAGGAAAGATATACCTATTTGAATGCAGAGTTCCAGAAAATAGCAAGGAGAGATAAGAAAGCCTTGCTCAGTGATCAATGCAAAGAAATAGAGGAAGACAACAGAATGGGAAGGACTAGAGGTCTCTTCAAAAAAATTAGAGATACCAAGGGAACACTTCATGCAAAGATGGGCTCGATAAAGGACAGAAATGGTATGGACCTAACAGAAGCAGAAGATATTAAGAAGAGGTGGCAAGAATACACAGGAGAACTGTACAAAAAAGATCTTCACGACCCAGATACTCACAATGGTGTGATCACTCACCTAGAGCCAGACATCTGGAATGAGAAGTCAAGTTGGCATTAGGAAGCATCACTACGAACAAAGCTAGTGGAGGTGATGGAATTCCAGTTGAGCTATTTCAAATCCTGAAAGATGATGCTGTGAAAGTGCTGCACTCAATATGCCAGCAAATTTGGAAAACTCAGCAGTGGCCACAGGACTGGAAAAGGTCAGTTTGTATTCCAATCCCAAAGAAAGGCAATGCCAAAGAATGCTCAAACTACTGCACAATTGCACTCATCTCACACGCTAGTAAAGTAATGCTCAAAATTTTCCAAGCCAGGCTTCAGCAGTATGTGAACTGCGAACTTCCAGATGTTCAAGGTGGTTTTAGAAAAGGCAGAGGAACCAGAGATCAAATTGCCAACATCCACTTGATCATGGATAAAGCAAGAGAGTTCCAGAAAAACATCTATTTCTGCTTTATTGACTATGCCAAAGCCTTTGACTGTATGGATCACAACAAGCTATGGAAAATTCTGAAAGAGATGGGAATACCAGACCACCTGACCTGCCTCTTGAAAAACCTATATGCAGGTCAGGAAGCAACAGTTAGAACTGGACATGGAACAACAGACTGGTTCCAAATAGGAAAAGGAGTACGTCAAGGCTGTATATTGTCACCCTGTTTATTTAACTTATATGCAGAGTACATCATGAGAAACACTGGGCTGGAAGCACAAGCTGGAATCAAGATTGCCAGGAGAAATATCAATAACCTCAGATATGCAGATGATACCACCCTTATGGCAGAAAATGAATAAGAACTAAAGAGCCTCTTGATGAAAGTGAAAGAGGAGAGTGAAAAAGTTGGCTTAAAGCTCAGCATTCAGAAAACGAAGATCATAGCATCTGGTCCCATCACTTCATGGGAAATAGATGGGGAAACTGTGGAAACAGTGGCTGATTTTATTTTTCTGGGCTCCAAAATCACTACAGATGGTGACTGCAGCCATGAAATTAAAAGACACTTGCTCCTTGGAAGGAAAGTTATGACCAACCTAGACAGCATATTCAAAAGCAGAGACATTACTTTGCCAACAAAAATCCGTCTAGTCAAGGCTATGGTTTTTCCAGTAGTCATGTATGGATGTGAGAGTTGGACTATAAAGAAAGCTGAGCACTGAAGAATTGATGCTTTTGAACTGTGGTGATGGAGAAGACTCTTGAGAGTCCCTTAGACTGCAAGGAGATCCAACCAGTCCATCCTAAAGGAGATCAGTCCTGGGTGTTCATTGGAAGGACTGATGCTGAAGCTGAGACTCCAGTACTTTGGTTACCTCATGCAAAGAGTTGACTCATTGGAAGAGACCCTGATGCTGGGAGGGATTGGGGGCAGGAGGAGAAGGGGACGACAGAGGATGAGATGGCTGGATGGCATCACCAACTTGATGGACATAGGTTTGGGTGGACTCCACAAGTTGGTGATGGACAGGGAGGCCTGGCGTGCTGTGGTTCATGGGGTCGCAAAGAATAGGACATGACTGAGCGACTGAACTGAAGTTGAAAAATAAAAGCATTTGCCCTCTAAAGAACACCTCACAACCTTGGTGACCCAGAGGAAGTCACTAGAAAGGCTTCACGAGGGTCTGTGGGGGCACTGGACCTTTCTGCTCTAGCAAAACGTGTACTGCAGTGATAAAAGAACATAAACTGGGAATGTGAACTAAAATGTTGCCTGTCATGTCAGTAAACAAAGGATGCTGTGGACATCAAGCCATCGCATCACAGGTGCCTGGACGGTGAGCCTTAAGGGAACTCAGGACGGAGGAAAAACAGCTGCCCTTGTAGTGATCAGCCTGCAGTCACCCCAAAGGTGATCCCTCAGGGAATTTGGATGGGAAGTAACAGGTGACCAGCCCAAACAGCTAAGGTGCAAATGAATGACTTCAGTGAGCCCAGACGCTTGCATCTTCCCCTACATAGCAAAGCCCTAAATTCCTTTAGAAATCTCTTTTGATAAATATTTAATATTAACAGTAATCTTTTGATGTTCTGATTTCCTTGTCTTTTGTTGCAAAAAAAATCTCCTGTATGTCCTGGGTACCCACTGCCTGCCCCCTCTCCCCGCCTTGCCTCTTTGGAACGGTTTCTCAGAGTTATCTGAGATGCTGTGTCCTAGGCTTATGTCCTCAGATTTGTCCAACGAATAAAACATGATTCTCCACTTTCAAGTTGCACATTTTTTTTTTCAGTTGTCAGGAGGGAATAAAGTAGAAATCTTTCCCTCCAAAATTCTTAGATATTTTAAGAAATTATTTTGAGAAGCACCATACTTAAAAGACAAACTCATTATTGGAAGGATATTCACTTTCAATTGGGCTTTGGGGTTGAGCATCTTCCGTTCTGTCGGTCCCATTCCAGTAAGCCAAAGTGCTTTGGCTAAATTGCTTCCAGACTAATCATACTCGGTTTTTTCACACAGGGTGTTGTGTTGCTGTACCAATTAACTGGAGTGGTCCTAAAGGGTCTTTTTCATTAGTGAGATTGTCCTAATGGATAAAGCAATCATTTGCTTGGAGTCTGTCGGAAAAAGATCAGGGTTGAGTAACAGTTTCCAAGTGGCAGGACGCGCCTAGCATTTTGTTGCTTGTTTGAAAAGTATAAATCTTTAGCAGCCGCTAAACAAACAATAGAGTGTTTGCAGAGACGCTAGTAATATAGTAAAAGGTTCCTGACCAGAACTCTCAATTCCTGCATTAGAAAACCATATTAAAAATACCTTCTTCTGAGAAAAGGGAAGAGGTACAGTGACAGGGAAGTGATGATTTATTCAGGCTAATAGTGAACTATAATGACCTCTCATTTAATGTAAATCTTCAAAGAAATTCCTTCATGGGGTATCAGTCTTAAATTTCACTGGCTGATCATCTCACCCTTAAAAAATTAATATACTTTTCCGGGTGGCTTAGGAGAGAGTTGAAGGCAGGATAAAACTTGGCTTCAATCCCATCCAATCCTGGTCCTTGACTTTGAGGACAAAAGGCTGCAGCGTTATGTCTGCAGGGCTGACCGCTAGATGGAGTGCAGTAACAACGCCTCCTCCATTTCTTCAGCGGCTAATAATAGAAAGCTTTGCTTCTCAGCAACTGCAAAACCTGTACGCTCATAACTCATACGCTCACATAACTGATAGACTGTCGTTTGAAAATGAGAGGTGGACCGTTTAATGGCCGTGGAATCCGGCCTCCAGTTTTACCAGTTCTGTGTTTGGATAGTACTTTGCCAGGTCCCACATCCCTCTAGCCACCCCCCACCCGCCCCACAGAAGCAGCAGAAAATGGCCACAGTGCCAGGTGGCCAGTGATGCCAGTTGCGGGTGGCATCTGAGTGCTAGCCATTTGGGAAGTCGAGATCAGGAGGGCCTATAATAATGTTATCCCAGTATTTTACCTGCAGGCCAAAGAAGGGAGAGCTGAGCCTTCAAATCTCTACAGGAAAGGTCCAGATTGATACATTGTGCTTGTTGCCAAGGACATAAAAGGGAAGATGGAAATGGAGGCAGGCAGGGAGGGACTTACCTTTGTGGTTGATGTTGCAGAATCAGAAATGAACACTCTGCTGCTACTATGTCTAAGAATGGTGATAAAAGATACTGTATGCCTTGGGATAAACTAAACTAACAGATCACCCTATGGGTTCTGGTACCCAAAATGATGGGGCCTCCCTGGTGGCTCAGGTAAGGAATTCACCTGCCAATGCAGGAGACTCAGGAGACACAAGTTCGATCCCTAGGTTGGGAAGATCCCCTGGAGAAGGAAATGGTGACCCACTCAGTATTCTTGCCTGGGAAATCCCATGGACAGAGGACCCAGGAAAGGGGGTCACAAAAGACTCAGACATGACTTAGC
Organism: Bubalus kerabau; assembly: GCF_029407905.1. NCBI lineage: Eukaryota > Metazoa > Chordata > Mammalia > Artiodactyla > Bovidae > Bubalus > Bubalus kerabau. The sequence continues at coordinate 87,732,081 of NC_073635.1, forward strand.
ACCTAAACAACAATAACCCCAAATGATAAAATTTTGTCTACTTTGTATATATCTGGACTTCACAAAAATTTGTCCCTGATTTTTTTTCCTGTGTTGTTGTTTGAATATAACTTTGTGAATACGATATGTGCTTGAGAACTGCTATTTTTCCACCATGAGCAGACCAATACAAACGTACTAAGCTCGGTCATTTGCCATTGCTAAAAATATTTGTTGCATTTTCTGTTTGTTGAGCCAGTCCTTCTGATTGACACCTTCTGAAAATCAGACGTCTGATTCTCCTAGAAGTCTTTGTGAAGAAACACCTTCCTTTCGAAAGTGAGTCTGCGTCTGAGTTTTCCTTTGACAAGACATACACTGTGTCCAAAGTTGTTTGATAAAGAAATCCGGCTTTTAGAAATAATGCTGGGGTCTTGACATAATCCACACAGTAGACAGTATTTCGGTTGACCTGTGTAAGTCTTTTCACTATTTTTTTCAACCAAATAGTTGAAACCATGGCCTATAATTCTGTAATAGCTTCACGGTGGAGAAATTTGCCAGTTGACCTCTAATACTCATCTTTCCCCTTTTTTTCAGAGCAACAGAGTTTTTACCAGGTTAATCGTTTCTCAGAACATGTTAATCAGCATTTCATACAAGAGATGGACAGGGCCATTTGAGTTAATGCTGGGCAAAAGAATGTAAGCAAAAATGTTGTGGGCAGTTTTGGGAAAGCTTTCTTAACAGATAGCTTGCTTATGCTCGCTGTCAGTCTCTCTTTTGTCTAGTACTGCCTGCCGGCTGGGATATAGTCTTCATGGCTGGTGCTGCAGCAGCAGTTTTGGTCCATGAGGTGAATTTAGGGACAACATCCACGCCAAGTTGAGAGACAAGAGCTTGCCAACCTAAAATGTTGTTGGGCAGTAAACCAGCTGTTGACATAATATCCTTAGATTATATAAGAAATAACCAGCTTCTGTCTTGTATGTTAGTCACTCAGTCATGTCTGACTCTCTGCAACCCCATGGACTGTTGCCCGCCAAGCTCCTCTGTCCATGGAATTCTCCAGGCAAGAATCCTGGAGTGGGTTGCCATTTCCTTCTCCATCTGTCTTGTATAAGTCTCTGATATTTTGAATCTTTTGTGGGTTTAATTTTATGTTTCCCTCAAATTTATATGTTGAAGTTCTAATCCCCAAGTACCTCTAAATGTGACCTTATTGGAGACACAGTCTTTAGTGAGATAATTAAGTTAAAATGGAGTTAGTAGGGTTGGTCCTAATCCAATGCAGTTGGTTTCCTTACAAAAAGGGGAAGTCTGGAAGTGGATACACTCACAGGGGAATGGAAAGCAAAGAGACACAGGAAGAAAATGGCCATTTACACACCAAGGAGAGAGAAATGAAAAGGAGCATCCTTCACGGCCCTGGAAGAAACCAAATTTGGACACCTCCATCCCGGACTTTCAGGTTCCAGACTGTGAGACAGTAAAGCTCTGCTCTTCAAGCCTACAGTCCGTGGGGCTTTGTGAAGCCTACAGCCCGTGGGGCTTTGTGATGCTAGTCCTAGAAAACTAAGACAGGGTCTGAGCACCAAGAAGGATGTTGTCAGAGAAACAAGTCACTCAGTGTTTCCACTTGAACGGCTTTAATACAGGGAACTGAGAAGGTCAGACCAGACCGAAGCGACTTCGCGTGCACTCAGGCAGTCTGTCACACAAAGCCCTTGCTGCGTCAGTTCCTGGAACCGGCTTCCAACACCCTGAGCTCCCAGACTCGAGGTTGACCTGGATGACAGCTTTCAGGTCCCCAGTAAAGAGCTTATTCGGAGAGAACTGAAGATCTTGTGGTTCCAAGCCCACCCCGGGGAGGAGTGTTCCCAAGCAGGAGAGCAGGCGCGCAGTGGAAACGCCGCTCTGTGCCGACACGCAGCGGCCCCAGCTGGTGGGGCTGGGGGTCCTCCTGCTGCTCGGAACAGCTGTCGGTTGTCTGAAGGGGCAGGTGAAGCCCAGCTGGGACACAGCGCAACTGCAGCTGTCCCCCTAGGATGGCTGAGGCATAAATCCCTTCAAAAACAAAGTCTATGTGAGGTTTGAAGTCCCCTCAAATTGCAAAGTGCAGAAAGTCTTTGTAAATACCCAGGACATGAACAAAGATGAGAGCCGGAATGACAATAAAGATCGTCCGGTTACATGAAGGTTTTTGTTTGTTTGTTTGTTTTTTAGGTTTATTTATTGATTTATGGTTGTGCTGGGTCTTCACTGACGCACACGAGCTTTGTCTGGTTGTGGCGAGCAGGGGCTCCTCTTCACTGCAGTGTGCACGCTTCCCACTGTGCTGGCTTCTCTTGCTGGGGAGCAGGGCTTCCAGGGTGTGTGGGCTTCAGTACTTGGGGCACCTGAGCTCAGTGGTTGCAACTCCCGGGCTCAGTTGCTCCGCATCTTGTAGGGTCCTCCCAGACCACGGATTGAACCCATGTTCCCTGCATTGTCAGGTGGACTCTTAACCAGTGTTTAGCAATATTAGAAGCTATCCAAATGGTTCATATAATGGTTTATTTTATTTCTCCTCCATTTCTTTTCCAATTCTTAGATGTTTTCATTTCTAAAGTGTTAGTTGTAACCTATATTTGTGCTCACCCTATTCCTTCCCGTTCAAACACTTCTCCCATTCTTTACAATGTTTAACTTTGTCAGTGGATATTGACTTATATTTTCACAGCACTGTTTTTTTAAACAAGTTCAATTGCTTGAGAACTTTATTAAAAAATAGACTTTAAAAGAAAGTACAGAGATTTCTGATACACCATCTTACCCTGCTCCCTTAGTATGATTCACCTGTTACAGTTGATGAGCCAATTAAATACATTCTTTTTAACTAAAATCCATAGGCCACAACACTTTTTAAAGAAGCAGACATCAGTTTACTGAGATTTGAAAATGCTGCAAGAAGACCGTACAACTTTATTATTCTTCTTTGCTTACTGTAATAATAAAATTCCACTATTACATTTTTTGGTTAAATGCCATCCTTACCACAAAAGCATTATTTACAGTTTAATAATTCAAATTAATGAATGAGCTGTTAGGGGTCTAAGGACACAATAGAGCTGAGGGGAGATACACAGTGGAGAGGAAGACTGTCACTTATGTAGTGAGTACCTTTCTATTATCGCCAGGGTTTAACACTGCCACTTTAGTTTCCTGAGGTCATAGTGCTAATAGTAATTCTTAAATCCATTTGGTTTGATCTGAATCCAATAAGCGCCATGGATTATCTCAGCAAGAGAAGCAAAGGGTGGAGTGAGAATAAAGGGTGACCTTCAGTATGAAGACAGGGACGCTGGCCGCCTTCACTGTTCAGAGGCTGCTGAACGAGAAGAGGCCCAGAGGACACAGTATTCGGGTTCTATTTTTTCCTGAAAGTGACTCGAGAGCGTTGCGATTGTCTGCCGAGGGAAGCTGTGCATTTCTCCCTCTGGAGAGTTTCGTCTTGGCTCTCCCAGAAACTAACGTATAAGTCTGCTATTGCAGTTCCCCCTCTGGTCCTTTGGGAATATGATTCTTTATTTAAAGATCCCAAGGTGCATTTATTTGGCTACATTTCAAAGACTCTGAAATTCTGTGACCGCCACAGAAGAAAGAATATCATTGTGCTTTGGCAATTGGTTGAAAACAGAATTCAAAGTCTTTGTCAAGTTCACCTTTTCCTTAGATAACCCTCTAAGAGCCATTGTATTTAAAGTCAAAGGAGCCATGGATGCCTTGAACCTCTCTGTGGTGACTCCAAGCGCTCTGTCCGCTGAGCAAAGCACTTATATCCTAGGTGATGTACACACTTATTCAAAACTACCTCGTGTCAAAGAAGACACATTGCTGGAAGGATCTGACATATTTTTAACTTTGCTCGACATTCAGGAAATAGGGGAGTAAAAATGCCCTGTGATTAGGTTTTCACAATTGAAGCGTCACCGAGTCGAGGCCTGAACAGAAAGCAAGACAGGAAGATGAATGCAACCTTTCTCTTCATCGATGTAATATTGGCAAGGTAACTAACAGTATAGCTCCTGGATGGAAAATGGTTAAGCAGGGTTGACAGAGACGCTGGTGAGCTCTGCTCGATTGCTTCGTTCTAATGGATTTGCCTTGGGGGGCGCATTGGCTGTACTAAAAACATTCAGTGGGAAGCTGCGATCCAATAGTTTATTCTAAGAGCTTCACATGTCTCTTTCCACCAACAATCACTTTTGAGTACACATGAGACAGATGTCGGGAGAGCAGAGTTCAAGATGGAAAAGACATGGACGCTCTTCTCAAGGCAGGCTCAGTCACTCTTTGGGAATGCTATTCTCCATTTCTGCAGAATGGAACTTCTGCACTTGTTCAGTTTTAATCTAGTGAGTGATCAGCAACTAGGGGGTGATTCCTGCAATGCTGTTTGACTCCCACATGTTCCTACTAAATTTTTGTTCTTCTGCTACAGGAAGCAATCATCAGAAGGGAATCCTCATCCTGGGAGGGTAAGAGGGGCCCCAGGGTGGGCAATCAACACCCTTTATTAGATTTTACTCATCTCCTGAGCGACAGAGTACCTTGCTCATAAGAACGTCCCCAAACACTTTCCTCAGCCCTTTGAGGAGCAGTTAGAGCCTACGTCTCGGGCCGAGAGGAACGCCATCCTCCTCTTTATTTCAGATTTATTTCAGAAATCACAGAGCTGTCTGCATGTGTGTCTATGTTCTGTCTCCATCTCATGGAAGGCGGTGTTCTGGCTTCTTGGGCAAACAAAGTAATTTTTAAGAAACGCTCATTGATGAGAAGGTGATTCTAAAGTTGCAGGAGATGGATGCATGAAATACTCTGCATGGGTGAGCTTTTGTTTTTATTGTGGTAAGAACAACCTTAACTGATCGTATGAGTAGAACCAAATGAGTCAACCTGTTTATTTGTTCATTTGTTTAACTGAATGTACTCTCTCAATGCCCTGGTGGCTCAGATGGTAAAGAATCTGCCTGCAATGCAGGAGACCTGCGTTCAATCCCTGGGTCAGGAAGATCCCTAGGAGAAGGAAATAGCAACCCATTTCCTTGCCTTGAGTATCCCATGGACAGAGGAGACTGGCAGGGCTACAGTCCACGGGGTTGCAAAGAGTTGGACACAACTGAGCGACTAACACTTTCACTCTCTTGATGGGCTGTTTTGGTGTTGTGTGTATAAAACCATAATCGTCTGCTTGCTCTCTAGACCACAGCCCCTGAAGAGTCATCCTTAAAGCCCTGTCAATGATTATGAAACAGGTTTTAGTTGACGGGCGTCTCCAGGTCAGTCTCCGTTTTAGATTTGGGAGATGTTGTGAGGAACAAGAGAAAAACCCCTGCGCAGCGAGGTATATTTCAGGGCAGGAGGCAGACAATATCAGCAAAGTCAATACAGGAAACAGACAGTATATGCACCAATACTTAGAGCTTAGGAGAAGAATCTCAAAGCTGGCTTGAGGGGGAGGGGGTGGCTACGGAGTGTCAGAGTCCAGGGGAGGAGCAGGAAAAGACAGGGACACGTTGGGGAGTGTAGACACAGAATGCCTCATGGAGAGGGTGACTTCTGAATGAACCCTGAATGAAGGCAGGGAGCTGGTCACGGGTGAAAGGAGAGGAGCAGAAAGGAGCAGCGCATCGAGGTCCTGGGCGCAGATGCCTGGCATGTTGGGGAACCGGGTGCCTGGGAAGCCGAGAACAGGGGGCAGATTGGCAGGAGACGAGGTCGGGACATCTTACAGGATGGTGAGAGTTCTGCGTCTACTCCCAGGTGGGGCTGTCTCGTAGCGTCGTGTCAGGTGAGTGACCATGTGTGACCTCTGCTTTCACAGGCTTATACTGACACGCGTGGAGAATATACTGAAAGGAGCCATGGCAGAAGCAGGGGCAAGTTAGATTCCGTGATTAAACCCAGGGTTCATGATGCTCTTGACCAGGGGATCCGTCATGAAGACAGTGAGAAAAGACCACATGATTGTTCCTGGAAGGAGCAGACTCCAGAGGGAAGGCTCGTAGCACATATCCCACACGCCGCTGCTAAAGAACCTCCATGTCCTGACTAAGACCCAGGGCAGCCAAATACATAAATACAATTTTTAAAAAATTACATCTACAGAGCAGAAACAGACTCACAGAAAAGAGAGAGCAAGCTAGTGGTTACCACAGAGGGAACAAGGGGAGGGACAAGATGGGGCATGGGATTAGGAGGTTAAAAACTACTAGATATAAAATGATAACCAACAAGGTCTGACTGTACCGCAGACAGAGGGGAGGTTCATAGCACAGAGTTCCTATGGCCTGAGACGGGGAAGTCTTCACACAGGTGGGAATGGAGAAACTTGTTTTTAGATACAGCTATTTTTTTCTTTTTGCTTTCTTTCTTTCTTTATTAACTGAAGCATAGTTGATTTACAATTTTATATTAGTTTCAGGTGTACAACATAGCGATTCAATATTTTATAGATTATACTCCTCTTAATGTTTTTATGAAACAATGGCTATATTTCTATTTCGCTATGCTGTACAATATACACTTGTGGCTTATCTCTTCTTCCTTTTTAATCATTATCTTATATTGGAGGAGTATGGTTGATTAAGGCTTCCCAGGTGGGTAAAGAACCCACCTGTCAATGCAGGAGACAAAAGAGATGTGAGTTTGATCCCTGGGTCAGGATGATCCCCTGGAGGAGGAAATGGCAACCCACTCCAGTGTTCTTGACTGGAGAATCCCATGGACAGAGGAGCCTGGTGGGCTACAGCCCATGGGGTTGCAGAGTTGAACATGACTGAAGCGACTTAGCACACACACACAGTTGATTAACAACCCTGTGTTAGCTTCAGGAGTACAGGTGTTAGCTTCTGTTATACATATACAGGGATCCATTCTTAAAATTTTTTCCCATTTAGCTTGTTACAGAATATTGAGCAGAGTTCACTGTGTGGTAGAGTCAGTCCTTGTTGGTTATCATTTTATATCTAGTAGTTTTTAACCTCTTAATCCCATGCCCCATCTTGTCCCCTCTCTTCTTCCCTCAGTGATAACCACTAGCTTGTTCTGTCTTTTCTGTGAGTCTGTTTCTGCTCTGTAGATGTAATTTTTTTTTTAATATTTGTATTTTATTTATTTGGCTGCCCTGGGTCTTAGTTGTGGGCATGTAGGCTTTTTAGTAGTGGCATGTGGGATTTAGTTCCCTGACCAAGGGTTGAACCTGGGACGCCTGCCTTGGGAGAGTAGAGTCTTAGCCACTGGATCACCATGGAAGTCCTTAGATGTAAGTTTTTTAAAAATAGTAGAATTCTCAATGGGAGGATCAGTAGATGCAGGGACAAATGGTTTCTGGAATTTGGGGAAAATTCTGAACTGTAGATAACTGGGACATATCAACACATAGGTAGTGTTTAAAGCTACGGAACTTGATGATAGCAACTAGAGAATTGGTACGATTGTTTTTAAAGCCTCAGAACAGACAAAGAGGCAGAGATTGGAGTTGAGGGCAGGCCTGGGATGTTCAGGGCAGGCTTGTGCTGGTGGCTGGAATGTCAGAGGAATTCCAGGCCTCCTTTGGGAGCAGCTTCTGTTTAGGCCTCCCAGGGGGTCACTGGCTTGGTTGACAGTTGACCTTCGCTCTTACCATTGCATAACTGTGGATCTGAGTCTTCGGAACTGTTCAGTTGTTCAGTTGTTAGTAATTTTGCAGATGCAAATATTATGTCACAAATGCAAATATATTCATGTATTAAAATATTTTCCCCACAATTCAGCATTTTATTTTATTCATTTACAACGAGTTTGCCAACTAGACAGTAAAATGTCGTTTTGTTTTTACAAAGAAAGGATCTTTTTTGCACAATTCATAGTAACTTTAGACACCTAGTAAGCGTTGGACAGGACGATGACTAAATAGCAACAACAACAGGAAGGAAGCATTCAGCGGATACTTTCTTGTTTAGAGATAATCATTTTATTTGTTGTCGTTCAGTCGCTCAGTCTTGTCCAGCTCTTTGCAACCCAATGGACTGCAGCACGAAAGGCCTCCCTGTCCCTTACCATCTCCTGGAGTTTGCCCAAGTTCATGTCCACTGAATCAGTGATGCTATCCAACCATCTCATCCTCTGCTGCCTTCTTCTCCTTTTATAATTTTATAGTCATTTAAAATTTATATAATTTTATCACCATTTAAAATGTATATAATGTTATCATCATTTAAAAATTTTAGGATCATAATAATGGCCCTAATTTTAAACTATTGCTATAGGACTCAAGTATAATAGAAATGAGAAGAGTTCTGAAGGCATATTCACAATTTCAATTTTCAAAAGTGTATCCTGGTGATTCTTGATTGACCCTCCCATGAGGATAGACTTGTCAACTATGGTAGGGTTTACTTATTTGTAGAGGACATTTATTTTAGAAAAGGGAAGAGAGGAAACCCAATTCCGTTGCGAGAATCTCCATAATAATATTATCCTTTGAATGTATTTTGACACCACCTCCTGTATTTAGAGAGCGTAATGCTAAAAATACCATCTGGGACAGCTGGGTGTCAGATTCCAAAAACTACAGCTGCTCTGGGGTGAACTTTTGATGGATGCCATCCGGAGTACCAGTTGTTAATTACTATCATAGCAAAGGTTTTCCTGTTCCTTAAGAAAAACAGAAATGAAAGCCACAGAATCAGACCTTTCAAGCAGCATGGAATACTTTTAAAAACCCTCACCGAATGACACCATAATGTAATGAAGTGTATGAAAGATGTGTCTGAATAGAGGGCTGCCAGATTTGACAGCGGAAAGCCAAGCGCACGCAGCACAGCTGCATGAACTCCTAGCAGTTTACACAGACTCTCCAAGACAGGGCAAAAAGCTGAAGCAGACTGAGAGATTTCGTTTTCTTTTTTACAAGAAAGTGAAATCCACATGTCAACACGTCTTAACTCAGCCTTACTGAATTGATCCAGGTTCTCTTGAATGCTTTCAAATGATACTATTTGTTGAACATCTGTCGTGGTCCACGAGACATCCGTCATCTCATTTAATCCCGGTGACCATCTTTGCGGTGTGTGTCAGTTTCCACATTTTACAGGCTTGGGGATATATCCTCACACAGGGCAACGCACTTGCCCGAATAACCCATTAGTTCCTATAGACTGACAATATATAACTTACAATTTTAAAGTTTAATTACAAGAAGTGCGAACTAAGGACAAAAGAAGTGAAGGAAATTTACATGGAGTAACCCACAAATCCGGGTTTCCCAGGTGACTAGTGGTGAAGAACCTGCCTGCCAATGCAGGAGACATAAGAGACTCGGGTTCGATCCCTGGGTTGGGAAGATCCCCTGGAGGAGGGCACAGCAGCCCACTCCAGTATTCTTGCCTGGGGAATCCCATGGACAGAGGAGCCTGGCGGGCTGCAGTCCACAGGGTCACAAAGAGGTGGACACAACTGAAGCCACTTAGCATGCACACAGCCCACACATCCACTCACACCTCAAATGGCATATCCTCCCAGTGGTAGGTCAGAAATGTCACCTGCATACCAGAGGGACGGCACTAGAAGAGTCTCTGATTCCAGAATCGCAATGGACCGAAGTCACCGCTATCTCTGCCTCTAAATGACAATGACACCCCCTGTAGCGCAGGATTAGGCAACTGTTTCTCTAACTGTGAAGTATAGACTTAGAGGCCTTTCAACAGCAGCAGAACATGCAGAATAATAGCGCTGTTTGCAGTGTGTTCATATATTTGCTCTGAATTAATTCTTGCTAATGCTAGTTTGCTGAAATGTTAATGTATTCAGCCAAGGCAGAGGTGCGATCCAGACTAACATGATGGCAAGGATTTTCACCAAGTGGTCCTTCCTTTGCGTCTTTTGCGTGGGCCCTAACTTTGAGAGAATTATTGATGACAAAAGTGAAGAAAACTAAAACCGGGAATCACGAAGATGAGTGAGCGTTACAGTGAAAAATGAAGCTCATCCTTGATCTACGGAACTGCTGCTGCTAAGTCGCTTCAGTCGTGTCCGACTCTATGCAACCCCATGGACAGCAGCCCACCAGGCTCCTCTGTCAACAGGGTTCTCTCGGCAAGAATACTAGAGTGCGTTGCCACTTCCGTCTCTGATCCATAGAAGGTTGGCCTATGATTAAGGCTGGGTAGCACCTCCCTCGCTGGCATCTCTCACATTTGGGAACAAGTGTGACTCAGTGGGACAAGGTGACCTTGAGTCCTGAGACTGGACCTCCAGTTTCTGCTTCGTGCCGATCAGCTGCACAGCCCAAAACCTGTACAACTAGGTTTCCCACTAAAAAGAAGGTGATGTGGTTTGTCTTAGATAAAGTTAGTGTGAGGGGAGAGAACTCTGAGTAGTGGGGCGTGGAGATAAGCCAGGGTCCCAGTCACCTGCAGGGAGGGGAACCTTAACATCCCAGGAGCCCAGTCTCTCTGTAGATAGAGTCAATCAGAACGTGGGATCCAGGAGTTCACGCATGGATACTTCCTGAAAGCAGCCCAGGGGAGTCCTGTGCAGTCCTGAGGACCCCAGGGTTGCGGGGAAGTGAGAGCACCTCTCATGCCCCGGAGCTTCTTTCTCCTCCTGCGATGCCCCCGCCATCAGGGATGACCGACTACTGAGCCCAGATGACCACAATCAGGGCTTGTCACTACTACCCAAGGCTGTAGCTCTACCTCTGGTAGACTGGCACAGATCTAAAGGAAAAAATGGACCAACTAGAAACTTGAGACCTAAACAGATGACATTTAAAGAACTTGCAGCCTGACACTTTTGTGTTTTTTTTCAGGTAAAATGAAGTTTTGTCTTCCCTCTGTTTTGTTTTTTTTTTTTAATTTATTTTTTTATTGAAGGATAATTGCTTTACAGAATTGTGTTGTTTTCTTTCAAACCTCAACATGAATCAGCCATGCTGCTGCTGCTGCGTCGCTTCAGTTGTGTCCGACTCTGTGCGACCCCATAGACGGCAGCCCACCAGGCTCCCCTGTCCCTGGGACTCTCCAGGCAAGAACACTGGAGTGGGTTGCCATTTCCTTCTCCAATGCACGAAAGTGAAAAGTGAAAGTGAAGTCACTCAGTCGTGTCCGACTCTAGTGACCCCATGGACTGCAGCCCACCAGGCTCCTCCGTCCATGGGATTTTCTAGGCAAAAGTACTGGAGTGGGGTGCCATTGCCCTCTCCGTACACCTATAGAATCAGCCATAGGTGTACATATATCCCCTCCCTCTTGAACCTCCCTCCCATCTCCTGCACCATCCCACCCCTCTATGTTGACACAGAGCCCCTGTTTGAGTTTGCTGAGCCATACAGCGAATTCCCGTTGGCTATCTATTTTACATTTGGTAATGTAAGTTTCCATGTTACTCTTTCCATACATCTCACCCTCCCCTCACCTCCAGCCTGACATTTTGCAGATAAACACACTGCAGTTTTTTCCCCCAAGAGCCAGTACAAAATACAAATCTGAATAATGAAATATTTCCAATCCACGATAGAAATAGCTGTTTATTCAATTTGTATGTGCACCTCGTTTTGATTTTTATTTTATTTAAACATTTTTTAATTGAGCTATAATTTTGACATAAAGCATTGTATTAGTTTCAGGTATAGAACATAATGATTCTATATTTATATATAGTGAAATGATGATAAAAATAAGTCTAGTTAACATCACCACACACAAAAGATGTTTTTAAAAGATAATTACAAATTTAAGGAATGAAAATAGTTATGACTTAAGTCTAGAATTTAGAATCACATGAGGATAAACTTATTACTATTGTGCTTTTACTAAGATAAGTAGATTATTCTTGGATGACTGAGAGGCTGTCTTTATGGCATTAGAAATTTTGAAATTTTCTTTCCTGGGGAAAAATTGTTTATTCATTCAATCCTTGAGCGTCCACACAGTTGCACAAGGTTTTAAAAAAATGTACTTGAAAGAGACCAATTTATCTTTGTGGGATCAGTCAGCAGCTACCTATTCATCAATGGAACAATTAACACTTAGCAGCCCCATTTTACAAGACAGAGGTTTTAACAAGACTATTTCACAGTCGATCTGAACCACAAGGAAAAGCAATTTCAAAGTGGGCTTTGATTTGCCCTCTGTCAGGGTTCATCAATTATAGCAACACCATTCATGAGAAGAATGTATACAGCATGAGTGTGATCACAGACAGTGGTCAGTTTTAGGGTATAAATCTGGTGGGGGAGGGCCTATCAGTAATATTTGAATATTGCTTTTGGGGAGAGTGACCAACAGGGTAATCATGGTAGCAGATGCTGAGTGCCTGAGACTGATGGTGTATGCATGTCCCACAAGACAGACATTGCAGGTTTATGAGCTGTAATGTGCAGATTTGTTCAGTCATGTCTGGACTCTTTGTGACCCCATGCACTGCAGCCCACCAGGCTCCTCTATCCAGGGAATTCTCCAGGCAAGAAAACTGGAGTGGGTTGCCATGCCCTTCTCCAGGGCATCTTCCCAACTCAGGGATGGAACCTGGGTCTCCTGCATTGCAGGCAGATTCTTTACCATCTGAGCCACCAGGGAAGCCGCAGCTTCTTCTTTGGAGAATTTCATGGGCAGAGGAGCTGTCCCTGGTGGGCTACAGTCCTTGGGGTCGCAAAAAGTTAGACTTGACTAACACTTTCACTTTCACAGCAGAAACTAACACAATATTATAAAGCAATTATACTCCAACAAAAATAAATAAAATGGATCGCAAATGTTAAAAATAAAGACAAGAATAAATAAAAATTGATTTACTTAAAAAAAAAAACAAACCCAGAAATTAACTCCTGATCCTGTGTTTCTCACTCTTAGGCTTACTTGCAAAGCAGTAAATTCTTTTACAGTTTGAATAATAACCTATGTACAGGAAAAGGCACAAATAATCTAAGTACACAGTGAATTTTTACACTGAACGCACGATGTACCCATCACCTAGGTCACCTGTCCAGGGGCCCGATCCAGTGCAGTAGCCAGAGGTACTTAAGACGTACTTGCGTGCATGCGTGCACGCTCGGTTGCTCAGTTGTGTCCTACTCTCTGTGGCCCCATGGACTGTAGCCCACCAGGCTCCTCCGTCCATGGCTATGGAATTTTCCAGGCAAGAATACTGGAGCAAGTTGCCATTCCCTATTCCATGACGTACTTAACGAAAACCAGTTACTGATTCAACAGTTGGACAATGTTTAAGTATATTTGGAGCAGCGTGAGTGTGCAAATGTACATTTCTCTCTGTATAATGTATAGAAGCTAAGTACAGATCAAGAATTTCTGTTGAAAAATTAGTGTTTGAACTGAGGGCTCCAAATGTAAAAAAGACTGATTGCAAAGGCTTGATACAAAAATATGAAGTAAAGCACTACTTTTTATACCATTTTCCTTTTGTAGAAAATAAAACACAAGTAGTTCTCAGCTTCTTTTCACTTTTTGCAAGCGTGGCTACCGAGTATTTTCAATCACATGTAGCTCGGTCTGTTTATTCTGATCAGCACTGACCTGGAACATTACTAGTACCCCAACTCTGGCTTCTCTCCACATCTAGCTGGTAGTACCACTGAGTTACCTTTATACCTTCTGGCGAAGATCAAGTGTAGTATAGGGGCTTCTCTGGTGGCTCAGTGCTAAGAATCTGCCTGCCAATGCAGGAGACTCAAAAGACGCAGGTTTGATCCCTGGGTCAGGAAGATCCCCCGGAGTAGGAAATGGCAACCTGCTCCAGTATTCTTGACTAGAAAAACTCCCCTGGACAGAAGAGCCTGGCAGGCTACAGTCACAAGAGCTGGACACAACTGAGCGACTGAGCACACACTTGTCTTTAACAGTTCATTAGTTGAAAACACCGTGAGCATTTCCTTCTCCATTCCACTGGGAGTGGACCTTGCTTGTGTTGCTGTTGCTGTTTGGACTTCAGGCCATTAACATTTGGTTCTAGAAACTAGGCTTCTATAACTCTCTAAGGATCCAGGTTTTATGGAATTTCCCTCTTCCGACAATTTCTGTATGTGTAGTTGTTCTCTAACTCTCTTGAGCTCATTTCTGTCTTATAATATTGGCTAAATGCAGTCCACTGCAAACAACATACATTTTTTTTTTTTTTTTTTTTTTTTTTTTTTTTTTATTTTTTTTAATTTTATTTTATTTTTATTTTTATTTTTTTTTTTTTTTTTTTTTTTTCAATTTTATTTTTTTTTTTTTTTATTTTTATTTTTTTTTTTTTTTAATTTTATTTTATTTTTAAACTTTACATAACTGTATTAGATTTGCCAAATATCAAAATGAATCCACCACAGGTATACATGTGTTCCCCATCCTGAACCCTCCTCCCTCCTCCCTCCCCATTCCATCCCTCTGGGTTGTCCCAGTGCACCAGCCCCAAGCATCCAGTATCGTGCATCGAACCTGGACTGGCAACTCATTTCATACATGATATTTACATGTTTCAATGCCATTCTCCCAAATCTTCCCACCCTCTCCCTCTCCCACAGAGTCCATAAGACTGTTCTATATATTTTGATCTTCTGTCTTCCAACCTTTTATATCACAGACTATACTTTTACCAAATGTTTTTCTATTTTATAGCGTGTATTTCCTACAATCTACTCGGCAAAGCTGTTTCTTGACCAGCATTTCATTGCAATGCCAGCACCACACATTTTCGTTTAGTCTCATTTCTTTAGCTTTTTATTGGGGTGGCCAAAATGTTTGTTCAAAAACCCAAACGAACGTTTTGGCTAACCCAATGTTACAGTAACATCAGCCTTAATCAAGTTATCAGTTTCTATTTCAGTCAGAGTGTATGAACTGCTGGAAAAAAGCCCCCCAGATCTCAGTGCACCCTAGTAACTCTGTACTTCTTGCTCCGTCATAGTGTTGGCTCAGTGGCGGATGGCTTGGGGCGAGGTGGGGCAGGGAAGGCATACCTCAGGGGTGTATTGTCCTGGGAGAAGAGGAGTGCCACGGGCAGTATAATAAGCCCTGACATCCTCTTCTGCAAAGATCTGTCCATCTCCCCCTGGTGTCTTCCCATGGAATTCTTCTGCCCCTTCGATTTTGGAAAGGGTCACGTGTCACTCTTTGATGATTTAATTCCCCCCTTCTGCAAATTGCTGTAAGTTGTACCTCCCGTAATGATAGTCTGGGTCACTTATCTTTTCCTCTCGTTTTTCTTTCTCATTTTTCATTTCTTGAATTTGTATACACCTCCCAATTAAATTTTTCTTTCTTTCTTGTTGTTATTTTCTGTTCCTTGACTCATCTTCCTGAGCCATTTTGCCTTTTTCCCCTTTATATTATAAGGATTCTTAAAATGACTGGTTTTCATATTGAAGAAGAAAAACTGAATAGAAACCCTGTGTTTGTTGGTGGCCTTATTTACAGACAGACTTCCCTCTGTGATGACCGGAAAAGAGCCATCGCTCTTAGATATGACAAATAGGTGGTCCTTTTGCTGGGACTGAAACTATCCCCCTTTTCCGTGTTCTTCCCCCAAATGTCTTTGGAGAATGGATCTGGCAGTTAACTAACTAACTATGGTGTCTTGCTTCTGCTTTGAGTGTTCCCAAGCACGTGTGCTCTATGTTTCAAGAGCGCTTATTGGCTACCTTCTGCTCGGCATGTTTCACACTGAGACCCACTCAGAGGCACTGTCCAGCACTGTTCTGATCATAGCAGCTTTACAATGAGAGTTAAAATCGAGTCCTGCGCATCTTCCAACTTCATTCAACAACCAATCCAACCTTTAAAGAAGTAACATGTGATAACGTATGTGCTTCAAGTTCCGTTTCAGATTTTTAACTTATGCTTTTATGGGAATTGGAGAGTTATGATTAGTTATCGGTCAGCCCCACCCTATTTCAATTTTAGTATGTACTGTACATATTCACAATAGCAGCTTTCAGGGGAAAAGTATGAATTTGAGAACCAATGTTTGTAAAGACATCACAGTCATATGCTCTAAAGTTGTCCTGGGACCAGTTTGACCTTGATCTTTAGTTAAATAGGTCAGTGCAGAGGAGGCTGCTTTCTAGGCGGTCCAGCCCCACATGACTCTGAGAACTCCCCTTCCGAGACCATCCCCAGGAATTAAACATTTTCCCTGCTCTTCAAGTTTGGCTACTCTGCCTGGTTGGCTTGGGAAAAAGAGGTCAGCACAGGAGTCGTTTATAAAACACATGATTTCCTTTGAAACTCACTGGGGGTCTGGGGCATGAACCTTCCGGGGTGGAGTTGCTAAGGCTGAAAACAAAAGTCTGCTTTTATAGCCCCCGGTGAATTGTTTACACAGCAATCACTTTAATGGGAGGACAATTTCACTTCCTGAGAACTACATTGCCTGGATAATATGAGTCAGAAAATTGGATGGAAAATGCATACAATTTTATTTCCCCGACATCACATCCTCCTTGAAAAGTTTCTCCCTTGAAACCTTTACTGGCTAATTTGTGAAGTGTATTTTGACTGGTACCTGGGTTTGGAGCCTATTAAGTGATTAAATAGCTAGCTTACATTTTAAGAAATTGAAAGATTTTGCATAATTTCATTCAGATTTGTAATCCAGTTAGATCAGGGTTTCTCAACCATGGCGGTATTGACATTTCAGCCTGGATAAGTCTTTGTAGGCAGGACGATCCTGTGCATTATAAGATGCTTAACAGCATCACTGGCTTCCAGCCAGTGGCACCCCTTTCCTCCCCAACCAGTCCTGATGTTCAGAAATGTCCCCCAGCGTTGCTAACTGTCCTTGATGGGTGGGCAGCAAAACCGCCCCCACCCCCGTTGAGACTGATTTAGATCTTAGTAGCTGAGTTACAACTTACATTTGCACAGAGTTAGTGACTTCAATTGGAAACAAAGTGTGTTAAACTAAAGATAAAAAATCATGTTTCAGAAAAATCGTGTCAAAATCAGCACAATGAAGGTGAGCCATAAAATGCACTGACATTTATACTAAATGATGTACTGAACTGTCCAATGCCATATACTCTCTTGAATGCTGCCATCTCTCTTTATAAGCATGGATGACATAAAAAATCAGTCACTGCCCATAAATGTCAAATTTATTTATGTCTGCAATTTATTTTTGCCATAAAATATTTACTTTTCTGTAACGACAAGTTTATTTTTCTGGATGTTGTCTATTTATGTTTTATGCTGAACTCAATCGACTTCTATAAAGCAGCTATTTGTGCAACCGTGTCAAAAATATTCAAGTCATTTTATTTTAGAATCACACATCATCTTCATATTCAGTGCTGCAATTTCATGCATTTCACTTACGGAATTTATTCTTCCAGTTATTTTGAAGTCATTTCATTCAGAAAACTAAGACTGTGGCATCCGGTCCCATCACTTCATGGCAAATAGTTGGGGAAACAGTGTAAGAATATTTTCTTGGGCTCCAAAATCACTGCAGATGGTGACTGCAGCCATGAAATTAAAAGACATTTGCTCCTTGGAAGAAAAGCTATGACCAACCTAGACAGTATATTAAAAAGCAGAGACATTACTTTGCCAACAAAGGTCCATCTAGTCAAAGCTATGATGTTTCCAGGAGTCATGTACGGATGTGAGAATTGGACTATAAAGAAAGCTGAGCGCCGAAGAACTGATGCTCTTGAACTGTGGTATTGCAGAAGATGTTTGAGAGTCCCTTGGACTGCAAGGACATCCAACCAGTCCATCCTAAAGGAGATCAGTCCTGAATATTCACTGGAAGGACTGATGCTAAAGCTGAAACTCCAAAACTTTGGCCACCTGATGTGAAGAACTGACTCATTTGAAAGGACCCTGATGTTGGGAAAAATTGAAGGTGGGAGGAGAGGGGATGACAGAGGATGAGATGGTTGGATGGCATCACCGACTCGATGGACATGAATTTGAGTAAACTCCTGCAGTTGGTGATGGACAGGAAGGCCTGGCATGCTGCAGTCCATGAGGTCACAAAGAGTCAGACATGACTGAGTGATTGAACTGAACGGATGGAATACCATTGGGATGCTGAAAGTCCATGAGCCCCTCTTCTTGTCAAAGTCAGCAAATCTTTCATCCCTACTCCCCTCTGCAGACGTTACCAATCACCTCACTAGCCTGCTTGATGGCTAGGCTCAGAGTCTGTCAGCCCCCAGGGCAGTAAACTGATTGCCAATTTGCTAAATTGGTCCTAGAGTCGAAACCCCTGCATCATTCTTATTATAATTCTCTATCTGCAGTTGACATTTGGTTTGACCTTGAGCCAACCTCACCCCTTGGCCTCGGCTTTGTCATCTATAAACTGCAAGGGAGCTCACTTTCCAATTCTCCCGTCATTAACTTAATGGGAAGAAGGAAGGTGGAAATATATAAAACTGAGGTTTCTTTCGATTCATAATTTTACCATGAAAAACGTATAATATTAGATAGTCTGTGAGAATTTGAATATTTCACTGGTCAACTGTGACATATATGTGAGAAGATGACATTAACCCAGGGCATCATAACTCTTCGGAAACATTTACAACAATTCTGTTTGTAAAGCAAGCTAGACTATCACCCAGAAATTATTCTTGGTAAATCAGGGATCCTGTAAGTTTAGGCCAACTAACCATAGACCAAAGTCTTTTTTTTTTAAAGGACACATTTTCCCCTAGCCTTCTTTTCTGAAAATTTCCAAGTCTTAGTAATTAACTCCAGCTTCCAATTACACTGTGTTTAGCACTCCCAGTTCACAGGAGAGCAATCAGAGCAAAATTCACTTAACATATGGAGCTGCAGCTGTTGCTAAAGAATGAGCCCACGGAGGCTCTGGTGCTTGCCCCCTAAGTCCCAGGTAAAGGGAATAAAATGCAAAGTTCAGGGGTTGCAATCACTTGCCAGTCATGCAGCAGTGTGGAAAGAACTACCATCGTTAGCAATCTGATGATATAATAAGCATTCTGTTTAGAGATGGCTAGGCTTCTGCAGGGAGGGGCAGGGCTGTGCGTATGAGCATGCGGTCATAGTGTTCTGAAGTACAGCTTCTGGAGACAGCTGTCTTGGTGGAGGCGCTAGGATGACCTTGTGTGACCTTGGGAATCTGTGGAACAGCCATGTGCCTTGTTTCTACTCGTGCCAAAAGGCGATGTCACCTATGACACGGTGTGCTGGTTGTGGCTAATTTTGACAACACATGCTCAACTCTTAGGACACTCTGTCAACTAGTCACGGTTTACCAAATCTTCACTATTATTGCTGACAAAGAAATTGTTCCAGGTTGTTAGGTGTCCCCCGCTGTGGACTGAGGCCTCCTGGCCCACAGCCATGACATCTTAGAAACGAATTCCATGATTTTGTGTTTCTCCAAGGCCACCTGTTTCACTTGGGCATCTGCATCAGCGCTGTCAGGGCCGTGCACACGTGTGGACCTAACTTTTTTCCCGACTTACGAAGCAACTGCAAGGTTGAGGGGCTTCCCAGGTGGCCCTAGTGATAAAGAACCCGTCTGCCAATGCAGGAGACACAAGACATGGGTTAGATCCCCGGGTTGGGAAGATCCCCCAGAGCAGGATATGGCAACTCCCTCCAGTATTCTTGCCTGGAGGTTCCCCATGGACAGAGGAGCCTGCTGGGCTACAGTCCATGGGGTCGCAAGGAGTTGGACACGGCTGAGTGACTGAGCATGCGCACATGCAAGGTTGAGAGTTTCTGTCCCTTGGATCTGACGGTGGCACAGACCAGTCACTGGCTCCCTCCAGATCGGTCTGGAAGGCTGGGTCTCGGGCATTCAGATCCGAGAACCTGTGCTCTCCATTTCCCTCCATTCAGCCCTGGCAGGTACCACGCCAGGGTACTGATGATGGGGAGCAGAAAGGACACTGTGCAACCCACCCCCCCCTCCCCCAGCAATACACTGCTGCTGTTTACTTGACATGCTCACCTGAGCCTCGCCCTCCTCCCAGGATCAGGAGCTCCACAAGATGGCCTTTCCTGGTTATTCCACTATATGACCGACACCCTTCTGCAAAAGAACAGCTGGGTTCTGATCCACTGCTGCTAGGCACAACTCAGGAAGGTTCCAATAATGTCTGATCTCTGGGACAAGTCCTTAGCTGCCACACTCGTCTTCAGGTGGCCCACCCTGGGGGTTGCTATAGGTCCTGTGTCACCGTGGGAAGGGCAGGGGTCCTAGTTTACAAGCAGGAGGCTAAGCCACGGCCACCCCGATCCCCAGGCTCACACCAGACCAGGGCGACCGAACCACGCTCTCTGGCAGCGATGCAGTGCATGGGGACTATTTCAACCTCCCCAGGTACCACCGATGAGCAGCCAAGACCTTAGCGTTGATAGCCTTGTTATCCAAAGTGAGACTCCAGTGGCCCCAGGGTGACTGAATCAGAAGCTGCAGGTCAACATGATCCCTTGGTGATCTGTGTGCACATGAAGGTCTGAGACACTCTGGTTCAGAAACCGCACTGCAGTTTGGCAGGTCTAGGCCTGCCCTCATGTTCAATCGCCTGGACAGCATTAAACATCCATTTTCCTTATGTGCAGCTCTTCTGGGAGCCATACAGAAAGAAGACGTGATGCTTAGGATGGAGATCTGCATTCCTTCTTCATAAATCTACTATTATTTAATAGCTTTTACACACTGTATTCACCACTTACTCCCAGGTGGTGCTAGTGGTAAAGAACCCTCCTGCCCATGAAGGAGACATAAGAGACTCAGGTTTGATCCCTGGGTCAGGAAGATCCTCTGGAGAAGGGAATGGCAACCCACTCCAGTATTCTCGCCTGGAGAATCCCATGGACAGGGGAGCCGGGCAGGCTACAGGCCATGGGGTCGCAAAGAGTCAGACCCGACTGAGCAACTAGACAACAACAGCGTGTGTCTGTCAGCCCCAATCCCCCCCACCCAACCCCGCCATTCAACCTGGGAATCCATACCTTTGTTTTCGGCCTCTGTGTCTCTATTTCTGCTTTGCAAATCAGATCGTCTATATTTATTAGATGGTGTGATCACTGGCCTAGAGCCAGACATCCTGGAATGTGAAGTCAAATGGGCCTTAGAAAGCATCACAACGAAAAAGCTAGTGGAGGTGATGGAATTCCAGTTGAGCTGTTTCAAATCCTAAAAGATGATGCTGTGAAAGTGCTGCACTCAATATGCCAGCAAATTTGGAAAACTCAGCAGTGGCCACAGGACTGGAAAAGGTCACTTTGCATTCCAATCCCAAAGAAAGGCAATGCCAAAGAATGCTCAAACTACTGCACAATTGCACTCATCTCACACGCTAGTAAAGTAATGCTCAAAATTCTCCAAGCCAGGCTTCAGCAATATTTGAATCATGAACTTCCAGATGTTCAAGCTGGTTTTAGAAAAGGCAGAGGAACCAGAGATCAAATTGCCAACATCTGCTGGATCATGGAAAAAGCAAGAGAGTTCCAGACAAACATCTATTTCTGCTTCATTGACTATGCCAAAGCCTTTGACTGTGTGGATCACAATAAACTGTGGAAAATTCTGAAAGAGATGGGAATACCAGAGCACCTGACCTGCCTCTTGAGAAACCTGTATGCAGGTCAAAGGAGTACATCAAGGCTGTATATTGTCACCCTGTTTATTTAACTTATATGCAGAGTACATCATGAGAAACACTGGGCTGGAAGAAGCACAAGCTGGAATCAAGATTGCTGGGAGAAATATCAATAACCTCAGATATGCAGATGACACCACCCTTATGGCTGAAAGAGAAAAGGAAATAAAGAGTCTCTTGATAAAAGTGAAAGAGGAGAGTGAAAAAGTTGGCTTAAAGCTCAACATTCAGAAAACTAAGATCATGGCATCTGGTCCCATCACTTCATGGCAAATAGATGGGTAAACAGTGTCAGACTTTATTTTTTGGGCTCCAAAATCACTGCAGATGGTGACTGCAGCCATGAAATTAAAAGACGCTTACTCCTTGGAAGGAAAGTTATGACCAACCTAGACAGCATATTAAAAAGCAGAGATGTTACTTTGCCAATAAAGGTCCATCTAGTCAAGGCTATGGTTTTTCCAGTGGTCATGTATGGATGTGAGAGTTGGACTGTGAAGAAAGCTGAGCACTGAAGAATTGATGCTTTTGAACTGTGGTGATGGAGAAGACTCTTGAGAGTCCCTTGGACTGCAAGGAGATCCAACCAGTCCATCCTAAAGATCAGTCCTGGGTGTTCATTGGAAGGACTGATGCTGAAGCTGAAACTCCAATACTTTGCCCACCTCATGCATAGAGTTGACTCATTGGAAAAGACTCTGATGCTGGGAGGGATTGGGGCAGGAGGAGAAGGGGATGACAGAGGATGAGATGGCTGGATGGCATCATGGACTGGATGGACATGAGTTTGGGTAAACTCCGGGAGCTGGTGATGGACAGAGAGGCCTGGCATGCTGCGATTCATGGGGTCCCAAAGAGTAGGACATGACTGAGTGACTGAACTGAACTGAACTGGTATTTTCTAGCATTTCTTGTGAACCTTCGATGATCTGAACGTGAAGTCTAAGGAAAGAATACCACTGCCTGTTTCCTTATAAGATCCTAAAATATTTGTAGGGATTGGAAATCCCTTTCCGAACTGGCTGCTCTCCTTGTTCATTTCTACTTCCAGCCCCAGTAAACTACTTTGAGATCCCAGACTCTCCTGTATTTGCTCACATTTTTGTCTTGGTAGATGATGGTCCCTTAGGCTTGGAGGTCCTGGGCAACTTGTCGGTTGCAAATCTCTGCTCAGGTGCTGCTCTCTCTAGGGAGTCTTTCTAGGTGGCCTCAAGCGGATCCCAAAATTTCATATTTACAACTGTGCAGATTTTTGTATTTACCTCTAGTAAGTGCAGTGCTAAGTCACTTCAGTCATGTCCGACTCTGTGTGACCCCATGGACTGTAGCCCACCAGACTCCTCTGTCCATGGGATTCTCCAGGCAAGAATACTAAAGTGGATTGCCATTCCCTTCTCCAACGTAGGCAAATGCTCTACTATAAAGTATTTTTTTCCCATATCTCTCTGTCTGCTGGTCTGTAGGCTCCTGTGAACAGGAACCATATCCACTTATCTCTGTATTTCCAGTAGTAGCTAAAACAAAACAGAGCTCAATGAACATTTGTTATATGAATGCATGAATTCTTTCTTACCTTGACTGACGGATTCACTTTAAGATATATTGATGTCCCCAAATGTTACTGAAATATTTATTATAGTATTTCTGATTCGCCTGTATACCCTGAAAATTATGTGCAAGTTTATAAAAAATAAACCATCTCTTGTGCTTAAGATAAAAACTGCAGATAAAAACTGAATAAAACATTATATGTTCAGAACATACCTTATATTTTAAATCCTTAACTTATATAAATCAATACATAGCTGATGAAACCATTTTCTCATGAATTTTTCATGTGAAAAGATGAAAAGTGTACCTTCCTTAGCATTTCCATTTTTCATTTAACTTAAAGATCTTCCAGTACAATAATGAGATATAAATTAACACATGTGTAAGCTATGTAAGAGTTAGTGCTAAAAATATTGAGAATTAAATATAAAAATAAATAATAGTCTAAAGTACGTTAAACAGTATTTAAGGTATTTAAAAAGTATTTAAGTTTTTTCTGTGGATGAATACAAATATCTGGTTAGTGGCAACAGTGTAACAGGAGAGTAGGAAATGCATTATCTCAGCATCCCACCCAGAACCATTGAGAGCGCTGACTAACTTCTGTTGTGATCTGGTTTCCACAACATCCCACAAAGGGATGGGCACAGCTGATCACTGGGAAAGCCAAGTATCCCATATACCTAGCTGTTGCTGTTGTTGAGTCGCTCAGCTGTGTCCGACCCTTTGAGACCACATGGACTGTAACTTGTCTGGCTTCTCTGTCCAAGGGAGTCTTTAGGCAAGAACACTGGAGAGGGTTGCATTTCCTTCTCCAGGGGATCTTCCTGACCCAGGGATTGAACCTGAGTCTCCTGCACTGGCAGATGGATTCTTTATCACTGAGTCACCAGGGAAGCCCAGAAATACCATAAAGCCCTCAGAATACCTACTAAGATCATTAACTGTACAAATACTAAGGATAAAACTAGATCTTTATCTCAACCACATGTGCACACACATACATACACATGCTTTCATTTAGATTAAGATTTGTGATACAAAATAAACTCTATAAATAGAAGAACATGGAGGATATATGTCACGGTTGTTGCAGCGCCTATTAAGTAAAGCACATATGCATACAAAACTAAATACTGAAGATTAATAAAGTCGGTCTAATTAAAATTAGAGATTCAAACTGCTACCAACACACAACACAAATAGAGTGAAAACAAACTACAAATTGGAAGCGAATATCTGTAATCTATAGAACATTTGGACAGCAAGGAGATCAAACCAGTCAGTCCTAAAAGAACTCAACCCTGAATATTTGTTGGATGGACAAGTGTTGAAGCTGAAGCTTCAATACTTCGGCCATCTGACTCGAAGAGCCAACTCATTAGAAAAGACCCTGATGCTGGGAAAGATTGAAGGCAGGAGGAGAAGGGGGTGACAGAGGATGAGATGGTTGGATGGCATCACTGACTCAATGGACATGAGTTTGAGCAAACTCCGGGAGAAGGTAAAGGACAGAGAGCTTGGCATGCTGTAGTCCCTGGGGTCACAAAGAGTTGGACACGACTGAGCAACTGAGCAACAACAGCCTGTAACACATATTCCTGTTGTGTGCCTGTGTGCTCAGTCACCTCTGACTCTTTGCAACCCCTGGACTGTAGCCCTCCATGCTCCTCTGTCCATGGGATTTCCCAGGCAAGAATACTGGAGTGGGCTGCCATTTTCCTTCTCTAGAAGAGCTTCCCGACCAGGCATCAAACCTCCATTTCCTGCGTCTCCTGCATTGGCAGGAGGCTTCTTCACCACTGAGCCACCTGGGCAGCCCCCATACACCCAGTAGATGTAACATAAATTCACACTTTATGTAAGTGTGAGTTTCAGTGACGTCAGCATGCTGGGACATGTTAGCCTCTTATTGTCAGCCATCGACTCCCCAGACCTGCAAAAAGGGGCACCAGACCCGGAACTGGGTGTTTACACTGTTAGTTTCCCTCTAGTGATCCTTCCCTTGTGGGGTGACCGAAGAATCTGTCACTCGTGAAGCCCAATTTCTCCCACAAAACTTTTCTTTTAAAGGAAACAACTCTAATGAGCAGATTACTGCAGAGTTTTTATTGAGCAATCAAAATAATGAAAGTAAAATTGAGCAACCAAAATTAAATCAAAATTTCCCCATCATTTTAACTCATTACCATCTCTCCACATTCCAGAAGATATTAGCTTGCAGTGGTTGTTTTCTTCTTCTTTTAAACTTGGATATTAATAATGAATTATATCATGCATTAAATAGATATTTTACAACTGAATAGTTTGGCTTTTAGAAAGGCAATTCAATTCAAATGTGTTTATGTAGAATAATGGCTTTATTTAAATTAATGGGGAGAAATCCTTTTATATGTTTTGAAAATATAATTTAAACCCGTACATCATAAAACTCATGTGTTGGCTTATTATAATCATTGAAAATGAATTTAAATGTAACATTAACTTTAAAAAACTTATAGTTTTAATGCATAATTCTTTAAGAGTTAAAATTACTATCCACCTGGGAAGCCCTCAGTTGCAGCATGTGGGGTCTAGTTCCCTGACCAGGGATGGAACCTGGGCCCCCTGCATTGGGTGTGCAGCCTCTTAGCTACTGGACCACCGCAAATCTCGTGTTTCTTCTCCTCCAATGGGGGATGAACAAGCTTCAACACCTGAGACAGCATCGCTCTCAGAGAAGCCCCCTTGACCGTGAAAAGCAATTTGTTCTGTTTGGTGTTTATGTAAGAGCAGTTTTATGCAGACTACTAAAATTACTGTGAGGCTTATTTGAAAAAATTAACTTCTTTTTAAGACATTGGCATACACATTCTTTTGAAAGATGGCTGGCTGACAAGATTCCCTGATATTCTGTTTAGCAGAACTTACTTATTAAATGTGCACACTCTATGTAACACACACAAATTCACACCATGTTACATGCAACTCAGTGAAGGGTATTGAATAGATAGTGCTAAGTTTTGGATAATTAGAATAGTCAGTGAGCTGAGAAATTAGAATAGATCACTGTGAGCTGAGTCCCATATTTTCACTTGTATGCCAGTGAAACAAAAAGCTAGTCAGAATGACTCAAAATATCCTGGGAGTGGTTTGGGGAGCTTGGTTTTCTGAAATAGATTAGAGACATATTAAAATAGTGAAAAGAGTTAAAATTACTATCCAAAATTGCAAAACTAAGATGTGACACTTGGCTGAATATAAAATAAGCCCAAGATCCAGCCTTTCATATCTCCGTGAATTTTACCCTGTTTATTGCCACCTCTGAGTCCATTTCTTCTCCTTTATTTTTTGATATTTTTATTTTTTAATATACTTATTTGGCTGTGTTGGGTATTAGTTGTAGCATACAGGACCTTCATTGGGGTGTGCAGGATCTTTTTAGTTTCGGCATGCATGCATACTAAGTCGCTTCAGTTGTGTCAGACTCTCTGTGGCCCTATGGACTGTAGCTCGTCAAGCCCCTCTGTCCATAGGGTTCTCCAGGTAAGAATACTGGAGAGGGTTTCCACGCCCTCCTCCAGGGGATCTTCCAGGCCCAGGGATTGAGCCTGCGTCTCTTACATCTCCTGCTTTGGCAAGCAGCTTCTTTACTTCTAGTGCCACCTGGGAAGCCCTCAGTTGCAGCATGTGGGGTCTAGTTCCCTGACCAGGGATGGAACCTGGGCCCCCTGCATTGGGTGTGCAGCCTCTTAGCTACTGGACCACCGCAAGTCTCGTGTTTCTTCTCCTCCAAAGGGGGATGAACAAGCTTCAACACCTGAAACAGCATCGCTCTCAGAGAAGCCCCCTTGATCGCCAAGGGTGAGGAAGATCCCGCCACCCCCTGCCCTGTGCCTCTCCGAGTTCCGTTACTTGCGCTTGAAATTATGGCGGGAATCTGGCACCTTTTCTAGCTCCCATTCTACGCACACACATGCACAGAGCAAATAATATCCACAAAGAAGAATTACAAAACATGTAAGAGCAGAAAAAAAAATAGAAGAATAAATTTAAAGTGAAGATATAAATGTTCTCATCATCACTCCAGAGATTACACTCTCCTATCTATATAGGCGATAGAAAGATGATGTCAATGACTAAATGACAGTCAACAGTACAGAAGATGGTGACCACGTGGAGCCTACGGGACCCGCCCCAGAGGGAAACTAGAGGCTAGACCAGGATTGTTGATGAGGAAGAATATGGCCTCCAGGAAGCCTAGTCAGAGTTTTTCAATAAAACTGAATCTCTGCATTTTTATATGGGAGTCATTCCAATGATTGCAGAACCGTGTGTGCCAAAAAAACATGCCTGTGGGCCATATGCGGCCCAGGAGAGTCAATATATAACCTTATTCATGTGCCTAATAAGGATGCATTAAATAATTATACCTGGGGTATCAGAAATGCAAAGGCTTAATTACCATAAACATAATATTTACCCCCAGATTTTGTCAGAACAAAGAGACAAAACACAAGCAAGTAAACCAAAAATATGCACACACATATATGTATTTATACATGTATGCTGCTGCTAAGTCGCATCAGTCGTGTCCAACTCTGTGCGACCCCATAGATGGCAGCCCACCAGGCTCCCCCTTCCCTGGGATTCTCCAGGCAAGAACACTGGAGTGGGTTGCCATTTCCTTCTCCAATGCATGAAAGTGAAAAGTAAAAGTGAAGTCACTCAGTCGTGTCCGACCCTCAGTGACCCCATGGACTGCAGCCTACCGGGCTCCTCTGTCCATGGGATTTTCCAGGCAAGAGTACTGGAGTGGGGTGCCATTGCCTTCTCCATGTATAAACACGCACATATACAGAAACATAAAATTAGGTCATAATCAATTAAGGTCATCTTGGAAGGGAGTTTAAAGAGAAGTTCCTAAAATGTCCAGACTAAAAGTCACCCCAAAGGGCTTCTCTGATAGCTCAGTTGGTAAAGAATCCACCTGCAACGCAGGAGAACCCAGTTTGACTTCTGAGTTGGGAAGATCCACAGGAGAGGGATAGGTTACCCACTCCAGTGTTCTGGCCTGGAAAATTCCATGGACTGTTTAGCCCATGGGGTCACAAAGAGTCAGACGTGACTGAGCAACTTTCACTTTCACTTTTCACAAAGGAATGAGAGTCAGAAAAGAATTGGGTTTTCACAGTTTTAACCACAAAATTTCAAGTTCAAGGACTAACACCTTCACAATTATACATAAGAACAATTTTTAATTTAGAATGTTGTTGCAGAAAGAATTTCAGTAAAACAAAATTTAAAAGTAAGAGATTTTTTTTAAAGGACTCAGAAAGTTTATCCCTACTAATCTTTACTTTAGAATGTGTTCTTTGAAAATAAGGGATCAATGCCCAAAGTGGAATCAGTAACTATTGAAGCAATAGTAATCCCTTTTAGAGTAATGATGAAGGAACATAAAACAGTAAGAGACAGGTAGACACAGGAAAGAAAAACAGGAGACTCAAGAACTTAAGAGGTCTGCAAGAGTAAGTGACGCTGAAAAAAAGGATGCAGAGTTTTGATACTCTATTTTAGAATTTATAACGTACAGCTAATAAAACAATAAAAGCAGATGATACAAGGAAGAAAAAGTAACCATTCATGACATATATAGTTTTCATAGTAATTAGAGACAGTTCTGGAGAAACAAACTAATGAGCTAAAGATGAAAACTACCTCTTTGGATAATAGACAAAAAGATGGATAAATGATAGCTTAATGGATGGATGGACAAAAATAGATACAGTGGCATGATTCAAAGTTAGAGAAGCTTTGGAGAAAGAAAACAGGTGAGCGTAACAATTATTTAAATATAGGAATAAGATAATACCTGTGAAAACTGTGGTTTTGAATTAAAAAAATTACAGTTACAAACTTTAATAAAGCAATAAAGTTATAAAAGTAAGTATAGCTTCATGGAGTTTTTATATAGAAAGAAACATTTTAATTTCTACAAGGAAATCGATCAATAGTGTCTGATATTAAAGCATAGTTTTAAAAAGCCAAGAGGAGAAGGACTCCAAGTTTTTTAATATTTTTGTCATATTGTTTGCATATCCTTAATAGGATATATTATAAATCCATATCTCTGTGGTAAAGAAAGATTTATTTGACATTCAAAAGTGACATTTTTTAGTTTCACTCTTTTCCTTCTGTTAAATCCAAGTTATATTAAATTTTACACCTTTTATTTAAAAGCAGCATTTTTATTAATAAATTTATTAGCAAAAAAATCCTGGCTAGATATTGCCTGATATGTGGTTTCACTACTGAGGGATTTCTACACGGGAAAGTCATTCCACTGCTGCCATGTCATTCATTTGATTAGTATTGACCCCTTTCATTTCATGGAACTTATTTCTGAAGTAAACTCAATTCCAGGCCATGAACCAAGGGGTAGAGGATTGAGATCAGTGGAGAAATAAATCCAGACAGAATGAAGAGACGCAACCAAAGCAAAAACAACACCCATTTGTGGATGTGACTGGTGATAGAAGCAAAGTCTGATGCTGTAAAGAGTAATACTGTGTAGGAACCTGGAATGTTAGCTCCATGAATCAAGGCAAATTGGAAGTGGTCAAACACGAGATGGCAAGAATGAACGTCAACATTCTAGGAATCAGTGAACTAAAATGGACTGGAATGGGTGAATTTAACTCAGATGACCATTATATCTACTTCTGTGGGCAAGAATCCTGAGGAAGAAATGGAGTAGCCATCATAGTCAACAAAAGGGTCCGAAATGCAGTACTTGGATGCAGTACCAAAAATGACAGAATGATCTCTGTTTGTTTCCAAGGCAAACCATTCAATATCACAGTAATCCAAGTCTATGCCCTGACCAGTAATGCTGAAGAAGCTGAGGCTGAACAGTTCTATGAAGACCTACAAGAACTTCTAGAACTAATACCCCAAAAAGATGTCCTTTTCATTATAGGGGACTGGAATGCCAAAGTAGGAAGTCAAGAAACACCTGGAGTAATAGGCAAATTTGGCCCTGGAGTACAGAATGAAGCAGTTCAGTTCAGTTGTTCAGCTGCATCTGACTCTTTGCAACCCCATGGACTGCAGCACACCAGGGCCTCCCTGTCCATCCCCAACTCCTGGAGTTTACTCAAATTCATGTCCATTGAGTCCGTGATGCCATCCAAATATCTCATAATCTGTTGTTCCCTTCTCCTCTTGCCCTCAATTGTTCCCAGCATCAGAATCTTTTCCAATGAGTCGGCTCTTTGCATCGGGTGGCCAATGTGTTGGAGTTTTAGCTTCAGAATCAGACCTTCCAATGAATATTCAAGACTGATTTCCTTTAGGATGGACTGGTTGGATCTTGTTGCAGTCTAAGGGACTCTCAAGAGTCTTCTCCAACACCACAGTTCAAAAGCATCAGCTGTTCAGCGCTCAGCTTTCTTTATAGTCCAACTCATATCCATACATGACTACTGGAAAAACCATAGCTTTGACTAGACAGACTTTTGTTGGCAAAGTATTGTCTCTGCTTTTTAATGTGTTGTCTACTTTGGCCATAACTTTTCATCCAAGGAGCACGTGTCTTTTAATTTCATGGCTGCAGTCACCATCTGCAGTGATTTTGGAGCCCAAGAAAATAAAGTCTGTCATTGTTTCCATTGTTTCCCCATCTATTTGCCATGAAGTGATGGGACTGGATGCCACGATCTTAGTTTTCTGAATGTTGAGTTTTAAGCCAACTTTTTCACTCTCCTCTTTCACTTTCATCAAGAGGCTCTTTAGTTCTTCTTTGCTTTTTGCCATAAGGGTGGTATCATCTGCTTATCTGAGGTTATTGATATTTCTCCCCACAATCTTGATTCCAGTTTGCACTTCCTCCAGCCCAGCGTTTCTCATGATGTACTCTGCATATAAGTTAAATAAGCAGGGTGACAATATACAGCCTTGGCGTACACCTTTTCTTATTTAGAACCAGTCTGTTTTTCCATGTCTAGTTCTAACTCTTGCTTCCTGACCTGTATACAGATTTCTCAAGAGGCAGGTCAGGTGGTCTGGAAAATGAAGCAGGGCAAAGGCTAATAGACTTTTGCCAAGAGAACACATTGGTCATAGCAAACACCCTCATCCAATAACATAAGAGAAGACTCTACAGATGGACATCACCAGATGGTCAATACTGAAATCAGATTGATTATATTCTTTGCAGCCAAAGATGGAGAAGCTCTATACAGTCAGCAAAAACAAGACTGGGAGCTGACTGTGGCTCAGATCATGAACTCCTTATGGCTAAATTCAGACTTAAATTGAAGAAAGTAGGGAAAACCACTAGACCATTCAGGTATGACCTAAGTCAAATCCCTTATGATTATACAGTGAAAGTGAGAAATAGATTCAAGGGATTAGATCTGATAGACAGAGTGCCTGATGAACTACGGACGGAGGTTCATGACATTGTACAGGAGACAGGGATCAAGACCATCCCCATGGAAAAGAAATGCAAAAAAGCAAAATGACTATCTGAGGAGGCCTTACAATAGCTGAGAAAAGAAGAGAAGCAAAAAGCAAAGGAGAAAAGGAAAGATATACCCATTTGAATGCAGCGTTCCAAAGAATAGCAAGGAGAGAGAAGAAAGCCTTCTTCAGTTGTCACTGCAAAGAAATAGAGGAAAATAATAGAATGGGAAAGACTAGAGGTCTCTTCAATAAAATTAGAGATTCTAAGGGAATCTCTCATGCAAAGATGGGCACAATAAAGGACAGAAGTGGTATGGACCTAACAGAAGCAGAAGACAGTAAGAAGAGGTGGCAAGAATACACAGAACTATACAAAAAAGATCTTCACAGCACAGCCCAGATAATCACGATGGTGTGATCACTCACCTAGAGCCAGACATCCTGGAATGCAAAGTCGAGTGGGCCTTAGGTAGCATCACTACGAACAAAGCTAGTGGAGGTGATGGAATTCCAGTTGAGCTATTTCAAATCCTAAGAGATGATGCTGTGAAAGTGCTGCGATTAACATGCCAGCAAATTTGGAAAACTCAGCAGTGGCCACAGGACTGGAAAAGGTCAGTTTGCTTTCCAATCCCAAAGAAAGGCAATGTCAAAGAATGCTCAAACTACCGCACAATTGTACTCATCTCACATGCTAGTGAAGTAATGCTCAAAATTCTCTAAGACAGGCTTCAACAGTACATGAACCATGAACTTCCAGATGTTCAAGGTGGTTTTAGAAAAGGCAGAGGAACCAGAGATCAAATTGCCAACATCCATTGGATCATCAAAAAAGCAAGAGAGTTCCAGAAAAACATTTATTTCTGCTTTATTGACGACGCCAAAGCCTTTGACTGTGTGGATCACAATAAACTGTGGAAAATTCTGAAAGAGATGGGAATACCAGACCACCTGACCTGCCACTTGAGAAACCTGTATGCAGGTCAGGAAGCAACAGTTAGAACTGGACATGGAACAACAGACTGGTTCCAAATACAGAAAGGAGTACATCAAGGCTGTATATTGTCACCCTGCTTATTTAACTTATATGCAGAGTACATTATGAGAAACGCTGGACTGGATGCAGCACAAGCTGGAATCACGATTGCTGGGAAAACTATCAATAACCTCAGATATGTAGATGACACCACCCTTATGGCAGAAAGTGAAGAAGAACTAAAGAGCCTCTTGATGAAAGTGAAAGAGGAGAGTGAAAAAGCTGGCTTAAAGTTCAACGTTCAGAAAACTAAGATCATGGCATCCGGTTCCATCACTTCATGGCAAATAGATGGGGGAACAGTGGCAGACTTTATTTTCTTGGGCTCTAAAATCACTGCAGATGGTGATTGCAGCCATGAATTTAAAAGATGCTTGCTTCTTGGAAGAAAAGATATGACCAACCTAGACAGCATATTAAAAAGCAAAGACTTTACATGCCAACAAAGGTCCGTCTAGTCAAGGCTATGGTTTTTCCAGTAGTCATGTATGGATGTAAGAGTTGGGCTATAAAGAAAGCTAAGCACCGAAGAACTGATGCTTTTGAACTGTGGTGTTGGGGAAGACTCTTGAGAGTTCCTTGGATGGCAAAGAGATCCAACTAGTCCATCCTAAATGAGATCAGTCCTGGGTGTTCATTGGAAGGACTGATGTTGAAGCTGAAACTCTAATACTTTGGCCACCTGATACGAAGAACTGATTCATTTGAAAAGACCCTGATGCTGGGAAAGATTGAGGGCAGGAGAAGAAGGGGACGACAGAGGATGAAATAGTTGGATGGCATCACTGGCTGGATGGACTTGAGTGTGAGTAAACTCTGGATGTTGGTGATGGACAGGGTAGCCTGGCGTGCTGCAGTCCATGGGGTCACAAAGACTCAGACATGAACAACAAAGTTATTCAGTTATACATATACATGGACCTATTCTTTTTCAAATTGTTCTCCCTTCTAGGTTATTACAGAATATTGAGTCGAGTCCCCTGTGCTATACAGTGGATCCTTGTTGATTGCTAATATATTTTATATATAGTGCACATGGAAGGACCTCGAGATCATCATACCAAGTGAAGAAAGTCAGACAGGGAAAGGGAAAACCATATGATATAACTTTTTTATATATGTGGAATCTAAAAAAAAATAAAAAAGATACAAAGGAATTTACCTACACAACAGAAATGGACTGTCAGACTAAGAAAACAATGATATGGTTATCAAAGGGGAAAGTTTGGCATGGGGCAGCGGGGGCACAGTGGGATAAATTAGGACTTTGGGATTAACATGTACACACCAGTACATCACATTCTTATTTGATTTTTATGACATCACCATATTTTTTCCTATGACTCTTCTTCACTCGACCAATTAATTGATTTAGCAATGTGAAAACCTAATTTCCAGTTTTAAGGTGTTCATAAAGCTTCAGTCATCTAATGAAGCATTCTGATTTAAAATGCTGACTACCAGCAATAGGTCAGTTAAACAGATCAATGGCAGACCTGACTTTATTTTTATTGTATAATATTTTTTAAATTTTATTTTATTTTTTAACTTTACATTATTGTATTGGTTTTGCCATATATCAACATGACTCTAAAACTATGATAGTTAGCTGCTTGGCATGGTGATAAGCACTAATCCAATTGCTTTACTGATCTCTGGCTTTTAAATTTGTTATATTAATATCCTGCTTTCCTGGATATTTCCTGGTGTTTTCTGAGGACATAGAAAATTCTAGATCAATTTAGCTTTATTTTTCTAGGATGTGTTGATCCTACATCTTCTAAAATGAAGGGCAATAATACGTCTGAGATTTTTTTTTTTAAACAAGTTTAACTAGATGAGGAATTAAGTTTTCAGTAGTCAAAAGTCCAGGACAGACTTTGTCTAATTGGTGGCCATTTGCTTTAGTGGTGAAAAAAATTCTAGAGATGTAAACTGTTATGCCCTGGAGCCAAGAAGAAAAGAGAGCCAAACATAAATGGATTCCACTTTAATAAAATTACTTTTACAGTTTCTATGTTCCCTTTCAACTAGAAAGTTACACATTCACATATATAGATGTTTAGGTGTTTTCGGAGGTCAAAAAAGCACGTTATTCTATAATTTTAGGTAAATACAACAATGACAAAGAACCTAAAGTCACAAAGACACGGATTCCCTGCTTCCTGTCCAATTATGTTTTGTTTTTGGTTCAGTCACTAAGTCATGTCTGATTGTTTGCAACTTCCATGAACTGCAGCCAGGCTTCCCTGTCCTCAGCTATCTCCCAGAGTCTTCTCAAACCCATGTCCATTGAGTTGGTGATGCCATTCAACCATCCTCTATCACCCGCATCTCATCCTGCCTTCAATCTCTTCCAGCATTGGGGTCTTTTCCAATGAGCTGGCTCTTCACAACAGGTAGCCAAAATATTGGAGCTTCAGCTTCAGCTTCAGCATCAGTCCTTTCAGTGAATATTCAGTGTTAATTTCCTTTCGGATTGACTGGTTTGATCTCCTTGCTGTCCAAGGGACTCTCAAGAGTCTTCTCTAGCATCACAATTTCAAAACAATTCTCTTTAATTCTATTAAAAGTATCACATTGGTCGGTAGAAATGCCATCAGTTGTAAC
Source organism: Bubalus kerabau (assembly GCF_029407905.1). Lineage (NCBI taxonomy): Eukaryota > Metazoa > Chordata > Mammalia > Artiodactyla > Bovidae > Bubalus > Bubalus kerabau. The sequence goes on from NC_073635.1 coordinate 87,767,312, forward strand.
CTTTATAGCAAATGAAATATTGACAAATTTGACTCCATAACAACTTACTACTTGTGTATTGAAAGTAAGATCAGAAACAAAGCAGAGACAAAGCTGCCAGAAATGACAATATGGCCAATCAGGAAAGCCATACATTAACTCTATAAAATGCTGGATAATTCTTTCAGACATTTTTTTTTAATAAATGCATGCTTAAGCACCAAGCAAGTACTAAAGCTCTCAAATATTAAAATTGTCAAGACCAAGTATACAGAAATATGAGCCAGCAGCTTGTTTTGGAAAAAGCACACCCCAAATACATTCCCTCAAATTCATCTGTAACCACAGGCTGTCTCTCCTGTGTCAATAGGGGCTGGATTCACATCACCTGTGTGCTTTAAATATTTTTTTGTGAGTGGTTTTTATACCTGATTGGGGAAGATCCCCTGAAGAAGGAAATGGTAACCCACTCCAGTACTCTTGCCTGGAGAATCCCATGGACAGAGGAGCCTGGTGGGCTACGGTTCATGGGGTCACAAAGAGTCAGACATGACTGAGCATTTGAGCACCAAATTGTGCTAACATTGTGGAGGCTGATTTGGTAAAAGCAACCAAAAATTTTTGTAAAGTATGTATCTCTTGAGCCAGGAATTCCATCCACTTCTAGATTCAACTATATGCCTATCAATAAAGATGTGAAACTACAGATTAAAGAACAATCATTTTACACAATAATAAATACTGGGTAGCTAATCAATTAGAAGGAGACTGGTGGGTGGTCAAGAAATATGGCCAAGGAGCCATATTAACCAAGTATACTGCTAAGTCACTTCAGTCGTGTCCGACTCTGTGTGACCCCATAGACGGCCTCCCACCAGGCTCCCCCGTCCCTGGGATTCTCCAGGCAAGAACACTGGAGAGGGTTGCCATTTCCTTCTCCAATGCAGGAAAGTGAAAAGTGAAAGTGAAGTCGCTCAGTCGTATCCGACTCATAGCGACCCCATGGACTGCAGCCCACCAGGCTCCTCCGTCCATGGGATTTTCCAGGCAGGAGTACTGGAGTGGGGTGCCATTGCCTTCTCCAAACCAAGTATAGAGTGATATTATTAATAAGTGCACATGTATTCCCATGCAAATAAATAAATTTAGAAGATGTATGCTATTTTAAGAGTAATCACCTCTCAGAAAGATTAGATATCATTTGTTATGTGGTAGCAGTTACCATTTTAAGAGTTAAAATACACTAAAATCAAGATCAGTGATGAAAATCACCTGTGCTCCGCGCGTGCGTGTGTGTGTGTGTGCGCACGCGCGTGCATACACAGTTGACCCTTGAGCAACACAGGTTTGAACTTCGACTGCCCACTTCTACACACAAATTTTTTTCCACTGTCAGTACTTCAGAACTACTTAGTCTGGGGATTGGTTGAATCCCCAATGCATCAGTGGGCTTGGAGGAGACTTGAATGGGTGGATCTGACCATAAGTTATATCTAGATTTTCCTCAGTCAGGAGGCTTAGTACCCCTGACCCCCACCTTGTTCAAGGATCAACTGTAAATGAAAAAACTGCATTCCAAGCAGAAAATAGAATATCTGAGCTTCATTTGTTTTTAGGCTCTGAAGCAGCTTCAAGGCCATGGAGACCAGCCTGCCCAGATCTATCCAACACACACACTCCTGGTCCCCATGAGCCAGGCAGATAATCCAGGGGCCTTAGGGACTGCCATCCCCACTTCCTTAGGAACACAGACACATTAGTCCTAGTACCTGAAGGGGCTCCCATGTGCCACAGAGGCAGCAGAGCCCCTCAGCAGGAGCCCGCCTCTCAGGACCCATGGATCTCACCCCCTTCCAGGTGCTCTGGGACCCCCACCCCATCTCCTGTCTCTCAAGGCTCCCTCCTGCCCAGGACTCTCCAGGAAATTCAGGGTCATCTCCCCAGTGGGTTGAGCATTTTATAGTAGATGGGGAAACAGACTGCTTTTGCTTCCATCCTGGCCAAAAGCTTGGGAGGAGAAGGAATTCATGAAAGAATCACAGATCCTGGCTCCTTGTCTGCAACAAGAAGAAAGAAAATTACAGGAAATACTGAGACAATGTGCTCTGTCAATAACTTCTCTCAGTCACATAGTGAAAACCGATTTAAGCAAGTCAAATCTGAACCGCTGTGAAAATGCTAAGGGCAAGAAAGCATCAGAGAAAACAAAGACTGGCTGTCTAATTCAGAATCAAATTGCAAATAAAACCATAACATCCAGTTGAAAGAGAAAGGCAAACAAGCCTTTTGAAGACAAGGAAACCAGCTAACAGATGATGTCAAACCTGCAGTTGAGCACGGAGGCTTCTCTGCACACAAAGCTGCCTGGCGCTGAGCCCCGTCCTGAGGGTCTGCAAGCCCACTGGAGCCTCAACACCAAGAAAGGAGCTGGGGGTGGGGAGGATGCCCTCTGCTCAGTCAGCCGGGTGGGAAGTTGTTCTCACACCACTCAAGATGCCCAGCTCTCCACGGGAGCCGCTTGCCCAAACAGATCAAGTTCACCCAACTGTGGGGTGAATCGACAGTCACCTCCAGAGTCCTAGATTAAGAGAAAGCTTGTGTGCCTCCTGGTCGCATTCTCCATCAAGTTCGTTTTCAAGAAGAGCAATCGTGTTTATCCCTGAGTTTTCCCCACATTGGAAAACGTCAGCTGGAACCTGTAAGCTGCCTTCCTTTCACATCTCAGCACCCAGAAGTGGAATTGCTGGATCCCACGGTAGTTTCAGGTTTTGGATGAATCTCCATACTGTTCTCTACAGTGTCTGCAGCAATTTACACTCCCACCAACAGTGCACAAGGATTTCCTTTTCTCCACATCCTTGCCAAAACACAGACTCTCTTGTCCTTTTTGATAAAAGGCATTTTAACAGGTATGAGGTGATATATCATTATGGGTTTGACTTGCATTTTCCTGATGAAGAGTGATGTTGAGCATCTGTCTTTTTAGGTCCCCGCTGACCATTTGTATGTCTTCTTTGGAAAAATATCTATTCAGATCTTCTGCCCATGTTTAAATTGGATTGTTCTTTGTTATTATGTTGCATGAGTTCTTCATAAATGTTGGATATGAACTCCTTATACACGATTCATGATAACTCCTGATGCCTGATTTGCAAATATTTCCACCATCTGGTAGGTCACCTTTTCATTTTGTTGTTGGTTTCATTTGCTGTATGCAATTAAGGCTTTAATTTCTAGTTTTCCATAGGCAATTTGTCCTTGAATGAATTTGCTTGGTTTCTAATCAAGATGGCATGTTCCTCCTGCAGCTGTCCTGTCAGTCCTGGCTGGGTCTAGAGCAGGGGAGCAGGGGTCTGGAGAGACGCAGATCCTCACCCTCTGAAGCGCCTGCAAACGCAGCTGATTCACTTTCATGCCTCTCAGGAGAACTGATTTCTGGGTCTCTTTGCCAGGAAGTCACGCCTGCTTCTGACTTGCCTAGTGGCTCAGCAGTGAAGAATCCACCTGCCGATTCAGGAGACACAAGAGATGCGGGTTTGATCCCTGGATGGGGCAGTTCCCCTGGAGCAGGAAATGGCAGCCCACTCCAGTATTGCCTGGAGAATCCCATGGCCAGCGGAACCTGATGGGCTACCGTCCAAAGGGTGGCAAAAGAGGTGGACATGACTGAGCAACTACACAACAACAACGCCCATTTCCCAGCTCTTGGGGACCGACCAGGAAGCAATGGTGTCTGCTTCTTGCTGTACTTCTGCTGTTTTTCTGAGGATAAATGTGTTTGCCTCATTATGAGAAACTGACTCATGTTTATAAACACCTAGCAGGAAACGAGCGTTGTTTCTCTTGAATATCTTTTTTTGTTTCTTATTTTTTCAGATTCTTTTCCATTAGAAGTTATTACAAGATATTGAATATAGGATCCGGAATATATATTTTATATACAGCAGTGTGTATCTGCTAACCCAAAGCTTCTAATTTACCCCTCTTCCCCTATGATAGCCGTATTTGTTTTCTACGTTTTTGAGTCTGTTTCAGTTTTGTAAATAAGTTATTTGTATCCTATTTTAGATTCCACATATAGGTGATATCAGGCTTCCCTGGTAGCTCAGCAGGTAAAAAATCTGCCTGCAATGCAGGAGACCCCGGTTTGATTCCCGGGTCGGGAAGATCCGCTGGAGAAGGGATAGGCTACCCACTCCAGTATTCTTGCCTGGAGAATCCCCAAGGACAGAGGAGCCTGGCGGGTGACAGCCCATGGGTTTACAGAGAGTCAGACACAATGGAATGACTAAGCACATGTGATATCATATCCTGCTTTTCTGTCTGACTTACTTCATGCAACATGATGGTATCTAGGTGCATTCATGCTGCTGCAAATGGCATTTCTCATTATGGGGAATATTCCATTGTGTGTATATATATACCGTATCTTCTTTATCCATTCCTCTTTCAATGACATTTAGGTTGCTTCCATGTCTTGCTATAGTCAACAGTGCTGCTATGGATGTTTGGGGGTGCATGTCCCTTTTCCGATCAGAGTTTTTTTCAGGATATATGCCCGGGAATGGGATCGCTGGATCATATGGTGACTCTATTCTTAGTTTTTGAGGCACCTCCGTACTGTTTTTCATAGTGGTAAGAATTTACATTCTTACCAACAGTGGAGGAGGATTAACATTTTTTCTTTTAATTCACAGAAGACTGTAAGCAGAACAAAAGAGTAAAATCACATAAACATGGAAAGAGTATTCAAATACTGACTAAGAACCCATTTGGTATTAACATCCAAGTAAGTCTGTCAAGCCTTGATTAAAGAGGTAAGCTGTTATTGTAGGATTTTTACTAATTTAAGGAGTTATGCTTGTGCCTTTTTTTTTTAATAATTTAGCTAAAATTAGTTTCCTCTTCATGCAGAATTTGAATGCATTATAAATGTAAAAGAATAATTATCTTTGATACAATAAATCAAATTTACATTTCTTTTCACTTGTTATCATTTCCTTTTTTAAAGATGAGGCAATAGATGCTAAATTCTGGATCCAGGTTTACAAAAAACTAATTGATATAGCCAGTACAGATTATGATAAAACCCCTTTTTTTTTCTCTGCCGCTTAGAGAGTGCTGAACTAAAACGTACTTTACATAAGACAGCAAGAACAGCCAATCTAGCAACAGCTTTATTATTCTTTATATAAAAAGGAGCTGATTATATTGTAGTAGCTGGACTTTGATGTGTGAATGTTTTCTATACACTTTAAACTCTTTGTTCCAATGCAAGTGAAACAGGAAACTAGAAATATCTTATCTAGTAATAGAACATGCTAATGTTAAAGTGTTTCATTTTATCTTTTAAAAAATTATTTTGTAACTAATATTTCCAATACCTGGCTGGTGAAAGGGTTTAAGATAGAAATTTAACAATTTTTTACAGTGTGTTCTGAAAGATTTATAATCAAGGTATTTATAATTAACAGCCATACAGGTGTACTGAGTCTTTTATCTTGACTTTCTAGTCTCTGTGTAGAGTCAAGGTGAATATACCCCTTTCAGGTCTTGCCCACCTGTATCTACAAACACAAACCTCTGGACTTGTGAGTTAACGGACCAGGTGTTGCCTTTTATTTACCACAGCTTTCAATAAACTGATTCAGTGGTAATCATCAGGGAAATGAATGTCAAAATCACAAACTGTAAGAATGGCTATCATCAGAAAGTTCACAAACAACAAAATATTGATGAGGTTGCCGAGAAAAGGGAACTCCTGAAGATCATTGTGGGAATGTAAATTGGTACAGCCACTGAGGAAAACAGTGTGGAGGTTTCTCAAAAAAGTAAAACTAGAACTACCATATGATTCAGCAATTCCACTCCTGAGTATACATCTGAAAAAAAAAAAACAAAAAAAAAAAACCCCAATGTTTATAGCAGACGTGTTTACAATCACCAAGACGTGGAAACAACCTCAGTGGACATCAACAGATGAATGGATAAAAAATATGTCACACACACACACACACTGGAATACTGCTCAGCTATAAAAAGAATGGAATTTCGCCATTTGCAGCAACATGGATTGACCTGGAGGACTTCATGCTAAGTGAAATGTTAGAGAAAGAGAAATATCCTCTAATATCGCTTGTAGGTGGAATCTGAAAATGACACCAAACAAGTGAATATAACATAAAGGCAGCAGATGCAGAGATACAAAGAACAAGCTCGTGGTCACCAGTGGGGCAGGGTTGGAGGGGAGGTGGAGAAGCAAACTATTAGGTAAAAGATAGACCAAGGATGCATTGTACTGCACTGGGAGCACAGTCAATATTTTGTAGCAACTGTAAAAGGAAAGTAAACTTTAACGTTTTAAAAATGTGTAAAAATAAACGGAAAGCAAAATAAAGACATTTCAGGTAAAATTTTGAAAAATAAATAAGCTGTTTAGAAAGATAGTTTACAAGTATAGATAATCAGCTACCAAACACTTCAAAGAATGTGTCTAAGTGATCATTCAACAGGAATTAATCGATTTGAGAAATGCTTAAAATGAGTCCTGTAGTTCATTAGGACTTGAGAGTCTTTTCACGGCATAAAGATCCTCATCGTTTCCAGTATGCATGTACTGTAAGCAGGCTTCATTTATACCAGAATCTTCTGCTCTTTATGTGGGCAAATGTAATGTTGGTCACTCAATCGTGTCTGACTCTTTGTGACCCCATGGACTGTGGCCAGGCTCCTCTGCCCATGGGATTCTCCAGGCAAGAATACTGGAGTGCGTTGCCATTTCCTTCTCCAAGAACAAATGTAACAGTCGCATGATGATAATGATTTACCACCAGGGTAAATTATGCAAAAAGAGCATAATAAAAAGAGGGTCCAGAGGAGATTTGTTGGTTGGTTGGTTTACACAGTGTTTACTTACTATTGTTAAGACTGGGCAAAACGACTCACGAGCTGAGGCAGAGCCTGAATGATGTGCTTCCGAGGTAGTAGACGCTGCAGGACGCGCGGGGGCGGGACTCCGGCTCACTTCCGGTCAGGCACCAGGTTCACACCGCCTTCTGAGGCAGCGGAAGATTTTGAGCAAATACCTTGCCTGATGGCACTCCACTGCAGCACTCTTGCCTGGAAAATCCATGGACGGAGGAGCCTGGTGGGCTGCAGTCCATGGGGTCGCACAGAGTCGGACACGACTGAAGCGACTTAGCACCAGCAGCAGCAGCATTCATCACTCAATTCTCAGTGCCCAGAAAAGTGTTTGGAACATATTAGCAGCTCGGCCAATATATGTGTAATTAATGCTATCTAATTTGGACAAGCTAAAAATTTTAATTATTTGTGTCGTTTTTCATTTAAATACATCCTCAAGTCATCTTGTAAAAAACTGCTGTACACATTCCCTATATTACTGAAAATTTGACCCATGCTCTACTTTTCTCTGTGAACTCTTTTTTCTTTTTTTCTGATTCATCTAAAAGGCTTTTTGTGTGGTTTAAATGTTGTTCAGGCTTGTGAAAAATCAACCGCCTTATGTTTGCCCTATTTTTCTTGAGTTTGAAGGTAGTATTACTGAAAATTGTGTTGTTTTGAGATATTTTCCACCCATTATTTTAAAAAGAACTCTTTTATCCCCAAACATAATAGTATTTAGTTTTATTTGTATCCATGGAAAATCAATAGGAAATCAACACTCCTATTTTGTCACTTGTATCTTTTCACTTTTAGAACTATTAAGTAAAATGAATTTCTATTCATTTAAAAATAAACGGATGGCTAGTGCTTTTAAAGGCAATTCTGATTGCAGAAATATATTAAAGCTGTATATATATTTTAAGATTTAATAATAGTTGCATTCAAATAGCCATTTTGAGATATATATGATTTGTTGGTTCTGATAATACTAAGTTTCAATATTTCCTAATTCAGAGTTAGTGTAATCGCTTGAAAACCTCTAGTTGATGGATGCCAATAGAGGTCATTTCAGTATGTACACACGTGCGTGCTCAGTCCTGTTGGACTCTGTGACCCATACACTGGAGCCCACCAGGCTCCTCGGTCCATGGGATTTTCCAGGCAAGACTACTGGAGTGGGTTGCCACTTCTTACTCCGGGGATCTTCCTGACCCGGGGATCAAGTCCACAGCTTCCGCATCTCCTGCGTTGTCAGGCGGGTTCTCTACCACTGCCCCACCCAGGAAATGGCCTCAGTGTGTGCATACAGAGCAGGTAGTCTGCCTCCTCCTGAAATCCCTCGGGCAACACTCTGCTTTTGGAGAGGGGAGGGGTTGGGTGATTGAAGGATCTCCATCTTCACTGAAGATGAAGCTGACATTTCTGCTTCGTGTCAACTGAAAGACTATTAAACGATAAAACCAGAGGATTCAGTGGCCAGTTGGATGTAGAGGGCTGAGGCAAAGAAGTCAAGAATGGTGTGGAAGTCTAGTGTGGACTTGGCGATGGACAGGGAGGCCTGGCATGCTGCAGTCCATGGGGTCACAAAGAGTCGGACACGACTGAGCGACTGAACTGAACTGAAGGGAACGTGTGGACAACCATGTTGATGGCAAGTCCACTCAATGAGGAAGCAGCCTGGAAGCTGGGAGTTTGGTGGAGGAAGTGTTGGGCTTTCTATGGAGCCTGTTTTATGGGATATTCAAGCAGAAGATGCTCACAGGAGCTTTGATCCTGAAGCTCAGGGGAGAGAACCATCTAACAGACAAGTCCACAAATTTAAAAGCCTACCATGTGCCGGACTTTGTTCTGGGAACTGGAGACAGTTAAGAGAATAAGGAGAGATTTTAGCTGAGTTCAGAAATGTTGATGCCATCAACATGTAAATAATATATTTTTTTAAATGAAGATGTGTACAATTGCCCAGATAAAGCATTCAGAAGAAAAACTGAAGGATTTGAGCCAAGTCTCAGGATCACCAACTGCAGAGATGAGGGAGAAGAGAGAAAACAGCAAAGGAGGCTGAGAAGTGGTCAGAGATATAAAAGGAAAGTTTATTGTTGTTCAGCCACTTATTTATTCATCCTGTGCCGCTGCTGCTGCTAAGTCGCTTCAGTCGTGTCCGACTCTGTGCGACCCCATAGACGGCAGCCCACAAGGCTCCCCCGTCCCTGGGATTCTCCAGGCAAGAACGCTGGAGTGGGTTGCCATTGCCTTCTCCAATGCAGGAAAGTGAAAAGTGAAAGCACAGTCCCGAGTCTTGTCCGACTCCTAGCGACCCCATGGACTGCGGCCCACCAGGCTCCTCCATCCATGGGATTTTCCAGACACAATTAAAGCGCAGTTCCCTGAGAGGAGGAAGACTTTTCTGTTTTGTTCACTGTTTTAACAGCAGCACCTATAGTAGATCCGGCCGCATAGAGATCATCTCAGTATTTTTTTGTCGAATAAGTGAATCTCTCTTAATCTCTTCCTCCGTTCAAATTAATTTGTTTGTCAATATATTCATTTATTAATTCCACAAACCTATTGATTTCCTACAATCTTCCAGGTGCTGGAGAAAGAATAATAAAGAAGATTCATGATCTCTAGCTTCGGCCTTCATCACTCCCTGAATCCCGCAGTGACCGCCTTGTTGCTAAATTCAATGCATTCTTTTCTGTTTTCTGTATAGCATCTGGCACTTTACCATGTCCTTTTTAAAATACAGTTTTCTCTAGACTTTGCTACTCTTTTTCCTTTGAGCACCAGAGAAGTAATGTTTTCTAACTGTGGTGCCCGAGAAGACTCTTGAGAGTCCCTTGGACAGCAAGGAGATCAAACCAGTCAATCCTAAAGGAAATAAGTCCTGAATGTTCATTGGAAGGATTGATGTTGAAGCTGAAGCTCCAATACTTTGCCACTTGGTGGGAAGAGCCGACTCATTGAAAAAGACCCTGATGCTGGGGAAGACTGAAGGCAGGAGAAAGGGATAACAGAGGATGGGATGGTGGGATGGCATCACTGACTCAGTGGATATGAGTTTGAGCAAGCTCCGGGAGATAGTGACAAACGGGAAGCCTGGTGTGCTGCAGTCCACAGGGTTGCAAGGAATCAGGCATGACTTAGTGACTGAACAACGACAGCCTGGGAAAGTTCCCCAGTCTTACTGGAATTTCATGATTTACTGGATTTCATGAAATGTATTCCTCTCTCCCATAACATTGAAAATAAGTGGTTTACAAGATAATTTCAGTAAACAGAATTTATATGAAAGAAAAGCTTTCTGTGACAGATGACAGGACATGAAAAGCAACCATATAATCAGGTTCTCTGATGTGGGCACAAAACCCCTTGAACACAATCCAAGCAAACTCTTCGAACCTTAAAGTCTTTGCCGCAGCTGAGGGCTGTGTCCAAAACAATATGTGTTCTATTGAATGGCAATTAATCAGAAAAAATGTAAAGGTTTTCATCTGGGGTGTTATTCTATTTCCCATCAAAATGAAATCTTATTCTTGCAAATTGCCTTGAAAAAAATATGCAGAATTGTTTTAAAAAGTGATTTCAACTGAGTATGTTCAATTGAATATAGCATCCTGCAAAGCATTCTTTGATTTTGTTATGAGGACTTTTTCCCTACTGAGTTTTTCCCATAACTTGACTGCACCCCTTTCTTTTTGTACAGGAGTTTCCATTTTAATTTGATTGCCCTTCTAACAGCTACCTGGCATTTCTACACTTGTAGAAGCAGAAGAGCCTACGTTGGTTTAATTTAGTGAAGCGTGAAATAGCCAGATGCCTTGATGGGCTTAATGGCTCATTTCAGGAACAACAAAATACTAGTTAGGTTTTCCTTAAAGGGATGTTCAAATTGAAGAAGCTCAGTCAAAGCATTAGCTACTTAAATTATTTCCAATTTTCCTTTGATGAGTCATGCTTCAACATCTATTCTAGTAAAAAAATCTGATAATTTCCCTAGGGTAAATCTTAAAATTGAAATAAATTGCTGGTTCAAAGGATGAATATTGTAAGTTATCTTTTTTTTTTAATAAGAATTTGCTCCTGGAATCATGCTCCCATTTTTGCCTTATTCATCATCCACTTCTTGATCATTGCACTGTGAATCATCTCAAAACAAAGAAATGCCCACATTTGATTTATCAGGAAAGCATGTTTATTTCTGCAGAAGGCAATGGCACCCCACTCCAGTATTTCTCTGTTGTTTTAAAGTAAGACAGAAGCATACAATTTAAGAGGAAGAAAATTGGTAAATAATGCCAACAGATACTAGTGAGAATTTAGAAAAGCTAAGAATGTAAGCATCCAAGATGAGACTAATAAGCATCCATCTCGACCAGGCTATTTTGTGGTTGGAAATAGGATGTTGCCCAACTTGAACTTCTGCCATGGGTACAGAAGACCAGAATCTTTTGAGATAGAATTATTTTGGCTCGGGTCTAAATTGCCCTTGAATAAACTGTCTGTGAATGGGTTCAGTTCTCATGCCCATCCTGAAGCTGGGATGAACTCCACTGATGTGTCAGCAGATGAACCACTGGTTCTATTTGGCTTTCAATTATTAATCTATCTCAAGTTTCTCTAGACAACTTGGAAATGCTAGCTGCTTTATATTTTCCCCAAGTTTCTGCATTATTTTCACCTATGGCATTTTATTTTATAAACATAAGTATGTGTTATTATAGATGTACCTGCATGCTAAGTCATTTTAGTCACGTCTGACTCTTTGCAACCCTATGGACTGTAGCCCGCCAGGCTCCTCTGGCCGTGGAAGTCTCCAGGCAAGAATACTGGAGTTGGTTGTTAATTTCCATTTCTTTGATATCTGAATCATGGATTGGAGTAGAAGCCACAGCCCTAGAGAAAGGCATCTTTCAGAGCAGACCGGCTCCTGGCTGAAATTTCTATTATAAAAGAATGAGATTAAGCCTACATTGAATTTGTGTTTAGATAACCTTGTCACTTTCCATTACCCAATTCTAAACAGTAGTGAATAAGTGAGAGTCACCATCGTCCTTCATGGATCGTGCCAATGTCAGGGAATTAAACCCAGCGTCTACACTGAAAGGTGCCATTATTAGAGGACCTTCAGCGGATTCTGTTTAAACAAGCTTCATAAGCTATTCTCAGATTTTCTGTGGGATCAAAAGTGATCACAGGCTTCTTTGCTGTCATGTAGGTATGGTCCTGGAGAAGGAAATAGCAACCCACTCCAGTGTTCTTGCCTGGAGAATCCCAGGGATGGGGAACCTGGCGGGCTGCTGTCTCTGGGGTCGCACAGAGTCTGACATGACTGAAGCAACTTAGCAGTAGCAGCAGCAGGTATGGTCCACTCCTCCAATTAAGTTTGACTTTGAAATTGGGAGCTTCCATTCTCTCAGATGAAACTATGCTGTCCTTAACTGCATCCCACAGGCGTTTGTGCTCACCCCACCTGTCTCCAGGAGCTGGAGCAGTTGTGTCTCAGACAAGATGAGACTCGGCTATTGCCCAGCAATGACAGCAACCATCATGGCACTTTTCTGTAAGCTCCGTGCATACCCTTTGAAAAATCACCTTTCCAGTGACTTCCCTGGAAGTCCAGTGGTTAAGACTTGGCCTTCCATTGCAGGGGGTGCAGGTTTGATCCCTAGTCAGGGAACTAAGATCCCACATGCTTCTCGGCCAAAAAACCAAAACAGGAAACAGAAGCAGTACTGTAACAGGTTCAATAAAGACTTCAAAAATGGTTCACATAAAAATGTCTAAAACAAAGAAAAGAAAAGCCACCTTTCCACCAGCATACATAGTAAATAAAGATCACAATCACTACAATTATCTCTGAATACTGAGAGTGGCCATATCATATCCCCAAACCGTTTCTAAGTAAGGCAGTAGTTTTTAGAACATCCTAGATCAAACTATAGTCTACAGGCCAAATCCCTTTTTTTTTTTTTTTTTTTTTGGATGGCCTATGAGCTATTAGTAGATTTCTACAGTTTTAAATGGTTGGCAAATATCAAAAGAAGAAGAATTGAAAAGACATGAAATTTGCGTGAAGTTCAAGTGTGAATGGCCATAGCCTCAGCTGTATTGGCACACAGCCACGTTCGCTGTGTGCTGTCTGTGACTGATTCCAGGCTACAGACGAGGCAGCAAGGACCAGTAGGTGAAGAAATCTAGATTCAGAGCCAGTGCGTTGAGATGGTCCCATCAAGCTCTGTCATGTCTGATCGCCATTGTTTGTATCTTCATGCGGAGTTGAGCTAAAGACCGTGCCGGCTGGGTGGCTCATCAGCTACAGGGTCTCTTTGTGTTGCAACAACTCAGAGATGTCACCAGGTGCTGCCCCTCCCATGACCCGGACACAGAGGAAACTGTCCTAGCAGAAGGAGTTGAGAGTGGCCGTTCTCATTAGAAATTGTCCGTAAGCTCTTTTTCTTATTTTTTCAGAAGATCCTAACCTTCTGCAGCCTTTGCATGATTTTTCATGACAGAGAACTCAAGTCTTTCCAAGGACGTCCATTCCAGTTTCCTTATCTTTGGTTATTAGAAAGCTTCCCACTGTTTTTGGCAGTCCTGTGGTTTCCTCTTCTGCCCCCTGAAATAACACAGTTAAGCATCATGCCTTGCATAAAGCACGACACGCTAGCACACACCAGGCAGTTATGACGCCTCTCTCAGCTTTCACTTTCAAGCTGACCATTCTCCTTTCCTTCAGCTTTCCTCAAAAAGCCCCCTTTTGCAATACCCCTACAGCTGGAGCCGCTCCGTTGGACACACCCCAGCCTGTCCAACGGAGGTTTAGTATGGAGCATACCCCAGGTTTAGTATGGAGCAACTCAGAACAGAAATCCTGTGTATGAACTCCTGGAGGACTCTTTACAGACACCACGGAGGATTTGGCTTAGTCACCTACCTTCTCAGCTCCTGTTTTCTTAGTGAAACATTATAGATGAACACAAAGGCCCATCAAACTGGTTCCTTTGTGGCACAAGAATTTTCTCCTACACTCTTTCTTAATTTACAGGGGACTCTGTATGAATTTACACTTCATAGGAATATATGTGTGAGTGCTCAGTCATGTCTGACTCTTTTCGACCCCATGGACTGTAGTCTGCCAGGCTCCTCTGTCCATGGGATTCTCCAGGCAAGACTACTGGAGTGGGTTGCCATGTCCTCCTCCAGGGGATCTTTCTGATGCAGGGATCGAACCCTCATTCAATTGCCTGCAATGCAGGAGATGTAGATTCTTTACTGCTGAGCCACCAGGCTTCACTATTCCGCGAGAACGTGGTGCAAAGTACCTTGTAAGTTGAAAACAAAATTCTTCTTTTCAAAGCTACCCATTCTCTGTGAGGAGACAAAGAACTGAAATTATTTCACAATTATGTGCTATGAAAGAACCAAACACTGACAAATCCAACTAAATGACAGTGTACTGACCTCAAGACATGCTGCTGTTGAAGGCCCACTGGGGTTAACACCACACCGCGGTTACTGTGCGTCTGTATTTTTGGCAGGGAAATGAGGACAAACAGCAATTACTTTGTTATTTCTAAATTGATCCCAATTTGGTAAGTGTTGTAAGCATCACCAAGGAGAGGAATCTAATATCTAAAATAGAACAAGGGAAGTTACACATACATATGGGAAATAACAAGGTAACTTTTAGCCTGAATAATGTGAGTTCACGGATCCAGAGACCAGCAATTCGGATCACCATCAATCAGGAGGGCAAATACTTAAAAGGTCACGGGCTGGAGGGCTGGGAAAGACCTGTTAGACTGCAAAACAGATAGAGATTTGAAGCGACCAGCAGGCAAATTCAGGGTGACTTCGGCTGTAACCAAGGAATCATTGTACCCCGAGGTCTTATAATCCTTCCATCTGTCATACCAGTGAAGCTGGAGGATTCTAAGCAGACAGAAGAGAACTCTATGACAGACATTCAGAGGCATAAACCCTCAGAGGCATTTGAGAGGATCCAGAAATGTGAACATCGGAGGCAGAAGAGAATTTACTTAGCAGACATTTTCAAGGAAGGCTGTCTACAAGACTGCTCTAGCCCCATAATTTTTGTGTAGTGGAAGAAATAGTGAAGACATTCTTCAGGGGATGTTTTCCCAAGAGCACAGTATTATGCGAGTCATCTAATTGCAGGCAAATGATAGATCCCAATGCAGTATGAGGAATTTGCATTCCTCTCTCTGGCCGTGAAACCTCCACTTAAAAAATATTGGGAAGATGTAAACAGAGAGGAGGAAAACAAGTTGATTCTGTGCATAGGCGGCATCAGTGTTAGAGACTCAGAAATGGCATCCTATTGAGAATGTGTCTGTTTTAAGATAAGTGGTTTAAGTATTGTGCCTTATTTCAAATTATAGCAGCTCATTCCTGTTTTCTTTAATACCAGGCACATTGCACAAGACAGATGGCCTTAATGGCCCACAATGCCAATATTCGAAATTCCCTGCCCAACTGTAACAATAATGTCCTTTCAAATTTTAATAACACCTGTCACCCGGGGGACCCATGACCCTCCTCCAGTTTCATTACGTGCCGCGTTTCCATCAGGCGGCTTGTCTGTTTTGCTATTCTCTGCCAGGGAAGGGTGACATTAGGGGTGTGCAAACTGGCTAATGTTACGATTCACATTAGTTAAAGTTTTAAAAAGTCTTGTATCATAGTTAGGCTCACAGCCCTCTACGTACTGGTTCACAGGGTTTGCAGTAACCGTATGAGTTTTCCTGAACAGCACCTTGACGATGAGTGCATTTAAAGCAGCTAGACTCTAAATGAGCTTTGGCCTTCAAACACGAGCAAAAAGTGGCCTCTTATGTATTCACTATGGGGTGGGGTTTTTCTCATATATGCCTTATTCATTTGCAGGGGGGTGTGGAGGGACTTTGAATTTATGCTTTCACTGTTTCAAAAGCATAGTTATCTCCATGGAATGCTTTCTCTTTGAAACTGAGAGCTGAAGGAAACGGGGGCGACCTAGATCACTCCCGTGGGGATGCTTGATGAGATTATGGGTCCATGGATTCCCTGAACAAAACTGTTGCTGCTGAAGGATATGCAGGGTGATTTTGTCTCCACACCACCACGTGCCTTTGCTTCTGATGCTTTTCCTGTTCCCCTGTCATTACCCACTGTCTCTTTGCTCTTCCTCCAACCCCTCCAGGCCTGGTCCCTTCTTACATTCAGGTTTGCTCACAATTGGATAAGGAGTTTATCTTTAATGGTTAGTATTTATTTTGAACACAACAACCCCCTGTCTATATTCCAAAGATACAACTAATTTTAAGTCCTCTCACGGCCTTAAATAGTAGTAGTGTGTGTGTGTGTGTGTGGTTTATCTGAAACGTTTATCGCCAACTAGTCACGTTAGTTATTTCACTGAAAGTGTACAAAGTGACCTCGAGTCTGATGGGTTTGGTTGTCACTTTCACATGTACAGCTGGATTGAGTGTTTCTTACACAAGGTGGTTGGCAGTCTGGACTGGATTTTTTTCCTCTTACCAATTTTGCAGGAAACCAATAAAACCATGAAACGTAAACAAAACAAGAGCTGTTAACGTGCACACACCCTTACTCATGCCAGGCCGTGATGGGTCCCAGGCCCATCTTAGTTCAGGGGCATGCTATGACGTGAACCTGCCGGCAGCCCCATTTTAGGGGTGAGGAGACAGAGGCACAGACGACGGGAGGCTTTCACCCCAGGAACGTCGGCCTCAGGCGGGACTGAAAGGTTGTTGTTGAATCACGCGAATACACCGGGATTCTTGGCCCCTGGAGTCGAAGAATTCAATCCGGGGCCAGAGACGAGGCTTGATCGCTCAGAGCTTTTGTGTAATAAAGTTTTATTAAAGTATAAAGGAGATAGAGAAAGCTTCTGACATAGGCATCAGAAGGGGGCAGAAAGAGTACCCCCCTGCTAGTCTTCAGCTGGATGTTATATAGTCACTAGCAGTCTGTTAATGAAAGAAAGGAATGTCTTAAAATTCAGAATAGCACCAGGCCCCTCACCCATAAGATGCATTTTGGGATAATCTTGGCACCAAATGGTTTATCCTGGGCCATAAAATGATTAACTTGAATCTTAAAGAAGGGCAGACCACCATACAAATAGTTTCATTTACATAGATTAGGGGAACAATATCTGAGTATAACATACTGGTTTGTCAAGTAGGTTCTGGGCCAAGAGGCAGAACCGACTTGGAGACAGAGTTTGGGGTAAAGGCGTAGTACATTAGCATAGCTTAAGACAAACATTTCCATAAGAAAAAGGCATTGGTTATCTCTAGGCTCAAGAATAGCTAACTTCAGGCGAAACCAGGTGTCATTATGGCAACACAGTATTTTAAGAGAAACCTCCCTTTAAATTTGTATAGAGAAGGAAAAAAATATTGCTAGTTTGTTTCCTCCTGCCGCTTAAGAGAGATAAAAATGTCTGACACTTGCAGGCTATTTCCTCCATTTGGAGACCCCTCTCTCCTTGGGGACCCCTAGATTTCCTATCAACCTGCCTAGGAAATGACTCTCTCAGGACCAATGACTCTCTCAAGGCTGTACTGCGCCAACCACAGAACGAACGTGAGACCAGGGGCCCAGAAGAGCTGCATGGGTTGCAGGACTCAGTGCAAAATAGAAAGAGGGGCCCTTTGTTCCAGTCTGATTAAGACTTTCATGACAGTGACGTTGGATGAAGGGTATATGAGGTCAAAGCCCACATTTGCATTTTGTTTTGATAAGTAGTTACTTACGACTCAACAATCATCCCTCAGATACAGCGTAAGCCTACATCGCTCCATGGTTTACAGTTTTATGTTGTTGTTGTTCAGTGGCTTAGTTGTGTCTGACTCTTTGCAACCCTATAGACTGTATTCCGCCAGACTCCTCTGTCCAAGAAATTCTCCAGGCAGGAGTACTGGAGTGGGTTGCCATTTCCTTCTTTAGGGGATGTTCCTGATCCAAGGATTGAACGTGCATCTCCTGCGTTGGCAGGTGGATTCTTTACCACTGAGCCACCGCAGGGGTCCTTACAGTTTTACACATTTACATAAAATTTGGCTTCAGGCTTCCAAAGTTGCCTTGGTTGACCCGCCCTTGTGCTCTTGTGCACACACACACACACACACACACACACAAACACACACACACCCAGAGCACGTTTTTCCCACACTATATTGCCCTGTCCACACAAATCTCTTGGTTCCTGCCCTAAGGCCATAGATTTATCCTTTCTAAGGTTGATGGGACACGTATGTCACCAATGCTGGGAGCTTACAAGTTATTTGCTTCAGAGTTTCCAACAGTTTATCTTTTTCAGAAACACCAGTGACAGAGAACTGATGGTTTTCTATTCATATGCATATTTCTTAATTTTCACAAATCAAGAAAATTCAGATTTATTCTTTTCTTGTTTATTTCCTTGTATATTTTGAGAGACGCTGTTCATAATTTTTTCATAAAAGTGTTTATTTATATCGGGGCCTCGTGTTTGTGCCTGATATCCAATTCAGAGTTCACATCCAAGAAGTCAGAAGTGACAATTGCTTCAGATTCTTCGCCTTCCACTTCATTTCACAGAGTCATGAATTCTCCATCTGTCCCCTTGAACTAGCATTTCAGGTCACCTCCTACCAGCACAGTCAAAACACTGCTTACCCAGCTTAATTGCTTCTTTCATGAGTTCTAGAAATAATAAGCATCACTTGTATCACCAGGAGTGTTATTTTGTGCTTAAATTTCCTGCAATTTGTGTGCTAAATAGTCTTTAAATAACACCTTCTATCTTATTCAGTTCAAGCAAAAGATTCTTGAGTATCTCACCAATCTTTTCTTCATCTGCTGTGGGACTGCTGCAAGTGACTTCCTTTAACTGCCTAAACCCATGTGAATCCACTCCTCACCTTTACTCTACACCTGAAATTTTGCTTACAGAATTGCAAAAGTAGTAAATTTTGATTGATAAATGGCAAGATAACACAGCCATTCAATTTAGAATTCATTCCACCAAAGAAGGTATTTGAAGAGTATACGAAGCTTCTGAAGGATTTTAACCCCGATTTACTTCCTATAATGAAAAGAAATAGGTGAGAACTCATTAACCCTTGATAATATAAAGATTAAATTTCAATGTAGTATTGACAAAAGCTATTACTTTAAAAGCGAGAGCATGTCCTTATAACTGGCTCCAGCAAACAGCCTCCAAGCTGGTCCCTCTTTGGTCAGACAGAATGTCTGTCTGTCTGTCTGACCTTTTCTCCTTTCTCTCTTTTCTCTCTGTTACTCTCTCAAACCACCCCATCTGGTCGAAACCAGCTGTGAAGTCCTAAGTAAATGGCAAGAAACAGTAAATGGTCAAATGGTCAAAGTCAATGGTCAGAGCTAGTGAAGAACCACAGCCTCCTCATGGCCGCAGGAGTGAAATTAGAAGCAGATCCTCCAGTCCTAGTGGACACTGAGATGACCACGTCCTCAGCTGACAGCCTGACTCCAACCTCAGAGATTCTGAGCCAGGACCAGTAGCTCTGAGCCTAAGCCTTAGGTTAAGCAACTGCCCGGCACACAACCCTCAGAAACCATGTCGATAATACTGTTAGTTGCTCAGTCCGACTCTGCAACCCTGTGGACTGTAGCCTGCCAGGCTCTTCTGTCCATGGAGCTCTCCAGGCAAGAATACTGGAGTGGATAGTCATTCCCTTCTCCAGGGGAGCTTCCTGACTCGGGGATCGAATCTGGGTCTCCTGCATTGCAGGCAGAGTCTTTACCACTGAGCCACCAGGGAAGCATGTGAGATAGTAACTATTGCTTTAGGTTGCTAAGATTCAGGGGCAAATTTGTTACATAGTAAGAGATAGCTAATACACTGGCCCAATATCATTGTGAACAGAAAATAAAGAATAAAATCACAGCAGACGTATCTATCACACTCAGGAGTTTCCTTTTGGTTGTTGGTTTTTGTTATTAGGAAATAGTTAAATCAAGAATGAATACATAGCTGTAGAAATAATTATACCTGTGGCTTAGGTCTAATTTTCTTCATCATCCCGAACCTCATCTGCCAGATTTTTCAAGTCTTTTTGAATCTAGCCCTGTTTTGCCCATTTAAATGTGTTTCCCACGACCTTTCAGCAGAGTGTAGGGTATGGCCAGATTTCATTCTGTATCCAGAAGACACAAAGTCATTTTTGCATCTTCATCCCACCATAGACAATCATAATT
Organism: Bubalus kerabau; assembly: GCF_029407905.1. Lineage (NCBI taxonomy): Eukaryota > Metazoa > Chordata > Mammalia > Artiodactyla > Bovidae > Bubalus > Bubalus kerabau. The sequence goes on from NC_073635.1 coordinate 87,787,448, forward strand.
CTCCTTCAAAACACTGTTCAGACACCACCTAGCTGGCCTCATGAGAGCCCCTTCTTTGGACTGATGATACATACCCTGCTTTTCATTTAACATGTGTTCATTTTGATTTCTCTTTAAGATTATGGATTCTTAAAATATAAGGATTCTGATAGCAGCTCCCTCAGCACTGAATGTATTGCGTGAAAGTTGCTCAGTCATGTCTGACTCTTTGCGACCCCGTGGACTGTAGCCCACCAGGCTTCTTCATCCATGGGATTTTCCAGGCAAGAATACTGGAGTGGGGTGCCATTTCCCACTTTACCCTCTGAGCCACCAGGGAAGGCCCCCCACTGAATGTATTGGATGCACATAATTAAATTCTGGTGGATTAAAAGATGCATTACAATCAAACCAGGCTTCCCTGGTGGCTCAAAAGGTAAAGAATCTGCCTGCAACGCAGGAGACCTGGGTTCGATCCTGGATTGGGACTATCCCCTGGGGAAGGGAGCAGCAAACCACTCCAGCACTCTTGCCTGGAGAATTCCATGGGCGGAGGAGCCTGGTGGGCTACAGTCCATGGGGTTGTAAAGAGTCGGACACGACTGAGCGACTTCACTTTCACTTTCATGATCAAACAATAAACAAATACTGTGTCATACTTTGTGGTCTGCCAGTAACTTTCCCAAACCTTATTTCATTTAATCCTCCTAACAGTCAGCTAAGACACTGTTATGTGTCCCCCCAAATTCACATGTTGAAGCCTCACCCCCAGCACCTCAGAATGTGGCTGCATTTGAAGAGAGGATCTTTAAAGAGGTAATTAAGATAAAATAAGGATATGAGTGGATTCTAATCCAACATGGGGCTTTCCCAGTGCCTCAGTGGAAAAGAATCCCCCTGCAATGCAGGAGTTGTAAGAGGTGTGGATTCGATCCCTGGGTTGGGAAGATCACCTGGAGGAAGGCATGGCAACCCACTTCTGTACCCTTGCCTGGAGAATCCCATGGAGAAGCCTGGTGGGCTAGAGTCCATGGGGTCACAGAGTCAGACATGACTGAAGTGATTTAGCATGCACACACAATCCAACATGATCATCGTTCTTATAAGAAGAAGAGGTCAGGACACAGACACTCACAGGCAGAAGATACCCATCCACCAGCCAAGAAGAGAGGCCTCAAAGGGACACTTGATCTTGGACTCCCAGCCTCCAGAATTGTGAGAAATTAAAATTTCTCTTGTGTAAGCTGCCCAGTCTGCAGCCCTTTCTCATGGCAACCCTGGCAACCTAAGGCAGGCATTTCCATAGCGATGCTGTGACAAGGCTGGAACCTCCTTACTGGGCAGGCGTCCTGGACCCAAGTCCAGGGTCGTGAAAGCACTTGGAGCTTTGGAAACAGAAGTTGATTGGGTATGTTTTGCCTTTATTTTACAATCTTGACTTCATGTTAACCTTATAAATCTTTTGAACTAGAGTTAATCAAGTCAGTTAAGGCCAAGCATAAAACCTTACTACTTGCTTTGTTCATAATGAAATGAATAAGATTTAAAATGAATAGACTCTGAAGGGCTTCAGTTATCTTTGAAGCCCATAGGGGTGAAAAAATTTAACTGAGTGTAATTTTTATGTAGAAAATTATATGCAACTGTATTAATCTAATATCTTCCACTCTGCTTCTTAATTCTAACCATCATTTCAGTACAGAGTTATAAAAAGCAATTTATTTGGAAAATTAGGAAAATGATCAAGGTTATCAGAGATTAAGGGGCATGATGTCTGCTGTTTGCTTTCAGTGTGAGGGAAGCAGATAAAATGAGACTAGAAAAATATTGAGAATAGTTCCAAATGGATGGTGAATACATGGCATTCATTTTACTCTTGTTTATTATTTTATATAAGTTTGATATCTTTTTTGAATGGGAAAATAAAGGAAACAGCATGCAAAAGCTGAAGAGTTGCTGACTTTAATACTGATAACATAAAGAGAAATGATACAGGTCCTCCTTTGTTACTGAGGCCAGAAGAGAAACTTGGGGATGTTATCTGTCACCCAACTAGGATTCAGGACCTAGAGTCCTTCCCAGAAAATTTAACTCTTAGCTACTTAGACTATGAAGTGTGATGAAATGACTGGAATTGAGAGAAGGTCAATGAGAAAAAAATAACTTTACAAAAACGGGTGAGAACTGGGGGTGCCTGAGTTGGCATAGAATAGGGCTCCAGGTGTGCCCAGAGGTAGAACTTTGGGGTTCTTCAGGGAAAGAAGGGATTTTGATCAGCGACAAGGGAGACAGAATTCCAGGCAGAGGAATAATGTGAGTGAATTTAGGGAAGCTGAAAAAATTCATGGTGCGTTTATACCTTCAGTTCAGTTCAGTTCAGTCGCTCACTCACGTCCAACTCTTTGCGACCCCATGAATTGCAGCACGCCAGGCCTTCCTGTCCATCACCAACTCCCGGAGTTCACTCAGACTCACATCCATCGAGTCAGTGATGCCATCCAGCCATCTCATCCTCTGTCGTCCCCTTCTCCTCCTGTCCCCAATCCCTCCCTGCATCAGAGTCTTTTCCATTGAGTCAACTCTTCGCATGAGGTGGCCAAAGTACTGGAGTTTCAGCTTTAGCATCAGTCCTTCCAAAGAAATCCCAGGGCTGTTCTCCTTTAGAATGGACTGGTTGGATCTCCTTGCAGTCCAAGGGACTCTCAAGAGTCTTCTCCAACACCACAGTTCAAAAGCATCAATTCTTCGGCACTCAGCCTTCTTCACAGTCCAACTCTCACATCCATACATGACCACTGGAAAAACAATAGCCTTGACTAGATGGACCTTTGTTGGCAAAGTAATATCTCTGCTTTTGAATATGCTGTCTAGGTTGGTCATAACTTTCCTTCCAAGGAGTAAGCGTCTTTTAATTTCATGGCTGCAGTCACCATCTGCAGTGATGTTGGAGCCCCCAAAAATAAAGTCTGACACTGTTTCCCCATCTATTTGCCATGAAGTGATGGGACCAGATGCCATAATCTTCGTTTTCTGAATGCTGAGCTTTAAGCCAACTTTTTCACTCTCCTCTTTCACTTTCATCAAGAGGATTTTTAGTTCCTCTTCACTTTCTGCCATACAGGTGGTGTCATCTGCATATCTGAGGTTATTGTTATTTCTCCCAGCAATCTTAGTAACCTCATTAAAAAGTCAGGAAAATGACTTCTATGACATTATTATAATTCATGTCATGAGTCACATATAATACGTGAATTCACATATATAATTCACAAATAATTATAATTAAGCAATAACTATGATCATTTACGGAGAAGGAAATGGCAACCTACTCCAGTACTCTTGCCTGGAAAATCCCATGGATGGAGGAGCCTGGTAGGCTGCAGTCCATGGGGTCGCTAAGAGTCAGACACAACTGAGTGACTTCATTTTCACTTTTCACTTTCATGCATTGGAGAAAGAAATGGCAACCCACTCCAGTGTTCTTGCCTGGAGAATCCCAGGGAAGGGGAAGCCTGGTGGACTGCCGTCTATGGGGTCGCACAGAGTCAGACACGACTGAGATTGCCGGGAGCCGGCATATTGCGTATTGAGTGCATATTGCATATTGAGTGCAGCACTTTCCACAGCATCATCTTTCAGGATCTGGAATAGCTCAACTGGAATTCTATCACTGCCGGGAGCAGGAGCTCCGCCCATGGCAAAGGTCATGAGGAAGGAGGCTCGGCATACACAAAGGCGGGATCAGCCTCAGGAGTCCCCCTGGAAATTCTCGAGCATCTACCCCCAAAACCAGAGTCTGCTTACTTTCTGCTTGTGCTTTCACCTACACCTCTGACTTTACGGGGGGCTGTCCCCCACTACCTCTCTCTGAAAAAAGAATTAGCTTACAGCTCCAGTTAATAATTCCTGGGTGTGACAGTGTTTAACCTACAAATTCCTTTGGAAATCCTCTAGCCTGCCTGAATAGGTTTTTCTGGCCACATGTGATTGTTCAGAGCCTTCCAACTGTGAGAGGCAGGAGATGTTCTAAACTGTCTAAATACAGATTCTTTTGAGTAGTTAAAAGATTGATTAGAAATTGTATTGGTGAAGGGTTTTTCACTTATTGAGCCAATGTTTGCTGCTAAGTCTCCATACTTCTTACATACTGTGTCCTTGGCGGTGTATTGATTGATATAATGGGTGTATAGAAATGTAAAATGCAGCTTTGTCCAATGCTTTTTCGGAGGCTGGTGCCTGACTTTGGAATAATCACCTTTAGAGAAAAATAAGTTTCTTAAAATGTTAACAGGCCTCCTGGCCAGAAGATGATGTCAATCACCTGAACTTTTGCATATGATAAGTTTGAAAGCCTGGCTTCGATTAGGACCAGGAACTGCTGTCCTTGCATGACTCCACCCCTTCCCCCATTATCCTCTATGCACAACTTAAGGTATAAAAACTACTTTGGAAAATAAAGTGCAGGCCTTATTCACTGAAACTTGGTCTCCCCATGTCGCTCTCTCTCAAATTCTGGCTGAGTCTCCATCTGGAGCGCGGAACCCGCCATGCTTGCTAATTATGCCTGGGCTTCTAAGATCCGACCGGGGAGGCCTCAGTGTCTCCTCTCCTTCGGGAGAACGGAAGGACGCCTGCAGCCTACGTAAGTGGTGCAAATTTCTTGTCTTGAAGTTTTATTGGTCTCCCGCGTAAACCAAGCTACTCAGCCTCTTTTCTCCACTGAATTTTCCTACTGAGCTATCCTCATTCTATTACTCTTTATATCTTTACTTAACATTTAATTAAGCAGCTGTTTCCTGACCCTCACCTACGCCATCTCTCCTTCGAATACCCTGGATCAGCCGGGGCTGGACCCCGGCATGAGATGACTTAGCAGCAGCAGTAGCAACATGATTATTTACAGAATCAACACACACTTCTGAGTATTGTCTTCAGTAATACTGAATACTGACCATAGTAAATTAATCCAAATATAATTTTCATTTATTAATTCAGTTAACATCCATGCTGCACTTACTAAGTACCAGTCACTGCAAGTGGGACTTAGAACACAAACAGGTAAGATGCATGCTTTATTCTCAAACAGCAGTGGATGGAGGAAAAGAGTAAGTTAATAGACCATCAAGATGCAGCAAAATGGTCCTGTGATGGCAAGATGCCCCACTCTAGGGCTGAGAGAGCTCCCAGGAGAGCAAGGTGGCTCAGACGATGGAGGGATAGTGAGAAGAATAAAAGTTTTCTGAAAGAGGTGACACTTGATCCCCATCATCCAGCAAAAAAAGGAATTAAATAGAAGTAAGTCAAGTACCGTGAACTTCCAGATGTTCAAGCTGGTTTTAGAAAAGGCAGAGGAATCAGAGATCAAATTGCCAACATTCACTGGATCATGGAAAAAGCAAGAGAGTTCCAGATAAACATCTATTTCTGCTTTATTGACTATGCCAAAGCCTTTGACTGTGTGGATCACAATAAACTGTGGAAAATTCTGAAAGAGATGGGCATACCAGACCACCTGACCTGCCTCTTGAGAAGTCTGTGTGCAGGTCAGGAAACAACAGTTAGAACTGGACATGGAACAACAGACTGGTTCCAAATAGGAAAAGGAGTACTTCAAGGCTGTATATTGTCTCCCTGCTTATGTAACTTCTATGCAGAGTACATCATGAGAAACGCTGGGCTGGAAGAAGCACAAGCTGGAATCAAGAATCCCGGGAGAAATATCAATAACCTCAGATATGCAGATGACACCACCCTTATGGCAGAAAGTGAAGAAGAACTAAAAAACCTCTTGATGAAAGTGAAAGAGGAGAGTGAAAAAGTTGGCTTAAAGCTCAACATTCAGAAAATGAAGATCATGGCATCTGGTCCCATCAGTTCATGGGAAATAGATGGGGAAACAGTGGAAACAGTGTCAGACTTTATTTTTTGGGGCTCCAACATCACTGCAGATGGTGACTGCAGGCATGAAATTAAAAGATGCTTACTCCTTGGAAGGAAAGTTATGACCAACCTAGATAGCATATTCAAAAGCAGAGACATTACTTTGCCAACAAAGGTCCGTCTAGTCAAGGCTATGGTTTTTCCTGTGGTCATGTATGGATGTGAGAGTTAGACTGTGAAGAAAGCTAAGCACCAAAGAATTGATGCTTTTGAACTGTGGTGTTGGAGAAGACTCTTGAGAGTCCCTTAGACTGCAAGGAGATCCAACCAGTCCATTCTGAAGGAGATCAGCCCTGGGATTTCTTTGGAAGGAATGATGCTAAAGCTGAAACTCCAGTACTTTGGCCACCTCATGCGAAGAGTTGACTCATTGGAAAAGACTCTGATGCAGGGAGGGATTGGGGGCAGGAGGAGAAGGGGACAACAGAGGATGAGATGGCTGGATGGCATCACTGACTCAATGGACATGAGTTTGAGTGAACTCCGGGAGTTGGTGATGGACAGGGAGGCCTGGCGTGCTGGGATTCATGGGGTCGCAAAGGGTTGGACACGACTGAGTGACTGAAGTGAACTGAGCTGAAGTCATGTAAAGATATGAGAGCTGGGCCATAAAGAAGGCTGAGCGCTGAAGAAGTGATGCTTTTGAACTCTGGCGTTGGATAAGACTCTTGAGAGTCCCGTGGATTGCAAGGAGATCCAACCAGTCCATCCTAAAGGAAATCAGTCCTGAATGTTCATTGGAAGGACTGATGTTGAAGCTGAAACTCCAATACTTTGGCCACCTGATGTGAAGAACTGACTCATTTGAAAAGACCCTGATTCTGGGAAAGATTGAGGGCAGGAGGAGAAGGGGACGACAGAGGATGAGATGGCTGGATGGCATCACCGATTCAGTGGACATGGGACATGGGACAGTAAGATTCTGGAGTTGTTGATGGACAGGCAAGTCTGGTGTGCTGCAGTCCGTGGGGTCACAAGAGTCAGATACGACTGAGCGACTAAACTGAAGTGAAGGTATGAGGGGTCATTTATAGCTGAGAGTGGATGTGCTCAAGTCTGGAGGCATGAGAACAGAGAACTGCAGGTATTATCTTTTGTGTACTAAGAGTCAAATGAGAACGGGCGCTGGTAAGATTTAAGGCTGAAAAGATAAGCAGCGAATGGATAATTAAGAGCCCTTATACGCTAAGCTAAGGAATTAGGTTTTTATCCTGAAGGAACAGGAAATGAAGTAAGGGTTTCAGATAAGACAGAATGAAATTTGCATTTAGAAAGACACTTGGGCCGCAACATGAGAGCTGATTGGCAGGATCTACTCCAAAGGTGGAATTTAATTTAATTCATTCTTGTCTAATGACATTAATGTTTAGGTCAGTAAATTTCACGTAGGCATTGCCTAACCCACATCTTAAATTTCTGTTACATGTCAAATAGTAATCTTCTTCCTCCGAAGACTATATGTCCTCCAGATTTCAGCAAAGTAAAACCAGTCAGTGTAAAAAGGGTGAGGGTAAGCATGGTCATCCTGTGCTAAGGAGAACGTGAGTTTGGACATATTTTAAAATTTGACTGTGCACATACAATGTGCTATAAATTTTATGTCTTTTAATTCATTGATCACACTTGTCATTTATCCCAAGGACATGGTTAGAGATACAGTAAGAGCTTTCTATAACAAGGATGTCAACCCCAGTTCTGTTTACAGAATTTGGAAGCAGCAAACATGTCAGACAATGGTTTTTGGTGTTACAAAATTTAAATTTCAAAAAATGTCAAACAATGGAACAACACGCTTAAGTTTTGGTACATTCATGCTAGCGGGTATTCTGCAGCCTAGTATTTTTATTCTAAATATGTTCAGTAAATCACCAAAAGTTATCTTCTTAGAGGGTATTTAAAATTAAAAATACATCAAAAGAAAAATCTTACATTTTAAAGTGAACCAAGAAATTGTAACATGTAAGAGAAGTGTATCTTCAGCTTTGTAAGAGAATCATTTGTAAAGTACATGTGATTATTTACGGGTGGTGGAGATATAGGTAAATGATACTTTAACTTTTCTCCAAATTCCCCACATTATTCTTTTATTGCTTTTATAATAAAACAGAATAATAATGAGCATTTTTTGCAACATGTGGGAATAAAGAGGCCCAATTTAGGAAGCAACCTAGGCACACAACCCACTGTATACAATTATCTGGTGCTGGTTTTTTTCAGAGCATAGAGCCTTTAAATCTCCCAGGCCTCTGGTAGTGATCAAATATTTAACTATCAAAATCGTTCCTCAGCACGCACAGTTAATTGTTAGTTGGAATGTTAGAGGCAGTCGATCGACTGTAAATGAAAGTAAATCAGGTAAACAGAAGATTTCCGAGCTCATGTTTGATAAAAACGAAAGCGGGTGCATGTTTCAGACAGCAGAGAAGGAAGCGCCATTTCTTGTGATGATTAGCTTGTCTCTAAAATATTCATTGATATTATTCAGGGATCTGAATGATTGACATGTAAGGTCAGAACCACAGGCCTATGTTAGAAGGGAGACGCTCTTCATCAGATAAAAGCTATGAAACCAATTTCAAGTGAGCACGCTTGATTTTTCAAAGCTCAGTCTTAACATTTTCTTTAAACATTTATTGAAATAAAAGAAAATGGAAAAGTACTCAACGTTGAATCAAAGCTGCTATCATGAAAACTACAAACAAAATAAACCAAAGAAGAGCAATTCAGTGCTTCTTCAGGATCTGAATGGGTGGACAGGGTTTCTCTAAGTTCTTTTGTAAGGAGCCATTCTGAGTAGGAAAAATAAAAAGAGCAGAGGGAATATTCTAAAACATGTCTGAATCTTGCTTTTGGAGACTATCTGGAAATTACTGATGTTTTAAAACTATCTTTTTGTAAATCAGAACTAGACCACATGAATGAAATTTCTCTTTCTCATTGAGAAATGTAATTTTTTTCAAAATCTAATTCACAGATAAAGGTGGTCTTCTCTAACCAACTTTTTCCAAGTAGGTCTGTGCTGATCAATTCATTATAATTGCCTTCTTTCTCAGTCCTAAAGAATGTTAACATTCCTTCCTTCCTCCCCACCCCTCCTCCCATTTTCTTTCTTGCCTTTTTTCTTTCATTTCTCTCCTCCCCTAAAATGCTTATTCTGTGAAGGCAGCTTCTCTACCTCGTACATCATGTGGGCTCAGTCATGTCTGACTATCTGCGATCCAATGGACTGTAGCCAGCCGGGCTCCTCTGTCCATGGGATTCTCCAGGCAAGAATACTGGAGTGGGTTGCCATTTCGTTCTCCAGGGGATCTTCCTGACCCAGGGATCGAACCCAAGTCTCTCGTGTCTCCCACACTGTCAGCTAGATTCTTTACCACTGGCACCACTTAGGAAGTGGTCTATCTTGAATGCTGCTGCTACTGCTAAGTCGCTTCAGTCGTGTCCGACTCTGTGCAACCCCATAGACGGCAGCCCACCAGGCTCCCCCATCCCTGGGATTCTCCAGGCAGGAACACTGGAGTGGGTTGCCATTTCCTTCTCCAATGCATGAAAGTGAAAAGTGAAAGGGAAGTTACTCAGTCGTGTCTGACTCTTAGCAACCCCATGGACTGCAGCCTACCAGGCTCCGCCGTCCATAGGATTCTCCAGACAAGAATACTGGAGTGGGTTGCCATTTCCTTCTCCAATGCATGCATGCATGCTAAGTCGCTTCAGTCATATCCGACTCTGTGTGACCCTATGGACAGCAGCCGTCCAGGCTCCTCTGTCCACAGGATTCTCCAGGCAAGAATACTAGAGTGGGTTGCCATACCCCTAACCCATTACATAGCAATTTAATGAAAAAAGAAATGATATTTAAAATTTGTCCTGATAATCCCTTGCACTACTGAATTATTTCAATCCTTTCACCAGAAAAGTAATTCCGATAACAAGAAAAAGAAAACTGGTTTTGAAGTATGTCATTTGGACAACACGAATCTTGTTCTATTTTTGCCACACAAAAAAAGCAGTCAATCTGAGATAGAGGTCTTGCATTTCTGTGGAAGCAGAATTATGAGTAAAATCCTAGGGGAGGAATGTTTATGATTCAGAGACAAACAGCTTCTTTTAGACATCTGAAAGTAGCAGTACTTTTAAAAATATATTTTGAGAGTGATAATGACAGAAGAAAAGCAGTTGTGCAGTGGCATTAATCTGACTTCGAAAGAGAAAGTCTGTTCTAAACTTCTCTACTAGTTGTTTTTGTTTCTTTTTATGAAGCTAATGCTAAAGTGTGATAGCGGAATTATTGCTTCTAAGCAGAGCTACGTGCACTTTCAAATAGTATCTTGTGTAGAAAGCTAAGCCAGGTCTATAGGAGCGCTACATGTGGAGATGTTTTTCATCAACTACTCTAGGATTTCTAATAAGATTCCTGCTGTGTGTCTCAGTTTCAAGTACTTCCTGGGAGTCCGTTTGGGCTGTTGTTTTAGAGTGTGGACTTGATGTCTGACCAGCCCCGTCTGAAGCTGTGTGACCTTGGGCGAGTTGCATGGTTCTGGGTCCGATTTCTATCATAAAATGAAGAGTAGTGGTAGAGGCTGCTAGTATGAGGATTAAACGTGGGCACATTTGTTGGTGCCGTTAGAACAGTGCCTGGTGACGTGGCTGCTTCTGCGATCCTCTAGTCTTTACCACTATTTGATTCTTCGGGAAGCTGCCATTGACCTTGAGGGCTGCCTGGATGGTCGAGGAACTCGTGTCCAAGGCCATTCCTCTGCGTCTACATTCAGGATTTCCCATCTCATGTCTGAGTTCCATTCTCTCACCGCTGGAAGTTCCCAGACCTGCCCCTGCTCATTAATTTCACCTCTTCTAATAGCAGAGATGACGGCAGTCAAGACTCGACAGGAAACAAACGGTTTTTTTTTCATCCAAAGGGTATTTCATAAAAAGAAGAGCTAAGGAAAGTGAGACTCTCCCAGTGGAAATGAATGGTCTTCAGTAGTGGATGAATAAGCAGCGAAAGAATTCAACCTGAATTTGAAGAGCTTAGAGGTCATTTTGTAGAGTCCGGGGATCCTGCAGGAATCATGATACCAGTTTAGATACTTAATTTGCACCTATGCTGGGAGGGCTGTGTGTATTCATTCGTTTGTTCTCATAACAGACATTCAAGACAATTGCCATTGTCATGCGCATAGTACAGATGAGCAAACCAAGGCATGGAGTATTTGAAGATCCTTGCACGTGGACACTTTGATTTTAAGGAGCAGAACCTTGGAGCCACAGAGCACAGAGCGTGCCCTGACCCTGTCCTGCTGCTCAGGTGTGCATTTGCAAACACTGTTCTTACACAGGTTAACTCAGGCGCATCATGAAATTTATTGGACTCTCGTGCTTCTTCTGAAAGTTAGAAATCTCAGCTGTGCTTTTCCTCTGCCCCACAATTTATAGCATCTGCCCCCTTCCCTATAGCCTGACAGCTTCATGACTGCTGCTGCTGCTGCTGCTAAGTCGCTTCAGTCGTGTCCGACTCTGTGCGACCCCATAGACGGCAGCCCACCAGGCTCCCCCATCCCTGGGATTCTCCAGGCAAGAACACTGGAATGGGTTGCCATTTCCTTCTCCAATGCATAAGAGTGAAAAGTGAAGTCGCTCAGTCGTGTCCGACTCCCAGCGACCCCATGGACTGCAGCCCACCAGGCTCCCCCATCCATGGGATTTTCCAGGCGAGAGCCCTGGAGTGGGGCACCATTGCCTTCTCCGACTAGTTTAACTTATTTTTCAGTTTTTAAATTAATAGCGGTTGGAAGTAGTTCTCAGAGTGTCATGCATAAGGCAGGTGACTTCCGGCCCTTTTCCTCCGACCAGGAGGACAGTTCTGAGGACTCAGTGAAGACCCGAAACACAAAGAAGCAGGTGCACGCACGTGGCAAGGAAGGCCCACCAAGTGCCGCGGGGCACTCACGCTCTCCCTGGTACTGCAGCTGCAGCCTTTAAAGGGCAGCGTTGCCCGTGATCCCTGGGCTATCCTGAGATTCCAGGTAACAAAGAGCTGAGGGATCACAAATGCCCTGTGGACGCCAGGTCCCGAATCAGGTAAGAATTTGTCAGGAAGACAGGGGGCACAGGTAGCTCCTGCACAACTTGCGCTTTCAGGATCTCTCGGGAGCCTTTGTGCTGTGCATCCACCCATTTGATCATAACCCCAAGTGAAAGTAACCTTAGCTGCATCGGAGTCATTCTTGTGGTGAGCCCTGGAACTGAAACCAGACTTTGTGGTTTGGCCTTTTCTACTTATTTCTACTCTGAGTTGAATATAGTGATGTGTTCTGAAACCAAAACTGTCAGATGGGTCTTTAATAGGCATTATTGATGATCTGTTTAAACCATCATTCTGCATTTGTTTCCTTCTTGGAGAAAAACAAGTTGCAAATCTCCCAAATGACTTACCCGTATAAATGTAGATTAATGGGCTCTATCATTGCAGAATTAAAATTATAATAATTGGGTCACCAAAGCTGTTTTAAATTGTCCCACATTAAAAACTTAAATGATCAGGAAAAGCAAAGCTGAGTTGCCTTTGGGTGCATCAGTCAGAAAGAAGAAAGAATCTGATGACTCCAGCAAGTACATCATTGCTTTTGAAGAACCATTCCTTATATTTTGATTAAAAAAAAAATCAGAGGAAGCCAAACACATAACTGTATGAATTCTTTCTTGAAGATGATCTTTCTTTCGATGACTCAAGTCTAAAGGTGGTGGCCCTTCATCATTCTTGACAAAAATGCTGGAATTGGTTAATTGCAAAACAAACAAGTGTGTAAGGGGAAAAAGTCACTGTTTGATCCCTCTCTAATCTATCTCACTGGGGTCCCTCTGAGACTCCTCAGAAACTCTCATTTCCAGTTTTCTATGTCCATTCCCTCACTAAACCATTAGCCACACCACAGTGGGGAGACAGAAGACTCTGTGTCCCCTCAGGTTTTGGATAATCACCAAGTCCAAAGCAGGGGAGTCGGGTGATCATGGAGCGACCGGCAGACCCAGCTCTGCTCTGCACACCTGCCCATCTGATACCAAGTGTTAGTGTCCATATCACAGGTATCACCAACTTTCTGGTCCTCTTACCACAGATCCAGCACATGGCCTGGACCTTGCCAACCTTGGCTTCAGCTTGCTGCAGATTTCTCAGCATAGAAATTCCTACTGGAACTAGGATTGGGGAGTTTCATGCAAAATAATCCCATGAGAGACCATTAAGTGCCCTAAAATCAAGACATACTATATGATTTTGATTTTTCCTTTCTGTATAATGATGTTAGTAAGAAAACGAATGATGTTAGTTTTTTACACTTTGGGGTCTTCCCTGGTGGCTCAGATGGAAAGAATCTGCCTTCAGTGTGGGAGACCTGGGTTTGATCCCTGGGTCGGGAAGATCCTCTAGAGAAGGGAATGGCTACCCACTCCAGTATTCTTGCCTGGAGAATTCCATGGACAGAGGAGCCTGGTGTGCTGCAGTCCATAGGGTCCCAAAGAGTCAGACACACCTGAGTGACTAACACTTTCACTTGCACACCTTGGATTTAGAGAACGGGCTTTGGTTCTGGGTTTAATGATTACTTTCTCTCTCAAGCAATCTGTTCATGGGGAAGGAACTGGTTCTTACCCACATACTGAAGTCAGATCTACACCCTACCTGATGAGGATAGATTGGCCATTAATTTTTTTGTTTTATTTTAAAAATTTTGTTGGAGTACTGTTGCTTTATTATTTATACTGTGTTAGTTTCAGGTGTACAGCAGAGCAAATCAGTCATACATACGCACATATCCGCTCTTTTTTAGATTCTCTTCCCATAAAGGCCATTACAGGGCACTGAGGAGAGTTCCCTGAACGACACAGCAGGTCTTTACTAGTTACCTAGTAATATTTTTTTTATAGTAGTGTTGTACTTTGGTCATTCATTCTTTCTCTATAGCCTTTTTGAAAAGACCAATTAGGAGGAATTTAACAATGATTGATAGAACCAGACACAGTGTAATAAAACATTGTACTAAAAAACAAGGCCACATATAATTAATAAAATGAAAGTAAGTTCTGAATGACTGGAAGGAAAAGCAGTGCTGATTTTGCCGTGGACAGTGGTGTGAACCCTAGCAGAAAACATTCACTTTGGCGCTTGGATTTGAAACCCTGTGAACCTTTAGAAAATATGGGTTTCAAGAAATAAAGAATGAAAAAAAAAGACAAAACCCAACAAACTAGGCCCAGAAAATCAGTGCTCCCACTTTTGTAAATCCGCCAAGATTCTCAATTCAACTGCCAAAGTTTTGATGTTCGGAAAAACACAGCGGAATTGCTGACATGCATGCTGCATAAATGACTATTCATCGAATGAATGCTGGAGCTTATATGTGACTGCTCTCCCTGGCTGACTAATATATCAAGCACGGTCCTTGTTTTGTGCTCTGACAAACTTTCTCCATTGCCATAGTAACCTCTACATGTCGGCGGAAGCTGATGTCATTCAAGGTATTAGTCATTCCTAGTGAATTGATACTCAGAGTGCTAATAAGTCTCCGGGAGATAAAGGGAACTAAGTATACATTCTGGTTAAACATTACTTAACCCTTTCACCCCATACCTTCTGCAAATGCCCACCAAGGGGATTCCCGAGGAAAGCTGAAAATGTCATCCACCCTCACCATGGTTATACAGCAAGGGTCACAGTTAAATTACAGCTTACTTTTCTCAGCAGGTTTATGTCATGGTATTAGGCTGCCATCTTGAAATAGCACATGTTGAGTGGCTTAAAAAATAGAAAGGGATTTTCTCCCAGTCCTAGAGGTTGGAAGTCCAGGATCGAGGTGTTAGAAATTTTGATTTCTGGTGAGAACTTCTTTCTTGTCTTGCAGATGTTCACTTTCTTTCTGCTTGTGTCCATATATGACAGAGAGAGCGAGAGTCTTGGTGTTTCTTTCTCTTCTTATAAGGACATCAGTTCTATCAAATTAGATCCCCACGCTTATGACTTCATTTAACATTAATTATCGCCGAAGATGCTCACATTGGTGTTTAGGGCTTCAACATAAGAATTTGCAAGAGAGACGCACAGTTGTAACGGCCCGGCCTCTTTCACCCCCAAGGACAAAAGCCCAGCAGTACACTCTGGTGCGTGTATGGTTTTCACTGTTTTATTGAAATAGGTTAAAATCAAGTTCATGTATAATGAAGACCAGAATAAACTTGTATCTGAGGCTGAACACCAGGCTAGTATCAGTGTAAATACAGGTCTGCACCTGAATGATGTAATTGTATTTACATAAGTTGATATTTGAAATATTAAAAATTCATTGGAATTAAAGAGCAAGAGAAAAGAGTAGCTACATTCATTGTGTTTTGTTCAAACAAAATTAAAATATGCTCTTGCCTGGGTTTCAGCTGAATTTAGTTTTTACACTGGGTTTGCTTCCATGTTAAATGTGTTTATTGTAATACTATTCATAGGAACTGAAGACGGGACAGAAGCTGGAGTAATTTCCTGCTAAAAAGTGTGCACGAGTATATTCCAATTAATGAAGACTAGACCCAAAGTACACCACGGGCAGAGTACAGAACAATTAGTAATACACAAACCACAGTGCTGGGAAAGATTGAGGGCAGGAGAAGGGACGACAGAGGATGAGATGGCTGGACGACATCACCAACTCAATGGACATGGGTTTGGGTAGACTCCGGAAGTTGGCGGTGGACAGCAAGACCTGGCGTGCTGCTGTCCATGGGGGTCACAAAGAGTCGGACACAACTGAGCAACTGAACTGAACTGAAGGTCTTAATGTTTGTGTTCTTTGAAGATTAGCCTATGGAGACCTAATGCCCATTGTGATTGTGTGAAGAGACCAGTGAAAGTCACTCTGTTGTGTTCAACTCTTTGCGCCCCCATGGACTATACAATCCATGGAATTCTCCAGGCCAGAATACTGGAGTGGGTAGCCTTTCCCTTCTCCAGGGGATCTTCTTGACCCAGGGATTGAACCCAGGTCTCCCACATTGCAGGCGGATTCTTTACCAGCTGAGCCAAGAGTGGTGAGGAGAACAGTGTGGAGGTTAATTCAACAGCCCAAGTCACAAACAAGGACGGTTCAACCAAGTGATGAGATGTGAGTAGCTTAGGAGACTGTGTCTGCAATTTGAAGGAAGAGTCAGAAGAACTGGCTCCCGAATTACATGTGCAAGGAATACCCAGGTTTACTCTCAGGAATTTGGCCCGAGCAGATGGAAAAAAGAGCCACCCTGTGCTTTGATGGCCAAGACTAAAGGGCAATATGTTGTTGTTGTTCAGTCACTAAGTTGTGTCTGACTCTTTGTGACCCCATGGACTGCAGCATGCCAGGCTTCCCTGTCCTTTGCTATCTCCCAGAATTTTCTCAAACTCATGTCCACTGAGTCGATGATCCCATCCAACTATCTCATCCTCTGTCACCAAGCCTGGACAAGTGGGGTACAGAGAAGGTTTGAGAAACTCACTTGGCACCCAAGGTAGATGTGGATCATGGGATGTTCATTCTTACAGGAAAATATGTGTACTTCATTTGACCTAATATCTGATTAGCTTGGATCCTGCCTTCAGTGTTGGACAACACACATCATCGAACAAGAGGTCAGTCTTGAATGATTCCTGCTGTACAAATTGCTATAGGTCTTTAAATTACCAGTTAGTTCAGTCACTCAGTCATGTCCTATTCTTTGTGATCCCACGGACTGAAGCATGCCAGGCTTTCCTATCTATCAGCAACCCCGGAGTTTGCTCAAACTCATGTCCATCCAGTCGATGATGCCATCCAGCCATCTCATCCTCTGTCGTCCCCTTCTCCTCCTGCCCCCAATCCCTCCCAGCATCAGAGTCTTTTCCAGTGAGTCAACTCTTCACATGAGGTGGCCAAAGTACTGGAGTTTCAGCTTCAGCATCAGTCCTTCCAATGAATATTCAGGACTGATCTCCTTTATAATGGACTGGTTGGATCTCCTTCCAGCCCAAGGGACTCTAAAGAGTCTTCTCCAACACCACAGTTCAAAAGCACCAATTCTTCACCGCTCAGCTTTCTTTATGGTCCAACTCTCACACCCATAATGATTACTGGAAAAAACGTAGCTTTGACTAGATGGACCCTTGTTTGTAAACTATGTCTCTGCTTTTTAATATGCGGTCCAGGTTGGGCATAGCTTTTCTTTCAAGGAGAAAACGTCTTTTAATTTCATGGCTGCAGTCACCATCTGCAGTGATTTTGGAGCCCAAGGAAATAAAGTCTGTCACTGTTTCCATTATTTCCCCATCTATTTACCATGGAGTGACCCTGATGCTGGGAAAGATTGAGGGCAGGAGGAGAAGAGGACAACAGCATCACCAACTCAACGGACATGAGTTTGGGTAAACTCCGGGACTTGGTGATGGACAGGGAGGCTTGAACTGAACTGAACTGAACTGATGGGACCAGATGCCATGATCTTCATTTTTTTGAATGTTGAGTTTTAAGCAAGCTTTTTCACTCTCCTCTTTCAATTTCATCAAAAGGCTCTTTAGTTCCTCTTGTATTTCAGCCATAAGGGTGGTGTCATCTGCATATCTGAGGTTATTGATATTTCTCCCAGCAATCTAGATTCCAGCTTGTGCTTTATCCAGTCTAGCATTTCACATGATGTACTTTGCATATAAGTTAAATAAGCAAGGTGACAATATATAGCCTTGATGTACTCCTCTCCCTATTTGGAACCAGTACATTGTTGCATGTCCTGTTCTAACTGTTGCTTCCTGACCTGCATACAGATTTCTCAGGAAGCAGATAAGGTGGTCTGGTATTCCCATCTTTTTCACACTTTTTCACAGTTTATTGTGATCCACACAGTCAAAGGCTTTGGCATAGTCAATGAAGCAGAAGTAGATGTTTTTCTGAAATTCTCTTGCTTTCTTGATGATCCAATGGATGTTGGCAATTTGATCTCTGGTTCCTCTGCCTTTTCTAAATCCAGATTGAACATCTGGAAGTTCACAGTTCATGTACTGTTGAAGCCTGGCTTGGAGAAATTTGAACATTACTTTGCTAGCATGTGAGATGAGTGCCATTGTGTGGTAGTTTGAGCATTCTTTGGCATTTCCTTTCTTTGGGATTGGAATGAGAACTGACCTTTTCCAGTCCTGTGGCCACTGCTGAGTTTTCCAAATTTGCTGGCATATTGAGTGCAGCACTTTCACAGCATCATCTTTCAGGATTTGAAATAGCTCAACTGGAATTCTATCACCTCCACTAGCTTTGTTCATAGTGATGCTTTCTAAGGCCCACTTGACTTCACATTCCAGGATGTCTGGCTCTAGGTGAGTGATCACACCGTTGTGATTATCTGGGTCATGAAGATCTTTTTTGTATAGTTTTTCTGTGTATTCTTGCCACCTCTTCTTAATGTCTTCTGCTTCTGTTAGGTCCCTACCATTTCTGTCCTTTATCGAGCCCATTTTTGCATGAAATGTTCCCTTGGTATCTCTAATTTTCTTGAAGAGATCACTAGTCTTTCCCATTCTATTGTTTTCCTCTATTTCTTTGCACTAATCACTGAGGAAGGCTTTCTTATCTCTCCTTGCTGTTCTTTGAAACTCTGCACTCAGACGGATATATCTTTCGTATCTTTAAGTTACCACTTACAGAAAAGTCACAGGAAAAATTCAAAACAGTTTGAACTACCCATGAGCATGGATTCATTTTGTAAATTAAAATCTTCTAATGCTGGAGTTTAATACCATGTAAGAATTAGTTTTTAAGGGAAAATGGGAATATTGTGGAATGCCGGAGATGCCTAAACCTTCTTGCTTAGTTTTTCCACCTGTCCTAGGCTGCTTCCTGCTGAAACACTGTACATTACTTAAACAAGGACTCCCATTTCAGGCTCTGCTTTTTGGGAGCCTGGCCTAAGAGGTATAAACACACAGACAGCCTTTTCAAGGGCTTGGATATCTGATTATCTCCAATAGCAAGCACTGCTTTTTATTGTATAAAATACACATGAACAGAGATGATAAAGTTCACTTTAACCCCACTGTCCACAGATAGGCACTTTGGGCACAGTTTATATATTCGATGTCTCTCCGTATATGTATGATTACATAACAATACTGGCTATACTCTTCTGCTGGCTTATTCGCTAAATATAAGCATTAGACACCCTCTCTGCCACTACACATTCCTCTAAAGCTTTGTTTATAACGGCTGGGTAGAATTCTACGATTTGGGCAATTGACACGGCCATCAGAGTCACCCTGCTTTCTAAGCTGTCCAAGAGATTGGCTCAAAATCCGCACATGATAGACAGGAAGTCCAGTGCCCTCATCAGGATTTCCGTAAATTACCACAGGCGTCATTTTCTCACCATCCATCCTAACTGGATGTTCAGGCTTTTCAATTAAATCAGTTCACCCTGAGAATCTTCTCACCATCTCACATAGATCTCCTCAGTGCCACACAGACCCAGATATGAATTTCAGGTATTTTCCTTAATAAAAATACCAGGAAGGCATCCGTATGTGTGACGGAGGATCTGGGGAGCTGGAGGGGTCCTGCTTGGACAATGCAGACAACCTGAAGGCTGACAACAGATGTCACTGCTCATAGTAAAGTCCTGGTTGAGGAAGTTTTTTTAGGGTTCCAGTTTCAGACTTTATTTTCCAGCATTTCAGCATTTATCTCTCTTCCTTCTTCTTGCTTTTCTGCGTGTTCACCTACTCGTCTGTCCCTGCTCTCTGAGGAGTAAAGCGGAGTGTGTCCTTTGTACTTTAGGAAACGGTTCATCTTCCGGACGATGTCGTTCCTTGAGTTGAATTGGGGCAACTTCTTGGAATATTCTCTGACTTAGAAGGGGCTCCCTCCACTTGGCCTCCTTACTTAGACTCTTATTTACAAATGCCTCCGCTGTTCTGCTTCCTATTGAGGTGAGTGGTGTGAGTGCCACTTTTCCATTTGCAGGATCGATTTTTCTCATGTTGAATGTTTAAATGCTTTCACTTTCTTCCCATACGAGTCATTCTCTGATAAATATCTTTCTGCTGAATCTGCCTCTACATCTTCTTTCTTCTTCCAAAGGCCTGGAATGAGAATTTCTGTATAAAGCGTGCAAGCACTTTTTAAAGCTTACCGTGTGTGTCTGCGTGTGTGTGTGCGTGCGCACTCCGACGTGCCTGACTCTGCGACTACAGTGGACTGTAGCCCATCAGGCTCCTTTATCCATGGGATTTTCCAGGCCCAAAACACTGGGGCAGGTTGCCAGTTCCTTCTCCAGGGGATCAAAACCACATCTGCTGCATTAGCAGGCACATGCTTTACCACTGCACCACCGGGAAGCGAAAGCTTATTATACTCACAGGGAACTTGCTTCCTCAAAAAAAACTATACCAGTTTCTATACCATTAGTCATGTATGTTTTCTCTAGATATTATTTTTTTCCTTTTTACCTATCTGATGTTGGAAAGCATAATTTTACTTTTTAATGAGTATTTTGTTTTCGTTGCTAGTACGGTTGAATTTTTTTCCCCTATATGTCTAGTGGGAGTATGAATTCCTTCTTTTCTGAACCGCCTTTTGGTTTTCTGAAAACTCTTTAAAAATTAAATTTTTGTTATTATTAATAATTATTTTTAAGAGCCCTTTGTATATTTAGACCCTTAATAAGCTCTTTACTAACTGCTTAATTTATGCAGGTTGTTAAGTATTCCACATTTTTTAAACCCACTCCCTGCCCTGTGTAAGCTGCTCCCATGAACACAGGCCGAACGTAGGGACTTCTGATGAACAGAATGTGGAGAAAGTGGTGAGAAGTCGCTTCCAAGTTTATAGGACAAAATGGGTTGTGGATTTTGTCATGTGCCCCCCTATCCTTTGAAGAAAACCCAGGAGGAAGCTCTGTGGAGAGGCTGGGAGGTCCATGTGAGCGAATGTGGACCTTTTGTTTTCCAAACTGAGTTTTGAGATAACAGCATCCCGGCTGGCAACCTGATTGTAGCATCCAGTGTGACGTGTCAGAACCTCCAAGCTAAGCCACGCCCGGCTCCTAATCCACAGAAACGGAGATGATGCCCGCTTATTGATTCTGGCCGCTAAGATTTGGAGAAATCATTGCATGTCAGTAGATAACTGAACAGTGGATATTTTAAGAAATCCTTAAACTCAACACTGTAAAAATCTCACCTATAATTTATCCTACTTCTGTTATGATTTCATGTTAACAGTGAAATGTCACGTGTACATCAGCCAGTCCAGACCCCCACCCTCCTACCCCCTCCTTCCTGACCCCAGTCACTGCAGAGCCAGAGAGCAGACCAGGAAGGACGTCCCTGCCCCCCAGAGCAAGAGGAAATTATTCAGACTAGCCAGTCCTTAGTCTGCCTACTGGCTGCTCTATTTCTGCCATCAGAAACCACAATAAAGGTCATGTTTTTGCCTGTCCCTTTTGCCTTCTGACCCACAGAGCTGCTTACCTGTGTGCCCGTCTGGCATGATGTGCCCCCCTTCTTGGGATCTGTGATGAAAACAATTCATCTTTTCAATGAGTCATCTTCCGAAATATTGGCCTAATCATACCTGAATAATAATAATAGCACCTATATTTTAAAGCATACATGTGTATAGCTACATATGTAAATATATATAGCTACATATATGTAGTCGCTCTCTTCCATGTTATCTATATGTACATATAGTCTTATACACATGTACACATGTAAAACATACACAGTTACTCTTGCTAAAATTAATTCTGTCCTGATGCTGGGAAAGACTGAAGGCAATAGGAGAAGAGAGTGGCAGAGGATGAGATGGTTAGATAATATCACCAACTCAATGGACATGAGTTTGAGCAAACTCCAGGAGATAGTGAAGGACAGGGAAGACTGGCCTGCTGCAGGCCATGGGGTCGCAAAGAGTCGGGCATGACTTGGTGACTGAACAACAACAACAAGTCTATTTGGGGCAGGGAATTGTGCTCTTTTTCAATGGTATCTTAAAAAAAAATAATTTGGCCGTGATGTGCGCCATGTGGGGTCCTAGTTCTCTGGCCGGGGACTGGACTCACGCCCCCTGCATGGGAAGCACAAGGTCTTAACCACTGGACCACCAGGGAAGTCACTGTGCTCGTCTCTTTCGTATCCATGCCTGCTGTGCTAACTGATTGAACTGGGGGGAAAAGACAGTTTTTGCAGTATGCATTATTATTGCTTTTTAAATCTTCTTGGGCAAAGACAGCCCTCATTTATAAGCCGTGTTTCTTGAATGATATTATTGTGGACATCATGAGACCCTCACCGGAGGCTCCGACGCTTTTGGATTGCAATATCACCTTGCCAACATTGTATGTCATTGTCATCAGGTTTTTTTCATGGAAATTTACAGTGCTTCTTTTATGGGTAGTTGCCAGTCACACCTTTTGGGCTTACTGTGAAATGGTTCTGCAAGCATCATTACTATCATTCAACATTTATGAGCCGAGCAGCTTGAGGATGGGACCCTGGGGTGCAGAACTCAGCTGAGAGTCAGTCAGTCAAATGTAATGGATTCTTCTGACCGTGATGGAAAGAATCTTCTAGGAAAATCACAAAGGTGGGAAAACTTAGAAGATTAAAGGACACAAGCATGAAAAACCCTGAGCAATTGCATTTTTTCCACAAGAAGAAATAAGCCCCTAAGAATGTCTTTTTGACCATTTTGCTGAGTCTACAGGTAAGTTTCCTCTTAGGAGGCTCTAAAGAGGGAAAGAAGTGAAACAAAAGCTACAGATGAGATAAGGGAGGGTGGCTTAGTGGTAAAGAATCCACCTGCCAATGCAGGAGACACAGGTTCGATCCCTGGGTCAGGAAGATCCCCTGGAAGAGGGAATGGCAACCTTCTTCAGGATTCTTGCCTGGAGAATCCCAAGGACAGAGGAACCTGGCAGGCTAGTCCCTGGAGTCGCAGAGTTGGACACGACTGAGGGACGAAATAGCAGCAACAGCAGCGAGAGTGGAGACTGTCTTTGAGGGGAGAGATGGAGATGAATCCAGGCAAAAGGAGGAGTGACGGATGGGAGAGGGGAGGGGGACAGCTGGGTAAGAGCAGCTGCTCGTGAACTGGGAAGTGGGCTCAGACGGGGCTGGGGAGAGTCAGCACTGTTCCACCCACTCTGGGGTCCCAGGGGAGAGCCTGGTCCAGAAAGCTGCCCCCGCCAAGCAATTCTTCACCGGTTTGTCTTGGAAGGATATGAGCTGGGGACAAGTGGTCTCAGCCAGGCTGGGTCACGACCCCACCTTGTTGCCGATGCAGCGTCCGTTGTGCCTGATGAGAGGTCACAGCAGTCTCTCTGGGGTGGGGGTGACATGCTGCAAAGAGTTTTGGGATCAGGGAACTGGCCCTCGGTACGGCTTTATCATTGTCTCCAAAGTCAAGGGAATGGTTTTGAGCACCACTGACCTCCTCCAGAGATTCTGTTTTATTCATAAAATAAGAGCAATAATATCAGTGCACAGCAGACACATTAAACAGGGCTGAAGTTCTCCAAGGAGACACTTTATAGTGAAATCTGTAAACAGAGAAGAGCTCCAAAAGCTGAGAGCAGGGAAAAGCTGGAGATCAACATGGCACGATGGAAAAGGTGAGCGCGTCAGGGCAGGCCCTCTCCCACAAACACTGAGTCGGATTCTGGACTTTTATAAGATTACCAAGTGCTTCACATGTGCATTCAGGGCTGAGAAACAGCCTTCTGAACCACCTTCGTAGATAGAAGATGGGGTTTCCCTGATAGCTCACCTGGGAAAAGAAACTGCCTGTGATGCAAGAGACACAGGAGACTCGTGTTCGATCCCTGGGCCAGGAAGATCCCTTGGAGAAGGGAATGGCAACCCACTCCACTATTCTTGCCTGGAGAATCCCATGGACAGAGCAGACTTGTGGGCTACAGTCCAAGGGGTCACAGAGTCAGACACAACTGAGTGACTAAGAAAGAAAAAGACAGCAGACACTCAAACGACTATTGACACTTAAAAAATTTCTTGGATAAACTTTATGTGCTAATTTAAATTCTTCTTAATACATTAAGATATGCTGACCTCAGATCGAAATTCAGAAGAAAAACTCTTTAAGGTAAATTAAAAATATAAATGACAGATTTAGAATGTAACTTTTATGCCTCCATTTCAGGAGAGGCAGGTGAAAAGATCATACAATTTGGAATCACGGGATCAAAACTTGAGTCTTAAACCTTTCCCCTCACCCTGTTAGATCTGTTGCTCAAAATCTGGAAGCCCAGTGACTTCAGACATAAAATGGGAGTAGTGATACTAATGATTTTACACGAAGAGTAAGATTAAAAGATAGAAAAGGGATTTGAAAGCTTTCTAGTACTAAATACATGTTATTTTTTTTTTGCTTCTACCTTGAAATACTTGAGATATTCTACACCTGTATATTATTATTGGTAAAGTTAGCTACAATTACTTTTAAACTTATATAGTATTCTATTTTTCTTGCCTGGATGGACAGAGGCACCTGATGGGCTACAGTCCATGGGGTTGCAAAGAATCGAACACGACTGAGTGATTGAGCACACACAGCATTTTATTTACTAAATTAATTTTTACTGGAGCATAGTTGCTTTACGATATTGTTAATTTCTACTGTACAGCAAAGTGAATCAGCTATATGTATACACATACCCCTCTTTTTTGGATTTCTCTCCCATTTAGGCGCCCACAGAGCACTGAGTTCCCCAAGGTGTGCAGCTGGTTCTCACTTACAATCACTTTTGAAACACTGCCTCTCTGACAGCCTCACTATACGTGTCTCTACATAAAATGCCCCATGGAAGCTATGCTTCCAGGAACAAAAAACAAGGAAAGAAAGTGCTCCTCCTCCACAGCAAATAGTACACATGTATTTGGTGAAAAATACAAATGTTGACACATCTATAAATATAATGTAGGTTATATTTGCATTCATTTACAGCTTCGACTTAAACAAGGATGAGGAGCACTTTTAGCAGCCGTTCATGCTCACTACATTATTAATCAATTATTCATCAAAATCGCCATGCCAGAAACTTCGCAACACACAGAGGTATATACCAATAACTTCTTTCATCGTATGATTTTGCTTCTGTTTGGCCTTTGCTTTTATTTAAATCTATTCATCTCTTTCCACTTTATTTCTCCTTGTAAGCTCTCAGTCCTTTTGGAGGGAAGAGAAGAATAAATAAAAATAAATAAATAGATACCTCAGAATACTGTTCATGAGTTATGTTTGTGATAATTGTCTTTATATATAATCTATAAATTAGATTCATGCATTTATAAGTTAAATATATATTTATAAGTGTAATTGTAAATATAAATATATCTGTATAAAATATAGATTTTTAAAATGCATAAAGCTACATTAAGGATGTTGAGTTATCAGACATCACAACTGTACTCAATATTGTTAGAAAGACAAGACGTAATTGTTAAACATTCAAGTTTTGAGCATTGTGTTTTTCAGAGGCCAGTGATACTTTGCTTTTATTCTTAGTGATTTTCTAATAAAACAGGAATATAGAGGAGCCACATGAAAATCCCATGGCTAAAACAGACCACTTTGGTCTCTAGAGATTTACTTGAAGCGATGCCTCATTTTCTCTGACAAAGACCTTCCAGTACAAGAGAAATTCCTAAAATGCCCAGAGGTGATGGTATCCATGCAATTGATTTGAAATACAGTAAAGCGACTGATTCCAGAGATTTCAGCAGTGAAATAAGTGGGGCCCCAGGTGCTAAGGAGCTTCACACGTAAGGCTTTACCACAGTTAAGAGACACGTGACCTTGGTTAAGCATCAGAATGGCCTCTGGTGCATCTGCCCACAGTCAGGAGATGGTTCTCTGAGACTCCTGTGGATGTGAAATGTTTCTGGAGGAACTCCTATCAGCCCTCATTTCTTGACTAAGAAGGTACAGGAAAATGATAGAATCAGAGACACTGGCTTTAGGAGTTTCTAGTCTTCATCCAGTTTGCTTCACTGTTCAGTGTTTTGATTGTTTCCACCTGCTCTTAAGGGTATCTCCTGATGTCTAAGATGGAAAAGACTTTGAATCATCATTTGCCCTGATTAGAAATAAATTTCCTCTTCTAGGTCAGCTCCAACACTCAAACAGTTTTGTTTAAAACATTTTTCTCTTTCCTTTTGTTGCTAAGCAATTTAAAACGATATGAAAGTAAACTTTTTTTTTTTAAGCAGGAGGAGGATGCTAGTCGTATGACCGTATCATCCTTCCTGACCCAGGGATGGGACCCCTGGTGTGTTTGTCACAGGAGCTCCGCAGTCTGGATATTTCTCATAAATTGAGTCCTTTTCCTCCAGCGATCCTCACTCTGTCCTGTAGACTCATCTTCTTGGTCTTACTACCTTAGACTCATTCCATCCAGGCTTCACGACTCACAGGCTCTGATTCCAGGTTCATTATTCCTTCAGTTACCCCTGTCTTTTCAAGCAAATGAATTTGTTATCTGCAGACCTGAAATGAAATGACCTAAACCAAGATGCGGGACCCTGATTTACTTCTAGTGAGACTTCCTTCCCGGATCAAAGCCCTCAGGTGGAAACTGATGTCTGTCTCCATCTCATTGAAAGCTGCTTAAACTGTAGCTGTGTGACTCATTCCTGCCCTGATACAGGTACTTTACCTATTACTGTATTGTTAACACACACTGGAGAGCGTGGCTTGTTTCTACTTCTAATTAGTGTTAACTTCATACCTTTAAATTTTTCTTATTGTGGTAAAAGTCAAATAATATGAAAAGTGCTATTTTAACCATATTTAACTGTGTGGTTCAGTGGCACTAAAGTATGTATACATTGTCGAGCAACTCTCACCAGCATCCATCTCCTGAATTATATACACTGCTGTGTATAACAGAGAAGGCAATGGCACCCCACTCCAGTACTCTTGCCTGGAAAATCCCATGGACGGAGGAGCCTGGTGGGCTGCAGTCCATGGGGTCGCTAAGAGTCGGATACGACTCAGCGTCTTCACTTTCATTTTTCACTTTCCTGCATTGGAGAAGGAAATGGCAACCCACTCCAGTGTTCTTGCCTGGAGAATCCCAGGGACGGGGGAGCCTGGTGGGCTGCCGTCTATGGGGTCACACAGTCGGACATGACTGAAGCGATTTAGCAGCAGCAACAGCAGCTGTGTATAAAATAGATAATAATGAGAACCTACTGTTTAGCACAGGGGAAAAAACATTCAAATTTTAAAGATATGATTAAATGACCCAGGTAAGTGAACATGAGTGAGTGAAAGGTGTCCAGTTGTGTCCGACTGTTTGTGACCCCATGGACTATACAGTTGATGGAATTCTCCAGGCCAGAATACTGGAGTGGGGAGCCTTTCCTTTCTCCAGGGGATCTTCCCAACCCAGGGATTGAACTCAGGTCTCCCACATTGCAGGTGGATTCTTTACCAGCTGAGCCACTAGGGAAGCCCAAGTGAACATATGACCCTATTACAATTCCAATAATTCCTGTTGATTGGCACGTGCGTGTTGACTGTATTATTGCAATAAATGCTTTCCACCAGCTAAATCTGACAGATCTAATGATTTCTGTAATTATTATTGTGCTACATGCTCATTAGACAAGAAAAGTAAGACATTCTTTGAAATTGTTGTAATTACAGTAATTTTTAACAACACAGCTTTCAGTTTCTCTCCCTTAGTTTTTTTTTAATCTTAAAACATTTATAACTGAATTCAATAGGGTATATGATTTATGATAGGTACCATCTTATATTGGGCTTCCTCAGACTGGAGAAGGCAACCGCAGCCCACTCCAGTACTCTTGCCTGGAAAATCCCATGGGCAGAGGAGCCTGGTAGGCTGCAGTCCATGGCATTGCTAAGAGTCAGACACGACTGAACAACTTCACTTTCACACATTGGAGAAGGAAATGGCAACCCACTCCAGTGTTCTTGCCTGGAGAATCCCAGGGACGGGGGAGCCTGGTGGGCTGCCGTCTATGGGGTTACACAGAGTCAGACACGACTGAAGTGACTTAGCAGCTTAGCAGCAGCAGCTCAGACGGTAAAGAATCTGCCTGCAATGCAGGAGACCCAGGTTCAATCCCTGGGTTGGGAAGATCCCCTGGAGAAGGGAATGGCTACCCACTCCAATATTCTTGTCTGGGAAATCCCATGGACAGAGGAGCCTGGCGGGCTACAGTCCATGGTGTCACAAAAAGTTGGACACAACTTAGCAACTGAACAACGACAGTTAGTCTTATATCTTTTGATATAACCAAGCCAGAATGCCCATCGTCAAAAAATCTGCGAACGATAAGTGCTAGAGAGGGCATGGGGAATAGCGAACCTCTTGCACTGTTGGTGGAATGTGAATTGGTATGGCCACTATGGCGAACAGTATGGAGTTTCCTTCAAAAACCAAAACCAGAACTACCATATGACCAGCAACCCCACTCCTGGACGTACAGCCTGAGAAAACCAGAATTCACAAAGGCACACGCGCCCCAGTGTTCTCTGCAGCACTATTACGACGGCCAGGACACAGACACAACCTAAGTGTCCAGCAACAGACAAACAGCTAAAAAGATGTAATCCAAAGAGTTTTAATAAAAACGCTATAGTGTGTAGTGATGCTGTTTTTCCAGTCAGAGAATTTAGCAGAAATGAGGATCCTTTTTACCTAGGGGGTTTGCAGGACCACTTGACCACTGCCTTGTTCTGACTCCTGGAAACTGAGATCAGTCGAGGCACAACAATTATGGGTTAGCTGTGAATTAAAGGTTCAATATGTTTAAACCAGAAGAAAAACAATGATATTTTAGAAAGTCAGAATATTTTAAAACTAAAAGTGTTTCTAGATTGTTGGTACCATTTATAAAATGGCAAACACTTTCATGAACAACACACAGATGTATAAATAGATTTCACACCACATATGTGGTCTCAACAACCATGACACCATTTCTGAAGTTGTCTGAGCCTCATCTTTTTGTCAATAGGCTCCACATACACAAATGATATCAGTATCTCCGTGGTAACGAAGGCACCCAAATGATGGTTCCCAGCCTCAGAAATTCCCCAGGTGAAATCTGAAACTGGCCCTGTCCTGGAGGGCAAGGAGAGACCAAGAAAGAGGCAGCTTCTCCAGAATGGTAGTTGGCAGGTGTAATAAGCAAGGAGACTTACCTCCAAGGCTTGTCCTGGACTCTGCAAGACGAATGGACTGCCGAACTTGCCCAGTAGAATCTTAAAAGTTTACAGAAAGACCTTAGTGGAGTTCAGGCACAGGCAGTGTCCGGATGGTCTCACAGTGACTTGAGGACTGCATCCCTGAACTCAGTGCCCCCTGCGGGGACAGTGGGCAGAGTGGACATCTCAGGCTCAGGGGAGGGGTGAGGAGCTCCTGCTTGCCCACGCGCAACTCGGGGGTCAACTGGTGGTCACATTCTGTCCATAACCTCCTCCCACAGAATCATACTCTAAACATAAAGACCCAAATAATTTAAGTTTAAAAGAGGGAATGAGACACGAAGAAACTACTAACCAAAAAAAAAAAATCTGGAGATATCATTATCAGAAAAAGTAAACTTTATCCCAAAGAATACTAGGAGTTTAGTTCAGTCACTCAGTCGTGTCTGACTTTTTGCAACCCCATGGACCGCAGCATGCCAGCCCTCCCTGTCCATCACCAAATCCTGGAGTTCACCCAAACCCACGTCCATCGAGTCGGTTATGCCATCCAACCATCTCATCCTCTGTCATCCCTTTCTCCTCCCGCCTACCATCTTTCCCAGGTTCAGGGTATTTTCAAATGAGTCAACTCTTCGCATCAGGTGGCCAAAGCATTGGAGCTTCAGCTTCAACATCAGTCCTTTCAATGAATATTCAGGACTGATTTCCTTTAGGATGGACTGGTTGGATCTCCTTGCAGTCAAAGGGACTCTCAAGAGTCTTCTCCAACACCACAGTTCAAAAGCATCAATTCTTCACTGCTCAGCTTTCTTTATAGTCCAACTCTCATATCCACATATGACTCCTGGAAAAACCATGGCCTGGACTAGATGGACCTTTGTTGGCAAAGTAATGTCTCTGCTTTTTAATATGCTGTCTAAGTTGGTCATAATTTTTATTCCGAGGAGCAACTGTCTTTTAATTTCATGGCTGCAGTCATCATCTGTAGTGATTTTGGAGCCCAAGAAAATAAAGTCTGTCACTGTTTCCACAGTTTCCCTATCTATTTGCCATCAAGTTATGGGACCAGATGTCGTGATCTTAGTTTTCTGAATGTTGAGTTTTAAACCAACTTTTTCGCTCTCCTCTTTCACTTTTATCAAGAGGCTGTTTAGTTCCTCTTCTCTTTCTGCCATAAGGGTGGTGTCATCTGCATATCTGAGGTTATTGATACTTCTCCCAGCAATTTTGATTCCAGCTTGTGCTTCATCCAGCCCAGCATTTCTCATGATGTACTCTGCATATAAGTTAAATAAGCAGGGTGACAACATACAGCCTTGACATTCTCCTTTCCCGATTTGGAACCAGTCTGTTGTTCCATGTCCAGTTCTAACTGTTGGTTCTTGACCTGCATACAGATTTCTCAGGAGACAGGTCAGGTGGTCTGGTATATCCACCTCTTGAAGAATTTTCCACAGTTTGTTGTGATCCATACAGTTAAAGGCTTTGGCATAGTCAATAAAGCAGAAATAGATGTTTTTCTGGAACTCTCTAGCTTTTTCAATGATCCAACAGATGCTGGCAATTTGATCTCTGGTTCCTCTGTGGACTGGGTTAGTCACTCAGTCGTGTCTGACTTTTTTTGACCCCACAAACTGTAGCCCACCAGGCTTCTCTGTCCATGCAATTCTCCAGGCAAGAATACTAGAGTGGATTGCCATTCCCTTCTCCAGAGGAACTTTCCAACCCAGAGATAGCACCCTGGTCTCCTGCCTCGCAGGCAGATTCATTACCGTTTGAGCTACAGGGAAGTCTCTAAAGACTCTCTGAAGAGGAAGTCTCTGGTTCCTCTGCCTTTTCTAAAACCAGCTTGAACATCTGGAAGTTCTGGTCAAGTACTTTTGAAACCTGGCTTGGAGAATTTTGAGCATTACTTTACTAGCGTGTGAGATGAGTGTAATTGTGTGGTAGTTTGAACATTCTTTGGCATTGCCTTTCTTTGGGATTAGAATGAAAGCTGACCTTTTCCAGTCCTGTGGCCACTGCTGAATTTTCCTAATTTGCTGGCATATTGAGTGCAGCACTTTCACAGCATCATCTTTTAGGATTTGAAAGAGCTCAACTGGAATTCCATCAGCTCCACTAGCTTTGTTCATACTGATGCTTCCCTAAGGCCCACTTGACTTTGCATTCCAGGATGTCTGGCTCTAGGTGAGTGATCACACTATCATGATTATCTGGGTCATGAAGATCTTTTTTGTATAGTTCTTCTGTGTATTCTTGTCACCTCTTCTTAATATCTTCTGCTTCTGTTAGGTCCATACCATTTTTTTCATTTCAAAATTATAAAGGGAACAATTCACCAGAAGTGCAGAACAAGTTTAAACATTACACACTGAAAATGGAAATTCTAAATGCATGAAGTAAAAACTCACAGAATTGTGAGGAAAACTACAAAAACTCAAAATCATGGCTGGAGATTTGAGTACCCCTCCCTCAACAACTGATAGAACAATGCCTTTGTTTGGGTTGCCATGACAAAGTATCTGTTGCTGCTGCTGTTTAGTCCGCCTCTCTGCAACCCCATGGACTGTAACCCACCAGGCTCCTCTGTCCATGAGATTCTCCAGGCAAGAACACTGGAGTGGGTTGCCATTTCCTTCTCCAGGGGATCTACTTGACCCAGGGATTGAACCTTGACTTCTTTACCATTGAGCCACCTGGGAAACCCAAATTAGTGTAGGCTTATTGACAACACAAATTCATTTCTCACATTTCTGGAGGCCGGAAGTCAGATCAGGGCCCCAGCACGGTCCGACTCTGGGGAAGGCCCTCTTGCGTGTTGCAGATGGCTGTCTTTTCATCGTGTTCTCTCATGGCAGAGAATACAGCGCAAACAAGCACGCTCTCTGTCTTCTGGTCACCAACCCCATCATGGGGGCTCCATCCACATGACCTCAAGCCCCTCCCCTGAGCACCTTCACCTCAGGGTGAGGATATACACAGATGAATTTCAGAGACATACAAGCACTCAGTTCACAGGAAATAAAGAGGGAAACTGGACTGTCATATACTTCGGAGACACAGGAGTTATAACTGTGCATTGATTTAAATATGATCCTGTTTCCCAGTGAAAGACATGAAATTTTCTTTTTGCTGTCCCATAGCAATACCGAATATTAAGGACATAACTTTAATCTAGACGTGTTATTTTATGGGAAATGAACAGCTCCGTTCCCCCACAATGTTAAGAATTAGCAAATTACTGCATTTTCATTTTAAAATTTCCAGTTCATTCAAGACAGGTACGTGAGAGGTACAGTGGACTATGAGTGTAATAAAATACAAAGCATTTACCACACACCCTTTCCCATAATAATTTATGTTCTGAAAAGTGACAGGAACTCTCAGTCAGGATGCGAAAGTAGCTGTGTTGGAGTTTCTATTCGCGGCAACCCTCTTTCACCACCGCACACCTTCCGGGGCTGCCGAAGTTGGGTAAGGCCTGCTTCTGTGCTCGCAAGAGAATCACTATTTCAGAAGTGGATGTCTTCTTGTAAACAGTGCTCGCCAATGGCAAACCAGCATTTATATATCACTGTAAAGAGAAAAATTACCTCTGGGAACTGAACCAACATTGACATTCTTAATAATATATTGCCTATATGCTTGGTTAGCAAAATCATTTTTTAAAACCTTATCAACATCAATTGTGTATTTTAAGCCACTGTTGTATGACTACGGGATGCAGAATCTGATGGGAATAGCTGGAATATAAATGTGATCTTGTTTATGATTCATAGGTTTTTAGGAACATATTTTCTTTTAGTTTCCTATAACTATAAGCTGCTATTGTAGAAACATATATAATATATATAAACCTATATCAAATACACAACCTATATTTGAGGAATATAAGCATGCTAGTCATACTCACAGTAAACGCTCATGCTGAATTCACATTAGTATTTTAATAGGCACTTTTTATTTTCTGTGTGCAGAGTTTGATAGCAGTCAGTCATGTCTGACTCTTTGCTACTCCATGGACTGTAGCCTGCCAGGCTCCTCTACCCATGGAATTTTCCAGGCAAGAATACTGGAGTGGGTTGCCATTCCCTTCTCCAGGGGATCTTCCCGATTGAGGGATTGAACTTGGGTCTCCTGCTTTGCAGGTGGGTTCTTCACTGTCTGAAGCACCAGGAGCTTAAAAGCTAGTTACCAGAGCTAACTTTTGGTAGGTTAGCTCTCTTCCAGTATGGATAACCAACAAGGATCTACTGCATAGTACAGGGAACTCTGGTCAATGTTACGTGGCAGCCTGGATGGGAGGGGAGTTTGGGGGAGAATGACTGAGTCCCATTCCTGTATGCCTGAGACTATCACAACATTGTTAATGATCACAATGGTTAACAATACAGAATAAAATGTTAAAAAAAAGAGAGAAATGGATTGGTTTCATATATTATACAACACAATAAACACAGAAATGAGTAATAGTCCTCACAGTCCGTATCTATCTCTTGGTGTTAATATATAAAAGGACAAGAAAACAATTAGGTGCGAAAATATTTATTTTCCTTTGAATTCATACTCATTCTTACTAGTCTACATTATTTTTAAAACTATTGTTGAATTGCTTTGGTAAATTCTATGATGTTGTAAATTATTTTTATAAGAAATTAAATCTGGCTTGGGATTCGTTCTCCTCACATATAGAGAAAGTGTCTCCAGACAGTCTCACATCATTACAAAGTAAATTAGCTCATTTCATTGATCCTATTTTGAAATTCAAAAAAATGTATCTCAAATAACAGAAATATATGAGATATAAATGAAAATCAAGACAGTATCTCAGAGTCATTATTTAATCCTTTCCTGAACGTGCACTGGTATAATGTCATTTAATATGAAACTTACATTCCATGCAGACATCCCTAGATCTTCTATTTTTCATATGCACATGTAGCATAGGGTTTGTGCGAATATATCCGATAATTAATAATTAATCTAATTATAATCTCACTGGAATAAAGTTACCGAGTGTTATAAACAAGACCTCTGCCATTATCCGCCTGCTACTATATACTATTATGTGTCTGTACATATGTTTACAAACTCATCTGTACATATATATATATGTATATCACATTAACTCTGGAATTAATATCGAATACGGTCCTCATAGCAAAATGTGGACAGTGAAATATGTTTACACAGCCAACCAAAACCAAAATCTTGGGGAGTGGGCAGGGCAGCTTTCTATTCTGTCCTGAAAACTGCAACAGAGCGCAATTGCCTGGAGTCGGGCTTTTCCTTGCCGGGGGTGGTCGTCCCAGGCTTAAGTTAGTCATTTCGGAGATTTCGGGAGAATCTGAGGGGCTCTCGAATACCAGAGCGGGAAGGACGGTCAGGGCCTCTGCGTCTTTAAACAGGGTTACTCATCTGCTCGGGTGACAAATGCCACAGTCCTCGCGATGGCCTTTGTTCGGGTCGGCCGGCTCAAGGGGGGTGCCCGCTCCAGGTCGCAGCCCCGGTCCACCGCGCAGGGGCCCCGCGCCCGGGCCGCCACCCCCGCGTTCCGGTCTCGCTGCCCCGCTTCTGGCCGAGCCCGGACGCAGAAGTTTGAAGAGTGAGCCCCGTTCTTAGATTGGCCTGCGAGGCGGGAGGCGGGAGAAGCCGGAGGGGGGACCGGAGGCGCAGCGAGAGCCGAGAGGCGCGGTCCCGGCGCGCGAGCGCGTGGGAAGGAGGCGGCGGCCGGCCCGGACGGAGGCGGGCCCCGCTGAGCCCCGGCGGCCGGAGCGGCGCCCGGGAGCCCGAGCGCGGCCGCGGAACCCGGACCCCGGCGGCCCAGCCCGCACCGCCGGCCGGGACGAGAACGGCGCTCACCGGCCCCGGGTGCGCCCGGCGCGCCCGCCCCGAGCGCGCCACGGCCCCGGGGAAGCGCAGGGCAGCAGCGCGCCGCGCACCCTCGCGGGGCGCACTCGGAGTCGACTCCCGGGGTCCGGGCTGCGGGGCACCCTTCTCCAGCAGGTAGGGGCTGCGGCGGGCGCCGGGCGCGGTCCCCAGCGCGGGGTGCTTTGGCCAGGCAGCCTCCCCTCCCGGTCCCGTGGTTCGGCGGGGCGACCCCGGGAGGGTGTGGGCTGCTGGCACCTGCCTCGCCGGGTTCCCCCCTCCCCAGCCAGAGTCCCGGGGTGGAGACGGGAGCGGGCGTGGAGAGGGGACTGGCGATCTCTTTCCCGGAAGGGGACGCGGGCTGAGAGCTGGAACCCTCCGAACTCTGGACCAGCCCGGGAGGAGACGACAGGCTGCCCGTTGAGAGGGGCTGGAAGCCTCTGGTTGCCACGGGAGACGGGAGGAGCGGCGCTGGGGGCCCTCCGCGGCCACTCCTGGGGGGCGGGGGGTGGGGGGACGGCTCGGCCTCTTTCTCTTTTTCTTTGGGGATGCAAGAGGGCGACTACTTCAGAGAACAAAGATATAGGGGTGAAGGAGGTCCCCCAGGCCGCCTTCCACCCATCTACTGACCCTTGACCGCGACCCTCCGCGGGACAATGTCGCTCCATTGTCTCAGGGGTCCGGCCACTACGGTGGGCCACGTCGGCGAGGGGCGCGGTCCCCGCCCCGGGCTCTTCATTCGGGCCTCCCGCTCCCCCCGCACCCACCCCAGCCAGCCCCCGCCCCATCTTTCCTGGCTGGGGGAAACCAAGGAGGTCTGTGAAAATGTTGGGTTTAATGGTCCCTTGTACGCCCCACTTCCCGGAAAGGTAAGGGAGGTGATTGTCGTCAAGTTCTGTTAGCATTTCTGTCGTTTATGGAAAAGCTGTAGCTACTCACCGGGGGGGCTCAGACCTCCAGTACTGGGGGGGAAGGAGCCAAAGGCATTTCAGTTGTGTGTTAAGCGTTTGCCACTGAGAAGAATTTCTTAGCCATTGGAGGAGGAAGGGTTGTCTTCTGCTCAGCGGAGCCAAGAAAACTTAGCTGCTGTGAATTGGCCTGAGCAGTCCGTGGGCTGGAAGGGGGGCGCGCCGGGCGGTCTTTATCCTGCTAAGTGCAAAAGCTCCGGAAGCGCTCATCCTCTGAGAGGGGGCTTTCTTTGGGGATCTCCTAAGGGTGGCTGGAATTTCTGCTCAGGTGAAGGTTAAAATGTCTCGAACGTTTGCTTTGTTTGTTTGTTTGTTTGTTTTGGGGGGGGGGCGTTATTTATGAACCCCCTACAGACTGTATGAATTTCCTAGTGGTTCAGAGCAAGAGGCTCCAAGATTGTCCCTGAGATCCTGAAACGAAACCGTGGACTGGGAGGAAGGCAGGGGAGCCACACCCCCGCCCGGGCCGGCTAGCAGCCTCTTTATGGGGTTACTGCCTAGCTGCCAGGGTGGGTTACGTTTTGCTCTGGGAACGTCTAAAGGCTTTGAAGGTGATTTGTCATCCTTGGGTTAAGGGTCCTCCTGAACATATCTATCTGTCTGTGTGACGCTGTTTAGTTTATTAAAATTCCACAAGCATGTGTGATACGCCAGGGTCCCTAATCATGTGTGATCAACCCTTGTGTGCATATGAGGTTATAGCTGATGGGCTTTTGGGAAACCAGAGTATATGCCATTGCTTTAGAGACTGATAGGCCCCAGGGATATAGTACTTGCTATAAAAAGTCATTCCAAGTGGGATGTTTATTTATTAAAGGAAAAATACATTTAATCAGTACAGTTTTATAAAGGTATGGTTGAGCTTATCTGTGTCCTGTAAAATCTGGGAGAGTGAAATGGTTTTAGTACACAGTAAGATAGTTGAAGTGTTTTTTAAACTCTAATTTTGCAATGTTGTGTTAGTTTCAGATGTATAGCCACAGTGATGCAGTTTAATATATATATAACTGTACATGTGTATACCTATATAACTATATATTGTGTGCCACACACTATAGTATGTATGGTCACAGAATCACTGTGCTATACACCTAAAACTAAAAATATATAACTGAATAGATACTGTTATATATATAACTGAATACATATCTATGTTTTGTTTTTCAGACTCTTTTTCCCTCATAGGTTACTACAGAATATTGAGTTGTAGTTTCCTGTGATATACAGTAGGTCCTTGTAGGTTATCTATTTTGTGTATAGTAGTTAGTATATTTTAATCTGAAATAGCTAGTCTATTTTGCACAAGCAATTAATACGTTAAAGATTTGCTTCTTCTGATCTGAGGACGCTTGACTATAACAGCTGCAGAGGCTACTGGGGTGGGTCATCAATGTAATCTGGGGTAAATCAGCACTCCTTCACATAGAGAGAATGTCCACCGAATATAAACCTGTGCAGAGCATGAATGCTCTCGAGGGAGACTGAATAAAAATAGACACATTTCCTCCTACTTAAGAAATCAGGAAAGCAATCTGTTGAGTAAAACCATAACGTGTATAATGCCTGTGTGATCCTATGTGATACATATGTATGTGTGTACATACTTACCTGTATATACGTGACTTGCAGATCTTTGCATTTATTACATTTGCATAGGTGAGAAGAGACATTGCTATGGAACTGGGGTATTTGAATATGACGTTTCTTTGAATCTGAGCATGTGCTTAGCTGAGGACCGCAGAAGTATATCTGCCTCTTTGAGGTCTTATCATTAGGGCAAATCCTGGCCAATGACGGCGCATTTTATAGAATGAGAGAAGGCTGGGTGAGAAGGAACCTGTAAGATAAACTACTCAAGCCCCAGTTCTGCAAATGAAAAACAGGAGGCCCAGAGTTCTTGGGTCATTTTGGTCAAGATCCCAAAACTCGATCTTGGCAAGGTTATTAGGCTTTGCTCTTTCTGCCTACAGGAGTGTCCACCAGGTGGGACAGTGGGGGTCTGTACTGGTCTAGGCTTTGCTCTTTCTGCCTGCAGGAGTGTCCGCCAGGTGTGATGGTGGGGGTCTGTAGGTGGTCAGTTTTCACATCAGTGCTCTCTCCCCGCCCCTCACTCCTTTCCTGGGTGGTCCTCCTTTCTGCCCACCTTCCTTCTGGCCCACGTCTGCCCACAGGGCACCTTTCCCAGGTGTTCCATCCTTCCCTGGACCTTCCGCACCGTCATGTGTCTGCCCTGGAGTCCCTAATCGCGGTTGGCCTCTGATTCCTGGGTTTTCTCTCCCACCCAGTGAAGTGGGAAGCAGCGTCCATAGTCTCCTCATTTTTCTGCCCTTCCCTTTTCCTCCCAGTACTTCCCATCAGCCCCCGAGTCTTTACAATTCTACAAGTACTGCTGAGATTCATCTTCTCTATTCTGACTTTTTATGACTTTTAGCCAGGGCTTCATCACCCCCTGCCCAGGATAAGGGATCAGTTTCTAATTCATCTTCCTGCACTAGCCTGTTCCCTCACATCCAGTCTAACAGACGCAAGGGTGATTTATCATAAATGTGGATTTGACCCTGAGGCCTCCTGCTGAAAAGCCCTCAGTGAATCCCTTCGCCCACAGCGCCCAGCATGGGCTGCTCCACACGACCTGTGCTGTCCTTCCTGACTTCATCCTGCCCACCCTCCAACCTCCTCTCGACTCTCTTGACTCCCGTCTTCTGCTTGGACCACCCTGAGCTGCATGTGCCCCTCCACGTGGAACTTAGCATCTCTTAACCCACAGACCTGATTGTTGCTCCTTCGAGCTGGGAAGGTGCTGCTTCTGTCTTTGCTCAGGGCTGGGGTCAAATCCAGAACGTCTTTCCTGAGAAACTCTCCCCAGGGATGTCCAGCTTTCTGACCTCCCCTCCTGATCTGGCCCACCTGTGGAGGGAGGCAATAAAGAAGACATAAAGAGGCCCCGCCCCCCTCCTTTGGGAGGCTGGCCAGCTCCAGGTAATGTGTGACAGTAAGCCTCACCCCTTTTAGTATAAAAGAAACCTGAATTCTAACTCAGGCAAGATGATTCTTCCAGACAGGGGGTCACCATCTTCTCCATCGGCTGACTTGCTGAATAAAGTCTCTGTTCCTTTTCCCAACAACTCCATCTATCGAGCTCTCATGGGGTGGGCAATATGAGGTCAGCTGTGTCCGAATCTTTGCGACCCCATGGGCTGTAGCCAGCCAGTCTTCTCTGTCTATAGGATTTCCCAGTCAAGAATACTGGAGTGGGTTGCCATTTCCTCCTCTAGAGGATCTTCCTGACCTAGGGATCAAACCTGTGTCTCCAGTTGAATATTGGACTTACAACTGTGCTGAGGTGAATACTTTATTCATCTCTGTGTAGGTGTCCAGATTTCATAGATGTTACATGGATGGATGTAACCATTGCAGCTGGCAGAAGGCAAGCTGCCTACAACGCCATTTGGAGATTCTGGCTTCCACAGCTCCCAAGCTCTGACCACGTGGAACCTCCACCCACTTCCTACTGGGGCTCTCCTCTCTCCTATCACCGCACATCCTACCCCGAGACCCATGGATCTGTCTGTCTCCTCCCTCCCGTGAAAGTCATCTGCTCATTTATAGGTAAATGAGAAAAGAAAACCCAGAGAGACTGAGTAATTTGTTCAAAGTTGTACCACTAGCTTATGGGAGATTAAGTCTCATAGAAGTTATCACTCAGCAAAAATCCAAGTTCTTTTTTCTTTTTGAAAAGCTGAAAGCCTTTTCTTTTTCTTTATTTTTTAATATAAATCTATTTATTTAAATTGGAGGCTAATTACTTTACAATATTATAGTGGTTTTATCAGTCAGCAAAAATCCAACTTCTTTTTTCTTAAGAGAGAAAAAAAAAAGCCTCTTTAACAGGTGCCTTATAGGAAACCATCACCGCTGGGGGCAGCAAACTATAGTCTGAGGGCCAGATGTAACTTAAGTCCTATTTATGTACAGCCTGTGAACAAATAAGCAAATACAAACAAATAAGCAAAAAACAATAAAGAACAAAAGACGTGTGACCCACTGAGACCCCATGGTCCTTGCAGCCTAAAATATTTACCATCTTGCTCTTTGCAGAAAAATTTTGCAGTCCCAGAGGAACAATGGGACTGGAGGTGTAACTAGTTTAATTTATGTGGAAACTGACTAATTTTAATACTGGGAAAAACTAGACACATTAACTGAATTTTAAGAGGAAAAGAATCAAGGCATAACTCATACCTCATTCAGATGGCTGAGGTCCTGTGTTTATTTTTTCCATTTTTGATGCTTCTCACTTACCCATGAATAATTACCATGAAAGGCATCATTACTATTAAGTAATGTAAGTTAAATCAGATAAGTCCTTGTAAGAATCACTGTGGGCACTTTTGGTTAAAAAATATCATTGTGGGTATGGATAAGCTGAGTTTGATATTCAAATTCTTATAAGAGGAATTGAATTATACATAAAAATAGGCATTCAAATATGCTTTTTTTCTATAAATAATGTATGGAGTGCATTTTTTTTCATTTTTATTACTATAATTAGGGTTTTAAAAATAAGCTTGGGAAGTTAAAGCCTCTGGCCTGTGGCACTGTGTATCTTTAATGAACACATTTGAAATATTAACTAATTCCTTTAAGAATGATAAAGTCTTATTCAGACTTGCTCATTTTCTTTCTAATTTAGATTCTTGGTTATAAGCAGCTCGGTAATATGTAGTTGGGAGTCCCTGGGTGGAAATCATTTCACGACCTCCCAAATCTTCTTTTAAAAAGTCTATTAATATGCCTTTTATCTTTATAATTTGGAACAGCGAGTCATTCACTTTACATCTATTTCAATAATTTAAAACTAAATGCAAAAGCAAGACAAAAGAACTTTGACATAAAGAAGAAAGAAATTTAGTTGAGTGGAATGTTGCAGAATATTTCATATGGTTTTAGGTTGCTAGTTTCACTTTATAGCCTGTAGAAAGAAATCATAGTGTTTCAGAGTCGACCTGAGATACATTATTTCCCTGGAAGGGGTTTGCTGGAACTATAGATACATGATAAAGTTCAAATAAGCCTGGTAAGTAGGGTTTTTCTAATACACGGAATGACAGGCCTTGAGGCACAAAAACCAAAATGTAGTTTACATAAAGGGTAAATTTGAGGTAAAGAAGCTTATGTTGGATTTCAAGTTCTGCTTCATATTTCTCTGCGACCATGAATACATGAGAAACCTTTCTAAGACTCATCTGTGAAATGGGATGAGCAGAGTGCCTGCTTTGTAGGGTTAAATGTGGGATTAAATGAGATAAAATTTCCAGTATATGTTTCAGTTCAGTTCATTCGCTCAGTTGTGTCCAACTCTTTTCGACCCCATGGACTGCAGCACGCCAGGCCTCCCTGTCCATCACCAGCTCCTGGGAGTTTACTCAAACTCATGTCCATTGCGTCGGTGATGCTATCCAACCATCTCATCCTCTGTCGTCCCCTTCTCCTCCCGCCCTCAGTCTTTCCCAGCATCAGGGTTTTTTTCCAATGAGTCAGTTCTTCGCATCAGGGAGTTTCAAAGTATGGGAGTTTCAGCTTCAGCATCAGTCCTTCCAACGAATGTTCAGGACTGATTTCCTTTAGGATGGACTGGTTGAGAAACTTTGTAAATTGCAGGTGCTGTTAGCCTGATACGGACTTTAATATATTAGACTGCCATAGACTTTCATATATTAGGGCTTCTGCTGAATGTTTTATTCTTTGACAGTCTGAGTTATTTTTAAAAGTTTGTGTTGCCATCTCACAAGCTATTGTTGCCAAATCTAAATAATGAGAGGAAGTGCCATGATGGACTTGACTCTCCTTAATAAATAAGAACTTATTGGTGACAGTATAACTTCTTCCCTTTTGATTTGAATGTCTTCAACTTCTTTTTCTTGCCTGATTGCTCTGGCTAGGACCCTCAGTACTGTGTTGAAGAGAAGTGATAGGAGTGGACGTTCTCGCCTTCTTTCTGATCTTTGTTACTGTGCTCAGTTGCTAAGCCACATCGGTCTCTTTGCAACTTCATGGGCTGCAGCATGCCGGGCTCCCCTGTCCTTCACTATCTCCCAGAGTTAGCTCAGTTTCATGTCTGTTGAGTTGGTGATGCTATCTAACCATCTCATCCACTGCCGTCCTCTTCTCCTTTAGCTTTCAATCATCCCCAGCCTCAGGGTCTTTTCCAAAGAGTCAGCTTTTTGCATCAGGTGGCAAAGTACTGGAGCTTCAGCTTCCGCATCAGTCCTTCCGATGAGTATTCAGGGTTGATTTCCTTTAGGATTGGCTGGTTTGATCTCCTTGCAGTCTCCTTGCAGACTCTTGAGAGTTTTCTCCAGCACCACAATTTGAAAGCATCAATTTTTTGGCACTCAACCTTAGTCATCTTAGAGGAATCACTTTCAGTTTTTTTTTCACCATTGAGTATGTTAGCTGTGGGCTTTTCATATATGGCTTTTTATGTTTAGGTAATTTTCTTCTATTCCTAGTTTGTTGAGCATTTTTACTATAAATGGATGTTGACTTTTGCAACATGCTTTATCTATGTCATTTGTGATGGTCATGTGAATTTTATCCTTTGTTTTGTTAATATAGTTCAGTTCAGTCCCTGAGTTGTGTTCGATTCTTTGCAACCCCATGAACTGAAGCATGCCAGGCTTCCCTGTCCATCACCAACTCCTGGACTTGCTCAAAACTCATGTCCATTGAGTTGGTGATACCATCCAACCATCTTATCCTCTGTCAACCCCTTCTTTTCCTGCCTTCCATCTTTCCCAGCATCAGGGATATTAATTCATTTTAATGTACTGAAACATATTTTATCCCAGGACTAATTCCCACTTTGTCATGATTTATTATACTTTTAATGTGCCATTGCATTCAGTTTGGTGGTATTTTGTTGAGGACTTTTGCATCAGTACTTGTCATGGATATTCGCCTGTAGTTTTCTTTGTAGTATTTTCGGTT
Source organism: Bubalus kerabau (assembly GCF_029407905.1). NCBI lineage: Eukaryota > Metazoa > Chordata > Mammalia > Artiodactyla > Bovidae > Bubalus > Bubalus kerabau. The sequence continues at coordinate 87,830,430 of NC_073635.1, forward strand.
TGGTATAAGGGTAATACTGTCCTCATAAAACACTCCTTTGACTTCAACTTTTGGGAAGAATTTGAGAAGGATTGGCATTAATTATCTTTAAATGTTTGGTAGAATTCTCCAGTGAAGCCATTTGGGCTTGGAATTCTGTTTGGATGTTTTGATTACTCGTTCAATCTCCTTACTAGGTAGAGGTCTGCTCAAAAGTTTTATTTCTTTATGATTCAGTACTGGAGTGCTGTGTATTTTAGGAATTTATTCATTTCTCTTGAGTTATCCAATATTGACGTATAATTGTTCATAGTGGTCTCTTATACTCTTTTTTATGTCTGTGGCATTAATTATAATATCTCCTCTTTCATTTCTGATTTATGTATTTGAGTTTTCTCTTTGTCATTTTATTGATCATTTCAATAGACAACTCTTGACTTCATTGATCCTGTATTTTTCCATTCTCTATTTTATTTATTTCTGCTCTAGTCTTTATTATTTCCTTCCTTCTGGTAAGTTCGGGCTCAGTTTTGCTTTTTCCCTATTTCCTTGATGTGTAAAGTTTTGTTTTGTTTGGAGATCTTTCTTCCTTTGCATGTGTTTACTGCTGTATACTTTCCTCTTGGTACTGACTTACTGCATCCCGTGTTTTTGGTATGTTGTGCTTTTGCTTTTATTTGACTCAAGATATTATTTAATTTCCCTTATGATGCTTTCTTTGACTTATTGGTTTTTCAAGCCTGTGTTGCTCAGTTTCCACATATTTGTTAATATTTCAGTTATTTGTCTAATACTGATTTTTGGTTTCACTCAGTGGCTATGGCTTCTACCTTTTACGTTTGTAAGACTTGTTTTGTGGTTAAACGTGTTACGTGATCTCCTCTGGAGAATGGCTCACCCTGGAAAAAGATGTGCTTGCTGCTGTGTCTGGGTGCAGTGTTCTGTCCAGGTCTGTTAGGCCATCTTGGTCTAGAATGTTCAAGTCCTCTCTTTCCTTGTTGGTCTTCTGTCTGATTGCTCCAGACATTATTGAAAGTAGGGATATATTAGTCAAGGTTATCCAAAGAACCCAAATCAATCGGATAAAAAAGAGATTTTTAAAATTAGGAATTGTCTTATGTGATTCTGTATCTCCCTTTCAGGAGAGGCAGGAAAAATTCACTCCCATCAGAGAAATCCTAGGCAACCTTAAATATCCTGCTGAAACATTTCTGTACATCTTGAACAGGGAGATATTTCTTAGTCCTAAATTATAGTTTCCATTTACCATTTGTAAAGTGACTCAGACAATTGCACCTATTTTCCATGTGAATAATTATTACTTGAAAAAAAAGGATAAAGTCAAAACAAAGGAAAAGGTAACCCTTAAGACAGACACAATGGCAACCCACTCCAGTACTCTTGCCTGGAAAATCCCATGGATGGAGGAGCCTGGTAGGCTACAGTCCATGGGGTCGCTAAGAGTCGGACACAACTGAGTGACTTCGCTTTCCCTTTTCACTTTCATGCATTGGAGAAGGAAATGGCAACCCACTCCAGTGTTCTTGCCTTGAGAATCCCAGGGATGGGGGAGCCTGGTGGGCTGCCATCTATGGGGTCACACAGAGTCGGACATGACTGAAGCGACTTAGCAGCAGCAACAGCAAGACAGACACATTGATAAAGAAAGTTGTGCAAAATCACATCCAAGGTGAATACCCTTTATGGGGTCTTCTGTAGACCTCTAGCTTACTTAGTTCAGAATAACCTTGACTGACAGAAGTACAGGAATTACAGGGCAGGGGATTCCTGCTGAGAAAGAAGGATGTCAGAATACATGTGTGTTAGAAACCCAATGATTGTTTTACTTTTCTAAGACAATTTAACAGAATTCAGTTCTCTGGTCAGAGAATGGACATGCATTTAATGATGTGACCTGAAATTGATGTACGTAAGAAATACTGTCCCTAAGCGTTTGGAAGAGATGCTGCTTTAAAAGTGCCAAGAAAATAGAAAGAAAGGGAGATGCTATTGCTTAAATCTTTTTAAATTCTCAAGATAGCAGTAGCATAATAAGTTTCTTTAATCTGCATTAGGATCATCTTGCCGGAGGCAAGAAGTCCAGGTTTCACATAGGTGAGCACAGAATTCTTTGGTCTTCTTCAGCAGATGGCTCGGGGCAGTGGCCAACAACAATTCCTAACAGCAATGAGGCTCTGAGGAAGCCAGTAATGCAGCCTGCTTTATGAAGAACAAAAGCGGATGGTGACTTTTTCTGTAGGGTAGAAAACTTGTCTTCCTTCTTCCCCCTTTCCTTCTTCCCTTTCTTCCCTTCCTTCATTCCTTCTTTCCAAGTTGTGGAGTCCACAGTGCTTAGTTTTTTCCTTGCTTGGGTAAACATACTGCATATGTAAATAAATTTATACCTAAAGGGATCTCATCTAAAATTTGAACAATGGAAAAAATATTAAGAGAATGCACTGGTCATAGAAAATACCCTCTTCCAACAACATAAGAGAAGACTCTACACGTGGACATCACCAGATGGTCGACACCGAAATCAGATTGATTATATTCTTTGCAGCCAAAGATGGAGAAGCTCTATACAGTCAGCAAAAACAAGACCGGGAGCTGACTGTGGCTTGGATCATGAACTCCTTATTGCCAAATTCAGACTGAAATGGAAGAAAGTGGAGAAAACCACTAGACTATTCAGGTACACCTAAATCAAATCCCTAACAATTATACAGTGGAAGTGAGAAATAGATTTAAGGGACTAGATCTGATAGACAGAATGCCTGATGAACTATGGATGGAGGTTCGTGACATTGTATAGGACACAGGGATCAGGACCATGCCCAAGAAAAAGAAATGCAAAAAAGCAAAATGGCTGTCTGAGGAGGCCTTATAAATAGCTGAGAAAAGAAGGGAAGTGAAAAGCAAAGGAGAAAAGGAAAGATATACCCATTTGAATGCAGAGTTCCAAAGAATAGCAAGGAGGGATAAGAAAGCCTTCCTTAGTAATCAGTGCAAAGAAATAGAGGAAAACAATAGAATGGGAAACACTAGAGATCTCTTCAAGGAAATTACAGATACCAAGGAACATTTCATGCAAAGATGGGCTCAATAAAGGACAGAAATGGTATGGACCTAACAGAAGCAGAAGATATTAAGAAGAGGTGGCAAGAATACACAGAAGAACTGTACAAAAAAGATCTTCATGACCCAGATAATCACGATGGTGTCATCACTCACCTAGAGCCAGACATCCTGGAATGTGAAGTCAAGTGGGCCTTTAGGAAACATCACTACCAAGAAAGCTAGTGGAGGTGATGGAATTCCAGTTGAGCTATTTCAAATCCTGAAAGATGATGCTGTGAAAGTGCTGCACTCAATATGCCAGCACATTAGGAAAACTCAGCAGTGGCCACAGGACTGGAAAAGGTCAGTTTTCATTCCAATCCCAAAGAAAGGCAATGCCAAAGAATGCTCAAACTACTCCACAATTGCACTCATCTCACACGCTAGTAAAGTAGTGCTCAAAATTCTCCAAGCCAGGCTTCAGCAATACGTGAACTGTGAACTTCCAGATGTTCAAGCTGGTTTTAGAAAAGGCAGAGGAACCAGAGATCAAATTGCCAACATCTGCTGGATCATCGAAAAAGCAAGAGAGTTCCAGAAAAACATCTATTTCTGCTTTATTGACGATGCCAAAGCCTTTGACTGTGTGGATCACAATAAACTATGGAAAATTCTGAAAGAGATGGTAATCCCAGACCACCTGACCTGCCTCTTGAGAAACCTATATGCAGGTCAGGAAGCAACAGGTTAGAACTGGACGTGGAACAACAGACTGGTTCCAAATAGGGAAAGGAGTACGTCAAGGCTGTATATGGTCACCCTGCTTATGTAACTTCTATGCAGAGTACATCATGAGAAATGCTGGGATGGAAGAAGCAAAAGCTGGAATCAAGATTGCAGGGAGACATATCAATAACCTCAGATATGCAGATGACACCACCCTTATGGCAGAAAGTGAAGAAGAACTAAAGAGCCTCTTGATGAAAGTGAAAGAGGAAAGTGAAAAAGTTGGCTTAAAGCTCAGCATTCAGAAAACTAAGATCATGGCATCCGGTCCCATCATGCATGGCAAATAGATGGGGAAACAGTGGAAACAGTGGCTGACTATTTTTCTGGGCTCCAAGATTTCTGCAGATTGTGATTGCAGCCATGAAATTAAAAGGCGCTTACTCCTTGGAAGGAAAGTTATGACCAACCTAGACAGCATATTCAAAAGCAGAGATATTACTTTGCCAACAAAGGTTCGTCTAGTCAAGGCTATGGTTTTTCCAGTGGTCATGTATGGATGTGAGCGTTGGACTATAAAGAAAGCTGAGCACCGAAAAATTGATGCTTTTGAACTGTGGTGTTGGAGAAGACTCTTGAGAGTCCCTTGGACTGCAAGGAGATCCCCCCAGTCCATCCTAAAGGAGAACAGTCCTGGGTGTTCATTGGAAGGACTGATATTGAAGCTGAAACTCCAGTATTTTGGCCACCTGATGGGAAGAGCTGACTCATTTGAAAAGACCGTGATGCTGGGAAAGATTGAGGGCGGGAGGAGAAGGGGATGACAGAGGATGAGGTGGTTGGATGGCATCACCGACTCGATGGACATGGGTTTGGGTGGACTCCGGGAGTTGGTGATGGACAGGGAGGCCTGGTGTGCTGTAGTCCATGGGGTCGCAAAGAGTTGGACATGATAGAGAGACTGAACAGAACTGAATAAATAGTAAAAATGAAACTTATTCGGCTAAAATAAGCAATATGTAATATGTGTATCTCTTTCTCTCTTTCTCTCACACACATATATATCAGGAACAAAAAGTTCCAACTTTTAGCAAAGTCCAAATCTTTTCTGATCATTTATAAAAACTATATCATAAGTGGACATTATGTAAAATTAAGAAAATAATGATGGGAAGGCTGTTTGTGAGATTCAGAGAAAATGTGCTAGGAAGTGGCTCTCCTGTCTCCTCATTCCTTGAAAAGAAGGACTTGGCATTGTGGGCATTACATAAACAAAAATGCAAGTTGTGAACAATTGAGCACTTGTACATTTTGATACCCATCTGTTTTAATAAAGAATTTGATTTACTGAACCGCATCTAAAGGAAGCTTAGCTTTTATGACTCTGGAACCATCAGTTTACAGGGCAGCAACTTACTAGAGTTTTGAGAATATTGCCACTGGGGAAATAAGAAAAATGAGAATAAAGCCTTTAGCATATTTATATTCACCAGCTTTCCTTTTCTTTCCTTCACTGTCTTCTTTTTCCTTCTCTCTCCACTTCATTGTGATCCATGGCAAGTCACTCACATCATTGTGTGACTGTGTGTTATAGTGTTTCGTAAAGTGTGCATCATAAATTCTGTCTGGTCTGCTTCAGTTTTAGTGAGGGCCAAATGAAATGATGCTTGTGAAAGTCATTTTCAAGACTGTAATATGCACTCTGTGTATACACATATTTATTACTATCACGTATCTCTATAAGTAAAAATACGCAATTATAATCATAGAGAAACCCTAGATCATTTTACTTGAAAAATATAATTTGTGTTTGTGAGTAAAGTGTGTGTGTGCGTGCGTGCGTGCACACTCAGTCCTGTCTGACTCTTTGTGACCCCGAGCACTTTAGTCTTTCAGGCTCCTCTATCCATGGAATTTCCCACCAAGAATACTCAGTGGGTTGCCGTTTCCTTCTCCAGGGGATCTTCCTGACCCAGGGATCCAACCCAGGTCTCCTGCATTGCAGACAGATTCTTTACCGTCTGAGCTTATTTATAAATATAGTTATAAATAAATTAAATATAATTATCAAATTATTTTTATCTACATTGTGAATTTGAGATTTATTTTTTTACTAATAGAATCTTGCCAGTAAAGACTCATGTGGGAGAATTAATGATCTGGAAACCTTGAATTAATAAAATATGGTACACTGAACAAAATCGGTATTTGTCAAGGAGAAAACCAGGCTTGTAAAAGTCTATTGACAGTCTGGTGTATTTTTGCAATTCTATTAAATTATAGATTGAAACTTTCCTTAGTTTCATATGTGTTTAAGTCAATAAACTTTTAACACACTCTGTTGTATGGGGGCATTGAATTCATAAGCAAAGAAGACAAGTTTCCAATAGCCAAGATATTTAAGCAACCTACCTGTCCACTGACAGATGACTAGATAAAGAAGAAGTGGTCCATATATACAGTGGAATGCTACTCAGCTATGAGCAATGAAGCTATGCCATTTACAGCAACATGGATGAACCTAGAGATGCTCATACTAAGTGAAATGAGTCAGACGAAGACAAATATCATATGATATATGGACTGTGAAAAAAATGATACAAATGAATTTATTTGCAAAAATAAAATAGACTCACAAACCTACGAAATAAGTTTATGTTGGCCAAAGGGGAAAATGGGGAGGGGATAAATTAGGAATTTGGAATTAACAGATTCACACCACTGTATGTTAATATAAAATAGGTAGGCGAAAAGAATTTTCACTGTATCACAGGGAACTGCATTCAATGTCTTGCAATAACCTATAATGGAAAAGAATCTGGGAAAGTTTTGTACATGTGTGTATGGAACTGCATGGCTTTAGTGTACCCCTCAGTCATTGTAAATCAACTATCAGTTCAGTTTTGTCACTCATTCGTGTCCGACTCTGCGACCCCATGGACTGCAGCACGCTGGGCCTCCCTGCCCATCACCAACTCCCGGAGTCCACCCAAACCCATGTCCATCGAGTTGGTGATGCCATCCAACCATCTTATCCTCTGTCATCCCCTTCTCCTCCTGCCCTCAATCTTTCCCATCATCAGGGTTTTTTCCAATGAGTCAGTTCTTCGCATCAGGTGGACAAACTATTGGAGTTTCAGCTTCAGCTTCAGTCCTTCCAATGAATATTCAGGACTGATCTCCTTTAGGATGGACTGGTTGAACCTCCTTGCAGTCCAAGGGACTCTCAAGAGTCTTCTCCAACACCACAGTTCAAAAGCATCAATTTTTCGGTGCTCAGCTTTCTTCATAGTCCAACTCTTACATCCATACATGACTATGGGAAAAAATCAACTATATTTCAGTGAAAAAAAGAAGACAAATGAACTTGAACTTGCAACTGAATGAAAGGGTGTCTTTTCGGAAGTAAAGCTGTTTCAGTGGCTGTAAGCGTCGTCTCCAGCCTTCTCTGATCACTGGCAGCAGGGGCTCTGACATGCTGGCTTCTTCCAGTTGGTAAAGGATTGGCCTTGATCAGGATTTGGGCCGATAGATTTGGGTTCTTCTGTGTGACGGCAGGTCCCTGCCGCGTGTGTTCCCTCCCGCCCTCCCCTTCCCCCGTCCCTGTCCTCCTCTTCCCTGCCTCCACTTTCTGTCTTTACTTCCCTTTCTCCTTTTATCCGAAGGGCCTGTCGCCCTGTGGTGCCAGCTATGAGATCCAAGCAGCACGAGGCATGTTCTCTGACCTTCTGGAGTCACACTCTAGACAGAGGGGTGGGAAAACAGCAAACAGCAAGGCAGCCTATGAGGACGTGTCCCAACAGGACGGAGGTGGACAGGGAGCCCAGTTCAGTTCAGTTCACTCACTCAGTCGTGTCCGACTCTTTTCGACCCCATGGACCATAGCATACTAGGCTTCCCTGTCCTTCAGCAACTCCCTGAGTTTACTCAAACTCATGTCCATCGAGTTAGTGATGCCATCCAACCATCTGCTCTTCTGTCATCCCCTTCTTCTCCCACCTTCAATCTTTCTCAGCATCAGGGTCTTTTCCCAAAGAGTCAGTTCTTCCCATCAGGTGGCCAAAGTATTAGAGTTTGAGCTTGAGCGTCAGTCCTCCCAGTGAATATTCAGGACTGATTTCCTTTAGGATGGACTGGTTGGATCTCCTTGCAGTCCAAGAGCGGTCCAGAAACACGGCAGATCAGTGAGACTGGAGTGGGTGGGCGAGACCTCATGGAAGTGTTGTGGGTCTCCTGAGATGCCCGAAGGTCAGAAACAATTAAGTTATGCGGATAATAAAAGTCAAGGTTACGTGATAAGATACGATCCTTTACCGACTCTGTTTTGTAATCTCAGTGTGAGGTAGCACGTAATGCAAACAATGAAAATGTTCCCAGTGGATTCCAACTGATTTTAATTGTCTGCAAGGTTTATGTCTAGCACGGATACCTGTGCAGCAGTCTTGTTTTCCAGCTTCTTCCATCTCACACACCACTGGCTGTAATATAACTGCAGTAGGTGTCTGCACGCTGCTTCCCTCCACCAGCATAGTGCAGCAGCCTGGTAAATAGCGCTCCGCAAACTGACGACTGTCCTCCTGAGGTCTGATCATCTGCCTCTGATCCTGGTAGTTGGGACCTCAAGTAGTTTTGCTCGTAAATATAATTATATTTAATGATCTGTTTTATAAGCACAGTGGCTTGATAGTTGACTGAATTAGAATGTGGAAAAAAGTAAAGAAATGTGGGCATCACACATTGTAGAAATGTTCCTAAATGTTCCTAATGTTGAGTATTTTTTCTACTTTGTTCTAGGTATACCATAAGCACAACTTCATGATTATTAGTCTCAAACAACGCAACTGCGATGTAGATTTCTGTGACTGTTTCTTTGTACTTGTTCCAACCTTTCTTCTCCTCAGTAGAATGTATTCAGCATTGGGTACAAAGGATGCTGAATAGGTAGTTTTTATTTTCTAAGTGTAAAAGCAAAATCAAAGTCATGCAGGGAAGAAGAAAAGAAACACGTACAAAGACTGTGGTGGACCTTACTGCCGTCGTACTAGAAAGGACAGTCTCTTTTAATACGTGTGCTCTGATGGGGCTGGAACTGGGCCAGAATTTTGGAGATGATCAAATTCTTTCCTGTACAGAAAGCAGCGACTTCTTTGAATTAGTGTTAAGACAAGAACTGAGTTAGTGTTGGTCACTCGGTGGTGTCCAACTCTTTGCAACCCCATGGATTATAACCAGGCACCTCTGTCCATGGGATTCTCCAGGTAAGAATACTAGAGTGGGTTGCCCTTCCCTTCTCCAGGGAATCTTCCTGACCCAGGGGTAGCACCTGTCTATACCTGCACTGCAGGCAGCTTCTTTACCATCTAAGCCACCAGGAAAGTCCTCTTGAATTATGTGATCCAAATACAGTGCAGGAAGGCAAACCTCTGTTTGTTTACTGAATGAGCAAATGAGTAGACAGATAAGTTATATTTAATATCTGTCACGTTTTTCCCCCCATGGATTTAAAATTGGTATCTCAAGAGTGTTCAGTTCTTGAATTCAACCCATAACAGTGTGTTAAAAAAAGGCCCCCATCTTTTCTACGTAGGAATCACCTAGACAGAGGATGAGATTAAGTGCAGAAGCTGAGACAGAGGAAGATGTAGGTGTTGAGAGTCTCTGTGAAGTGGTGGTAATCATGCCACAGTCATCGTGTGGTTGAGGATGTCGAGGAAGTCGTTACAGAGGAGGTAGAATCTGAGAGTTGAAGAATGTGTTGGAATTCTTCTGGTGAACACGAACCTCACATGTAACTTGTCTAAAAGGAAACTCAGTTTTCTAACTGAATTTGCAGCAGCTCCTGAATTCTGAATTCCATTCATGGACCAGTGGAATCTGGGTCTTCGTGCTCCTCCATTACACTCTTTTAGGCCAGGAATCTCATAAATTACTTGTGTCTTTTCCCTTCCTTCCATTCTCTCTGCTCTCCCCCCACCCCAACCTTAGTTCCAGAACGTCAGTGACGTGGCTGGTAGCCTCCTGTGATGCACTGAATTTGTCATCCACCTTCATCATCCATCCTGCATCTCGCTATCTGACACGTCACCGTGGTACCTCGGGTCTTTACTCTGCAGGTCCCAAACCTTCCGTATCCTCTCCCTAGCTGTCAGTCTTTTTCAAGCTCTCTACCCCAACAAGCAGTCAAATCTTTTCACAGCCTGGCCTTGACCTACATTTCTCATGTCAGTGTTCAGTAGGGCAGAAGAATCTCAGCTTGGGAGTGGACTTTAGAAGTCCTGGGGTTTACCCTCATCCCCTCAAAATGCATGAGTCCGTCAACCACATCCCAACTAACTGGCCCTGTCTTATTTCTGTCCCCAGTTCTGGGACCTTTGCCTGTTAACAGCCAACCCCTGTTCAGGACCGTTGTAAGCATGCGGCTATGCTTTTCCTCTTCTGCTTCTTCTTACACTAATGTTCGTTGTCTTCTTCCCAGAAAACCTTCATCCTTGCTCCTGTTAACCTCATCCCTTAGGACCTGGTTCCTGTGCTGCCTCCAGATGGAAAATGACTGTGGTTGTCACATAATCACACCTGAGCCAAGGGTTATGCTGTGATGATGTGACAAGTGACATATTTAAGTGAAGTGATGAACTAAAGATTGAGATGGTAGTAGATGGTAGGATAAAGGATAGGAGGAATTTAGATATAAAGTCTTGTTAAAGGGTGGATAGTTTACATACAATTTATTTTTGAAAATGTGAAGGTGACTTTTAAAATCACCTTCCCTATATTTGATCATTTCTGATTTTAAGGTAAAATGATTGCCATATGGTTTATATTTTTAAAACTAAAAAAAAAATCAAATAGCTATAATATGACTAGTCCAAGTGCAGAAGTGAAATCAGAGAAAAAAGAGGTCTATTTGGGGACCACAGATGCACTCATGGCAGGCATAGATGGTACACCTGGGTCCTGCCAAGAACCCCAGTGGGAACCACCTTAGGTCACCAGGAGACAGAGAGGGAATGAGTTTGGAAGGTGCACACCAAGCTCCCTTACTTCATTCACTTATCACTACATTTCACAGTGAGTGTTTTTGCCTCAAAAATAGCATGACTGAACATAATATGTTAGGAAACAGTCTGATCGATAGCTAAATTATTTGGATCTGCCAACTTTGAAGTAACAAGTATTAGGCTTTTTTTTTCCATTTATAATGGAAATAATAAAAATGATGAACTAAGACCAGTTACTAAACCGTGTGAAGGTTGTACTCTGTGTGTGATCCTTGGACCGTGTGGGGAAGTTGTCACGTTTTGTGATTCCATTTGAGCCTGAGTTTGAATGGTGTGGTGTCCCAGTCTTGCAGTAGCCTTTTGTAGTTTGTATTTTCCATCTCAGGAGATGAAACGGGATAAGAAGGGGGTTCTCACAGCTTCTAGTCCCAGCCTTGCCACCAGCTGACTGACTGTGGGACTTGCAGGCACATCCTGACCCAAGGGATGTTTTCGAATTCTTTGGAAGCATCACTAGAGAGACCTATAAAGTGGGAAATTCATTAGCGTCTGGAAGGAGGCTACTAAGGAGGCTACCCTCCTCCTAAAGGAGGCAGGGTGGAGCATCCCTGCCTCCACCTGAGATGCTGGAAGCCACGCCCTGCACCAGGTTTTAAAATCTTAGAAAAGTCTCCAGGCAAGGCCAGATGTTTAGGGTTTAGAATCACCCTCAGTTGAAAACCACTGATCTAGATATTAGTGCCAACTCTGTAATTCTAGTTTTCATTCCACTAAGTGGCCAAATATTCAATACTTTGTGAAGAACATCTATCAGTGCCTCACTTCATGGTTGCTTTCGCATGCCTCCTAGACTTGTTATCTGATTAAAGGAGCTTTGACAAGACTCACTTTGCGGTCCAAGCTATGGTTTTTCCTGTAGTCATGTACAGATGTGAGAGTTGGATCATAAAGAAGGCTGAGCACTGAAGAATTGATGCTTTCAAACTGTGGTGTTGGAGAAGACTCTTGAGAGTCCCTTGGACTGCAAGGAGATCCAACCAGTCAGTCCTAAAGGAAGTCAAACGTGAATATTCATTGGAAGGACTGATGCTAAAGCTGAAACTCCAATACTTTGGCCACCTATGTAAAGAGCTGACTCCCTGGAAAAGACCCTCATGCTGGGAAAGATTGAAGGCTAAAGGAAAAGGGGCAACAGAAGATGAGATGGTTAGATGGCATCACTGACTCAATGGCCCTGAATTTGAGCAAACTCTGGGAGATAGTGGAGGACAGAGGAGCGTGGCAGGCTGCAGTCCACGGGGTCACAAGGAGTTGGACGCAACTGAGCGACTGAACAACGACACCCGCACTTGAAGCTAAAATCCATACATTAAAACAATTTAATTAAATTAAAATCCATACATTAATAATTCCTTCAGCAAGCGTACTGCATGTAACGAATGAAGTAGAATTACTTCTTACTCATTTTACACATTTTCTGAGTGTATTGGGCATGTGGCGCCAGTTTCTTTTCTTCTTTTTCTAAGTCTGGCAGCAGACACTACTCTTCATCTTCCCACGACTGATTTTTTTAGCGGGGGAGGAGAGGGACGGGAGTGACACCAGCTGGCGAATGCGGAATTAATTACAGATTGTCTCCCTCAAAAAAGACACACATGGATTACCAACCTCTAATGATTTTGGCAGCTGTTCCTGCCCTTTTAGGATTACCAGTAACTGAACAGATACTTTATTCTTTTTCTCAGAAGCGTATGTTGCAATTTGGGGGGATTTGGACACTGGAAGCTTTGTTACAGATGCCACATCTAATGAAAATTTTCGACTCGACATGTTTTTGCCTTGGAAATGCACTTTAAAATGTATTAATTCACTAACATTTTGGTAGTGCTTGAATTTCTGCTCAATACAACTGGATAAATATATGTCACAAAATGCTGGATTAAAGTGGAAGCATCTGTCTTAGAAGTAGGAAACTTTCAGATAGGTGAAGAGTGATCCTGCTAATATCTGACTCTTAAAATGTGCTGTGCTCATGGCAACATTTTGAAAGTGAAAGTGAAAGTTGCTCAGTCGTGTCTGATTCTTTGAAACCCCATGGACTGTAGCCCACCAGGCTCCTCTGTCCCTGGGATTTCTCAGGCAAGTGTACTGAGTGGGTTGCCATTTCCTTCTCCAGGGGATCTTCCTGACCCAGGGACTGAACTTGGGTCTCCCGTATTGCATGCAGACTCGACCATCTGAGCCATCAATTTTGGGGGGACACATTTCCCCCCCTCAAAATGCTGATCATTTTAATGGTTTAATTGCACTGAAATAGAGTGTTTCAAAAATGCAGATGGTTAAACAGGATCCTTGCTGATCCTGATGTTACTATATTAATAAATCTTATAAATGAAATTATTTTAATTTACATTATATAGTTGAAAGGAAGGATCTTAATAATCCAAAATTATAATCTACCTACCATTTCTTCTTTTGCCTTTCCCATTTACTCCTCAATCCACTAAATTTGAATTTGGGTCAAAGTGTTTCATTAACTAGTCCATGGGATATTCCTGTGAATATTCTATTTAACTTCTGGTCTTCCTCTGCTAGTCATCATGTTACCAACTCTACTGTTAATATTCCTTCTAATATTTCATTTCTTTCATGAAGAAGCATTATAGTGTTAGGGTTAAAAGCAGGAATTTATTGTCAAACTGCTTGGGTTCATATCTTCCTTTTGCAATAGGTTGATTTCAGAGAAAGCCATCACAAAGCGTCATCTCTGCTCTCTCACTGACAATTAGGTCAAGTTATTAAATTTGGATGGAGTTACAAAATACTGTGAAATCACAGATGGTGAGTTAATTATCATCAGATCAGTGGATAAAATCAACCTTCTGTGACAGAATGGCTTATATTAAGTCAACAAGTATAGCTTTCAGAGACAAATTTCTAATGAGCGTAGCTTCTTGTAACAAGCAATTGGAAATACAGCCCTTGGAACTTTTAAACTATTTAAGCCTATTTTGAAATATCTCTAGGAAAACTGTTCTTCCCATTATAAACAAACTGAGTTTCTTTAGAAATTCAAGTTTATAATAGCAAGTGACAGATTAAATGTAAATGACCTTGAACTTGATGGTAATCAGTAACTAAATTTTACAACATTTTTTCCTCCCTTTTTAATAAGCTGTAATAGATAACATGTGCTTTATTTCATTAAGTTCCCTGTATTAACTTTCCCTGAATTCTTTTCATCGAGCTTGTGCTCGGTTGTGTCAGACTCTGTGTGACTCCATGACCCGTGGCCCTCCAGGCTCCTCTGTCCATGAGACTCTCCTGGCAAGAAAAGTGGGTTGCCATTTCCTCCTCCAGGGGATCTTCCTGGCCCAAGGATCGAACCTGCAAGCCTGTGTCTCCTGTGTCTCCTGCGTTGCGGGCTGATTCTTTACCGATGAGCCACCTGGGAAGCCGTAATTCTTTTCACAATTCCTTCTTAAACTATCAATTAAGGTCTGGAGTTTCTGGCTGTGGTTATAATTTTGAGTAAAGGCTGAGTGAAAGAATATGGGGCTTAGTGTTTTTCATTTCCATGCTCACTCAGTTAAGAGATCCTTTAGCAGAGATTCCTATAGGAGCTCAGAGTTGTTTGGCAGTTTGACTTGTATTGTCTACGAGTCATCAGTCTGCGTAGCCTGGCTGCTCTAACATTTACGTGAGGACAGCATATGTCACTTAAAAGGATTCTTTAAACAGGAGAAGGCAGTTTCACAACTTACTCATTTCATTTGAGAGGATTATTAAAACAGGAATCTTGGTTCAATAATAATCCTGTTTGCTTTGCCTACTTTATTTAAAAAACAAGTTTTTCTCAGTCTGCTTTTCTAAAATCTCTGTGTTCACAAGTGTGCCAGTGAAAAGATTCTTTGAACCTGAGGATGTTAGTTTTCTTACTTATTCATGGACTTCCAAGATACGCTCCTTGTTTTATGATTTCCTCATTATTCCACGTGCCTCTGAAGTAGACCTCACTACAGCTGCAGTCTACTGCTTAGTAACTGATTCCATTACATTTTTAAAGATTATTTTATTGAATTTTGTGAAATTAACAATATTGTGTTAATTTCTGCTATACAGTGAAGTGACTCAGTTACACACACATATACATTCTTTTTCCTATTCTTTTCCATCTTGGTTCATCACAGGATATTAAATGAAGTTCCCTGTGCTATAAGGTAGGATCTGGTTGTTTGTTTTTTGTACTCTTTTATTGCTCCTGCACCTACCATGATTCTTGAAGAGAATACATTCTTTATTAAATACTTTACGTCCTCATTTGTTGAACTGTCAATCTGGAACCTTATACAGTTTCACATTAAACCTATTTTTATAACTTAATAAAGTGCCCTCTTTGGGAGGCTCACAGATATTCCAGTGGGAAAGAAGAGTAGTCCCTCTATTTATTTTGAAATTGTATTTTCCCTTTAAAACCAGGGTCAGCTCCTTGCTCTACTAGAGCTGGTAATGTTCCCCACACACACGGACTAAAAAAATGCTGTCAGGATGAATGGACCAGTAGCCGCGTCAGACGATGGACCCCAGTTTAATCGTCTTCAAGGCTGTCCCCCCCCCCGCCCCTTGAACCTGTTACTTGATTTGTGGAGAGCATCACTGAATTGGTAGGAAAATGTCACAAACAATTCTGAAAAAGAAATAAAAAAACACAGCCCTATCCTGAATCCTGTTTATGAAATCAGTGCTGAATTGATTGCCCCCCAGGCTTCTTCTCATTTCCAGCTCTGTGGGGATGGGTGAAGAGCAATCGAGAAGGATGGTCAGCGGTCACAGTGAGCAGGGCTCTAAGGCCGTCCTCGGGACCGGAGTCTTTGTTCCGGGGGAGATGGAGGTGTTTAGACAAGAGCATGGTTTAGTGAGTTTAAAGACTACTCTGGTTGTCATGTAGGTGGAGTGGTGAAGACGGCGTAGCCGGTGTTAGGCGAGGGCGGAGCACGCAGAGGGCGTGCAGTCAGGGTGCTCTTAGTGGTCCGCATTGAAACGGGAGCCTGTGGTCCAGGGCAGCCTGTGTGGAGGAGACCCCGTGAGAGGCACGACCACCAGGATTTGGGGACAGAGCTCAAGTGGGATTTGGAGGAAGAAGAGGATGCGGGGAAATTGATCAGATTTCTGGTCCGAGCCGCTGGTGGGGGAGACACTGAATCCTGGGATGAGGGGGGCACGTCTGTGCTCCGTAGAGCTCACCAGCCAGGCCTGTCTTGGGAATGAAATATCAGAGTGCACCGCTGGCAATGAACGCCTGTGGGTGTGGAGGAGCCGACAGTGTCCGAGTGAGGGAAAAGGCTGACTCCAGACTGGGAGGAATCCTGCTTGTAGAGATCAGATGGATGGGGACTTCAGGACAGAAAAATGGGCAAGTGTGAGAAGATGGGCAGCTATTAAAACCAGGGATGTTGGTGGTTTAGTCACTAAGTCCCATCTGACTCTTGCAACCCCATGGACTGTTGGACTGTAGCCCGCCAGGCTCCTCTTTCGGTGGGATTCTACAGGCAGGAACACTGGAGTGGGTTTGCCAAAGAAGCAATTATTTCAAGAAGAGGGGATAATCAAGTGTGTAAAATCCTGCTAAGTGGTCAGGTCGAATGAGGACCAGTGTAAGCAATAGAGAATTTATTGGTGATCTTCAGTGGAGCTGTTTGGGCAGAACGGTGGCCTCAGGAGAGAAACTGGAGTGTGTTGAAGAGGGGTGTGGAGTGAGCTGGCCACAGCTTCCTGCTTGTTTATGGGGAGAGTGGGGAGTGATCAGATGGAAGGAAATGGATGCTGTAAAATAAACGATTCTGAAGAGTGTTTGGATGCAGAAGGATCAGTCCCGCTGGAAGAAATAGGTTGATTCTGAAGAGTGTTTGGATATAGAAGGACCTGTCCAACTGGAAGAAATAGGTTGAAATTGCAAGATATAGAAGACCTGATTTAGAAAGGTGGCGGTGGGGTGGGGGTGGTCCCTGGAAGAATGGAAGACAATGAGGCTCAGAGCAGCAGAGGCCAGGACGGTCTCAGTGATGGTCAGGATGAAATGCCCAGAACATTCTCCTGGCAGCCTGTCACTCTGGGCCTAAGAGTTTGTCTAGGTCCAATTAGGACTGAGTCCTTGTGGTCTCCTTGCCTTTCTCTCATTCCATCCAGGGTTTTAAAGGACAGGTCTCCCTGTGATTCTTCTCTTTATCCCTCGAGCTGAGCACAGTGGCTACAACACTCAAAAGTGTATCTGTGGAAGGAATGAAAAAGCCTCTCTTGACACGCCAACATAAAGCTGGTTTTTGTGCTATTCCAGGCGCCAGTGCCTAAGTTGGACGTGGTCCCTGGTGTCTGTAAGAATATTTGATCTAAATTCCAACAAGAGTGGACATTAGTTTTAAATGTTCTTTCTTTTTTAGTTCTTTCAACTGGAAAAGACACACCATCAAGTCCTTTCTCACTGCCTGCACCCCGGGGCCCTGTGTCTTCCCACGGGTGTTTTCCCAGATGACATTGCATTCTCGATACGCCACCAGATTAAAAAAATACACAGTGCTGAGGTGTCGTTTATCACAAAAATGGCTTTTCAGTATTCTATGTTCTGTGCTTCAGTTAAGAGAAATGGACTTCATCAGTGTTTTCCAAAGACTGTGTCTTCCTAAGAAAATATTCTTCTTGATGTTGATAATTTACATGAGGCAGAGACAAATAATACTAAATATCTGTTTTGCAGAAGAGCAAGCTTTCGCTTTCAAGCTGTTTTATAGACTGAGTCCTCATCGATGGACATGCAAAGGAGACCAGGCTCACATTTCCCTGTTGCTGGTCCAGCAGCAATAGACTTGGAGCCTTCTTTCAGTTTTCAGTTCTTAGAGAGCTGGCATTTTATCCTTTGAGCAAATGAATGATGAACGACCTCAAATGTATATTAAACATCAGGGTTTAGCCAGGAAACCGGGACAAGGAACTGTGAATTGATGATCTTTCTCCCAGCGGGTCAAATAACTTAGGATCAAACAGTGAATGAAATGCTGTGGTTAAAAAAGAATATTATAGTGGTTATGTGCCGATGTTTCTTACAATGAAAAATAGGTTCATTAACGGCAGGCTTATAAAGAAAGTTCTAATCTGGTGTTCTGTTACTGTATTTAATTAACTAGTCAGCTGTTGAAGATCCATGAAGCTCAGATCTAGAAGTGAGGGATAATCAATTTTGGATTTTGCTCAGTTCACAGCTAAGAAGAGGATGGTTACAGACCTCAGAAGGCTCAGTCCAAAGAGTAGATCAATATTTTATTTTGTCTTTTGTCATTGGTCATCTAGGAAGAGGAAATACACATATATTCTCCTTGCTCTGTTTTGAGGAGGCCTTTGTTGTTCAGTTGTGACTGCCGATTCTTTGTGACTCCATGGACTGCAGCATGCCAGGCCTCCCTGCCCATCACCAACTCCCAGGGCTTGCTCAAAGTCATGTCCAGTGAGTCGGTGATGCCATCCAACCATCTCATCCTCTGTCGTCCCCTTCTCCCCCTGCCCTCAATCTTTCCCAGCATCAGGGTCTTTTCCAATGAGTCAGTTCTTTGTTTCAGGTGGCCAAAGTATTGGAGCTTCAGCTTCAGCATCAGTCCTTCCAATAATTTTCAAGGGGGTGTAGGGCTGGACAAAGAGTAGTATTAGATCATTTGTGTCATTGAAGATGATAGTCACATTCCAGGATTATGCAACCAGTATTTGTCACTAAAATTCAAATTAATAGCACACAGTGGCAGGGGAAACGTACATCATCAACAGAACCTTCTTGAGAAAAAGATTAAAAATTTTAGGGACAACGATCAGCTTGTTTTCTGTATGTATAAGACTAGCTTTATCCCTTTTCAGACACAGCTGTTGAATTAGATTCTACATAAACCAGACTGTAATAAAGGACACAGGTGAGAAAAGATTTAATATTCATATCTGCATGGTCATGTAATGGTCAGCATAAATGGCAGAAATGCCAAGCGCTTTGTGGTGTCAATTTGGAATGCCTGTTTTTGTGGATTTTGCTCTGTGGAAAAGCCAATATTCTGAAGAACAGTTAAATCACAGTAACTCTTGTGTAAAATGAGGATACTGGAAAAATTTTTTTCTCTTGTCCATTTGGAAGAAGCCTTTATTTTACTCACAATGGGGCTTGGAGATGTCATCCAAAAGAAAGGAGCCTGGTGTGATCAAGAAACACCTTGATGGACCTTAGTCTGTATGGTAACTGAAAGTTCCTCTTTACTTAGAGCCTATTATACACAGTGGGGTAAATCAGAAAGAGAAAAATAGGTGCTGTATATTAATGCATATATATGGAGTCTGGAAAGATGGTCCTGATGAACCTGTTTGCAGCAATGGAGATTCAGACATAAGAGAACAGACTTATGAACACAGTAAGGTAAGGGAGTTCAGTTCAGTTCAGTTCAATTGCTCAGTCGTGTCTGACTCTGCGATCCCATGGACTGCAGCACACCAGGCCTCCCTGTCCATCACTAACTCCTGGAGTTCACTCAAACTCATGTCTATTGAGTCGGTGATGCCATCCAACCATCTCATCCTCTGTCGTCCCCTTCTCCTGCCTTCAGCCTTTCCCAGCATCAGGGTCTTTTCCAATGAGTCAGTTCTTTGTATCAGGTGGCCAAAGTATTGGAGTTTCAGTTTCAACATCAGTCCTTCCAATGGACATTCAGTCAGTCCATCCTTAAGGTTGGATCTCCTTGCAGTCCAAAGGACTCTGAAGAGTCTTCTCCAGCACCGCAGGGCAGGGGAGAGAGTAGCATGGAAACATATTCATTGCCATGTGTAAAACAGACAGCCAGTGGGAACTTGCTGTATGTGCAGGGAGCAGGTGCTCTGTGCCAACCTGGAGGGGTGGGATGGGGTGGGAGCCGGGAGGGCGGTTCAGGAGGGAGGGGGTATGTGGCTCGCTGTGTCTGGCTCATGCTGACACATGGCAGAAACCGAGACGATACTGTAAAACAACTAGCCTCCAATGAAAAATTAACGAACTTTAAAAATATCACACAAGAAGGAGATTGTTTATAATTTGTATGGTTTTAAACAGTGATGTTCAAAGCTCAGTTCTATTAAAGGCTAGAAAATTGGAGTTTTATTTTTTTTCCATTCACGTAAAAGAGGCATATAATCGTTTTGATGTTGCAGTATGTCTTCTTTAGTTAGAAATATACCATTCCCGTTTCTTCACCTGTTTCCATTTTTATCTTAAGAGGAAAGTCGTAAAGACTCTGTTTCTGAAGCATCTCTCTTAGGAAGTAATGTGAAATGGCTTATTTGGATCAGAAGTGTATCCAACTTTGTGTTTCTCCAGAAGCAGAACTGTTCTAAAGAATGCGGGCTCCAAGTCAGTTGGCCAAGAAGGAGAAACTTCTGTCTCACAAAGTGATAGCAGAATTTTAATGTTCTACATGTTAAAATTATAAAGCTCAATTGTATTATTCCAAATTCACATGATAAGTAGAAATTTGAAGATCAGGAAAAACTGTAGGTGAGATAAATATGAAGACAGAGGGTATGTTTTTGCTTTTTTTTTCTTTTCATTTGAGATGAACTGAGACTTTTCCAAGACCACAGGATTTCCAAAGGAGAATTGGTATTATTGAATGCTTGTAACCGGAAGTTCCTCAATACCCTCAGATGACGCCCTACCCCTGGCTGTTTTCCTGTCCGACTCTTTGGGACCCCGTGGGCTATAGCCCGCCAGGCTCCTCTGTCCATGGAATTCTCCAGGCAGGAAGACTGCAGTGGGTTGCCATGACCACCTTCAGGCGATCTTCCTGACCCAGGGATCGAACCCAAGTCTCATGCATTAGAAGGCAGATTCTTTACCATCTCAACCTCCGGGGAAGCCCCAAAAGTGAAAGTGTTAGTTGTTCAGTTATGTCCAACTCTTTGTGATCTATGTTATGTATATTTATCCATATACATATTTTATATATATTTGTGTGAATATTAAAATGAATACAGGCATATACACAATATTCTAGAAAGAATGCATTTTCAATGCACTGTAATAGTCAATGAATAATCAATTTAGCTACTAGGTGATTTTGTTCCATACTTTTTATGTTATGCTTTAAAGTCATGGGCTCAGCATTTTCTTTCATCTTCCTTTTCGACATTTTAGCATGAAAAAGTTTCCGACAAACATGGAAATAGAATAGTATGGGAAATATTCTGATACTCTAAATTAAACTATTAATATTTATTTCTTAACAAGAAAGTTATTGGAGCTTCTTGTTCTGTGACTTTCTTCAGTGGTTGAAATTCTTTAATATTTCTTGAGATAGGGTAATAAGCAAATTTATCCTTCAGATAAGCATTTTAAAATTTTATCTACAAATTCCCAGAAAGTAGTAAACGCAGAGAAATTTACATAAATGTTGCTACTGATATTTTGACAAGGTACTGGAATTTATCCCATAATGGTATGAAAGAGAAAATTGATTATGTCTATAATTTTTAATAATACATTGAGAAAGAGTTTTCTCTGACTGGAGTAAATGTGTGAGTTGGGGAGAATTATGATGAAGCTCATCTGGATTTTATGCTTTTATTAATTTTTAAGTAAGCCATTAATTGTTAAATTAAGGTTTTATTGTTATGTAACAGATGTGGTGATTTCTTTATGATACATTAACATCTACCTGGAGATGGTTATGAGCAGATACAATATTGTTTTGTCTTTTACCCCAGAAATCAGATGCTTGATTTCATCCTAAAATATCCTACTTACTTGTTTTAATAAAAAGCATTTTTCAGTATCAAATTCACAAGCTTCTATTTGTAGAAAATATCAAATGAATATTTGGTAAATATAAGGAAATTCATCATTAAATGAACAAAATAAAGAATGATTCCTCAGACTTATTTATTTGAAGAAAGAGAAATTTTCAAGTATTTAAAGTTTAATTACCCTCAGCCAACATCTATGATTATTGTGATTATAAAATGCATAATACCAAGTAAGTAATTTTGGTATATTTTAAAGCTAATATACCTTTATAAAATAAGATTTTATTTGAGCAAACTAGAAGCCTAGATTCTCTTCTTTAATCAAAGTAAATATGCCAGACAAACTGTTTTGCTGTCATTTAATGCTTTTTATCATAAGAGAGAATGATACCTTCCTTAGTGTATTTTTTTTTATCTCCCAAACTGTACAGTATTAAATTTCAGTGGTTTGTAGACACTTGGATATATTCATGTGTTTCAATTAAAATTCTTATTTGTGATCTGATTTATTATAGGATGCATGTAGAGGCCAGTTCCTACCCTCTGTGAATCTCCCTTTGGGCACAAGTCTTCAGAAATTTTCCCATCATTTTCGCTATTAGATGAGAATATCTTAGCTATTAGATGAGAATAGAAGGACTCGTGAGGTCCTATTTAACTAAAGGTTGCAGCTGAACAGGAGCGGAGTTTGGGGCCCCCTTGGCGCAGTGCCTGCTAGTGACCGGGACTTTGACACATGGGGTCAGGACCGAGTTTGGGTTCCAATATTGCCACTTTCTCTGTTGTTGTTGATGTTCAGTCTCTCAGTCATGTCCAACTCTTTGTGGCCACATGGGCTGCAGCACGCCAGGCCTCCCTGTCCTTCATCAACTCCCAGAGTTTACTCAAATTCATGTCCATTGAGTCGGTGATGCCATCCAATCACCCCCATCCTCTGTCGTCCCCGTCTCCTCCTGCCTTCAATCTTTCCCAGCTTCATAGTCTTTTCTAATGAGTCGGCTCTTCACATCAGGTGGCCAGAGTATTGGAGCTTTAGTAATCCTTCCAGTGAATATTAGGACTAATTTCCTTTAGGATGGACTGGTTTGACCTCCTTGCAGTCCAAGGGACTCTCCAACACCATAGTTCAAAAGCATCAGTTCTTTGGCACTCAGCCTTCTTTATGGTCCAACTCTCACATCCATACATGACGCCTGGGAAAACCATAGTTTATACTAGATGGACCTTTGTTGGCCAAGTAAGGTCTCTGCTTTTTAATATGATGCTAGGTTTGTCAGAGCTCTTCTTCCAAGGAGCAAGGGTCTTTGAATTTCATGGCTGCAGTCACCATCTCTGTGCTCAGATTGTTTTAGCTATTGTGAATTGGAGGTGTCTACCTCATAGTTTCTATGAGGACCCAATGTGAGAATGTGTGGATAATGATTTCTCAATGTGCTCTAGTTACTGAAGGTCAAGGTTGCCATGATGTTGAGATTGGGACGCTGGTCATGGTGGCATGACTCCGTTTCAGCTAGGCTGGGCCCCACTGCGCTGCATGAGCCAGAACCTCATGATTATGAGACACGCAGGCCTGAGTGTGATCTGCATGTGAAAATGGGGTACAGACGAAAGTGAGATATGGCCCACCTAGACGTGCCTGGAGTAGTGGCCTTTGGATAACACAAGGGTTCTTGGGGGCAGAGGTCACTGCTGGCTTGAAGCCCTTTGGGCTGTGTCTCGAGTACATGGCTCCTGTGGTCAGCTGTCCATCTTTTATTCTGGTGTTTTGCATATAAAAACTGAAAGTGCCCTCTTGAGGGCCTTGGGTGCTTAGTCCCTCAGTCATCTTTGTGACCCAAGGACTGTGGCCTGCCAGGCTCCTCTGTCCATGGAATTTTCCAGGCAAGAACACTGGAGCAGGTTATGGGATCTTCCCAAGCCAGGGCTCGAACCCACATTCCCCACATTGCAGGTGAATTCTTTACTGCTGAGCCATCGGGGAAGCCCGCCTCTGTTGGGGGCTCTTCTCAAAGTCGGCTTTTCTAGGGCATTTAGTTGAAGCGTGTTAAAACATCAGGAGGACCTTGTAAAGTGTATAACTTGGCAATGTAATATCTCTGGAGAATAGATTTATCTCGGACCTCCCCGCCCCACCCCCCTAACACACACACACACACACACACACACACACACACTCAGTTCCAAATGTAGGTTATTATAAAGCTTGCTGGCTCTTACCAGTGCTAAACGTTTACTTCCCTCATTTGCTCTCGGAATGTTTAGCAGAGATAATCCTCACAGCCAGAGCATTCAACTGATAACTGAGATCCTCAGAGCTTAAGGTACAAGATGTCAGAGTCTTTATTTCTCTCACTGCAACATCAGTACAACACAGACCCATCGATAGAGGCGAGGCCTTGTGTTTCCACTTCTTACCTCATTTTTATGTTTCAGGAAAATCAAAATAATAGAATTTTGTGTTTGCAGTCCCCATGTCAAAACTGGTTTTCAAATAACTCAAGAGAGAATTCACATGAGGTTGGCAACTGGTAACCATGATTCTCCAGAATAAAGACCGATAGCAGAAATCGGAGCTGGGTTCAGCGTTGCTTAGTAAACACATATCAGGGCTCAGAGCAAAACCCAGGGCTGTTGAATAGAGGCTGTTGCCATCTCACGTGTGCCTGCAGGCAGCAACGTCCACAGTGTTAACAGTTGGCTCTTCCCAGGGCTGGAAGGGACCCTGATAGCAGCACTTCCTAGCGTCTGAAGTATGTATAGTCTTACTATGACGGGTTTCAAGGCACTGACATGACGTTACTGAACACAGAGCTTGGAAGAGATGCACACCTTTTGGGATATTCAGGGGGTCACTAACTGGATCTTTATTCTGTTATTCCCAAGAGCAGCACAATGGACTCTAGCAGCTATAAAGATGTAGAGCACAGAATACCCTGTCATCCAGGAGCTTAACAATAAAACTGGTAAACGGATGAATAAAGGGCGTGCCCTGACGTCATTAGGCACCGGTTGTCTAACGGTCAGCCATACAAGTGCTGAGGTGGGTGGGGTTTCCCATCCTGCACGAGCAGCTTTGGCTAACAGAATTTAAACAAGCTGGACTCTTCAGTGTCCAGACTGAGTCACGAGGGCAGGCCCCATCCTCTACTTCTGGTTCAGATCATTCTTTGTATCATCCCTTCTAGTTCAGATACCGCTTTGTTTATGCTTTCTGAGAGACGGCATGGTTTTGAGGAATGAGTCCTGAGTCGTCAGAAAGTTTAGGTTGAAAACGGGTTCGTTACTTTCAAACAGAAGGTGTTGGCAGGTCCCTTAGTGTCCTCACTGATCTGAGCCCAAGTTGTCTTCCTATGTGAAATACATGAAGTAATCTTTTTAAAAAAATCGTTTTTTTTTTTTGCAAGCTTGTTTTGATGGAAAATGATGTATTCAAATGATAAAAATCAGCTTATAAGTGTTCATTGCTGTAACACTGCTGTGGTATAGGAAGATGGTGATGATGATGTTGGTGATGGCATGGTGGAGTTGATAATAAAGGCAGTGACATGATGCTGAGGACAATGATGATATTAGGGATGATGATGTTGGGGATGATGGGGATAATGGTGGGGGTTTTAATTAATACCCCTCCTTTGGCTGTCCTCTCGAGTCTTTCAGATTCAAGTGAGCAAGTAAAGTTCCTTGGGCGCTCATTAATTGTTGTAACTAGTTACATTAGGGTGGGTTAGTACTGTGGAACAGGCAAGGAATTCCAATGCCTACATTCCTTCCGGTGCTCAGTTACCCAAGGTCCTCTTCTCCATTATTTGGGGGGAAGCTCTGGTGGCATTAGGCCAGCAAGCAGTTTAATTTCATATGGACCTTGAAGGCCCCCCAGCCTGCTTAACTTCTCCGTCTCTGAGAAAGAAAGAAAAGAGGTTCTATACAAAAAGTATGTTTACAGGAAAGAAAAGTTATCTATTATTTACATAAATCCTCCCACCAGTGCTAACATGATTCATGCCTGGCATAAGAAATCAAACAGAACGTGGGTGAGAGACTTAAGGTGCAGAAAGATGCCATTTAGTGTCTGTAGTAAGTTTATGTCTTTAAAGAGCTATCCATGCCTTTCTTATCAATTAAGAACTTTGTTTATACTTTCTATGTAATAATTATGCTCTATTTTCATTCCAATTAGCACAATCTCACTTAAAATGTAGGTAACTATTATGTTGAAACTGCCTATTTCCACTGGAAACTTTTAAAAGACTAAATGTATCCTTGTTATTTTCTTGAGTGAGGCCAGGTTCTGCCGGAAACGTGTATACGCGGTGTTGCTGTGTGTGTGTGTGTGTGTGTGTGTGTGTGCACGCATGCAGTTGCATACATGCGCTGTATCAACAATGATGCATTTCATTTGGGAGAAAATGGTAAAGAGGTAATCAATCAGAATGCCGGCTACATCATGACAGTGCTTCCATTGCCAAGTGCACCCTATAATAGAAATCAGGATTTTAAATGGTTGTTTTTGTTGGGTGGGAATGGCCCAGAATATCTGTCTTGTTTCTTGCAAAGATTTAAATGATAAGGTATGATGATTACTTATTGGTTCCAATTTATTTGCTGTCAGCCGGTTTTTGTTTGGTCAGATTTTATAGTCTCCTCACGCAGATTTCCTGCCTTGCTGGGAAAGTCAGAGACCTTTTGAGAAACTAATATTGCCTTTTAGTAAATTCTGATATGTGTTTCAGAATTATATCAACCAAGAGGTCTATAGTTATTAGTGAGAAATTAAATATTACTTATTCAAATTATGAATTTTAGTTCATCTGCTTACCTTGAAAGCATTCAGCATGCTAAAAAAAATTTATCTTGGCCTAGAAGACCTCAGCATGAAAGGTGTCTTTGTTTATATTTTGAGACATAACTCATGGTGAATTATCTTTTACATAATATAATCTTTAGCCTAATAGTGTTTTATCTTACGTTATCTAATGTATAGTCTATAAGTAAGCTAACAATTTTATGCCTTTCTAAAATGCTATTTCAATTATATACACACACACATAACCTTAAAAGCATGTTACTAAGGGAAAGAAGCCAATTTTGGAAGGCCACATACTGTATGATTTTATTAATAACTGTATGACCTTCTGGAAGAGTCAAACTGTTGAGACAGTAAAAAGATCAGTGGTTGCTAAGAGTTGGGGGTGGATGTGAATAGACAGATCAAAGAGGATTTTTAGGGCAGTGAAAATACTCTGCACGATTCTATTATGGTGGATAAACCCACAGAAGGTAGACACTAAGAGCAGACTGCACCGTAAACTGTAAACGCTGGATGCTTCCTATGTGTCCATGTGGGCCCATCATTTGTAACAAATGCCCCCTCTGGGGGATCCTGATACTGGGGGGCGCTGTGCGCTGTAGGAGCAGGGGCACCCAGGGGGCCTCTGTACCTTCCCCTCAAATTTATGTGGATCTAAAGCTGCTCTGTGGGAATTCCCTTACCGTCCAGTGGTTAGGACTCCACACTTTCACTGCTGAGGGCCTGGGTTTGATCCCTGGTCAGGGAACTAGGATCCCACAAGGCACAAGGCACAGCCAAAAATCAACAAATGAATGTGGTCGTTAAGTCACTAAGTCACGTCTGACTCTTTGGGACTGCACCGTCTCCAGCACTAGGCTCCTCTGTCCTCCACTATCTCCTGGTGTTTGCTGAGGCTCGTGTCCATTGAGCTGGTGATGCCATCCAACCATCTCATCCTCTGTTACCCCCTTCTCCTCCTGCCTTCAATCTTTCCCAGCATCAGGATCTTTTCAAATGAGTTGGCTCTTCACATCAGGTGGGCACAATACTGGACCTTCAGCTTCAGCATCAGTCCTTCCAATGAATATTCTGGGTTGATTTCCTCTAGGATGGACTGGTTGGATCTCCCCGCAGTCCAGGGGACTCTCAAGAGTCTTCTCTAAAAATATAAAATCTTGGTTTAAAACCTTTGGACAAATCTGACCTGAAAGGAAAGCTAGTTTTGGTAATAATGTGAAGCAGAAGAAATAGCCATGTCTTGCAGCACTTTGGTCCCTGCCTGGGCAAGATGCTTGGGCTTTCTGTCTCTGATGGTCTCCCATGCTGTTGGAAAGGAACCCAGCTCCGTTTCACGACTGGGATGCTGACGGGGCCAGCTGGCTGGCACACCGTCTCACTGTCTTAGTTCGGCCCCAGCCTCGATTGCGGATGGGCCGGCCGGAGAACACGTGAGCTGTGAGGCGAGACAGCCGCCTTCAGGGATGGTCCAGTCACTGGCGACACCGGGCCCCCCATCTGCCGTTTGACAGAGGTCTAGGGGTGCTGCTGCCAGTGGCGTCAGCCTGTTGGCAACTGTGCAGAGTCTCGGAGGGAACAAAAGTCTTTGCAGTTGCTTGGTTGTCCAGCTCTGCTGTGCCCTTGAGCATTTAACTCCCAACACGTAACGGTGGGCAAAGACGCGGAGCACGCACGCTCGAGTGACGTCAGAAAATTATCCTCCAAGTGATATCGACGCTTTCCTTCGACTTAACACCTTGGACCAGAATAAGGAGTTTTGGGGTTCTTTAAAGAAAGTATAAAAATAGTTTTTCTATCACCTGCTAGAGTTACAAACCTAACTCTAAATAGAAAAGCCAAGCTGGTGATGTTAGATCTGCCGTGTGTACTCTGTCGTGACTTTTAACTAAAGCAAATAATATTGAATCATTTATGGCACTTTGCGATTTATTTAAATTATAATGTCTGTGGATCTGTAATAGTAATAAACTAAATTGAAAGAGGAAAGTAATGATCACCATTTGTCTTTATTTTATTATGCTTACCAGAGCCGTCTCTCTCTTCTAAATTTGCTTTTTCAATTAAAAAACATTTATTGAATCCCTGCTAATGCTTTGAAAATGAATTATTGCATTTGGGGGAAGAACATTCCATTATTTTTCTCTTTAATTCTTTTTCCATCTGTGTTAACTTGCTCTCTGAGACTGTGTCTTAAAGAGAAATATGGTATCCACAGCCATACTGCATGATTAAAGTGGAATCTAACATTTTATGCATTTGATAAATACAGTATCAGGAAGTCCATACTGTGTAGCGCTTGGCATTGTGCTGAAACTTCTTATTTGCCTTTTGTATAAATGCCAAAATCTCACTGTCACCTGTGATGGAGCAGCTCATGCTTCCTTTCTCTCTCTTCACGTGCTTATTTTTATCTGTACTTTTCTTAAATATTGGGGTACTAAAAAAGCCATCTGTTCTGTCTCTGTTTTCACACTACACAGTCCCCTGGGATGATTGCAGCTGTTTCCTTGGGTTCATCTTGCCATTCTTCCAGGTAACTTCCTTATCTACTCTTAGGTCCAAGTCTTTCTCCTAAGTTTCAGATGCGTCTACACCACAAGCTAGAGGACCCCATCCTGTGGCTAGCTCCCTGGGTCAGAGACCGAACTCATCACCTACCCCCTGCC
The DNA here is from genome assembly GCF_029407905.1 of Bubalus kerabau. NCBI lineage: Eukaryota > Metazoa > Chordata > Mammalia > Artiodactyla > Bovidae > Bubalus > Bubalus kerabau. Next base: position 87,859,460 of record NC_073635.1, read on the forward strand.
TTCCAAATCAACTGCCATTTCTTCATTCCACAAAGAAGCGGCTAGTCCTGTCTGGCTGTAAATGCAGCCCTCTCAGTCCTCCCGTCACCTGGTCTTGCTCACTTGCCATCTCTTGAGTCTGTTTTCTCGTCATCACCGAAGACTGCACGGGTAAGCCTGCACCGAGGCTTCTTTATTTCCTATCACAATTGTATGTGACCATCTTGACTGTTGCTTCTTCCTCGAGTCTGGTTCCCTTCCTTTTCATTCTCAATAGTTCTTCCCGAAGCATGTCACATATCATCCCATTTTTCCTCTTGTGAAATCTTTCCAGGTTTTGGCGTTGCCGAAGGGATAAATTCTTCACCCTTCTTCAACCTGAAGCTTTGTAGATAAGCCTTATGGTTTGGTGCCTGTCTTGTTTTTCTCAGCTTGTCTCTGGCCACTTCACAGCTAACATCTAATATTCCAAGCATGTTGAATTCCCAGTGGTTTCCTCAAGGATACTCTTGTTGGGGGAATGATCCTGATGTAAGGGTAGCTTCCAGATGCACTACCAGCCAGGCTGTCCCAGGGGTCACAGGAACAGAAAAGCTCACCAAATTAAAATGCCACTAACTTCATTTGAAACACGCAGCAAGAGCTGGGCAAAGAGTTGGGTGCGGGAATGTGTATATGATAGGGTCGGGCAGCTGGAGGCCCATATGTACCCCTTGAGTCCCGGGACAAGCTGATGATGGTGATGGTGTGGTTATGCACCCAGATTGAGGGCCAAACCAGGGGCCTGTGGATATAAGGCTTCCTGGGCTGATGTCACATGCTTCCCGTTTTGGAGAACAGGTTTACCCGGCCACAGCTGGGGCTCGCTCATCAACCTGCCATCGGATGTGGGCTTTCTCTGCTTTTCTAGGGCCTAGACCACACATGGGGTCAAATCCACACATGTGGATGTCACCACACGTGACATCCTTAGTGTCACGGGTGGGTGGCCCACTCGGGGGACAGAGCTCTCGTCTCAGAAGTGCAAGATCATGGTGTGGTCCTGCCATCGTGCCATCTTCAGACAGTACTCCTGTTTGTTGGCACTTGTTTTTATTTACCCGTGTGTCCTGGCACGTCTCGCAGCTCCCCGACACTCTCCCGGGTTCTGCCTATGTTGTGCACTTTTCTGCTCGCACATTCCCTGCCAGTTGCCTTTATCTCACGAAATACCGACTTGCCCGCAGTTTACATTGAATACTTTGTATAAGAGTTTGCGCAACCTGTTCATATGTCTTGTCCTTCAATCTGAATTAAATGTTTCCAAATAAGAGTCAAAAGTGTTAGTCACTCAGTTGTGTCCAACTCTTTGCCACCGCTCAGACTGTAGCCCGCCAGGCTCCTCTTCAGGCAAGAATACTGGAGTGGGTTGCCATTTCCTTCTCCAGGGGATCTTCCCAACCAAGGATCAAATCCAGGCCCCTCACACTGCTGGCAGATTCGTTACTGTCTCAGCCACCACACTTTCTCAAATGCATCACCTCCAATGCTGCCTGGCTCTAGCCTCACACGATGGTGTGTCTCCATGACCTGGCGCCCCTCTCCATCTGTCTACCTTCCATTTTCAAGGCTACTTTTCATTCACCCTTAAAGGTCTGATCTTGCTTCTCTTCCCTTCGGAAGCATCCAGGAGCCTCCAGTGTGGACCAGAAGTCCGGGAGACAATGCTTCTTTTGTCTCTGTCTGTGGTAGTATTTAATTACAATTGACTGTAATTTCACACGCGCTGCTTTGCTCTCTCACGTTGGACTGGAAAGACTCTGGGCAGCAACTTTGTCTTGTGTCTGCTGGCGTTCTGAGTTATCCCAGCATGGGGGAGTATTATGTGGTGGGTTTGATAGTGAAGTTTTTCTGTATTTGGCTCCCACTCCCAGTTGCAAATATGCTGGTTCCAGTTCAAGACCGTGCCCTCCACCAAGAGGTTAAGAAATCGCAAGGGGCATGTCGTGCATGTTCCTGGCACCGTCCTCTCAGATGCCTCGTGGACTAGGTCACCACACTGCTGTCCTTCCCCGCCTCGCTGCCCCCTGTTGTCTGCAGCTGACAACTTTAGTGCCGGAGAAAAAGGATGAAGCCAGTCCTTCAATGTCCCAAAGCAGCCAAGCTCTCTCACAGGGGCATTGGTTTCCTTCACGTGCCTTGTGAAGCTTCTTAGCGGGGGGATCTCTACATTTGGGGGCAAGCATTCTCTCTTTGGTTTTTCCTGATAGCTCAGTTGGTGAAGAATCCACCTGCAATGCAGGAGACCCTGGTTCAATTCCTGGGTTGGGAAGATCCACTGGAGAAAGGATAGGCTACCCACTCCAGTATTCTTGGGCTTCCCTTGTGGTTCAGCTGGTAAAGAATCCACCTGCAGTGTGGGAGACCTGGGTTCGATCCCTGGGTTGGAAAGATCCCCTGGAGAAGGGAAAGGGTACCCACTCCAGTATTCTGGCCTGGAGAATTCCATGGACTCTGTAGTCCATGGGGTCGCAAAGAGTCGGACACGACTGAGCAACTTTCACCTTCTTTTCACTTCCATTCTCTCTTTATTTTATACTCTGTTCATGGATCGAGATCTGTGCTCTCTTGACTTGCCAACAATTGCGGAAATTGTACACTATGGCAATGCTTTTCCTTCCTGAAATATTTCTTCTCTGATATTGCCCTGTCATGCTACTCTAATCTTTTTTATTATTATTTGACTTCTTTCCTTGGGTCTTTTTCTTTTGCTTTTCTTTAACCAAAGGTAGACATTTAAGGTATGTGCTATCTTCCAATCTTTTCTATAAATACCTGTCACAGAGTGTTGATCCCTTCTTTGAGTGGCTACCTTTATTATCTTGGCTCCCTGTTCTAAATGATTAATTTTGTCATCTTCTCTGAGTATTAGCTGTGATCTTACTATTGTCTGCTTCCGGGAGATTTTAATATTCCGCAGATTCTACTCGCTTCTCCAGGCTACCTTTATCATCTTGAATCTGAAAATGAGGTGCCTCAGTTCATCTTCTGGCGATGGTCTTTTATAAGAGAAGAGATCTGGGTATTATCTAATAAAAGCCACCTTCTCAGACATGTTAGTGGCTCAGTCATGTCTGATTCTTTGCGACCCCATTGACTGTAGTCCTCCAGGCTCCTCTGTCCATGGGATTTCCCAGGCAAGAATACTGGAGTCGGTTGACATTTCCTTCTCCAGGGGATCTCTCTGACCCAGGGGTCAAATCCCGGTCTCCTGCATTGCAGGCAGGTTCTTTACCATCTGACCCACCAGGGTAGCTCTTCTCAGACCGTAAAGCTGTCTAATTTATATATTCTATTTTATTTGCTGTCATTGGACATCTAGCAAGTATTGAAGTCATTGTTAATCAATTGGTTATTCTTTAAAAAAGGGTCTTTAAATGTTAAACCATTTCTTCAGCATTCAACAGACTTTCATCAAGTGCTCATTGTCAATTAAAGCTCAAAGTTGAATAAAGTCACAGGGACACAGGTTAGCTGACCTCTGGTCATGTGTGCTAGGTACAAGCACAATGGGTAGGTCCCTGAGAGGTAGTGGCTTTCCGACTTTTATTTTTACCATGATACACATTAGGTAATGTTTTCAGTGCTGCACCAAACTACCCCAGACACATGTGTACAAACACTTGTAACTGGAGCTTACAACTGAAAACAAAAGTTACAAAAGCAATGCTTGTCTCACTCCATGAGACAGGCTGATACTTTCAAGTCTGCTAACAATGCTGGTTGGTCCCCCTTAAACGGGCTTCGCAGTTTGATCAAGCCCACCATAGTTTACTCGCAGCTGGGGACAATTGCTATCGATTTCTGTCCTCAAAGTGAAAAAAGTTATGTTTATGCTAAAACTTGATAGAATTTTTCAATTATTTAAATATACTGGGTTAATAAATTCTTCAAAAGAAAGAGCTGCAATGCTTACTCATTCACCAATCTCTTTTAAAGGCCAAAGGGATTATGCCAGTAAAACCTTGAGTGCTGCACATGCATTTTCTCTCATTTAACTTGATTGCTAGATTGTGATTAACAGCATGTCTAAAATTGAATGTCTGTACACAAATACACAGATAGATAGATAAATGAAAGACACACACACACATTTCACATAGTAGGGCTTCATGATATTAGGCTAAGTCTAGCGGCCAACCACCAGCATTCCTTGAGAATAATTAAGGCAATCTTTTATTGAAGTCTTATTATTGTCATTTTTCTTAAAGAAGGATTCCAAATATTAGGAGCTTTGCTGCAGTGAAATTAAAAAAAAAAATACTGTGATTTCAGTTTTCCACAAAGAGGGCTTGAGTTACTCTCCTAACAAAGGTAACGGTGCCAGGTGCCACAAACCAGTGGGTTCCCTTCTCTTGCATTCAGGCTGTTCATTGTGCCAATTTGCCGGTTTTATGTCGGGGTCCAACTGATTTGGGCGATTCCTGCCGAGCTCGGGCTCCCACCGAATTTTTTTTAGGACAAGTCCCTAGTCTCCCGGCCACTTGCTTTTCGGAGGAGACTTCCGGTGAACTTGAGCATCCTTGGTCCTGTTTCCTGCGCTCCCCTGTGAATCAGGGCGAAGCTGCTGCCGGGGGCCTGATGTCCTGAGCGAGGGCCCCGCGACGGGGGTCTTCTTGAAGGAAATTAGCAGCTGTGGGGAGAAAGGCAGAGGGCAGGCTCTGCTTCGTGGGATGTCTGCGGAGGAAATGTGTGTGAGGGACGTGAGAGGGGTGTGCGTTCATCGTTGTCCTGCCAAAACCACCGCCCACCCGGCTTCGCGGATGGATTATGAATGGTGTGCCCTCGGGGGGTGTTCCCAGCACCAGATGGCAGGGCCGGCTCCTCCCTCTGGCTCCTCTGCCCCCTGAGTGCCCAAGTGGGTGGGAACCTGCTTCGGAGACCCCAGCGATGCCCTGGAGCACAGCGAGGTGCCAGGGAAGAGCGCAGCTTCCAAGGCAGGCGTCGCCTCAGGTCCCTTGGCACGTGCTGAATCGTTTTCTTATTGTCCTCACGCTGGCGAGCGCCGTTTAGCGCTGCCTGTCCGCACGGATGGATGGAGCAGGGCCTGATGAGGCCTTTGGTCCTTCTGCACTTTGTAAAACGTCCCTTCAGCAGCACCGCGGCGGGTTGAATTTGTTTCCCCCGCGCCACCAAGCTGTTGAAATCCAATGCCCTTCCCTCTCTGCATGTGACTATTTGGAAGTGGAGTGTTTGAAGATGTAATTCATGAAGATGTGTGCATGCTCAGGGGCTTCCGTTGTGTCTGACTGTTTTGTGACCCCCTGGACTGTAGCCCCCCAGGCTCCTCGGTCCATGGGATTCTCCAGGCAAGAATACTGGAGCAGGTTGCCATTTCCTCCTTCAGGGGATCTTCCAGACCCAGGGATCGAACTGTCATCTCTTAAGTCTCCTGCATTGGCAGGCGGGTTCTTTACCACCTGGGAAGCCCCAAGGTGAGGCCCTAGAGCAGCCCTCACGTGACCCATGTCTTGGTAAGAAATACAGACACACAGAGGGAAGAGAACCCGGGGAAGACAGAGACAGAGACAGAGCCTGGGGTGACGCTGCAGCAAGCTCATGGTGAACAAGGGCTGAGCCAGGGGAGGACAGAGACGGACAGAGCCTGGGGTGACGCCGCAGCAAACTCGGTGAACAAGGGCTGGGGGCAGCCACCAGGAGCTGAGAGGAAGGCATGGGAGAGCCTCCCCTGGTGTACCGCCCTGCCCACTCCTCGATTCTGGACTTCTGGCCTCCAGAACTGCCAGAGAATCTTGTTCTGTTGTTTCAACCCACCCAGTTTGTGGCGCCTTGCTCCGACAGTCCTAGTAAACCAACACAAACACACATTCCAGGAAGGTCCTGTCAGAAAAACAAGGAGCAGTACCACCATCACTTCAGAGACCTGCCTTTTGTTTGAAAGTATAATATAGTGACCTGTGATTCACCCTGAACACTAGTGACTTAAACATTGTTCAGCTAAACGACAGGTCCTCTCACACCTGTCACAGTGATAATACAAGTGAGCTCCGCTTCTTTTCATGAGGGCTTTTAGAACATTTTAGATATGCCCTCCAACACACACTCGCTAACAGAAAGAAGTAACCTTACATTTGCTTTCCTAGTGCTGAATTATCTTTAGTAGGCATTAAAATATCAATTTTAAAATAACAGGCTAAGAGTGGGAAAGACCCGCCTATGAAGGCGCAGTGATGCTATCTGCATGAGGCAGTTCACTATATACTGGGGCTGGAGGAGCAGAGCTTGGCTGGTATGTTACCATGTTGCAGAGTTGCCATGGCAATGTCAAGCCAGTGAATGGACCACCTCCCAGAGACAGGGAGGTGAGTAAGTGTGAAATTGATTCAGTTGTACACGGGAATACGCTCAAGCCAAATTTGTCAGGATAACATTTCTGGTAGGAAACTGCATTTTAAATTATATAGACATGATGTTAAATATTTACTTTGGATATTCTAGTAAAACGATGTTTGAAAATTAAGTGTATTATGGAAATTTTATGCTCTTTATAAATGCTCTGCAGTTATTTCAGGTAACACTGAATTTGTTTTCACTCATCTAAATTTGGATATCTAAAGCAGAATTTTATATTTGAGATGAATCCTATAAGTTATGTATCCTTGATGTCAAGCTGCTTTTATTTGCTCAGTTTAGATGAACATGTTTAGAGAAATGACTTTTTAGAAAATGTAAATGAAAGTCGTTATTGTATGTTTTTATTTTTAGATAACATTTGTAAAATGTAAATTCCGTTTTACATTGAATAGTTGTAACATGTAAGTAGTCTCGATCAGGGAAAAAATAAAAGGTTTGCTATTTTAGTATTTAAGGAGCCCATGTTAAGGCTTTATAAAAATCATATATTCACACGGCATATTACTGAATTGTGCTTAGCACTCGTTTTTAGCATGTAGTTATTACATAGTGTTATTCTAGGTATGAGATAGGTCTTGAACTTGGTCAATGTAATCTTTATGATAAATGGCTTATTTCGGGTAATTTGATAAAATGGATGTGCTTTGCTTTCTTTCATTTCTTACTTATAATACATACTCGGCTTTGTCTCCTCATAAGGTTGCAGAAGCAGAAAGGACCAGAGAAAGATCTGTTATGTGGTAATTACTGAAATGCCTCTATTAAATGTGGTTCACATTAAAAAAGTATATTTATCAGGCATGACCAGTTTGCAGTGAGAACATGGCTAACCCCAGGGGCCCAGTCCATGCTAAGAGCTGTCTACTTTCCCATTACTTCAACTTGGAGAACAGAAGCGCATGACTTGTTTACATAACAGAAACCAATATTTGCTCTCTTCTTTTCTCTGGGCATAGTCTTCCAAGGGCAGCATTTGCCAGATCCTGGCAAAACCCTTGCTGACGATGCATTTCTCCTTGGGCAATAAAATGGAACTCTCTAAACTCAAACAATGCTTCCAGCATATTATGACTTTCTAACAGTTCTAGGTGGATCCACTGATTTTTCTTATCAAAAGATATGAGTGTTTTTTTAATTCAGATTGAGGTGAGGTATTATAAAATGTATTCCCCTTTGCTTCATGATCACACTGATTTGAAATGCTGGCCCATGAATGTGATGCTGTAAATCAAATTTTACTTTGTATTCTCGTAGTTATGTTTCTATATAAATGCTATTACCTGTTTCTTATGTGTAAATCCATTTAGAGCTCTCAACACCCAGACTTAGGAAAAATGCGTATTCGAAATACTAAATAAGACAAGCCATTCGAGCAAGTAAGTGAAAAAACAAACAAACAAACAAACTTCTGGTACCAAGTTACTTTTAGAATAATGGTATATTTTCTGATATGAAGGTACTACATCAGCAGTATTCAAAATGGAATCTCAGGACACAAGAAAAATGTTTCTAAACACAATCTCACTCCATCAGTGTCTTGAGAGCATTTCTGAATCTGGCCTCTGTAATCAACCTTCCAGTGTTATTTGCCCAAGTAAACTTTTTCACAGAAAGTACTTTGAGTGTCAGAGGACATAAGAGTAGATCAGAAGTGTAGAAAAAGGGATTATTCACTTTGAAATCACTGCCATGGTACCCATTGGCATGTCATTTGCTGTGGATTTTAAGGGTGTGACAATTTATTAGCAATGAGCTCCATTTCTAGGAAGATTACTGTGTATACTGCTTGGGGTACTTGCATTTAAAAATGACATTTTAGACAATCACGATAGTAATTTGCACACTTAGATGGACCAGTGCTGGTTCATGGATTTTTTTGGTTGTTGTTGTTGGTCTTTAATGGACAGATGTTGACAGAATGTGCTTAGGAATATTTAGACAGTGTGGTGTTGCTGTGACTCCAGGGAACGGTCAGGGGACCCATCTCTGATCAGCAGGGACCATATAAGGTACCTCTGAGCCTGTGTGATGTGTTGCAAATGGTGTGAGCTGCATACGTTAGTAGAACCACACTATTTTTTAGGTCTCTGAATCTGTGATCCATTTTGAGATAATTTTTCTATATAGTGTTAAGTCAGGGGTCCAACTTTATTCTTCTGTGGGACTACTGGGCTTCCCTTGTCGTTTGGCTGGTAAACAATCTGTCTGCAATGCAGGAGACCTGGGTTCGATCCCTGGGTTGGGAAGATCCCCTGGAGAAGGGAAAGGCTACCCACTCCAGTATTCTGGCCTGGAGAATTCCATGGACTCTATAGACCATGGGGTTGCAAAGCGTAGGACACAACTGAGAGACTTTCACAATGTGGGGATACTAAGGTTTTCAGCATCATTTATTAAAAATACTATTCTTTCCTATTTGTACCCTTGTCAAAATTTAATTGACCATAAATATAAAGGTTTATTCATGGACTCTCAATTAACTTCTGTCGATCTATGGTCCTTATCCCATCAGCACAGCCTCTTGATTGTTGTCACTGTTCAGTCAGTTTGAAATTGTCATTGTGAGTTCTCTGCTGTTGTTGTCTAATTGTGAAGTCTTCCCTTGGGCTTCCCTTGTAGCTCAGTTGGTAAAGAATCTGCCTGCAATGCAGGAGACCTGGATTTGATTCCTGGGTCGGGAAGATCCCCTGCAGAAGGAAATGGCAACCCACTCCAGTATTCTGGCCTGGGGCATCCCATGGACAGAAGAGCCTGGTGGGCTACACTCCATGAAGTCATAAGAGTTGGACACAACTTAGCGACTCAACCACCACCACCGGTCACTAAGTCATGTCCAACACTTTGTGACCCCATGGACACTAGACTTCTCTGTCCTTCACAATCTTCCAGAGTTTGGTCAAACTCATGTTCATTGAATTGCTGATGCTATCCAACCATCTCATCCTCTGTCACCCACTTCTCCTCCTGCCCTCAGCATCCCAGCATCAGGGTCTTCTCCAGCATCAGGGTCTTCTCAGCATCAGGGTCTTTCCCAGCATCAGGGTCTTCTCCAATGAGTCGGCTCTTTGCATCAGATGGCCAAAGTATTGGAGCTTTGGCTTCAGCATCAGTCCTTCCAATGAATGTTCAAGGTTGGTTTCCTTTGGGGTAGACTGTTTGGATCTCCTTGCAGTCCGAGGGACTCTCAAGTCTTCTCCAGCACCACAGTGTGAAAGCATCAGTTCTTTGGTGCTCAGTCTACTTTGTGGTCCAGCTCTCACATCTGTGCATGACTCCTGGAAAAACCATAACTTTGTGAGCTCTCTAATTTTGTTCTTTTTTTTAAGACTGTCTTGGCTACTCTGGGTATTTTGCCTTTTCATATAACTTTTATGATCAGCTTACTAATTTTTTCACAAAAGTCTGCTAAAATTTGATAGGATTTGTGTTGAATCATTGTAGATCATTCTGGGGAATATTGCCATTTTAATAATACTTTGACTTTTCATTGATGAATATGGCTTATCCATTTATACAGTCTCTAGTTTCTTTCAGCAATGTTTTGTAAGTTTGATTGTACAAATCTTGAACTTCTGTTATATTTACTTCTAAGCATTTTCATTATTTTTGTTGCTATTTTAAATAGGTTTTTTTCTTAATTTTATTTTGGCTTGTTCGTTATTAGTGCATAGAAATAGAATCAATTTTTGTATGTTGATTTCATATCCTGAAAACTTGCTAAATTCAGTTTTTAGTTCTAATAGATTTTTTTGGTATGGATTCCTTAGGATTTTCTTTATACAAGAGGATGCATTTTGTTGATAGAAATAGTTTTTCTTCTTCCTTTCCAGTCTGCAAACCTGTTGTTTTTTTTTTTTTTAATTGTCTAATAATCCTGGCTGGAACCTGCATTTTCGTATTGAATAGAAGTGGTAAGAGCAGACATCCTTGTCTTGTTTTGATCTTCAAGGGAAAGCTTTCAGGTTTTATCATTAAATATGATGCTAGGCCTAAGTTTTTTGTGAATGCCTTTATTATGTTGACTTCCCTGGTGGCTCAAATGGTAAAGCATCTGCCTACAATGCCAGAGACCCGGGTTCAACCCCTGGGGCGGGAAGATCTCCTGGAGAAGGAAATGGCAACCCACTCCAGGATTCTTGCCTGGAAAATCCCATGGACAGAGGAGCCTGGTAGGCTACAGTCCATGGGGTCGCACGAGTCAGACACAACTGAGCAACTTCATTTTCACTTTCCTTTATTATGTTGAAGAAATTCCCTTCGCTTGTTAGTTTGTTAAGTGTTTTTAACAATATCAAATGCTTCTCTGTATGTATTTCAACGATCGTAAGGCTTTTGTCTTTTATACTGTTAATGTGGTGTGTTGCACGGACTTCTTTTCACATGTTAAACCAACTTGGCGTTTCTGGGATAAATCCCACTTGATCATGGTGTATGGTTGTTTTCATATGTTCCTAAAGTTCAAATGCTTTTATTTTGGTGAGGATTCTTTGCAGCTATAGTCTTAAAACATTTTTCTATAGTTTTCTTGTGATATCTACTTGGTTTTAGTAATATTGGTCTCATAGAAGGGCAACATTTTCTCATCTTTCATTTTTTGAAAGTTTTTGTGAAGAATTGGTATTACTTCTTCCTTAAAAGTGTGCTCTGCTTCCCAAACAAAGCCAGATGGGCCTGGAAAGCCAACAATTAAAGCTAGAGTTTTGTACTTAGTTGCCTGTTTTGGGTACAAGAGTCTGAAATACTTTGTAGGTTCCCCCCAAGTCAATGTATATGTCTGAGATAATAATACATGGAAGACTTTAATTCAGGACTTGAGGGAAATTTAAAAAATTGAGAATGATCCAATCTGTTTATGATTATAAATGGCATTGTTAAGGTGAGGAGCCTTGCCTCTTTTCTGGTCTTGTATCTGTTATTCTGTCTTGCAGCTAAGCTCTTCAGTGATTTTGTGCTGAGATTAGGGCTTTCCTAGGAGAGGGCCATTGTTTTGAATTAAAACACCTCTTGGGTCTATTAGACACTTGCTTAAAGTTAGCTTTGTGGACAATGCATTTATCAAAGACATTCTTAGGAGGCCTGAGGTGACACGGACAGGTTGTTGTCATTTTGATTTTTGGCAGAAGCAAGTCCAGATCTGCTTATTTCAGATTTTAATATTGGTAAAAGGCAAAAAAAAGGGAGATAATGAGGCAAGTAGTTTTGCTGTATTTCCCTTTTTTTTTTTCCTTCCGGCTCTAAGAAAATACTTCTTTGATGACTGAATCTCTGTGAACTGTGGAAGTCTAGGAATTGGCTCACCGGTTAAGGATAAGAGGATCTGGTGGAGATGAAAGCAGGAGCATCAGAGGATGGCTCAGAACTGAGGCTTAGCCCCGGGAGGAGATCAAGACAGAATTGTCAAGGTTGGTGAACTGTGGAGAGTAGGAACCACAAAACCTGTGCCCGGGCGGGGGGATGCTGCGGATGCTCAAGTTCCTGATAGTGAAGCTGATTTGAGAAATTTCCGAAGTAAGAGACTAATCAGGAGTGTGGTAGTGAACTGTAATTTAAGGTTTTCATTGGTGGTATGCTGAGAGTGAAACATATTTTAAAAGGCTTCAAACCTGCAGGCCATGGAGGAATAGAGGAGGAGCAGCGCTGTAGACTTCACACCAGCATGGGCATGCGAAGAACCTCAAGCAATTTATCTAATGCCGTTTTGTCTTTGAAAACAAAATTGGCTACTTGTAAATTCCTGCGTAATTATTTCCGAGTATTTTCATTATTTTGGTTGCTACTTGTAAATTCCTGCGTAATTATTTCCGAGTATTTTCATTATTTTGGTTGCTGCTTGTAAATTCCTGTGTAATTATTGCTGAGTATTTTCATTATTTTGGTTGCTACTGTAAATAAATGTTTCCCAGTTTCATTTTGATGTGTTCATTATTAGTGCACAGAGACGTAATTGATTTTTGAAGGTTGATCTTGTGCTCCGCAGACTTGCTCATTTCAGTTATTTGTTCTTAAAGGTTTTTTTGGTGCAGGTTTCTTGGAGTTTTCTATATGCAAGAGCATGTCTTTGTTGATCGAGGTAGTTTTATTTTTCATTTCCAGGCTGGGTGCCTGTTACTTCCTTTTATTGCCTGACTCTCCTGGAGAGAAAGTCCATTACCATGAATGGAAGTGGTAAGAGCAGGCGTCCTTGTCTTGTTTTGATCTGTCAGGATTTCACCATTAAGTCTGATGCTAGCTCTGGGCTTTTTGTAGATACTCTTTATCAAGTTAAGGCAGTTCCCTTCTCTTCCTAGGTTTGCTGAGTGTGTTTGGTGAGGATGTTGTTGGACTTTATCAAAGGCTTCTCCCTATGCTGCAGTGACCATGTATTTTTTTGGTCCTCTATACTATGAATATGGTGTGTTGCATGGCTTTCTTTTCATGTGTTAAACCAACTTTGCATTGCTGGGATAAATTCTACTTGATCAGGTATATAATCCTTTTTATATGTTTATGATTTCATTTGCTTGTAACTGTTGAGATTTTTTTTTGTATTGATATTTGTAAAACATCTATCTTAGCAGCAGTATTTACAATAGCTAAGACATAGCAGCAACCTATATGTCCATCTAAAGATGAATGGATAAGGAAGATGTGGTACATATATACAATGCAATACCACTCAGCCATAAAAGAATGAAATAATGTCATTTGCTGTTACATGGATGGACCTAGAGATTATCACGCTAAATGAAGCAAGTCAGACAAAGAAAGACAAGTATCGTATGATATCACTTATATGTAGAATCTAAAATATCATACAAATGTACTTATTTATAAAACAGAAACAGACAGACATGGAAAACAAACTTATGGCTACTAAAGGGAGAAGAAGGTGGGGAAGGGATAAATTTGGAGTTTGGGATTAGCAGATACAAATTGGACTTCCTTGGTGGCTCAGATGGTAAAGAATCTGCCTGCAATGCGGGAGACATGGGTTTGATCCCTGGGTCAGGAAGATCCTCCGGAGAAGGAAATGGCAACCCACTCCAGTATTATTGCCTGGAGAATCCCATGGACAGAAGATCCTGGCGGGCTACATTCCATGGGGCTGCAGAGAGTCGGACACAACTGAGTGACTAACACTTTCACTTTTTTCATATACAAACTACTATATTTAAGATAAATAAACAACAACATCCTACAACAATAGCACAGGGAAATGTATTCAATATCTTGTAATAAACCATAGTGGAAAAGAATATGAGACAGAATCTTCCCTTTTCCAGGGGATCTTCCTGACCCAGGGATCAAACCTGAGTCTCCTGAATTGCAGGCAGGTTCTTTACTGTGTGAGCCACCAGGGAAGCCCATATGAAATATATGAACCTATATGTACAGGTATAACTGAGTCACTTTGCTGCACACCAGAAGCTAAGACAACATTGTAAATCAACTACCCTTCAATCTTAAAAAAGAGACAGAGATCTGTAGTTTGGGTTGGCAATTGGCAGAGTCCCAGAGTAGGATGCATGGGGGCCCTGGCAGATGTCAGTAAGCAGGAGCCTGACCCTGAAGACATATGTACTGAGCAGTGGGATTTGGACTTTCTTTTCTAGAGCAGGTGCCAGCAAGTTTTTTTTTTTTTTTTTTGGTAAAATACCAGAATGCAAATGGTTTCCAGTTTGTGAAGCATACGAGTGTCTCAACTAGCTACTCAGCTCTGCCCATGTGGTGTGAAAACCACCTCAGGCTGTGTGGACAGTGCCTGGGGACACATTACCCAGTGTAGACAGTGCTGAGGCAGGCTGGGTTTGGCCCGTGGGCCCAGCTTGCACCTACCCATTGAAATCTCACCCTTTGTCTTTGCTAAATAAAACTTAACTGGCAAGCAGATACTCCCCTTAGTCTAAGTATTGTCTAGGGCTGCTTCTGTGATTTTGTTATAGAAACAGGGGCTTCCCTGCTAGCTCCATTGGTAAAAAATTCACCTGCAGTGCAGGAGACCCCGGTTCGATTCCTGGGTTGGAAAGATCCTCTGGAGAAGGGAATGGCTGCTGCTGCTGCTGCTAAGTCGCTTCAGTCGTGTCCGACTCTGTGCGACCCCATAGACGGCAGCCCACCAGGCCCCGCCGTCCCTGGGATTCTCCAGGCAAGACCACTGGAGTGGGTTGCCATTTCCTCCTCCAATGCATGAAAGTGAAAAGTGAAAGTGAAGTTGCTCAGTCATGTCCAACTCTTAGCGACCCCATGGACTGCAGCCTACCAGGCTCCTCTGTCCATGGGATTTTCCAGGCAAGAGTACTGAAGAAGGGAATGGCTACCCAGTCCAGTATTCTTGGGCTTCCCTTGTGGCTCAGCTGATAAAGAATCTGCCTGCAATGCGGGAGACCTGGGTTTGATCCCTGGGTTGAGAAGATCCCCTGGAGAAGGGAACAGTTACCCACTCCAGTATTCTGGCTTAGAGAATTCCATGGACTGTGTAATCCATGTGGTAGTAAAGAGTCGGACATGACTGAGCAACTTTCACTTACTGAAACTGGGTAGATCACAAAGTCCAAAAACTTACTATCTGCACTTTGAGAGAACTTCTCTGGCCCTTGGTCTACAGTTTGGTCACTTGAAGCTGTGGCATAAGCAATTTGAGTTTCAAGAAATTATTTTGGAACTATTAAGGCGAATGTGTTAATATTAGAGCAAAGAAACTGTTAGAAAGTTTTGGGATATAGATAATGGAGATTGAAGACATTCAGGTCAGTTCAGTTTAGTCGCTCAACCATATCTGACTCTTCGTGACCCCATGGACTGCAGTACGCCAGGCCTCCCTGTCCATCACCAACTCCCGGAGTTTACTCAGACTCTCATGTACATCGAGTCAGTGATGCCATCCAACCATCTCATCCTCTGTCGTCCCCTTCTCCTCCTGCCTCCAATCCCTCCCAGCATCAGGGTCTTTTCCAATGAGTCACCTCTTCACATCAGGTGGCCAAAGTATTGGAGTTTCAGCTTCAACATCAGTCCTTCCAATGAACACCCAGGACTGATCTCCTTTAGGATGGACTGGTTGGATCTCCGTGCAGTCCAAGGGGCTCTCAAGAGTCTCCTCCAACACCACAGTTCAAAAGCATCAGTTCTTCGGTGCTCAGCTTTCTTTATAGTCCAACTTTCACATCCATACATGACTACTGAAAAACCATAGCCTTGACTAGACGGACCTTTGTTGGCAAAATAACATCTCTGTTTCTTAATATGCTATCTAGGTTGGTCATAACTTTCCTTTTAAGGAACAAGCGTCTTTTAATTTCATGACTGCAGTCACCATCTGCAGTGATTTTGGAGCCCCCCAAAAATAAAGTCTGACACTTTTTCCACTGTTTCCCCATCTATTTCCCATGAAGTGATGGGGCCAGATGCCATGATCTTAGTTTTTTGAATGTTGAGCTTTAAGCCAACTTTTTCACTCTCCACTTTCACTTTCATCCAGAGGCTCTTTAGTTTTCCTTCACTTTCTGCCATAAGGGTGGTGTCATCTGCATATCAGAGGTTATTGATATTTCTCCCAGCAATCTTGATTCCAGCTTGTGCTTCATCCAGCCAAGTGTTTCTCATGATGTCCTCTGCATATAAGTTAAATTTATTTATTGTATGCACCCTATTTATAGGGTGACAATATACAGCCTTGATGTACTCCTTTTCCTATTTGGAACCAGTCTGTTGTTCCATGTCCAGTTCTAACTGTTGCTTCCTGACCTGCATACAGGCTTCTCAAGAGGCAGGTCAGGTTGTCTGGTATTCCCAATCTCTTTCAGAATTTTTCACAATGTCTTAAAGACATTGACTGTGTGTAACTTTGACTGGAGATGTGAGAAAGAACCAAGATTTTGTTTTTAGGGGATAAAACCAAAATTGATATATTTTTTTAAGAAAATAGAGATGTACATGTTCTCTTCCATATCAATGTGGAGAATTTTGCATGTATAGAAATTATATAGTTAATCTATGTGGCTAGAATCTATGTGGCTAGATATCATTTTGATATCAAAATGATAACATAATCTATTGATTAAGATCCAGTTTAAATCACTTTCCAATTGCTCTTCATTTAATGTATGAAGAAAGTGAAGAGGAACTAAAGAGCCTCTTGATGAAAATAAAAGAGGAGAGTAAAAGAGCTGGCTTAAAACTCAACACTCAAAAAACTAAGATCAAGTCATCTGGTCCCATCACTTCATGGAAAATAGATGGGGAAACAATGAACATACTTCATTTTCTTGAGCTCCAAAATCACTGCAGATAGTGGCTGAAGCCTTCTTTGAAGAAAAGCTATGACAAACCTGGACAGCATATTAAGAAGCAGCAATGTTACTTTGCCAACAAAGGTCCGTCTAGTCAAGGCTATGGTTTTTTCAGTAGTCATGTATGGATGTGAGAGTTGAACCATAAAGAAAGCTGAGCACTGAGGAATTGATGCTTTTGGTCTGTAGTGTTGAAGAAGATTCTTGAGAGTCCCTTGGACTGCAAGGAGATCCAACCAGTCCATCCTAAAGGAGATCAGTCCTGAATATTCATTTGAAGGACTTATGCTGAAGCTGAAGCTCCAATACTTTGGCCACCTGATGCTGGGAAAGAGTGAAAGCAGGAGAAGGGGATAACAGAGGATGAGATGGTTGGATGGCATCACTGATTTGATGGACATCAGTTTTGGATATGAGTTTGAGCAGGCTCTGGGAGTTGGTGATGGACAGGGAAGCCTGGTGTGCTGCAGTCCATAGGGTCACAAAGAGTCAGACAGGACTGAACAACTGAACGGAACTAATGTTTATTTCTAAGCTACAAAAAGAAAGCTATATATCCCCTTTGATATAGATATTTCAGTTTAGAGGCTAAATAACATTACAAGGACTTACTTAAAATCAAGGTACAAACACTTGAGTTTTCCACAGGCATTGACTACAAAATTGTATGTAGGTGGATGCCCTAGGATGCAAATATTCCTTTAAAAATCAGATGGTTGATTTTAACATAGAGATATTAGCCTTGGCAGTTCTTTCCTGGGGCATAATCTAGTATTCCAGTTTTTCATGCTCCTTTCAACATGCTAGTGAGTGCAGGCAGCATTTTCTCTCTAGGACCCTGGTTTCAGCACCAACACCTACTCTCAAGCCTCTCCCCAGATGCTAGGGGTCGTGGCTGCATACTTTATGCCTAAGTCCCTGGAGACACGAGCTGGTGTGGTTCTGTCTTCCAGCAGCTACTGGCTGACACACCCACCCTCTCTCATCCCTTCCCCTCTAAGTCATGGTGCTTAGAGGTGCTGGACAGAAGATTCTCTTACCCTGTTTTGCTCTGTGGAGCTGGGGCAGAGAGGAGAGTTTAGGATCTTTCACAGGGGCTGGAGGTCAATCCCTGGATCCTTTTTGAGGAGCTGGACTCACGAGGAAAGTGGATCATGTCCAGGAAAGTCATCCAAGCCAAAGTGTTGGGTCACGTGTTGTTGAGGGGCCGCTGGGGTGGTCTCAGGGAGCTCACGCTGCCTTGTGTGGAGAGCTGCAGTACCGAAGAGATGGAGGGTTGGTTTCCTGGGGTCTTAGGAAACATTATGGATTCCCCGGTGACTCAAATGATAAAGAATCTGCCCACAGTGCAGGAGACCCGGGTTCAATCCCTGGATCAGGAAGATCCGCTGGAGAAGGAAATAGCAATCCACTTCAATATTCTTGCCTGGGAAATCCCGTGGGACAGGGAGCCTGGTGGGCTGCAGTCCATGAGGTTGCAAAGAGTCAGACATGACTGCGTGACTAACACTTTCTTCCCTTTAGGAAACATTCAGGACAGCGCTGTTGTGCCCCAGGGACTTGTTTTTGGGAAGCAGGGAGTACAGAGTCATACTGCCTGGAAGAGTTACTAGTGGGGCTGGGGGGCCAGGGAAGAGACCAGGTGGGTCCCACACAGCCCATTAGAGACGCAAAGGGGAGAGGGGTCCACGGGGCCTGCGGGCGTCTTGGGACCTGGAACACGGTGGAGGCCCGCGCTCCATGCAGTTCATTGCTTGCAGTTAAGACTGTATGTCCTCCCTGACGTGCATGTTGCTGGTATCTTTTCCCTACGTCATGTGGAGTCTTTCCATCAATCACCAGTGTCTTTGGGACAAACTCAAGAACTCAAATTAAAAGCCATTTAGACATTTAGTCTCGGGTAGCTCAGTGGTAAAGAATCTGGGTCGGAAAGATCCCCTGGAGTAGGAAATGGCAACCCGTTCCAGTATTCTTGCCTGGAAAATTCCAGGCTCAGAGGAACTTGTTCGGGCTACAGTCCACGGGGCCACAAAGAATTGGACAAGACTGAGTGACTGAGCATGATTAATGCTATGCTTTGCATATACTGCAATACTTTATTGAAAACATATACACGAACATTCTGATGGAAGGCTTTCCTGGGTAGAGGTCCACAGGTTGGTGGATTGTTCAAGAGTCTGTCTTCTCTTAATCACCCTCATAATTACATGCCCTGTGATTTCTAGGTTTAAAATTCTTAAACCAGAACAGAAAGACATACACCCAACAATTTGAATGCAGAAGTTTTTCTAGGTTTTATGGATTTCCCCTCAAGCATTAAAGTTGCTTGTCCCCCAGTTAACTGTACAGTATTCATTTGGGCAGCTTTTTGTTTGCAGAATATTAAGCTTAGTTTTCATTGTGAAAACTGTATTTGTACTGCTTATCTGCTGCTGCCGAGTCGCTTCAGTCGTGTCCGACTCTGTGCGACCCCAGAGACGGCAGCCCACCAGGCTCCCCCGTCCCTGGGATTCTCCAGGCAAGAACACTGGAGTGGGTTGCCATTCCCTTCTCCAATGCATGAAAGTGAAGAGTGAAAGTGAAGTCGCTCAGTCGTGTCCGACTCTTAGCGACCCCATGGACTGCAACCTACCAGGCTCCTCCATCCATGGGATTTTCCAGGCAAGAGTACTGGAGTTGGGTGGCATTGCCTTCTTCAGCTTCTCTGCTAATTTAGTTCAATTATGTGACCATAGGAAGTACAAGCAGCACATCCCTATTTGGGACTAGGTCATGTACTCTTGGAGAAGGCAATGGCACCCCACTCTAGTACCCTTGCCTGGAAAATCCCATGGATGGAGGAGCCTGGTGCGATGCAGTCCATGGGGTCGCTAAGAGTCAGACACGACTGAGCGACTTCACTTTCACTTTTCACTTTCATGCATTGGAGGAGGAAATGGCAACCCACTCCAGTGTTCTTGCCTGGAGAATCCCAGGGACGGGGGAGCCTGGTGGGCTGCCATCTCTGGGGTCACACAGAGTCGGACACGACTGAAGCGACTTAGCAGCAGCAGCATGTACTCTTGGGGAACTCCCATCTCTACAGGTGGGAATAGAATTCTCCAGGCTGACTGTGGTCACAGTGCCACCAATGTGGATGAACATACTTCACAGAGGAAAGAGGGGCGTTCTGTAGGCTGTATGTTACCTAAGGCACCTAAAGGTAGAATCACATCCTAGGAATGTGAATATCATTAGAGATGTTGGTTGAAGTTTTTTGGGACTGTCAGAACCCTAAGTCATATACAGATGACATATACAATGTAGCTTGCATATAATATGCAAGTTGAATCTGAAATAGTCACATACCTTCAGGAGAAAGTCCTGAAAAACCAAAACATCAGGCTTAAAAGTACTGGGGGATCTGAACTTACAGTAAAAAAAATTAGGAAACATTGTAAGTATTCATCTTATTCTGGAATGTCCTTAGTGGCATGCAAAAAAACATACTGAAACTATTCAATATAAGCTACATTGAACAAAATCTTCAAACTCTATTACTATCTGATTCTTGTTCAAAGCTGTTTTCAGTAACTGAGGTGTTTTTTTTTTCCTCCCTGTAGACCTCCACCTTTCTTCTTGCTTATTTTTGGGTGTAATATCTGTATTTCTCATTTTCCTGCTCTCACTAGGGTTTACTCTTCTTTTGCTCTGTCTCAAGGGGTAGCCCTGGGCAACATACGAAGCAGGCTCAGTTAGTTAGCTCTGTTAGAATCAAGTGAAGCTGTTTAAATGCTTCCAGCATTCCCAATGTGTTTATTGAACTAATGCATATTCATTGTTTCCTTTTGAGAGACTGTAAATCACTTAGATTCAGTAGTATAGTTTCAATATGTTTTCTCTGTATATTAAGGCCATTCCAGGATAAGAGGAAGACCTAAATTTTTTTCCTAATTTTTTAATGTGAGTTAATTCAGATCTCCCCAGTACTTTTCAGAATGATGCTTTGGTTTCCAGGACTTTCTCTTGAAGTGTGTGTGTGTGTGTGTGTGTGTGTGTGTGTGTTAGCTATCCAACTCTCTGTGACCCCATGGACTCTGTGTGTGTATGTCTGTCTGTCTGTCAGTTGTCTGACTCTCTGCGACCCCATGGACTGTAGCCCACCAGGCTCCTCTGTCCATGGAATTCTCCAGGCAAGAATACTGGGGTGGGTTGCCATTTCCTTCTCCAGGGCATCTTCTTGACCCCAAGGATTAAACCCATGTCTCCTGAGTCTCCTGTGTTGACAGACTGATTCATTATCAGAAGAGCCCCCTGGGAAGCCCTTTCATGGTAAAGGTCCTTCTGGGTATGGAATTTGCTCTCTGCTTCTCAGAGGATTAAATGCAATCTACTCAAAATCCCGTGTCTTAAAGGAACACCACCTGTGTGTTACAATCAGTTGCTTGTTTGGAAAAGGGACGTTTTCCTAATTTGTACTTTGACAAATGTGGCTATTTCCCAGGCCATGCTGATCACAGACATGCCTCATTGCTTGCTGAGCGTGAAACAGAGGAATCTGTGAAGCAAAGTGGCATACAGGAAACATGGCTTGGTCTGCAGCATTCTTGTAGCGGGAGCCCCTTATCTACATTCATTAGAAAGTTACACAAACTGTACAACGGGAGACAGAAGTCAGACACGGCCTCCCTTCCAGAACAACAGCCCACACCCCAAACTAGAAAGTTTATAGCAAGAGCAGGGTTCGGGAGGATGCTGAGTGAGGAAGTATTTTGATGGTAATCATGAGTGATTTTTGCAAAGAGTTCCATTTTACCTCTTGCAGACACAAAACAGGTCTTCCCTTTCTAGGCCTTTCGTGGTTGGGTGTGTGACATGCAATATTACCCATTTAAGCTTTTCCAAAATATTTTCTAGAGCTCCTGGCTGACTGTATGTATATTAAATACCTCATTCTTCCATTTCTCTTTTCTTCTTCTTTTTTTAACCCAGAAATTGCATCTATCTACTTAAGAAATTTAGAAGCCATTTCAAGTATTTTCTGAAATCATAACTCTGGAAAATTGGGATCAACTTGGAGGGAATAGACCTAATACAGTCTTTTATTATAGTCCCTTTGGAGCAAAATTAGAGAGCACCATGGATGAGACTTGAAAACTGTGTCAAGGTATCGAGAACGTAGGCAGAGTAACTCCCCAAGTTCACATGTCTTCAGTTTTATTCTCTCATATGCTTTTCTCTTCTTTAACCCTGTACTTGTATTTCTAGATGTCTATAATGAGTAACTTTCATAATCTGTATTATGTCCATTTGAAAGAAATTACCAAATATCTGTTGGGCCTCCCTGGTGGCTTAGATGGTACAGAAGATGCCTGCCAGTGCCGGAGATGTGGGGTTGATCCTGGGTTGGGAAGATCCCCTGGAGAAGGGAATGGCTACCCACTCCAGTATTCTTGCCTGGAGAATCCCACGGACAGAGGAGCCTGGAGGGCTACAGTCCATGGGATTGCAAAGAGTCTGACACGACTGAGCGGATAATGCTTTCACGAAATATCTGTAATTATGTGGATGAGAAACTTTTGGGTTCTGGAAGAGTATTATCAAAATGTCTCTGTTTTTTTGAACAGCATATTTTTAGCGTAGACTAAATTACCAGTAAATTTTTCTCTAATTCATGCTAAAAAAAAATTTTTTTTTAAGTATTTCACATTTTCACAAAGAGCTATACAACCTGACTCTCCTGCAGTGGGTCTCAGCCCTTGCCGTGCACTAGAAATGCTGTGTGTTTAAAGACAGGAATGCTGGGTTTTACCCCGAGGGTCAGGTTTAATTAGTGTAATTGTGAACACTCCCCAGGTGATTCTAATGAGTCATCAGTGTGGAGAAACAAGACTGAGTGTCTTCACTTTCACTTTTCACTTTCATGCATTGGAGAAGGAAATGGCAACCCACTCCAGTGTTCTTGCCTGGAGAATCCCAGGGACGGGGGAGCCTGGTGGGCTGCCATCTATGGGGTTGCACAGAATCGGACACAACTGAAGTGACTTAGCAGCAGTAGCAGCAGCAGCAGCCTCTGCTGTCCACACATTTTGAGTGGAGTCGTGTCCCTAGGGTGTGTTGAGGTTATAACCCCTGTACCTGTGGATGTGAGCTTATTTGGAAATAGGGTGTTTGCAGGGGTAATTGGTTAAGATGAGGTTGGGTGGGCTCTAATCCAGTGATTGGTGTCTTTGAAAGAAGAGTGAGGGACTTCCCTGGTGGCCCAGTGGTTGAGATTGTGGACTTCCAGTGCAGAGAGGAGGGTTCCTGTCTCTAGTTAGGGAAGATCCCGCCTGCCGCATGGTGCCATCAAAAAAATAAAGAAAGAAAGAAATCGTAAGTTACAAAGAGGGGAATTCGGGCGCTAAGTTGCACAGAGAGGAAAATGCTATGTGAGGTCACAGAGGCAGAGGAGACAGAAAGCGAGAAGGCCCTGGGGAGATGGCCATGGAGGTTGGAGTGATGCATAGACCACCCAGGGAGCATGGGGACCACCAGCCACACCGGAGACCGGAAGGACCGGCACCGTTCTCCCTTGGAGGTGTTGGTGGTGACATGGCCAGCCAGTGCCTTGATTTTGGATCCCTAGCTTCCAGTCACAACGGGAAGGACTCTCTGGTGCTGTAAGCCAGACAGCTCGGGCCCTTAGTGACCGTGGCCCCAGGACGCCGGTCCAGCACGCTGCGGCCTTTGGTTGGATTTTATGAAGATCAAGAGGTTCGGTTCGTACCACCCAAGGACTTACACCAAGTCCTGGGTGTGATCACAGGTTCCTGGGCTTTTCCTTACTTCTCCGGGCCCAGCAGTGGGTAGCCACAGCGCTGGCATCACCTGGGGCCGGTTGGAGAAGCCAGTGCATGTCCTGAATCCTGAGTCCCAACAGCTTCTGAACAAGACCCCTGCATGGTTCCTGTGCTGCCCTGTGGTTTGAGAGGCCTGGCCTGGAGGGGTGGGGAGGTACCCCAAAGCAGCAACTTGGTGGCCCAAGCCATGAACATAATTTTTGAAATGAATATGTTCTTCAGTCTCCCAGGGAATGCAGTCAGTGGATGAGTACAATGTATTTTCCTGCACAGAAAGGAAAACATAGTTAAAAACCAAGTTCTACAGAAAATATGGATTCGCTTGGGTTTTGAAAGATAAGTCTGGGTTTTGGGTTCATAAATGGTTAATTTTCCATCCTTGGGTTTTGAGCGTCAGGCTATTTACTTTCTCCTCTTCAGCTTCCAGTCAATGGCCTTTCACCAGGACTGGAAGGAGACATAACAACCAAACCAATTGTGGGACTTATTTTTCCTGATGATGCTGGACAATGTGGTGTCGGGAAAAAGGAGGGCTTGGATGTGGGTTTCACTGCTGTGCAGCCTTCGTTTGTATGTTAACGGCTTTCTCTTTCTTCTCCCGTGTCCTTCTCACTGCGCAAATGACCTACTTTGAAGTTTCAAATAAAAAGAAGTTAAATAGGCTTTTATTTGGCTGTTGATTCTGTCTTTTTCTAGCAAATTTGGAAGAGGTCCTGATGTTGAGTGTAACATGGCTGAGTGTGGAGAAGAAAAAGAGCATTTCCTGTGTTCTTTTATTTTTTATTTTTACCGGTCCACTCACGAGAACTTTTTTTGCTGGAAAGGAAAGCCACCAGCCTGCCAATGTTTGCACTCTATGAATAGAAGCATTTTCGTTAAAATGTAAAAAATAAGAAATAAAAAGATGGTTACCCACTTTTGAGACATAAGATGACTAATCTTTAAGGGAGCAAATCCTGTGTGTGTGTGTGTGTGTGTGTGTGTGCTGTGTGTGTGCTGAGCTGCTGTAGGGAGGAAAAAGAATTTTCCCTCCACCCTCCTGAGTTGTTTGCCGAGACTGTCTTTAATAAAAGACTAACAGGAGAAAAACAAACAGAAGTTTACTAACTGTAGGCCACTTATACACCAGGAGGAAATGAGCAACCCAGGGGCGGGGGGAGGCTTAGAATTCAGGATTCAGTAGGTCTTACTAGGGGAAGGGGAGGAGGGCGGAGGCCTCAGGAGGTCTCAGTGATTGTTAGGAAGGAGGAATGGGCCTTAGAACTGGTGGGAGGTGGGGAAACTTGAGACAGAGCTTGCCTGGGTGTGGGGTCCACCTTTCGGTGGGTGAGACTCCAGGGGCTGGAGGGTGGGGGATTTATGACTAGTGAGTTTCCTTTGGAGGATCTTCCTTAGAGGATCTGTCTTGAGGCAGATCAGGGGGTTCAGAGGGAGCTCCAGCTGAATCTGCTGTTTTGTAAAATGATCAAATTGCAGTCACACATTTTGGGGTGCCATGTCCTGAACTCCCGTGGTCATAGTCTGGGGTAGCATACCCTTCACTATGTAGGATCCTTTCTATCTTAGGTGCTTTGTGAGAGGCATGTAGTCATTTTCAACAGGGCTTCATGGCAAATTTTTTTTTTTTTTTTTTAATAAAGGAACAAAGTATGCTGTTGTTGAAATAGAAGTTGTTCAGTTGCTCAGTCGTGTCTGACTCTTTGCGACCTCACGGACTGTAGCATTCCAGGCTTCCCTGTCCTTCACCATCTCCCAGAATTTGCTCAAACTCATATCCATTGAGTCAATGATGCCATCCAACCATCTCATCTTCTGTAGTCCCCTTCTCCTCCTGCCCTCAACCTTTCCCAGCTTCAGGGTCTTTTCCAATGAGTCAGTTCTTCCCATCAGGTGGCCAAAGTATTGGAGCTTCAGCTTCAGCATTAGTCCTTCCAATGAATATTCAAGGTTGATTTCCTTTAGGATTGACTGGTTTGATCTCCTGAAATGGAAGGTTTTTATGTAATTATTCATTTACACTTGTAAGCCATTGTACTCTTGCCTCCAGAAAAAATAAGTATAGTGCCTTTAAAAATAATATACCTCCCCTTTACAGAGTTATGGTTAAACTGAACTAGTTGGGTGATAACCTCTTTTGGTAGTTTTGTGAACATGGATGGAATAAAACATCTTGTACTTTGTATCATGTGAAAGCTGATACTTAAACTAACATTTCAATGTTATCTAATAGGGTAATATTTTCTCTCTTGAGACCTATGGGTAAATGAAGAGTGGTGGAGTAGGGGTGAGTATTATGCTTAGATGACCCAGAACTCATGGTGAAGGATTTATTAGCAGTTATTTAGTATAAACAAAGAGAATAAAATAAAGTACTCAAGCCTCAAATTCAAGAAACTGTTCTAGAGGAGGATTTAAGATCAAAACATATGCCACTGGATGATGTAAGCTTTATGGAGGGTACAGAAGGGATGCTGGAGTTGGGTTAGTCCAATGGGACAGAGAACTGGTAGTGGATTTTGGGAAATTCCTTACCTGAAGGCAGAGCTCTAGAGATGGATGTGAGTGCTACTGAGAATCTTTGATCTGGACCCGTCCAAGACGCCACTAAGGACGGGAGAGTACAATGTGTTCTTTACAATTTGAAGCCTGGCAGATATAGTTTTCCTGTGTATTTAACAATGAGGAGTCAGACTGTGGTTTACATAGTGGCAAACTTGGACCCACTGGGAAGTATTTGCCGAGAACTCAAGACAGGCATGGGTGGGACCAGCTAGTGAGCGACTTGTTACCTCCAGCCCAGTCTCCTGCCTTCCTCTGCCCCTGCCTATGATTCCACGAAACCCACTCTCGCCCAAGGTCAGTGGGTATCCCCTCCTCTCAAACCTGAGCTGGAGTCACACTTAGAATATTACTGCCTGGGGGTGTCTGCGGCTCCCAGTTCGGCTCCCAAGCATCCCAGCAAGCCAGCCCCCTGCCCAGCAGAAGTACCTCACCCCACACCCCCTCCCAGCCTCTGAGAAGAGTAAAGGAGCCCCTGCCATCCAGGAGCTTCGTGGCACCCACTGCCAGCCCAGGGTCTTCTTCTGATGAACATAAACACTTAGCGAATATCAATATCAAACTCTGCATCTGTGGTGGACTGAGACAAAAACAAGGTCCTTCCATTGTCCTGTGTGAATACAGACAAAAACCTGAACATCCTCAAGCCACAGAAATGAAAGGACATCTCTCACGCTGGTCAATATCAATGATGCTGCTTTTGGACCAATTACATCTTTAGTCTTGCCCAGTCCTCCCTCTTAAGGGATATGATTTATTGAGACCAATCACAGAATGAACCCAACATCTTGACATCATATGATCCAGAAAAAAATCTCAGATCCTAGAACCCACTCCAAAGTTCCCCAACTCCGCCGCCAGTCCTTTAACGAGCCCCTCTTGCTGAGATGCTCTGCAGCCCCATGACGTGTGCACTGTCCCTCCGTGCCGTGCATGCCACTCAAACCTGCTTCACTTCAGGAGTGTTCCTGGTGGTCTGTCTGGAGGCATTGTCTTTTTCTTCCCACCTTCCCCCACGCTTGCTTCTGTCACCCTCTGGCTAATTGAGCTGCTTCTGAATCCCAGCTGGTTTATTCTACTCCTCCTTCACCATGTGGGCATCCATACAGGGAGATGAGCTCTGATTTACCCATCCTGGAATTCCCCATTACTTGTCTCCCAATGGGACACTGGGGTACCGATCACTTTCAGACAGCTCTGGGATGCAGGGCTTGACCATCTCACTGCAATGTAGCTTGGTTAGTTCCCTTAGGCTCCACCAGCGCTGTGTTATGGAGCACGTGACCGGTCGTGGGCCATCACCATCTGACATATGACAGTCATGAGCTCCTAGAAACATTCAGTCCTGGGCTGGATGGGATCTTTGTGCTGGCAAAGAGTTGGGACCAGTCCTTAGCAAGTCCCCTTCTAAACTAAAATTCTGTGATGTTATGGTTCCTTTTCCTTGAAGAAAAGGAATTTTTCTTGCTTCTTTGTGATCAGTTATATATAAAGTATATATATATATAAAGTATATATAAAGTATATATAAAGTAATTTATTCCTTTCCAGACTTTGAACTCTAAAATATATTCAGTCTGTATATTTCATGGGTATTTTGACCGTGTGGGTAATTCTGAGATAAAAACTTCAAGTCTTGACTTCTCTTGAGAATTTGTCCTTCATGTACATTTCATCTCTCCTTTTTAATCAGCTCATTGTTTTACACAGAAATTTACTTCTTTCAGGGACCAGGAGCTTGTACAGTCAGATTGGAAAACTGTAGTTCATATTTTATTATTAATCTTGCTTCAGTTTTTCATAGAAGTCTCATAGGCTTGTTTAATTCCTTCTACAGAATGGAATGGATTCATGGAATCAGGTCAAATCTCCCCAGCCTGACATGACTAGAAAAATGTCTGGTCCTGACTCAGTGCTGGCTCTTAGTTTTGTTTTGTTTTTTTTCCTTCAAAAAATTTCCTCAAAACAGTTTTGAATATTATACAAGGTTATGCTCCCAAGTGATTAAAACAACCATTGCGGTTAAGGTGGTGACATTCTTTTAGTGGAAGGAAGCTTATCTGGCCTCTGAAAAGTGAAGGTGAAGTCGCTCAGTCTGTCTGACTCTTTGCGACCCCGTGGACTGTAGCCCACCAGGCTCCTCAGTCCGTGGGACTCTCCAGGCAAGAATACTGGAGTGGGTTGCCATGCACTCCTCCAGGGGATCTTCCTGACCCAGGGATTGAACCTGGGCCTCCCTCACTGCAGAACTCTTTACCGTCTGAGCCCCCAGGGAAGCCCACTGGCTCTCTAAGAAGCCTGGTCTTAAATCTGGCCTCTAAGAAGCCCTCCTCCCGCCTCTGGACATTGGGCTGTCCAATCACGGTGGCATCACAGCGCCTGTCCACCTCCTGTGGAGTGTTTTGACACTGAATCTGCCTCTGATCCCTTCAGTAAACAAAGCTATGATCACCACCCTCCTCTTCCCCCAACTCCCCTCAGGTTCACTCTTGTCTTACTGGTGAACCTTTAACTTTATCATTGTATTGATTTTGATGTTCATCACACTGGCTCCTTTGAGTGTGTCTGGAGATTAAAAATAGCGCTCAAGCCAGAGTCCTTTACCAAATTTAAGACTTGAATGTTTTTTTCTTACCCTGAGCAGACTTAATTCTTCTCTTCCTGTGAATTAAAGATCTGTACTACAGTCATAGAAGAACAGTGGCTGATGGCTGTGGAACTGAATTTGGGGCTGCCTTAGGTCATACTGAGATGCTTTGTTTTCTAGAATGACCTAAGAAAAAAAAAAAGTCACGGTTTGACTTACAAGAATGGCCGCATCAGCTGCCTGGGGTGGGTGGTAGAGGCGGGGGCAGGGCGTGGAGGGTGCAAATAAGGGACCAAGTGTAATTAACTGTAAGTGACAAAGTGAAAGGCGCTCCATCACGTCCGACTCTTTGCAACCCCATGGAATACAGTCCATGAAATTCTCCAGACCAGAATACTGGAGTGGGTATCCACTCCTTCTTCAGGGGATCTCCTCGACCCAGGGATCGAACCCAGGTCTCCCGCACTGCAGGTGGTTTCTTTACCAGCTGAGCCGCCATGGAAGCCTGAGACTAAGTAAGGCCGAGGAGAGGTAGGCCAAGGTTGTCTTTCCCTTCTGGGCAGAGCCTCTGGTCCACACTGGTAAGTGGGACAACTCTAGTTCACTCTTCCTATTACGAGAGGAGGGAAAACTCCTGCAGAATTAACCTTGCATTGTCCACAAGCTGACTTTAAGTCCCTTATTGGAACTTCAGAATATGTGTATTTCGCTATCAAAGCTTTTTTGTTTGTTTTGGTTTCTGTTTTTGCTGTTTGATAGTTAGACTCAATATAGTTTAATGCAGTCCCTTTCTTGAAAATCTTACCTCTACTTAAACCTGGAAATAACAACTGAATTCTGAAAGTCTTCCTTAGGGAATCATACCTTCGAAAAGGAAAGATAGGCAACGTTCTGAAAGACAGAGGAGGAAAGAAGGTGATTTTCCCAGTTAAAAATGCTTTGGCAAATTCTCATGCTTGATTGATGTAAGACTGAAGCTTGTAGTAGACAATGGTGACTTTTCGTCTTGAGGAACAAGTAAACATACATTTTAAATGTTGCTGTAAGGTGTATTGGGTGACTTAAAATTGCACACATTTTTCTTTGTTTTCACAAAACTTGGTGTATTTTTTGTAGGATTCTAGCATCTAGATGGTCTGAATTTTTCAACCTTGACAATAACTTAAAAGGTAATAGCCACCATTTATTAATGCTTCCTGTATTCCAGACTCTGCTAGGCCTTTGTGTGTGATCTTATTACATACTTAACAACAAACTCATGATCTCAGTCCAGTCAGTCAGTCGTGTCTGACTCTGTGACCCTATGGACTGCAGCATGCCAGGCCTCCCTATCCATCACCAACTCCTGGAGCTTGCTCAAACTCATGTCCATCGAGTTGGTGATGCCATCCAACCATCTCATCCTCTGAGTTAGGCATTTTTATTACTCTCTTACAATATGTTTATATCAAAATGGTACATACCATGGTTCAAATTACCAAATGGAAGTGAAGGTGTTAGTCACTCAATCATGTCTGACTCATGGAATGTAGCCTGCCAGGCTCCTCTGTTCATAGAATTCTCCAAGCAATAATACTGGAATGGGTTGCCATGCCCTCCTCCAGGGGATTTTCCCCACCCAATGATTAAACCTGGGTCTCCCATCTGAGCCTCCACAGAAGCCTGTTATGGAAGTGAAAGGCTCACAGTAAAAACCCATCATCTCTGGCCCCATCATATATTCACCTAGTTTTGCACTCCAGAGACAACCATGTCTGATTCTGTTTTCAGTTTTTTAGGGAGCTACCTCCAGATTCTAACACTGTTACAGTATGGCAGTGGATTTACGTAGACATTGTCTATTTTTTTTAAACTTATTTCATTTAAGTATAGTTGACTTATAATGTGTTAATTTCTGCAGCACAGCAAAGTGGCTCAGTTATATATACATTCTTTTTATGTTCTTTTCAATTATGCTTTATCACAGGATGTTGAATATAGTTCCCGCTGCTATACAGGAGCACTTTGTTGTTTATCCATCCCGTGTATAATAGTTGGCATCTGCTAATCCCAAGCTCCCAATCCTTCTTTCCCCCACCCTGCCTTGGCCACCACGCTTCTGTTCTGTATGTCTGTGAGTCTGTTTCTGGTTCGTAGATAAGTTAACTTCTGTCGTATTTTAGATTCCACATATGGGTGATATCATATAATATTTGTCTTTCTCTTTCTGATTTACTTCACTTACTATGATGATCTCTGGGTCTATCCACGTTGCTGCAAATAACGTTATTTCATTCTTTCTTATGGCTGAGTTGTCTGTGTGTACCACGGGGCTTCCCTGGTGGCGCTAGTGGTAAAGACCTCGCCTGCCAGTGAAGGAGATGTAAGAGGTGTGGTTTCCATCCCTGGGTTGGGAAGATCTTCTGGAGAAGGACGTGTCCAAGGGATTCTCCTGGCGGGCTACAGTCCGTAGGGTCACAAAGAATCAGACACGAACTGAAACGACTTAGCACTCACATATATGTGCCTGAAGAACAGTGGACGGAGGTTCATGACATTGTACAGGAGGCAGGGATGCAGACCACCACCAAGGAAAGGAAATGCAAAAAGGCAAAATGGCTGTCTGAGGCCTTACAAATAGCTGAGAATAGAAAAGAAGCAAAAGGCAATGGAGAAAAGGAAAGACACAGCCATTTGAATGCAGAGTTCCAAAGAGTAGCAAGGAGAGATAAGAAAGCCTTCCTCAGTGATCAGAGAAATAGAGGAAAACAATAGAATGGGAAAGTCTGGAGGTCTCTTCAAGAAAATTAGATACCAAGGCAATATTTCATGCAGAGATGGGCACAATAAAGGACAGAAATGGTATAGACCTAACAGAAGCAGAAAATATTAAGAAGAGGTGGCAAGAATACACAGAAGAACTGTACAAAAAAGATCTTCATGACCCAGATAATCACAGTGTGATCACTAACCTAGAGCCATATATCCTAGAATGCGAAGTCAAGTGGGCCTTAGGAAGCATCACTAAGAACAAAGCTAGTGGAGAGGATGGAATTCCAGTTGAGCTATTTCAAATCCTGAAAGATGATGCTGTGAAAGTGCTGCACTCAATATGCCAGCAAATTTGGAAAACTCAGCAGTGGCCACAGGGCTGGAAAAGGTCAATTTTCATTCAATTTTCATTCCAATCCCAAAGAAAGTCAATGCCAAAGAATGCTCAAACTACCGCACAGTTGCACTCATCTCACACACTCAAAAAAAAAAAGCAACACTCAAAATTCTCCAAGCCAGGTTTCAACAGTACGTGAACTGTGAACTTCCAGATGTTCAAGCTGGTTTTAGAAAAGGCAGAGGAACAAGAGATCAAATTGCCAACATCCATTGGATCATCAGAAAGGAAAGAGAGTTCCAGAAGAACATCTACTTTTGCTTTATTGACTATGCCAAAGCCTTTGACTGTGTGGACCACAACAAACTCTGGAAAATTCTGAAAGAGATGGGCATACCAAACCACCTGACCTGCCTCTTGAGAAATCTGTATGCAGATCAGGAAGCAAAAGTTAAAACTGGACATGGAACAACGGACTGGTTCCAAATTGGGAAAGAACTACATCAAGGCTGTATATTGTCACCCTGCTTATTTAACTTATATGCAGAGTACATCATGAGAAACGCTGGACTGGAAGAAACACAAGCTGGAATCAAGATTGCCGGGAGAAATATCAATAACCTCAGATATGCAGATGACACCACCCTTATGGCAGAAAGTGAAGGAGAACTAAAGAGCCTCTTGATGAAAGTGAAAAAGGAGAGTGAAAAAGTTGGCTTAAAACTCAACATTCAGAAAACTGAGATCATGGCATCTGGTCCCATCATTTCATGGGAAATAGATGGGGAAACAGTGAAAAACAGTGGCTGACTTTATTTTTTGGGGCTCCAAAATCACTGCAGAAGGTGATTGCATCCATGAAATAAAATGACGCTTGCTCCTTAGAAGAAAAGTTATGGCCAATCTAGATAGCATATTAAAAAGCAGAGATGTTACTTTGACAACAAAGGTCCATCTAGTCAAAGCTATGGTGTTTCCAGTAGTCATGTATGGATGTGAGAGTTCGACTATAAAGAAAGCTGAGTGCCAAAAAACTGATTCTTTTGAACTGTGGTGTTGGAGAAGACTCTTGAGAGTCCCTTGGACTGCAAGGAGATCCAACCAGTCCATCCTAAAGGAAATCAGTCCTGAATATTCATTGGAAGGACTGATGTTGAAACTGAAAATCCAATACTTTGGCCACTTGATGTGAAGAACTGACTCATTGGCAAAGACCCTGATGCTGGGAAAGATTGAAGGCAGGAGCAGAACAGAACAACAGAGGATGAGATGGCTGGACGGCATCACAGACTCAGTGCACATGAGTTTGGGTAAACTCTGGGAGTTGGTGATGGACAGGGAGGCCTGGCGTGCTGCAGTCCACAGGGTCGCAGAGTCAGCCACAAGTGAGTGACTGAACTAACTTAACTGAGGTATATGTGCCACATCTTTATCCATTCATCAAGACTTTCATTGTCTCTTGATGTCCAGCTGATGGTTAAGGATTTAGTTCATCATGTGCCTCATTTATGCCTCCTCCAGCTCCCTTTCACCCACTCAGTTGAATATATGTATAAAATAATAAATATAAATAAAAAATAAACGCACAGTTATTTTTAGTTTCTTTCCTAGTCATTTACCATTGCAACCTCAGAAAAACATACTCATACCTCATCTGCATCTGTGGTTCTGTCAGCCACAGAGAGTATTCTGAACTCCCTATTTTATAAAATATGGATGTTATTTCTCCCACCCTTTCCTGAGCTGCCATCCCCTCCCTGCCTCCCAGTTTCTGTCAGCCACACTTTACTTTTGATCGGTTTGGAGCTGATAGGAGTATGAAATTGCTGACATGCCCCGGCCTTTGACCTATAAAATTGGCAGTTTCTTGTGGTCGTGTTCAAGGTGTATAGAAATTACATGGCATTTCATAAGCATTATTAAGGCTTCTGTGCCTAATGGATGGGTTTTGAAATGGAAGACCAATTAATATTATGCATATTCCATGATGATGTAAATGTGTTTAGAAATATGATGCACCATGTAAAAGATGAAGTCTTCATTCTTTACTATCCCTTTTGTTCTTTACTTTAGAATGGACTCTCATTTGAGCCGTCTATTGTTTCCTTACCCAGAGGCGCGGCTGCTCAGCCTTTGAGAATATTCGTTGATTCAGGGGTGCTTTCAGTGCAGGCTGGGCTTGTCGTTAGTATGTTGGGGAGAGCTGTATCAGGGACATCGATGAAGAAGGTGGGCAGCGATCAGTATCAGCGTCACTTTCATTCATTTGTTCTGCAGATGTTTATTGAGCACCTACCACATGCCAGATGCCAGGATAAGACAAGAGTAAATCAGACACAGGTCCCAGGCTTCAGGGGGATGGCACTCTTGTGTGGCCATCTTGTGGCATTCTACAAAATAAACAGTGGGGGACTGAGTGTGTGTGTGTGTGAATGCACGCGTGCACATGTGTATGGAACTTGGGCTGACATGCTTCCCAAATTCACTGAGATTTTAGAGCATGTTCAGATTGTCCTGTGAGTTGACTTGTTTTTTTACTGAATGAGTGCTGGTAGAATACAAAAGTCTTTGTTTTCTCTAATACCAGATTTGTTATCTCTAACATACGGTTAGTAGAATTCTCACTTGTATCACTGCATTGGTTCCGAAAGAGTCTGTGTTTCCGTGTGTGTGTGTGTGTGTGTTCAGTCACTCAGTCATGTCCAACTCTTTCCGACCCCATGGACTGTAGCCTGCCAGGCTCCTCTGTTGATGGGATTTCCCAACAAGAATACTGTAGTAGGTTGCCATTTCCTCCTCCAGGGGATCTTCTTGATTCAGGGATCGAACTCTTGTCTCCTGCATCTCCTTCATTGGAAGGTAGATTTTTTACTGCTTGAGCCACTGACTTTTTTATGAAATACTAAATTTATAACACATACCACAAGTGAATTATCTTTCTATAATTGAAAAAACATTTTAGAGGCTGCTATTGAAGTGATTACTTAAGTTTTGTTTGTTTGTTTGTTTAACTGGTCCTATCGTATGTGAATTGTTATGTATCCCTTTTTGTTGCTGGGCCTGTTATTTCATTAAAAAATGGTTTTCATGGCAAAATAGGCAGGGATGGACAAGTGTGTATTGATTCCTTCTGTGATTTGAAGAGACGCTTGTGATCTCCACTTATACTATTTTTATTCATCAGAACCTAAAACAGCCTCCCTGGCCTGACTTAGGCTCTGCCTTGAGAACGAGAGCAGGAAATATTGTGTGTATGATCAGTGAGATTGTTGAACCAAGTTCCTTGTGGTTTAGTTGCTCCTCGTATGGTCGTTTCCTTCTTGTGGGGGGGGCCTTGGGCAGCAGCCAGGGCTGTGCTCCTCTAAGTTATTGTTTTCCTGGCTTCCGACATAGGCTGCAGTCCACTCACATCTAAGATGGAGTGGTACCTGGTGAGGAGCATCACAGACATGATGAGTGCTCAATGAATATACTTGGCATCAGTGCGTGAATAGAATTAACTAAAATCCCCCTCTTCAATGATGTAGGAGATCAGATACCTTTTCAGAATTTTCTGTGAATTCCTACGGGAAGGGGGGCTAAAATATTTATGGTTCCTTTTTGTTCAAGACTGCTTCTTCCACCAATTACTAAAATTTTCTGAAGAATGAAGGTGTTCGCTGCTCAGTCCAACTCTTGTGACCCCAAGAGCTGGGACCTGCCAGGCTCCTCTGTCCATGGAGTTTCTCAGGCAAACATCCTGGAGTAGGTTGCCCTTTCCTGCTCCAGGGGATCTTCCTGATCCAGGAATCAAACCCAGATCTCCTCTATTCCATGCAGTCTCTTGCATTGCAGGCAGATTCTGTACCAACTGAGCCACCTGGGAAGCCCAAAATTTTCTGATTGTCTCACAAAAATATTCATATTTTCTTGCTGTTGTGTGAAGAGGGTTCAGAAATGGCATTAGACTCCTTTGATTTTTTTTTTCCTAACGTGGTATATCATGGATAAGAAAGTCAACGAAAGAAAATATATTTGTGATTGAAGCAGACTTTATTCCAAGTTTCGGAACATTTTCTTGGTGTTTCTGTGCGGCTATCAGGCCATCTATTTGCATTTTCCTCTGCCCAGACATCCTGCCCACCACAGAACCTGCTTTTACAAACAAAATTATTCAAGTGAACAAAGTAAGCCTTTCTCTAATTACTCCTATTTGCCCTAATTCCTGACTTTTTAAGACTACATTTTCTAGTTCTCTGATTCCAATGCAGAGATTCTGGCAACATTGCCCTGGGAGTGTGGACTGAGGAACAAAAGTTGCTTAAGAGTTTGCAGTGATGTCAGGCAGAACTGGGTTCACACTGTGGCTCTGTATTTGTTGATCTTTGACATCGGTTAATTTGCTCATCTTCTCTAAGCTCTGTCCTCCTATGAAATGCGGACAATTATAACATTTTACCTGCTTCATCGAGCTGTGAGCATATCATGCGTGGAAGGGGCATAAAATGCTGTTTAGCTTTTCAGAAGTAGCTGATCCTTTTCTTTTGTTGAATCATACTATTCATACCGCTATTGTGAGCCCTGTTTCACTCAAAGACTTTGGATTGTTGAAGTTCTGTGTCATCTTTCGAAATGTTCTCTACTATATTTACTACATTTAAAAAGAGTTCCCTAGGAGGGACTCAAGTAGTGGAACTAGAAAAACACGTGTGCATGTGGAGGAAAAAATGGTCCATTTGACTTCTAGCATGGCTGGACCACTTGACTTTCTGATAGAAATTTTAGTGCTTTTAACTGGAAATGCTGGAAACTTAGCAACCGCTGTTATCAGTGGCAGCCCTGGTTTGTTTTTTTTTTTCTCCTTTTATTTCTTGTCTGCAGCTTTGAGCATTTAGTACATGGAGCCCATGACAGATCTCTGACGGTGAAATTGGTCTTGCTTAAATGCTGGCCTTTTACTCATTTCACTATTATTTTATAAGTAAATCAGCTTTCTCAGGTTTATATTTTCCAGTGGATCTTATTTAAAAAGTCGTTTTTTGCGGGCTACTGAGGAGCTGTGGTACATTTTTCGCTAGAAGATTTTTTTTTTAATGGAGAGAAATATGGCGAGAGAAAAATGTAATAAGAGTGCCTTTTTTACTTGAGTGGTTCTTAGATGACTTTGAACTCAGCATGTAGGTGTTGTGACCCATATAAAAATCTACCAAAAAAGGACCACTTTTTGAGAGGCAGCTCAGAGATAATTGTGAACTTGTCCTTCCTTTCAACACATGTTGTTCCTTAGGAGAATGTAGCCCATGGGGGCACTGAGACTGAATTACAAGCTTTTGAAATGAGTATTTGAGGGACTTTAGACTGTGTTGTAAAAAGCAGAAAATGAGAAAGCTTCATAAAACCAATCTGAGAGAAGTTTTTCCTATTTATTATAATAGTTGCACTCCATTGTCAGAGAAAATTATTTGATCTTTCAGTGGGTTCTCTCCCAATAGTCTTTTTTTTTTTTTTAAACTAATACGGACATAATTTTGGGTCATGAATATAGAAAACAAAGGGAAAAATAATTCTTCCACATTTAGAGACTTGTAAATCGTAGGGTCACCTCAAACTCAGTTTGGGGACAGGTCTTATTTGTTAATAATGATAGTATAGTAATTTTTCACGTTCGAGGTGATGCTCAGCTCCTGTGTACAGTGTGTATTTAGAGACTGTGTACCAGGGAAATTGTGGAACGATCCCCAGGACCTACAGGCTGTTCTGCATCCTAGACCAGGACCCCCTCCTTGACCCTATGCTGAGTCTAGTTTGGTATTTTCCTATTTCCCACACGGCTTAGAATTTAGCTATGAGCTAAGCTAACTCCACTGAGTGGTTACTTGGCCTTTAGGTCATTTTGAGAAAGTGTGACCTTTTCATTTGTGTTCTGAATCCTCCTTCCCTACACAGGCTCACAGCGTCTTACCAGTGGCTTTCTACTTCTCTGCACCTTGTGGTTATTCTTAGCTGATTCTGGTAGTCATTTTATATATAATTCCAATCTTGAAACTGTATGTTTGGATTTTAAGGTGTCAGTAGGATTTTGATGTATTTTGGCAGAACTAAATCTCCTCCCATCGAGTATTTTTCAAAACCAAAGCAGTCATAGAATATGTCACTAATAAGCTGAAACGTTAAAATGTCACCAAACACAGGAAAAAAAAATGTGCTATATATTGTAACTTGGGTGGGGAGTCTTGCTTTTGAAAAAAATCTTCTCTGTCTTGGCTTTGAAATGTTAAGTAAAGGCCACATTATAAATGGATGGTTTGGCCCTGCAATACTTTGGAGAATACTGAAGAATGATCTTGCAGAAAATAATTCAATATTTTTTAGAAGAACTTTCATTTTGTACCACTTGATTTTCCATCTCAGCTTTTATAACCTTCTCTTGTTAACTGAATTTGTAGGTGAACCTAAAGAGACTGTAACACAGGTATGTAACTGGAAATAGAACTGCCATACGACCCAGCAATCCCACTGCTGGGCACACACACTGAGGAAACCAGAATTGAAAGAGACACGTGTACCCCAGTGTTCATCGCAGCACTGTTTACTATAGCCAGGACACGGAAGCAACCTAGACGTCCACTGACAGACAGATGGATAAGCAAGTTGTGGTTTATATACACAATCGAATATCATTCAGCTATTAAGGAGAATGCATTTG
This sequence comes from Bubalus kerabau, assembly GCF_029407905.1. Lineage (NCBI taxonomy): Eukaryota > Metazoa > Chordata > Mammalia > Artiodactyla > Bovidae > Bubalus > Bubalus kerabau. The sequence continues at coordinate 87,897,861 of NC_073635.1, forward strand.
AGCCAGTTCTAATAAGGTGGATGAAGCTGGAGCCTATTATACAGAGTGAAGTACGATGTAAAGAACAGACTGCTGGACTCTGTGGAAGAGGGCAAGGGTGGGATGATTTGAGAGAATAGCACTGAAACATGTATATTACCATATGTGAAATAGATCACCAGTCCAAGTTTGATGCATGAAACAGGGCACTCAAAGCTGGTGCACTGGGACCACCCTGAGGGATGGGATGGGGAGGGAGGTGGGAGGAGAGTTCAGGACCGGAGGACACGTGTACACCCATGGTTGATTCATGTCAATGTATGGCAAAAACCACCACAATATTGTAAAGTAATTAGCCTCCAATTAAAATTAATTAATTAAAAAAAACCTTACCTTTAATTGAGGGAACAGAATGCTGCAAGAGAAAGAACCTGGAAAGACCTTCACTGTTCACACCATATTTCCTTCTGTATTTCAAACAGCAAGGAAAACCCGACTTCAGTAACATGTGGTTTGAAAGTGAAAGAAAGGGTCTATGAAAAGCACTGGTACCAAGCTCAGATTTGGCTGCTGGTCACTCAAGAAAGCAAACTATATGTTCATTGACAGATGAATGAGTAAAAAAGATGTGGTGTATATATACAATGGAATATTGCTTATGAAATAATGCTTTTAGATTGTCATGCTGAGTGAAGTAAACCAGACAGAGAGACAAATATTTTATGATACCACTTATATGTGGAATCTTAAAGAAAATGATACAAGTGAACTTACACACAAAACAGACTCGCAGATACAGAGAACAAACGTATTACCAAAGAGGAAGGAGGATCAGGAGCTTGGCATCAACACATGCACAGTACTGTGGGTAAAATACGTAACCAACAAGGAGGCTTCCCAGGCGGCACTAGTGGGAAAGAATCCACCCGCCAGTGCAGGAGATGCAAGAGACTCGGGCTCAATCCCTAGGTCAGGAAGGTCCCCTGGAGAAGGAAGTGACAACTCATTTTGGTATTATTGCCTGGGAAATCCATAGACAGAGGAACCTGATGGGCTATCGTTCATGAGGTCACCAAGAGTCAAAACTGAACAGCAGAGCAGCAACCAGCAAGGACTTAATGCATAGCGCAGGGAACTATACTCAATATTTTATAATAACCTATAAAGGAAAAGAACTGAAAAAAATAGGTATATATGTAATTATAACTGAGTAATTTTGCTGTACACCTGAAACTGACACAACATTGTAACTCAGCTACACTTCAATAAAAATAAATTAATTAAAAAGGAATCCAATACTGACAGACAAGTGTTGATGGAAGGAATGACAACTTTAATGAGGAAGCTAGCAATCCTGGGGAGAAGGTGGACTCATGTCCAAAGATCCAACTCCCAACTCCCCAGGTTTTGCTTGGAGATTATACAGAGAAAAGAACAGTTGGCTGCCTACATGCCGGGGAGGGTTAGAGACAATTGTCTTGATCACGAGACTCCAAGTAGCCGTCAAGTCTGGCCTGCTGTTGGAACGTAAGTCAGTCGTGACTCTCTGGTTCACTTGAGATTAGTCCTGAAGGGTGAGGAACAAGGGTAAAGACCACAGAGCAGCTCATCTTCAGTCTTGATTTGCATCAACAGTGTTGTCCATCAGCCACAAGCTAAGCTCAGTTTATGGTGAACTGGGATAGAAGTCAGGGTAGTCAGCACAAGATCACAGCCGTATGCTAACAAAGACATAGAGTTCGGCAATGCTGCGGATCCGAGAGTCCCTAGCTAGAAGGATTCTTGGAGTGGAAGGATCTGACAAGGCGCTTTGTTGGTTCTCTTAAGTGCCAGCTGAGATTCTAAAGAGGCATCTCATTACTCACTTTTCAAAAAAGTAATTCTTTGCAAAGAGTCATTGTGCCGATTATAATCCCCTGGACTAGAAGACAAAACCCCACAATAACTAGTGAAGGAGGTGATCTCCACTCCAGGGTCAGCTTGTTCCTATTCTCCTGAGGCCAGCTGTGAGGCCATAGGTTCAGTGCTGCTCAAGATGGAGCCACTCGCGTCATGACTGCGGTCTCATCGGCATGCAGTTAGCTTTTCCCCTTTGTCGGCAGTTATGGTATCTGCAACTCAACTCAGGAATGTGCATGAGACACTGTTATCCAAGTCCTTCAGGGAGGAACTGAAGGTTCTGTGACTCCATTGTCCTAATCATTAACTGCTTGAGCCTGCTCTTTTGTGACTCAAGGAGGCCTGGGAGACTTCAGTTTTTATAAAAATAAGAGGCAAGGGACATGGAGGGGCTTTTGTACCTGGGAGGACACCACAGGCTCTTGCTGAGTTTCAGTATCTATAAATGAGAATTTTAGACTCAGCATCTAAAACAACTTGGAAAGGATTTATCTCTATTCCAGAGGATATATTCTAAGAGGGTATTGTGAAATATCCTGAAACATCTTGCCAACACTAGCCTAGACAGCTTTGGTGTGTGTTGTGAGTGTGTTAGGGAATGAAGGTAGGGGAAAGGGCTAATTCTCCTAATTACAGAAAACCCTGTTAATATTTATATCATCCCAAAATGTTGTGATCAGTCTGTGAAGCCCTAAATGGACTGCTCTTCCTAATAGGAATACTGCTTATTGGCTCTGAGATTATTTGTATTTTATTTCTGAAATACGCCAAAGGAGGCAAAAATTATTATCTTAATCTATAATATCATTCCGTTATTTAATATATAACTTGTTTTTTTCATTTTTGTCATGTTACGTGTTGAATCTTTTACTTACATTATTTGAATTATTGACTGTCACTTCTGTTGATGTTTGGATTGATTGATGCCTTTAAATTTATTTGAAACTACTTATCATTCTTTTAAAACATACTATTAACTTCTTTGGATTAATGTGTTAATTTTCTCTCAACGTAAGTTCATTTGAATAGCTTATTTTTCATGGCACTGGCTATAATTAGCTATATTTAGCAGGTCAGTGGCTATGATGGAACAGGATTAAAGGGACAAAAGCAGTTATTCAACCCGCCAACTAAACCTGACATCCATTTTTATGCACTTTTCTTGTTTTTAAGCCAAGGCTGATCCTTCTTTTCCCAAATCTTTTTTTTCACCTTAATCACCAGTGACCCTTGACTGATACAACAAATACTTCCAGTGAATGTGTGAAGACCTACAGGTACCACATGCAGTTTTTTAAGGGACGCTAAAAATATTTTGGTGGAAAAGATCTGCTCTACCAAAAAGGGATGGATTAAAATACTAACCACTGCAATAACTATTAGCAATAAGGCTGAAGAAATGATGTGTGCGTTTAGAGGTGGATTGGTTGACATCTACACGGATGGGTGGATTTGGGAGACCTCAGCAAGACAATGCACTTTTGAAACTTGCAATCCCCATAAAAACATTTCCACTCCTCCAGCAGTTATCAATGGACTATTCTACAGGAAAGAAATCATGTCTGATAATAGTACTTGGGTTCTGGTTATAAGCAAATTCCTTGCATCCTATATCATGGTCCTGTATCATAATTACATATTAACCTCATTTGTCAAAGGACCTACTCATGGGTACAGTACAGATTCCTGTGAAAGAATTATACTTCACAGCTAAATGCAGGTGTTGGTGGGCTTCCTCTGTGGCTCAGCTGTTAAAGAGTCTGCCTGCAATGCTGGAGACGCAGGTTCGATCCCTGAGTTGGGAAGATCCCTTGGAAGAGGACACGGTGACCACTCCAGTATTCTTGCCTGGAACATTACATGGACAGAGGAGCCTGGTGGGCTAGAGTCCATGAGGTCGCAAAGAGTCGGATACCACTGAGCACACTCGCACACAGCCTCAGCGCCAGGAACACAGTTGCCTGTGTTCCTCAGGAGGCTGTCTTAGTCATATGTCTAAGAGTGGATCCTTGTGTTTATGTAGTAAGAATACTTCTTATCTCGTTTACTCTATGTGAAGGAAAGAAACCCCTTTAAATGTTCTGACGCCCCACAGTCACCCTGCGCTTTAATGTCTCTCTGATGGTGAATGAGTCCCCAGGCCCCTAGATGTGTGGTTCTCACCTGAAAAGGCATCCCTACCCCCTCTCTGTACCTGGAACTTTTAGAACTAAACTCTGCATGCTGGCGTGTCCTTCAGCTGTGGTGCACAGCGCGATGGTGTCGGACCCCGAGGACCCCTCCTCTGTCTTCCACGGCCTCTTGCGCGGCCAGGCTTTACCCCCTGGCTGTTCTCCTGTGAGTGGGAGTTTTCGTCCCTCCGCTGCCTTGCCCACAGTTTTCTGATCTTAGAGCTCCATCTCCGAATGTCTAAAAACGGCCCATTTTTAAAATAAACAGTGTAAACAACATTAAGCTCCCCTTGATTTTCTCAGCTAGTCAGGATCTCTTTCCCATGGCATTTTGTGAGTCTAACCATCGATAATTATCCCTTTCCGTTTTGCACATTTCTGGAAACTCGGATGTTAGTTTCCATCGCGGGTTTGGAGCCTCCCTTCCACATGTGAGTCCTGGGAGGCAGCCTAAGGCAGTGTTTAAACGTGACCTTGTATTTACTGAAATCCATTAGAGGCCTGTTAGCAGGCATTTGCAGTTCCTGCACGACCGGCCTGTAGCCTTCACGGATCTTCCTTCCTCTTCCGTGGAAGCCGCCTCGGTATTTTTTCAGCTCACCTATTAATAACCTGCCGTCACGCTCCCTGCGTCCTGGACTGCAGCGGCCGGGAATCCCCGCCCCGCTGACACCTGTCCATCAAGCCCGTCTCATCCCAGAGCCGCTTCTCAGCCGGACCTGGCCAGAAACCCCTCCTCTCACAGTCCAATCCAATTACGCTTCTCTGTTATTTTCTTTCCTGTTGCCCTATTCCCGACCTTGACAGGATTTTTCACAAATTTTATCTAAATGCTTATGTACTTACCTGTGTGTAAACCGAATAAATCGTTGCGCCTGTCAGCCCATTCTATTTAGGAAACGGCATTTAAAAAGCGACACCTCCCCTACCCAACATTAGCGTCAAAAACGGAGCCTGTGTGAGGACTTCTTTATGTTGTTGTCATCGTCCAGTCTCAGTTGTGTCCAACGCTTTGCGACCCCGTGGGCTGCTGCACGACAGGTTTCCCTGCCCTTTACTATCTTCTGGAGTTTGCTCAAATCCATGTCCATTGAGTCCGTGATGCCATCCAACCATCTCATCCTCTGTCGTCCCCTTCTCCTCCTGCCCTCAATCTTTCCCAGCATCAGGGTCTTTTCCAATGAGTCGGCTCTTTGCATCAGGTGGACAAAGTATTGGCGCTTCAGGTTCAGCATCAGTCCTTCCAATGAATATTCAGGGTTGATTTCCTTTAGGATGGACTGGGTTGATATCCTTTTTGTCCAAGGGACTCTCAAGAGTCTTCTGCAGCACCACTGAAGGTCATCGACTCCTGTGTGACCCTGGCACAGTCATCCTCAGCCATCGTCCTCACTGCCTTTGTTTTTCCTGATTTTCCCAGAAAGCGAGTTGGGGTCCTCTGACTCTCTAACAACGAGAACCTTGCCATGGGCCAGCCTGGGAACGTCCAGCCGACTCTGCCCCCCAGGCTCCTGTTGTTTCCTCTCTGTGCAGACTCCTGGAATTTCTCTCGGGGTGTACCTATGGAGCCTTCCCAGAGCCTCTCCCTTCTTCCTGGGTGTCCTCTCTGGGGGCTGTGTCCCCACCTGGCCTGGCCAGTCTTCTGCTGCTACAACATAAACAGCTGAGCTCTGAGTCTCTCCACCAGGCAGAAAGTGCCCCACCAAGTGGGCACACAGGCAGGGAGCCCCAAGCAAGAAAAGGTGTCCAGGGACACTCTCAGGCAGTTGGGTACTGGGTCCTTAATGCCAACCCTGTGAGAGGCTGCTGGCCCCACAGAGCAGAGGCCTAGTGGATGCTGGGCCCCCAGAGGAAGCCCGGGGGTGTTGGTTGATGAATAAAGGAAGGAACAGTTTTGGAGTCATGAAGTTGTGGAGCTGAGTAGCTGCAGTACTGCGTTGAGACGCTAGAGGGAAATCAGAGAAGGACTTGAACAGGATGGATCCAGCAGAAGTGAAGTTTTAGCTGTGTTTGCTCAGATGGAAATGTCACTTCTCCTTTCTTGTCTCGAATTCAAATATATATATATATATATATATATATATATATGTATATGGTGTGAAATCTGAACTAAATCGGATGCAAATGCTTTCTGTGTTTTTAATACAAGCCATGATGACCCCTACCATCTGTAGGAAAAATGTAGCAGTGCTGATGGACATCCTAAGATAAATAGTCATTTGAGAAGTCTCATGAAATTACACCATATCATTAAACAGATGGGCTAGAATTAACACCGCTAATAGTAATTGGAAATGACAGATGATGGATGCGTGCAGGGATGCTGGGGAGAGAAACACTGGCCTTGAAATCATGTGGCATGCCAGAAAGTCATGTATATTGAATGCAAGGACTCACATTCTCACAAATAAAGTCATGAATGTAATTCATAAAATAGATGGGAGCAATTGGGAGATGGGAACGGCTACCCACTCCAGTATTCTTGCCTGGAGAGTTCCATGGTCTGGGTACTGTATAGTCCATGGGGTCACAGAGTCAGACACGACTAAATGACTTTGGACAGACTGCTTTGCCCAAAACAGATATCCAGGCCTTATTCTCTTTTGACCTTGAACAGTCACTGTTTCCTCATCTGTGAACAGGTTGTAATGAGTATGTGTTAAACAAGAACTTAAGATATGTGAAGATAAAGGGACTTCCCTGGTGGCTCAGACACTAAAGAATCTATGTGCAGTGCGAGAGACCCAGGTTCGATCCCTGGGTTGGGAAGATCTCCTGGAGAAGGGAATGGCAGCGCACTCTTGCCTGGAGAACCTCATGGACAGAGGAGCATGGCGGGCTACAGTCCATGGGGTCTTGAAGAGTCAGACATGGCTAAGCGACTAATAGTGAAGATAAAAGGAGAGAAAGCACCTCAAGGGCTTAACCCAGAGACTGGCCCATGTGTCAGAGCATGTCAAGTTCATGATCACTAGATGGAGGCCTTTCTGTTCACGTGCCTCACTTATTGTGATTTGTCTGATCAGACCATTGCTTCCCTCTGGGTTCTCCTTTACCATTTGTCTGACTGGACCATTGCCTCTCTCCAGGTTCTCCTTTAATGACTGTGGTGTGCAGGGATTTGTTTCTTGGACTGCTCTTCCAAACGGTGCTTTCTGAAGCCTGTGGGTGTGTTGTGGGGTATAGGGCTCTTCTGCTCCTTCTGCAGTCCTCCCGTGCATCGGTTCACCTTGTGGGAGGGACAGATAAGGCCACAGCAGTGGTTTAGGAAGGGTCGTGCAGAGCGGTGATGCTGCAAGGAAGATGTCGAATGTGTGTGGAAAGATGCTGATGCGGGAGTTCTGGGCTGAAGCTGCGGGCCTTCGGTCTCAGCCGTGCTCACATCGCAGTTCGCAGCAAATCTTCCTTTTGTGTTCACTGCACTCTTGGCTTCTGTTTTGTGAGATCTGGCAGAAGCTCTGATAAGTGAAGGCTGTGCTGTCCGCACAGGGCCCTGGTGGCCTTGAGAAAAAGCAAAGGGAAAGCTGAGAGAGCTGAGCAGATAGAATTGGTGGAAGTTAAAAAGCAAGCATCTGCTCTTCTTTAACTTCGGATATGGTAGAGTATTTTTTCCTCCAGATAAATAAAGATCTGCTGGACGTTCATTTCCAGATGCTTCATTTAAAAAATTGACTAATTTTAATTAAAAAATGTGATAGGAAAACCAGCAGGGGCGCAAATGCCATGATGTTTTGAGTGATGAATTCTTATATGAACTTTAAAAATTAAAGATATCCATTAGGTATCACATATGTCATTTTGAAAAAAAAAGTCATATCTTCTGTCTAAATTTGAAAGATGTATCATTTTAGTGATCTAAAAATCCATATAACTTAGCTAAATAAGTAAGAGTAAGTCAATATAAGATATAAAGAGATATGAACAAAGTAACACTTTAGCTTTCTAATTTCAAAGACTTGGGTGGTGGACCTCGTCTGTTGTTTTCACCTGTATTCAATCATAGAAAGCACACACATGCAGACGAAACTTTAAAAAGCACCAATTCAATGAATCAAATTAATCATTTAAAAATTCCAAGTTGGAAGTCACACTGAGACAAATGAGAAAGGAATTAATTTGGAACAACTAGAAAAATGACATGTAGCCAGTGTTGGACTCAGTTCAATTTAAAATCAGAACAACTTTTATGTTTTACCATCTGCCTCACCAAGAGCCGTGTAAAATCTGAATACTACAATCTTTAGAGATTCCCATATGAGGACAACTTTTTTAAAAAGGCCATTTAAAGAACATAAAACCAGAATAAATAATGTTGGTGACTGTCCAGGATTTCGGTTAGTAATTAGTGATCAGGGAAAATATAAATCACATTTATGATTTAGGGACTCAAAAATTCTACTTGAACTTGTGCCCTCTCTCTGCAAAACCTCAGAGAAGTCTAGCAAAGGTCTCCATCCCACGTGACAGTTGAGCACAAGGAGACTGGGAGAAGACAAACAGCTAGGTGACACCCGTCTCACCTAAATATCTCAGAGTTGGAGTCAAAACCCACAATTCTAAACTGCTGTTTTCAGGCATCAGTTCAGTTCAGTTCAGTCGCTCAGTCATGTCCGACTCTTTGCGACCCCATGAACCGCAGCACGCCAGGCCTCCCTGTCCATCACCAACTCCCAGAGTTTACTCAAACCCATGTCCATAATTCAGTGATTCCATCCAACCAACTCATCCTCTGTCGTTTCAGGCATAGTACTTATTAAACAAAGGAGACAAGAGGCGTGGAACAGAAATGTATCTGTGTCTGACAAGTTTTCATGTTTTAGTTCTGTATTCAGGTGAGCTAGATAGAAAGCAGATGATCTATGCTGATAAAGTATATGCTTTACTTTTTACACATACACATGCATGTGTGAGCATCTTTGCAGAGATTTGAATCAACTGTAAGGTTTAGTTTATGGATACAACTGAGCATTATAATGTTTTAATTGCCTATTTAGTTGATTCTTCTGAAGCTTCCTCTGGACACGGAATGAAACTTACTCATCCTGTAGTCCCATATCTTGTACACTGCTTGTTCAATGAGTGAATGAATGCCTCAGGAAAGAAGGAATCTTCAAGGATAAAAAAGGGAACACACATAAGCTGCTGATGCCAGATACAGAAGTTTTTAATATACTTGAATTATGGGTTTACTCTAGCTGATCATTATATTAAAATATACGATTCTATGTGAAATGGTATGTTTGGGCCTTAGACATGAGATAGTTCTAGTTACTATCTGTGCAGTTTTGACAGAGGAATACCTTAATTTTAAAGAACTCTAATGCACTATTTAAAAAGCAGAAACATTACTTTGCCAACAAAGGTCCATCGAGTCAAAGCTATGGTTTTTCCAGTAGTCATGTATGGATGTGAGAGTTGGACCATAAAGAAAACTGAGGGCCGAAGAACTGATTCTTTTGAACTGTGGTGTTGGAGAAGACTCTTGAGAGTCCCTTGGACTGCATGAGATCAAACCAGTCCATCCTAAAGGAAATCAGTCCTGAATATTCATTGGAAGGACTGATGCTGAAGCTGAAGCTCCAATCCTTTGGCCACCTGATGTGAAGAACTGACTCATTGGAAAAGACCCTGATGCTGGGAAAGACTGAAGGCAGGAGGAGAAGGGGATGACAGAAGATGAGATGGTTGGATGGCATCATGGACTCAATGGACATGAGTTTGAGTAAATTCCTGGAGTTGGTGATGGATATGGAGGCCTGGCCTGCTGCAGTCCATGGGGTCGCAAAGAGTCAGACATGACTGAGCAACTGAAGTGAACTGAATGCACTGTTCTAATTTACCACTTAACATGCCCCAAGTACAGTAGTTAGGTTAAAATGTCAAATAAGACATGGTCCTTGCATATGTGGATTTCACAGAAGGCTCCCAAGCAAGTGAATAAATGGCGTATCAAGTGATGGATGCCAAGATTATCCTTAACCTACACACAGGGGAGCTCAAGAAAGCAGTTCTATCGGGTATGAGGCAGTGAGATTGGTTAGGTGGGGAGAACTGGGGTAGGGACTGGGGTCCACAACAACCGATCCTCCAATTAGGTTCTGCCCTCTACCCTTAGACTGCAGGGCATGTACAGTCGGTAATCAGAAGCAACGTTTCGTGTTCTTCTCCTCTGTTAGTAGACCCTGTCTCTCCTGCTAAATGAGAAAAGAAGCTAAGAAAGGGTAGTTCTTATTTTAACTGGGTCCCGAAATTAAACTAGGATACAATTTATGGAGAAGTAGCCAGGATGATGAGAGGGGATGATTCGGAGACAGACTCTGAAGCCAGAAATAGCACTGCACATTTGAAGGTGATATACTATTTAGGGAGTGGAGCTGAAAGGGACCACAAGTACACCTGACTGAAGTTGTTGGATAATGTTTATAGCTTGGAAAGGTGGGATTGATTATGGACATGTCTAAAGGTCAAGAAAGTAGTTTGGACACATTGTCTGAGAATGGCTAAAGTACAGATAAATTTGACGAAAATGTGAAGCTACTTGTTTTCCGCTTTTTCTAAATATAGTAGGACACATTTGAATGTCTGGGAAAATCTACATATTTCTTCTGGATTTGACATTCTGCCTGTAAAAACATTGGAAATATGTAAATGAGTGATGGCATCGAAATATGCCCTCATTTCTGGATACGCTTGAGACTTTCTAAAATGCGTCTTTCCTCCTTCCGTCTCTTTAATTCTTGACGTCCAGTGAAGTTATTATGCCAGCATATTATGTTCATGTGAGTTAGGGCTTTAGTGTGTAACAAAACACTCTCAAAACTTGGTGTCATGCTAGAAGAGAAAGGGCTCTTCCCTAATCATTCTATGAAGACAGTATTTCCCCAATACTAAAACCACACAAAGACCTTCCAAATAAAAAACTACACAAAAGCCCCATATGAATATAAAAAGAAAAGGATCCAATAAAATGCTAGCAAATCAAATCCATAAATATATAAAAAGGATTATATGCCATGACCAAGTAGGATTTATCCCAGGAATGCAAGGTTGGCTTAACTCATGAAAATCAATGTGCGGTTAACAGAACAGAGGACAAAGACCACATGATAATCTCAGTAGACTCAGAAAGGACATTTGACAAAATCTGACAATACTTTCATAATAAAAATACTCAGTGGAAGGAAATTTCCTCAACCTGATAAGGAACCTCTATGAAAAACCCACAACTCAAATTATATAATGGTAAAAGACAGAAAGCTTCATCCCTAAGATCAAGAAGACATTTTCTCTCATCACTTTAACTCAATAATAGGCAAGACTACTGGAGTGGGTTGCCATTTCCTCCTCCAGGGCATCTTCTCCACCCAGGGATCAAACCTATGTCTCTGGCGTCTCCTGCATTGACAGAGGGATTCTTCTACCATTAAGCCACCTGGGAAGCCACCTGAGATTGCAAAGGAGGAAGTAAAATGATCTATTCTTAGAAAACCTGATCTTGCGTATAGAAAATCTAAGGAATCTCTCCCCTCCCAACACACATATTATTAATAAGTGAGTTTTGCAAATTTACAGGATAAACAGTTAGTGAACAGAAATCAGTTGTATTTCTATAAGGCAACAATGTACAATCCAAAAGTGAATTTAAGAAAACAATTTCACTTAGAAATAGCAACAAAAAGGATGAAATACTTAAGAATAAATTTAACAAAAAATGCAATATTTGTGTATTTAAAAATACAAATCACTGTTGAGAGAAATTAAAGAAGTCCTAAAATAAACAGAAATGCATTTTGTGTTTATGGATCAAAAGACTTAATGTTGAAAAGATGACAGTGGTCCACAAACTGGTCTACAGATTAAATGCAACTCCTGTCAAAATTACCTTTTTCATAAATTGACAATTAGAGCTTAAAATTAATATTTAAATGCAAGGAGCCCAGACTAGACAAAACAATCTTGAAGAAGAACAATACCGATGCTTTCCACTTCAAAATTACTACAAAGCTGCAGTATTCAATACAGTATGGTACTAGCAAAGACCTAGATATATAGATCAGTGGGATGAAATCAAGAGTCCAGAGGAAATCCTTTACCTTTATGGTCAGTATTTGACAAGGTTGTCAAGACCGTCCGATGGGGCATCAGTAGGCTTTTCAGCAAATAGTGTAGAGACAACTGAATATCCACATTCAGAAGAATGAAGCTGGATTTATACTTCACACCATATACAATAATTAACTTAAAATAAGTCATAGACCTAAAGAGAAAAGTGAAAGAGTTAGTTGCTCAGTTGTGTCTGACTCTTTGCAACCCCATGGACTGTAGTCTGCAGACTCATATTTCCATGGAGTTCTCCAGGCAAGAATACTGGTGTGGGGAGCCTTTCCATTCTCCAGGGGATCTTCCTGACCCAGGGATCAAACCTGGATCTCCTGTATTTCAGGAGAATACAGTTTCTTTACTGTCTGAGCCACCAAGGAAGCCCTCAGACATATATGTAAAAGCTAAAATGATAAAATTTTTAGGATGAAACATTGAAGTAATGTGACCTTGTAATCCTTATGACCTTGATTAGCAATGGTTGTTTTTAGATATGAGACTAAACTCATTAGTCAAAAAAGATAAACTTCATAGATCAAAATGAATAACTGTGTGGTAGAAAGAGAACCATCAAGACAATGAAAATACAACTCACGTAATGGGAGGAAACATTTGAAAATTATATATCTGATGAAGAGCTTTGCTCTAGAATATATTAAGTACTTTTATAATTCAACAATAAAAAGACAAACCACCCCATTAAAAAATGGGCAAAGAACTTGAATAAACTTTTCTTAAAAGAGGACATACAGATGACTAATAAGCCCATGAAAAGATGCTCAACATTACTAGAAAAAGTAAGGAAATGCAAATCAAAACTACAACGAGTTACACTTAACATCCACTAGAATGATTAAAATAAAAAAGTCAGTCAGATAGTATCAAGTCCTGACAAGTTTGTGAAGAACTTATAACTCTAGTACACTGCTGGTATCATTGTTAAAGGGTACACCCACTTTCAAAATGGTTTGGTTGCTATGCAAAATTTTAAGCATAGGGTTATCATATGACCCAGAAATTCTACCAGTCGGCATATACTACTTCCCTGGGCTTCCCTGGTGGCTCAGCTGATAAAGAATCTGCCTGCAATGCAGGAGACCTGGTTTTGATCCCTGGGTTGGGAAGATCCCCTGGAGAAGGGAAAGGCTACCCACTCCAGTATTCTGGCCTAGAGAATTCCATGGACTGTAAAGTCCATGGGGTCGCAAAAAGTCAGATACGATGGAGCGACTTTCAGTTTTACTTTCAGCATATTACCCAAGATAATTTAAAAAAAATATGTCCAAACAAAAAGCTATACATAAAGATTCGTAGAAATATTATTTATAATAGTAAAAAGTGGAAGCAACCCAAATATCCATCAATTGAAACAACTAGGCAAAATGTCTGTCCATACAATGGATTTGGCTTCCAATCCACCGTTTGGTGCCTCAGTGGTAAAGAATCTGCCTGCAATGCAGGAGACTTAGGAGACATGGGTTTGATCTCTGGGTTGGGAAGATCCCCCGGAGGAGGAAATGGCAACCCACTCCAGTATTCTTGCCTGGGAAATTCCATGGACAGAGCAGCCAGGTGGGCTACAGCCCATGGGGTTGCAAAGAGTTGGACACAACTGAGCACACACAGACACACGGAGTATTATTCCACCATATAAAGGAAAGAACATTGTTCCACGCTGCAAAAACATTATGCCAAGTCTAAAAGCCAGACACAAAAAGCCACATATAGTATGATTCCTTTTATGAAATGTCCATAATTGGCAAATCCAAAGAGATGGAAAGTGCCTGAGTGGTTGCCAGAGGCATTCAGATTGTTCTGGGTTTCGTTTCAAGACAGCACCGTCTACAGCTGTCTACCTCCATACTGGGCAATCTATTATAAAATTAAAACATGCATTTCCCTTTTCTGACCAGTGTATGCTATTCTGAAATCTGGACTTCCTTATCTTTCTTCCTTCCTAGGTAGATTGAAATGACTCATTCCCTATTTCATGCTTCCCTGAAAGATCAGGAAGCCACCCCATCCTAAAACAGACTGTCTCTGAGCTCATCCTGATGTCTGTAGCCCTCACTGTGGTCCTCAAAATGTCCTAGCCAGGCACAGTGATCGCAGCTTCTGCGATCTCTCAACCCATCATCAAGGAATCCATCAGATTCTATGAAATCTTCCTCCTGAATAGATTTGAGGCTGCCTAGTTTCCTCCCTTTAATTTTACTTACTGAATGTGAATTTAAATTAAAAAAAAAAACACAGAAAATTTCATGGCTTAGTTTTCCCTGTTTGGAAAGTTATATTGATTTATATCATTGCATTACTCAATGCACTCTTTTGTGGATCAAATCTTCATTTATTTATCACTTTGATTAAATTTATCCTTTAGAATAAAAGCCTAGGGGGCTAAAGTTTTTCTACAGACAGGAGGTAGGCGGAGGATGCTGGAGAGGGCTCTGTTTTCAGAAGGTCTCTTAGGGCCCTGCTTGGTTACATTTTTGTCTCCGGAGAATAGCTTATTGACCTTTCCCCAGACCTCTCCCCCCTCCTCTCCTCTGCGTCTTCCTCCTCTGCTGTCTGTTCAGGACCTCACTGAACAGCAAGCAGCTAGACAGTGGTGGCCAGTTTGGTCTCCCTTCTCCCCTGCTGCATCTCACTTCCCATCCTGGCAATCTCAGCATGACTGCTTCCTGAAAACCTTCTCTGTCCCCTCTGTGTTCAGTTGCTCAGTCGTGTCCGACTCTTTGTGGCCTCATGGATGGTAGCCCACCTGGCTCCTCCGTCCCCATGGACCTCCCAGGCAAGGACCCTGGAGTGGGTTGCCATTTCCTTCTCCAGGAGACCTTCCCGACCCAGGGATTGAAAGGGACTCCTGCATTGTAGGCAGATTCTTTACAATGGAGCCACTGGGGAAGACCCTGGGCTTTTAATAAGAGCTTTTAATTTACTTCCCTGTTACTCATCTTGTTTCCCTCAAGTTTGCCCTTCAGAGAAATTTCAGCATTTAGCTCATCTGTTTAAAATCTGCTAGCTGTTCTCCGTCAGTCTCAAGAGTGGTCTTTATTTGGGGAGGTCAGGGACCCCTTTGAAAAGCTGTGCACCCTCTCCAGAGAGTCTGGGGGAGTTTATGAGGTTCCAGATTAAATAAGCCTGGCCCCGAGGATGAAGCATGATATATGTAGCCTGTCAGTGGGTGGCTGTTAAATGAATAAATGTCGGGTGAATTGCCTTAGCTTTATACACTTTGGAGATCTTTCTTTTGCTATTACCTCTTGCTGCTGTATTAGGAACTATTTCACTTTCTTTGACACTTAAAAAAAATCTTAGATATAATTAGAGAAACACTTGGATATAATTTGGATATGGTAAATCTTACAGTTCAGTAAATCTTTATATACCCTTATATCTCTATATATTTGTACTTATATAATCCTGATCAACTTGGAAACATTTTCATCATTCTAGAAAGTTCCCTTATGCTCCTTTTCCATCAATACTTCACTTTAAAGACTTCTATCATCATAAATTAGTTTTACCTGCTATTGAACGTCTTGTAAACCAAGAGCTGTAATTTGACACCCTCAAAATATCCCCCCATCAGCTTCATGTGAGACTTTTATTTTGGTGATGTTTCTTCACACTGTTACCTACCTTAAACCACTTAATTAGCACCTCCATATTGGGGTCTAGAGATGTGTATTAACATCTTTGGTGCTCTGGAAATTATTCTATACTATTAACAGCTTACATATGGTTGCCAGCATATATCTATTAAATAGAAAAACGATTCTATTAAAGGTGCTGCAGCTTAGATGCTTTATAAGCACCTAAAAAGTCCATTCCTCTCTACCCACTTAATTCCCACATATAAAGATATACCCCTCTCCCCTCTATAATGTCCTACTCTATCTGTAAATCTTTTCTGAACCCTTTTGTACGTTTATGGATGACTGACCCCACATTGCAGTGTCTGCCATGATGGATACTCTAGGTGTAAGAGTAAACATCATTTGATTAGCATCATATTAGCGTTTTGAGAGAAAGCCCACAGTGGACATAAATAAACCTGAATAGGATGCAGAGGCAGGGGGCGTTGCAGCGATAAAGCAGCCAGGCACAGCTAAGCTGAGGACAAAGGCGTGGGGCACAGGGAGGGGCCGTGGGTCAGATTCTTGTCCTCCTGTGTCCCCACCTCACTTTACCTGCCTGCGCCTCTTCTCCACCTTCGCCTCTCTAGGTCACTCACTGCAGGAGCCTTGGTGCTGCAAAGGAGGCAGCATCCTTCTAGCATTTCATCAGCTTCACCCAAGGTTGGCAGAATGGCCATGTCTTTATTGCTTAACTCTGAGAAGGTTCTCCAATCATCCAAAGACGTGAAAAGGAGGGAGAGGGAGAAAGGGGATGAGGGGGAGGATGGGGAGAAAGAGGAAGAGAAAAAAGAAGGCAGAGCAGAGAGAGATTCCGCGAGAAATGTGAGGTCATGGATTATGGATCAGAGAGCAGACTGTGTTCTCACGGAGCATCCCAGTGCTGGTTTCCTGAGCCCCAGTCCCCACGGAAAAATGCAGTGGAAGCCCCTTATTACAGTGGGTATGGAGAGAATTAGAAAACGAAGCTTATGTAGACTTTGGGCACTTCTCCCCATCTACACACACACACACACACACACACACACACACACAGGATGCAGACCTCTAGAGAGGGAGGAGGATGTCTCCATCTCCATCACCTTCAAATATAACCAGATGAGTCTGGAGAGATGATTCTCCAAATCTCCCCAGAGCTACCCCATCCCTAGCCTCCCAGGAGTGTTTTTAGGTAATTATCCTTAAACCAAAGTGGCTGATGCCCTTTGCCCTGCAGAGCAGACTGTGTAGACGTGCAAACAGTTATGGAGATCTGTTCCCAAACAATGAGTTCTATTGCAATTTCTCCAAAAAAAATTACGGTTCTAAGTATGGGAAATAATATTATTTATGGATTTGGATATTTCACCATACAGTTCTTTTTCCAAATCACTTTAAAATACTGTTAACATTTTGTCTGCATGCCTCCCACCCCCCTGCCCAGTTTAGAGACCATACATTATCCTTTGAAAGCTAAAGTGAAATCTGTATAACAGGCTCCAGTTCATCCACCTCACAACTGACTCAAATTTGTTTCCTTTCGATGGCTGAGTGATATTCCATTGTATATACGTACCACATCTTCTTTATCTAGAAAAAGTGTACTGACGAACCTATTTACAGGGAATGAGATGCAGACTTAGAGAAAGGACTTGTGGACACAGCAGGGGCAGAAGAGGGTGGGACGAATTGAGAAAGCAGCGTTAACATGTATACACTATCACATGTTAAACACACAACTAGTGGGAAGCTGCCGTGTAACCCAGGGAGCCCGGCCGGTGCTCTGTGATGACCTAGAGGGGTGAGTGTATAATCATGGCTGATTCTCGTTGTTGTATGGCAGAAACCAGCACAACATGGTAAAGCAATTATCCTCCAATTAAAACGTAACTAAAAAACAAACAAGAAAGGTAAAATCTTAAACCAGGGAATTTATTTGGAAGAAGGAAGTCATCAGTGTTTAAACTTGCCCTCAAATCATCTTATAAGGCCTTTTAAAGGAGCCTTCGTAGGGAACTGAAAAGGCAGATGAATAAGTTTATTGTATCTTTACACTCACATGAAGAAGGCTTATCTTCCACTCCACCTCTCACCTCTTCTCCTTTCTCAAGTATAGTAATGTTTTCCCAGTTGTTTGATAATCCTGCATTTAATAAAATATTCCTGTGAGGTTACGTGTAGTGCCCCAGAAGATGCATTAGAGTATTTCTAATTCTCTGTTTCTTCATTTGATGACCCTTGAGTGTTCATTGATGTTTTAGCCTTCATAGGAAATAAGAAAATTAGAAAGTCTATACCTCAAATAAGTAATTATTTGCTAAAAGAGGCTTTTTCTGTGATACAAGTAAAGAATATTTTAAAGCATTGTATTACCAGAGGCTAGATGGACTGTCCCATGGAAAAGGGAGCAGAGGGTTCAAGGTAAGGCCAGGACTTACTTAGCCAACATCAGCCAAGAAGAGTTTTTAGGTTAAATGGGTTTGAAGTGAACATCAATGGACGCATACAAAGTGAACAAGTAACTTGTTATGTATGTAGATAAGCGCATGGGTGGTTAAATTGTGGACAAGGAGATGTTTTCTATGAGACATTTTTTAAAGGAATGTATATCAACTGGGAAAGTGTAAAGTACAGCCTCCAGATTTAATTGTCTCAAAATTCCTTTTCAGGAAATTGTCTCAAAATTTCCTTTTCAGGAAAATTGACATATATGAGGTCATTAAAATATTGGGTTGGCCAAAAAGTTTGTTTGGGTGTTTCTGTAAGATGGTATGAAAAACCTGAACGAACTCTTTGGCCAACCCGATACGTTAGATAATTGTCTTCTAGTTGGCAGTTGTGTACAGATCTGCACAATCATTTGAGCCTCCTGTCCCAGATCTAGCTCTCTGAGTTGGCCCATCTCTGATCCCCATAGTTACTCATCATCAGTGGAATGTCATTCCTGTGCCTGTTCCCCCAGTTACAGAGTGGCTCACTGCTCCAAGGGGATTGAAGAACAAGGTGGAGAAGGCTCCATCATTCCTATACACGCACCTGTGCACACACACTTAGGTGCAGTCATACAGACATAAGCTGACATTGTCCACTGCATACTTACAGTTAAGATGTGCAGACTCTTGTTGGCAAGGTCACACTTGGGGAGGTGAAACAATGTCTGAAAATGGGCAAGTCAGCCTAGATAGTTGTAACATATGCTGGAGAGATTTGAAAGTGGTTGTTAACATGCGAGTGAATGAATTTGTGAAGGTTTTACAAATTTCCCTTGCTAGGTACCTGATGGCTTAGACAGTAAAGAATCTGCCTGCAATGTGGGAGATCTGGGTTCAATCCCTGGGTTGGGAAGTTCCCCTAGAGGAGGGCATGGCAACCTACTCTGGTATTCCTTGCCTGCAGAATCCCCGTGGACAGAGGATCCTGACAGGCTCCATGGGGATTGCAAAGAGTTGGACACAACTGAGCGACTAAGCACACAGCACATTAGAATTCAAAGTATTTTGTTGTGATTAGTGAGAAAAAAAAATCACAAAAGGTATGTGGTAACCAGATGCCCTTATGAATCAATTTGAGCATTCATATAGCCTGTGTGTATAGCAGCATCCTTATCTGTCTCTCTCTATACGTATCTATTTTTCTGGTTCAATATATATGTGGGGTTCCCCAGTGCCTCAGTGGTGAAGAATCTGCCTGCGTGCAGGAGACGCTGGTTCAATCCCTGGGTCAAGAAGATCCCCTGGGGGAGGTCATGGCAACCCACTCCAGTATTCTTGCCTGGAGAATTCTGTGGACTCTATTGCATTGCATAAAAATTAATTTTTAATCTTTTGTGGGGCAATTTCAAGATTGTAATTTTTTTTTTTTTTTTACTTTACATTGCTCCTCTATGAAAATATTAGTGTAAATGCTGATGAACATTTTCTGGCCCTTATGGTATGTATCCTCATCTAGACCCTCAAGCCGTGCTCAGCTGGGTTTGCGTCCTCACTGTTAACGCTGGCACAGAAAGGGGGGTCTACATTATTCTATTCTCTCTTCTAGCTATTCAGATCCATATTGTAAATTCTTTCCTCTGTTAGCCCCACCACTGTCCACATCTAAGTTAAATGTCCGCTTGTTCTGGAAGGAGACTTTTGAGGCTGTTTTGAAGGTGAGGAGACCTGAAATCTGATTGCCAATGGTTGAATGGTCTGATTGAAAACCACATTGGCCCCAACAGTCAGCAGACTGTGGAAGGGGGCACGCGTGGAGAGGCTGGGGTCTGATCAGTCAGGCAAGGCAGGCTCGATCCTGGTCCTGAGGGGCCGGGGGGATGACTAGTGAGGCGAAAGTCTAGCAAGAACTGAGTGTATTTACAGCTTTTCTTCTTGAAAACTTGGGTCTTTCCTTCTTCACAGCCTTTGGACCATTTAACCTTATAGGGTCCTAAATGATTAACCCAGATTATTGTCCTCAGGAGAGAAGATCTCGACTCCATCATTCAGAAGTATTCATTATTTGTGGTGGGCGATGCTATAAATTAGGTTTCCAGACATTTGTGGAGGTGATTACCTGTGGATTAAGGTTCCTAAACCTGTTTGTGATTTTCTCCATCGAAGTCTAATATTTTTAAGCCCCCGACCAATTCCAGCAGAAACAAAGATGACTTTGTCCCAGGACTTGCAGTTGCTTAACTAACAAGTTGTGCATGTGATTTATAACCTCATTTGGAATTGGTGGTTTCTATAAAATTGAGTTTTAATTCTACCATTGACTAAATTCTGAAAAAAATGCAGAAGTGTTGGATTTGGGAATTATCTGCACAAAGTCTGGCATGACAGATCCCACCAAATAGGGTTTGGAATGGGTATTTCACCTATGAGTTTTCATGAGAAAAACTATTTGGAAGCTTGGTGTCACATATATCCCATTTTTAAAGATATTTAATAGTAAGCAAGTGCTTGTCTGTCACTAGAATCATTCCAGTTTCATATTTCTTTTTTGTTGTTTTTCTGGAAATAGTTCAGACTTATTTGAAAAAAAATCTGGTATAATGATGCTAACCTTTAAAAGAAAAAAAAGTCATTTTTTAAAAAAATCAGAATTAGCATGAACAGTGAGCAGATGTTTGGTGTATAAAAGAGAAACATGAATTTCTTTATTATTCCAAATTGCTTTTGAAATATTGTTCATGACATTCAGTGAGAACAATTGTTCACCATAAATTCTGAATGATAATCAAATCCTCATGCATTATTGGCCTTTAAGTTTTGTAGCAATGAAAAATAACTTTCAAATGTGGAATTTCCTTTTGTACCTAATGACATATTCTTGTGAAATAAATTGTTAACATTATATCTAATCCAGTCTAGGTCTTTTTGCCTCCATCATCACCAATTCTTCTGTTATATTTCTTATATCAGACTCACAGAACCCCAAAGTGGTCCATGTGACGTTCTAACACTGAATTAAGTTTTGTAGAGTTGGGCAGAGATCAAGGAATTTAAACAGTTGTAAATTACCAGTATTTTTCATTATTTTTTATAAAGGAAGTGAAGTGAATAGAGCCAAAATTATTTTTCCTCAGTTATCATGCCTGTAATAGAAGCTACGTTTTGTTTGATAATGATGGAAAATATAAAGATATATTTCTGTGTGGTTAAATGTAATTCTACTAGTGTTTTGAGCATGAGTGTTGGGTTCTGAGAGAAGAAAAGATGAGAGAAACTCTTAATCAGGGAGAATTAGATGTATCTACAGTTCATAATACATAATATTATGTATTACATAATGCATACTTGACAAACATCTTAAGACAAATGAGTTCTATGACACAATTTACTCATCAAAAAGAAAAAAAATATAATGTATGAGAGTCAGAGAAGTATGGTACGTGCCTGGCAAAGAAAGTATACTATTGAAAATATGATTGAGTTGAGTCTGAGAAGATCTATTATAAACCAAATTATAATAGACTTATTATATATAGATTGTATATGGATTATAATAGGTTTTTTATATTTACTATAAAAATCTATTATAAACCAAAAAATCCATATGAACCAGATTCTAAGTATTTTGATAAAGCTAAGAATAACTTTCTGGTGATAGTATCATTTAACCCAAAAGTAGGTTGGATGTTGCTCCTACACACAGTTCTTGTCATATAGTTTTTAGTTCACTACACTGTCCTAACTTGATTGTGTGTGTTTCACCAGATTATAAACTCTTTGAGGGCAAGGATGAAGTCACCTTTCCCAATGTACTTCAAGTAGCAAGAGTCAATGACTTGTCAAATGTTTATGTAATGAATCCATAATAAACACATTTGGTAATGAGCCGCTAATCTATGGGGAAAGATGTCAATTCTCACAAAAGACTTTAGTAAGATCTCTTATAGGGCTTCCCAGGTGGTGCTAGTGGTAAAGAATCTGCCTGCTAATGCAGGAGACATAAGAGATGCAGGTTCGATCCCTGGGTTGGGATGATCCTATGGAGGTGCAAATGGCAACCCACTCCAGTATTCTTGTCTGGAGAACCCCATGGACAGAGGAGCCTGGTGGGCCATGGGGTTGCAAAGAGTCGGACAAGGCTGAGGCAGAGAGTTGGATACTACTGAGCACGCGTGCGCGTGCACACACACAGACACACACACACACACACAAGAGCTCTTGTAGGAGGCATGGCTTAAGTTACTTTATAATAGATTTTTCAAGCTCAACTCAATTATATTTTCATTTTTTCATATTTTCTTTGCCAGGAACATACCATACTTCTCTGACTCTCATACTTTATATTTTTTCCTTTCGATGAGTAAATGGTGTCATAGGACTTAAGATGTTGAGAATGTATTACGTAGAGATGTGCAATTTGCAGGAAACAAAGAAATGCATGTATTTAAGGAGGCTATATAGATAACACACATCACCTTTTGTTCAGAGGAGGGGACAGCTGTATCAAGATCAGCTGTACTTTCCCCAAAGAGACACTGAATGATATTACTATGTGTGTATGTGGAGACTCGTGTTAAAGTAGGAGGAGAGACTTTTGTTCTTTGCTGGAAGCTGATATATGTAGTTGTCTTTTATGTTTTATAAGAAATCATTTCAAAACACATAAGGAAATCTTAGACAATAGACTCTATAATCCATGTATGTAGAGGGTATGTTTTAGACATGTTTTTAATTCCTGAAAAGCACTTAAAATGGCGACTTGATCACAATGACTTTCAATAAGTAATGTGGAATGAACGAATAAATGAGGACTATGCATTGATGATAATGACTGAAAGCCTCATCCTAATTCTTGGGGAAACCAGTTCAAGTGTCTATAGTAGTCATTTGGTATATAGCTAAATATCAATCACTTCCTTGTTACCGCTGATAGTCCCGTTTTGTTGAAAATCAATGATATCAACTAGAATTTGTATATACATCTTTCTGACCTTCAGAGCAAAGGTTAAGACTTGCACTTGCCATCTGTAGGTGAGGAAGCTAAGACTCTTGGAAGCCAAATCACTTGTCCAGTTTGACACCATGGTGAGGGATAGAATCTAAGTATGGAATCAGGCCATTCTGATCGAAACCTTGAACTCGTTCTGTGTCGTACTCCAAAAATAGAATGATTCCTCGATTGTCATCTAAGTTATGGCCTTTGTTACATAGACCTGAATTTTACAATCTTTGGGTTTAATAAAGGCATTACTCTTTGAGTTTAGCTTAGTAAGGGAACCTAAGACCTAGGCTTCTATCTTAGAAGGATGTACACTGTTCATATTCATCTTCCTATGCCCTCAAAATTTGAAACACAGCTTCTTGACTATGTCAACTTCTTTTTGAGATCATCATTAAAAAATTAATTAAAAAATTATGTTGTATTCATAAGCGACTTATAAATGACCTTTTCTTTGGTTCATGTGGCTATTGCATTGTGAATATGATATTTTTGTACTTTTTTATTGCAATAACCCTTGAAGATCATACACATCCTTCTTCCTGAATCCAATTCAGTGAGAATTACTTTGCCGGCTTGTACAGTGGCATTCACTGCAGTCTGCAGAGGTAGCAGCAAACCTAAATTTGTAAAGTGTTGCAAACCAAAAGCTTTTTGTGGATCCTTTAAGTTTCACATTCTGTGTAGAAAACCAGCAAGATGGATTGAGAAGCACAATGCAATTTCCTCGTTAGGAGAGGCAGCTCCTAAAACCTGTGATTCTAGGAGGTGGTTATTCTGAGATGCCTCTATCAATGTTCTGTTCACACACAGCAACTGGTGGCCACTAAAAATAATCAGCTTGGGACCAGCTAAGAATCTGGTCACATTTGGCTCATGGACAGCGTGCAGAAATGAGATTCAGGGTCCCTCCTGCAGTCGCTTCTCTGCAGCCCCCTCATCTGAAAGCTATTGAAAAGCCATTAACAGGCAGGACCCGGAGAGAGCGCCGCACTGCAGCACACCTCGGAGCCGGCGGAAGGTGGGGTGTCTGTGAGGACCAATTAGCCGCGACTGTTCCTGGGTTCCTGGCACGGGAGCCCTGTCAATCAAGGCGCTACAATAGCACGTGCGGCAGAGGTGGCTCCAGAGCCCCGGGGGCGCGATCTGAGCCCCAGCTGCGGAATGAGAACGAGTTGGGAGCTTTCTGCACGACCGTGGACCCGAGCCTCGCTTCAGCAATGCGTCCCGCGGTAAAGTGCCACCTGAGAAGGAGCCCTCGCTAATGCATTTCCTGGGGACGGCAGTTGCAGCCCAAGAGAATGCTGGAACCCGTAGCAAGGTTTCTGTCTGAGATGGAAAGATGTTTCACTCTCATTTTATCAAGTGCTGTAAGTAACCTTGTTCTTTGGCTCATCTGATTATTCGTGGTCTTGAAATACTATTTTATGCAGATGCCAGCTGGTCTGCTGGCATGCCACATGTGCCTGAGTGAACGGTGACTTTGAAAGGTGTTTCACATGCTAAGTGAATGTCCTCTCCCTACCGGATTCTGAAATAATTCCAGTGTGATCCAAATGCTGATAGTATCAAAATCTCTAGAACTCTAGCTTTTGAAGAACAAGATACAGCAATTTTTTTAAAAAAGCAATTATTGAAAAAGAATGTTATAAGGTTTATTTCTAGGTATGCGCATATATGAATAAAATGTTGGCATAGAAACTTAGCTTGTTAATACGTGGCTGACTCCATTTACTTATTTTATTCTCAGGTCGTGCTGCTTGTGTCTACATTTCATGCTTAACTTGTGAGCTTCACCTTGGGTTTCTCCTTGACTGTAAACTTTTGTCCTTGTACCGTTCACCTTGCTGTACTCAGGGGCTCAGGTAACTTCTGTGACCAGACGCTCCACACTGAGGCTAGTTTGGTGAAAAATAGCTTGGCACTGGCTTTTCTCACGGGTTCATCAAGGGTTTCTTTAGTTTCTGAATTTTTAACAGGATTTTCTGAGCTAGATAAATGCTGCATCTAAGCCTTTTCTGGTTTATAATGAAGAGGGAGACATTTTTGGTAAAAAATAGCTTGCTAGACATGCATTTTTTCCTTCTGTAGCACTTCTGTAAAGTTCTGTACATATATGTCATTGTCTGAAAGTGATGAATGATATTTGTAGAAAATGGTTCCTTCCTAAGATGAAGGTTGGCAGAAGACATAATAATGTTAAATTTAAGTAACATCATTCAGGGAACATGTGTTTGGAATGGATCTTGAAAGGGGACCTAAAACAATCATGATAATATGGAAGGGACAATAGTCACCTTTGTGGGGAATACATATAGGCATGAAAACTCTATGATTCATGAAAAGAATAATTCCGTGCTATTCAGCACACCCATAGAAGCATGGTTTTGGCTTGCAGGACAATTTTAACTCCAGAAACAATTCATTTGTAAAAATCACTTGTTTGCAAGTTTAAAAATTAGCTCTTTAATGAATTGAAAGTGATTTATTAAGCATGGGCAGCATCTTTAGAAATCAGGAGGAGTCTTTGAACCCCGGAAATCTTGGGGTTCCCATCCTGGTGAAATGTACAGGAGATCCCACTCTTGGCTTTTGTGTTGCCCCTCATGTTTCATTGCACCAGCAGAATGTCACTCTCTCCCCTCCCTGTGCTTCTGCAGAGGAAATTCCCGGAACCCTCTGCGCCATTTCTACAAGGAGCCCGGGTGCTCCCAGGGAGGGAGCACTCACCTGGTGGGAGGCACCCCTGGGCATGAACAGAAGTTCAAAGGGACAGAGTGGCAAGAACTTGGAGGTTCAGGGAGCAGTCAGTCATCAAATGTAACTTGAGGCTGCCCCTTCCTGCCCTATGTTCCTTCTGTTGCAGCTGAATTATCTGAATTTAGAAGTTCAGAAAATTAGAAGGAGGGATGATGTCTGACCCAGGGACACGTTTGAGATCATTCTTGCAGTCCAGGTGAAATCTAAAATGAATGAATAGGGAAATGTTCCAAATACCTGGGAAAAAAGTGTTCCTGATGAATTTATCAGAGTAATTGCCAACCTCTTACTAAAGATTGGACTGTGTCCTTAGCTCTGTGTTTGGCAGTAGCTGTAAAATGTGAAAGCAGCATGGATATTGTCAAATGCTAACTTCTCCTCGGGTGGGATGGTACAGCAGGTGAAAGGAGCTCAGACATTATATTTCATCATGTGCCATGACTCAAGGGACATTTTATAGTCTTGACTTTGATCTTGAAGGACGATTAGAATATAGATGGGGAAACAAGGACATTTACAGAATCAGCAAGGGCTATTGATAAGGATCATAATCCACAGTTTAATCATGATTCCTGATGCAAAAGATATCACACTGTGTTCCCTTGACCTTGGTCCTGGGGTGATCGGTTGCTCCATTCTTATACTCCATTCCTTCTGTGATGAGCTCTGTTTCTTCCACACGCCTGCCTTTTTATTCCGGCCCCTGTTTAATCACCATACCATGTGTCCACTTCCATGATGGACCAATTCCTTCCAATCCAGGAAGTGGAGTGATCCCAGAGAAGGAGACAGAGCTGAAAGTATTTGGCAACAGAACCTCATGTGGTCCTAGGAGTGAACCTTATGGCAGGATGTTGGGAGACCATGAAGAGTCCTTAGAAGGAACTTTGAGTCACCTGTGGAAATGGTCATTATTTAATGTTAAAGCATGTATATGCTGAAAGGTCTGAACACAGATTGCAACAGTAGCTAAGTCTGACTTATGGAATTATTAGTTATTATAATTTAATTAACTTTGATTAAAATGAATTATAATTGGTATTATAATCATCCATTAGCATAATAATCAATTATAATTAAACATTTATATATAAATATTTATGTATTACTTATGACTAATTAAATGCATAATTATAGGATAATAATATCAGTTACTTTGATAAACTATTCTGTGTTTTAAAAATTGTCTACAGTGGATATGTTTTACAGTCAAAAAAGCAGAACTTTAAGGCATTGTAGAAGAGACTATTCAGAGAAAGAAATGGCTTATTAGACCCACACCAACACCCATATTCCTTTCTGACTCCACGGGACCTGACCTAATTCCGCATGCACCATACATCTTACTCAGAAATGCTACAGGTGAAAGTGAAGGTCGCTCAGTCATGTCCAACTCTTTGCGACCCACGTCCACGGGATTCTCCAGGCCAGAGTGGAGTGGGTAGCCTTTCCCTTCTCCAGGGGATCTTCCCAACCCAGGGATTGAACCCAGGTCTCCCACTTTGCAGGCAAATTTTTTACCAGTTGAGCCACACCATACATCTCACTCAGAAATGTTACAAAGTTGAGTGTAAAAGCGTATTGTGGAAGCAGGTGTAGCAGGAAGATTTAGGAACACCACTGCAATGTGCTGATGTTTCCTGCGTCTCTGTGGTTCAGAAGGACCTTCTGGTGGGTCTGCAGTGAGACTCTGAGTCGCACCTGGTGGGATGATGTGTGAACTTGGCTGGACACACCTGTTGGCTCAGATGGTGATGAATCCACCTGCAATACAGGAGACCTGGGTTCAATCCCTGGGTCGGGAAGATCCCCCAGAGAAGGAAATGGCAACCCACTCCAGTATTCTTGCTTGGAGAATTCCATGGACAGAGGAGCCTTCGGGGCTACCGTCCATGGGGGTTGAAAAGAGTCTGACTGGCAGAACTGAGTGACTAACACTCTCACTTTCATTCACTGTCACCTGATGAGATGATGTATCAACTTGGCCGGAAGCCTTAGCCGAGGTCCCAGAAGAAATGAGAAACAGAGCTCAGGTGAGTTGTGGGCCTCAGAGTTCCAGTGCCTCGTGAAACCTTGTGACCGCACTCCTGGTTTCCTCTTAACAAACTGGAGCAAAAGCTTCATGTCTGCCTCGTGAAATTTCCTTCTGTGTCTTGGGAATCAAAGTGTTGGAACAACTTCACCAAGCTTCTGTCTCCCCTAGTTCGGTTCTTCTCTAAGCACGTGGGGTGGGGGCACCATCCTTTGTGGTTGGAGGAAGATTAAAGTTATTTACAATGAATAGACTCCAGAACTGTTAATTCAGCCATGACAACTGAGGAGGAACTGTACCAGAAAGGATGATATTTGGCACATTAAGTACATTTTACAGTGTATGCATCCTCAGTCGATTCAGTCGTGTTCAACACTGTGACCCTATGGACCGTAGCCCTCTAGGCTCCTCTGTTCATGAGATTCTCCAGGCAAGAGTCCGGGAGTGGGGTAGCCATTCCCTTCTCCAGGGGATCTTCCCAACCCAGGGATGGAACCCGCGTTTCTTCTGTCTCCTGTATTGACTGTCAAGTTCTTTACCACTAGTGCCACCTGGGAAGCCCTCTACAGTGCACAAAGTCACCTTATCTGTTTCTTGTCACTCATTCTCGTAACCGCTCCTTCTGCTAAGATGCCTTCCCAGATCTCGCACTGACTGTGCATGCTCTTCACTTGTTTGAAAACCTCTCCCGCATAGTCCCATCAGCTCATGCTGCTGCCATGCCAGCCCCTCTCTCGCAGCTCGCCCTCTGCCCACTCCAGACCCATGGTCCACCCCGAAGCCCCTCCACTCCCTCGTCTTCACCTCCCTCTGTTGCACTCGAGGGACAAAGGTCTGACGCTGGTCGAATCCAGCGTTCCAACTCCTCTGTCCTTCCGGTAATGGATGGTCATTGAAGGAGGCTGTCAGAGGAAAAGCAGACCAACCTCACTTTCACTTCAGACAGAGAACATGCTTCCACACTCTGACTGTATTCCCCCAGTGGTCACGATGGCTGAGACCTAGAGACCCCTCGGGGTCTCCCTGCTTGAGAAAGTGGAAACAGTCAATGTAACTGCTGCATCCTCCCACCGTGACATCTGCGGAGGGCCAGCGTGTGAGTTCACTGTGCTCACTTCTGTTGTGTAAGCTTGAGTAGTTCCTCCTTGTACCCAAAGCCAAGGTGCTTTGGGCGCTACCTGTCGCCTCCCTCATTCACTTGCTCCTCTCTCCTGCGCCACCAAGCGCTCTCCGCAGCAGCATTCCCATCGCTTTAAATGCAGTCCAGCAGTTCCCTTCCACCTCCTGTTCCTTTTTGGCCAACACCTTGTTTCTTTGTTTTCAGGGTCACACGTTGGGAACATTGAAACACATGATCTATGAACCTTGTCAGCTTCTTTTACTCCCCAAGTTGGTGCATTCACCGCTCCCCTGAATGCACTTTGGTTAAACCACCTTAGCGTGTCTAAACCAAACAGACTTTAGTCCCTCCTCGTGTGAGTTAATTTCTCATGGAATTTCGCCTCCTCATTTACACTTCTTAGGATATTTCTCCTAATTCCCTGGCAGCTTGTCCTCTACCTCATTGTCAGCCTTTTCTCTTTAGAACTTGGTCCTGACACTTTGCAAAATCCCTTGTGACCTTACTCATTCCTGTGGTTTAAACACCATCTATATTTTCTCAGATATGTCCCTTTAACCCAGGTATCCCCCCGCTTCTCCCTTAACAACATGGACATCTTTTCCAGCTAACGGAGGTATATCTAAACATTCCTTTTTTGATAATTAAGTGACATTCTTCAGCATTTGTTAAGCCATTTATTTTTGCCTTTTCATACTGACTGATGCTTTCAAAATGTGGTGCTGAAGGAGACTCTTGAGAGTCCCTTGGACAGCAAGGAGATCAAACCAGATCAAACCAGATCAATCCTAAAGGCAACGAACCCTGAATAGTCGTTGGAAGGACTGATGCTGAAGCTGAAGCTACAATACTTTGGCCACTTGATGCAAAGAACCGACTCACTGGAAAAGACCCTGATGCTGGGAAAGATTGGGGGCAAAAGGAGAAGGGGACGACAGAGGATGAGAGGGTTTGGGTGGCATCACTGACTCAATGGACACGAGTTTGAGCAAACTCTGTGACATAGTGGAGGACAGGGAAGCCTGGCATGCTGCAGTCCATGGGGTTGCAAAGAGTTGGATGGGACTGAGCGACTGAACAACAACAAAGCCATTTATTTATACACTCTTTCCATTTTGTTAAGCATGAAAACATTATATTTTAGTATTTTTGGCTTATAGAATATTGATTCACAAAAGCAGTATTGCTGAATCAAATAACATGTGCATCTTTAAGTATTGTAGAAACTGCCAGATTTCTTTCCAAGTAGCTATAGCAAGATTCCCACCACCAGCAGAGAATGTTGGCATCTCTGCCAGCTCGAGATGAGTGTTGTCAACTCCATGGTGGGAATATAGTTTCTCACAAGGTTCTATTTTTATTTTACTAATAATGAAGATATTTTCTCCATTTTTTAATTAGTCTTATTTCTTCAAACCTGTTTTTGTTTTATGTTGAGATTTATCTTTTTCTTATCAACTTTATGTAATTTTTCTGTTAAGAAATAGTCATATTTCCTGGATATGTGGTGAAGAGAGATTTCCTATTTTTTTGTTCTGTCTTGGCTTTGGGCATTGGTTTGCATCTAGTTTTCCAATAATTGTATAGAAACAATGGCTGTCTTGTCTCTCACAGATTTTGGTTTCATTTATTCCTTTGGGTTGTCCTTTTTTTCCTGAAGCTTAATGATTGATCTTTTACATCTTATTCTAAACTTTAATCTTTATATTTTAAATTCTAGTCCTTGTAAAATTAACATGCTTGCGTGAAGTAAGATGAGGATCCCTTTTCCCCTCATTACGCTGATCTGTTTGTCTAGTTCTGGGCCTTATGCTTTTGTTTACTGTGTCTTTATAGTAATTTCAATATATAATAAAGTGTGTCCCTTCTTATTTTTCATACCTTTCTTAGATATTGTCAAATTTACTTTTCCATTCAATATTAAAATTATTCAACTAATCTTAACCTTTTGAAAATCCCCGATCAGGTTAAAAATGTTGCTCAGAAGTTTAGATTTAATAATATATTAGAATAAGATCTGTAGATCAATCGTGTCTATAGTTCTGCTAAATCAATTAGTTTCAATATGTAACACAACTCCCCCAAAGTGATACCTTTATAGCAGTACATTGATAAATATATGAATCTTTCTTATATGTATGAAATATTTTATTATCAACATTACATTATTGAGCATCTTTTAAAATAAAGAAAATGCTTAAAATTCTCATCTAGTGATGAATCTAGGACTCATAAACCTAATACAGTTAAGAGCAAGATGGAAACCATTAAATATGTTGCTAAAGATAAATCTTTAATGTAAGATATCTCTTTCTATATACAAATCTAATATCTATCTATCTATCCCATAAGGCTTCCTTGATGGCTCAGCAGGTAAAGAATCTGCCTGTAATGCAGGAGGTGTAGGAGATGTGGGTTCGATCCCTGGGTTGGGAAGATCCCCTGGAGGAAGGCATGGCAACCCACTCCAGTATTCTTTCATGGAGAATCCCATGGACAGAGGAGCCTGGTGAGCTACAGTCCATGGGGTTGCAAAGGGTCGGATACGACCGAAGCAACTGAGCAGACACACATCTATCTATCCGTCTATCTGTCTGTACTTTTTATCTGTATCTATTCTTCCTGTGTCATCAGTTGTGAAGAAACAGAGTTGAAGACTGACTGTGAAGACTGTGTAAAATGAATAATTGCTAGAGTCTATGTCTATGTCTGTTGTTCCACTTTTGACATGTGTTTCACTTTTATAAAGATTCTTAGGAGTGTCAAGGCTCCTTGTGTCCTGATGGCCCATCCATTATATAGCTGTATGTATTGCCGCAGTGTTGACATTGTGTAATGAAAGGCTTCTCATTATATCTGAGGGTTCCACACCAGTGTCCTTACCTGGTGTCTGTTATGCTAACGTGATGCCCTCCCTTCTGTAGGTTCTTTGGTGAATGAAAGGGGACTCTTCGCACCCTCCGTGGCTGGCTCGTACTGGTGCCTCCTGAGGGGCACGGTGTGGCAACTACAGTAAGTGGGTCGGTTTAGTTGGCTTCATTTTCCTTCTGTCTCATCCATTTCTTAACTCATATATTTATTCATTCAAGATATATCATTGAACTACTATAGTTTTCCAAGCCCTGGTCTAAGGTCTACGCATACGAGAAGAATGGAGCTAGCTGGCTCTCCTTACATTTTGAAATTCCTGTACCAGTGGTGAGACAGAGAGTAAATAAGGAAACAGATGTAAAATATTTGGTATCAGCCAATGCTATGAAGGAGCTCAACATTCAGAAAATGAAGATCATGGCATCTGGTCCCATCACTTCATGGCAGATAGATGGGGAAACAGTAGCTGCCTTTATTTTTCTGGGCTCCAAAATCACTGCAGATGGCGATTGCAGCCATGATATTAAAAGACGCTTACTCCTTGGAAGGAAAGTTATGACCAACCTAGACATCATATTAAAAAGCAGAGACATTACTTTGCCAACAAAGGTCCGTCTAGTCAAGGCTATGGTTTTTCCAGTGGTCATGTATGGATGTGTGAGTTGGACTGTGAAGAAGGCTGAGCGCCAAAGAATTGATGCTTTTGAACTGTGGTGTTGGATAAGACTCTTGAGAGTCCCTTGGACTGCAAGGAGATCCAACCAGTCTATCCTAAAAGAGATCAGCCCTGGGTGTTCATTGGAAGGACTGATGTTGAGGCTGAAACTCCAATACTTTGGCCACCTGATGCGAAGACCTGAGTCATTGGAAAAGACCCTGATGCTGGGAAAGATTGAGGGCAGGAGGAGAAGGGGATGACAGAGGATGAGATGGTTGGATGGCATCATCGACTCAATGGACATGGGTTTGGGTGGACTCTGGGAGTTGGTGATGGACAGGGAGGCCTGGTGTGCTGCGGTTCATGGAGTTGCAAAGAGTCGGACATGACTGAGTGACTGAACTGAACTGAACTGAAAGATCTAATGGGTGGTCTGGGAACAGAACAATTTTAAGGAACTATTTTAAAAAGGTGGTTAAGGGACAGCCACTCTTGAGAACTGACCTGTGAGTGTTTGAATAAAGTGAGCAGGCAGGGTGTGAAGACCTGTGGGCAGAGTGTGCCCAGCAGAAGGAACAGTGGGTGCAAACCCCCTTGACCAGAATGGGCATGGTTTGCAGGTTGATTCTGAGAATCTAAGCTCTCAGAAGTCAACTTTTTTGTTTAAAGTTTTACTAATACTTCTCAAACTTATATTGAAATACCAGTTTTTTATTTTGATGTTCTTATCTATTCAAGTTAATATCTCAAGTTAATGTCTTACTTCCGTACTTCCTTAAAAAGTTCTCTTTAGATGTCCCTTCAATGTCTTGCTACCCAATTACTGCGTTTTAGCTTCCATACCATTATTACACTGAAATGTCAAACACTTTTGTTCACCATTTATCTCAAAATATTGTTCTAGTTTGGCTCAGTCAGAGTTACAAGGACATTTTTCAGGGAAGCAAAATGAAAGGAGACTTAGGGAGTTAGAAGACGGTCTCTTCTAAAAGGAAAAGAAAAGAAAGGGCAGTTGGTGGCCAGAGACGTGGAGCTTAGAAAAGTTCGCTTTTAAGATAGGAAATGTTTGAGTAGTTTTGTTCACTGTATCTATTAATACTTCCTCATCTTGGTAAGCTCACATCCATCTATGACTCCATACTTATCACTAAAGTCTATGTGTTGGGGCTGGTTTTGTTTTTGTGTTTTTATATCTTTGAGCATAGTTTAATTGCTTAAGAAATTAATGATAGCAACAATGATAATAACATCGAGGGCAATGCAGATTTAGAAGAGCTTTGACAGAAAGGAAACCTTGGTTTTCATCAGTTGTCATAAATAAATGTATGCTAGAATAGCACCTGTACAGGCAATGGCACCCCACTCCAGTACTCTTGCCTGGAAAATCCCATGGATGGAGGAGCCTGGTAGGCTGCAGTCCATGGGGTCGCTGAGGGTCAGACACGACTGAGCAACTTCACTTTCCCTTTTCACTTTCATGCATTGGAGAAGGAAATGGCAACCCACTCCAGTGTTCTTGCCTGGAGAATCCCAGGGACAGTGGAGCCTGTTGGGCTGCCATCTATGGGGTCGCACAGAGTCAGACACGACTGAAGCAACTCAGCAGCAGCAGCAGCAGCACCTGTACTAGTTATAGGAGATGTTCTAGGAGAATAGCCCTGTGTGTGCCATGCTTTGAAAACTTCTGTTCCAAATCACAGTGGAATTCTGTTTTCCTTTCTAAGGAGAAGCCATCTACAACTGCAGAGCTCATTTAAATGGTTCTTAAACTGTTGGGTTTTAAATCGACTTCTATCCTCAGAACACTATGCACATGTCACTATAGACAGTTCAATAAATGTTATCTCTACAGATAGTTTTGTTTAAAAAAGGCCATTGGGAGCATCCGTATACCTTAAAGCACAATGATAAAATGCAGAAGGGAAATTATGGCATTGCATGAATCAATGGTGCATTCTAAAACTGCCTCTGGTTTTGCTTAGTTCAGCTTAGAAGGGTCTTTTGCTCATAGGATGTGGTCGAGGAAAGGACAAATAAAAGGCAAAAGCTTCAGGGTCTTTTGAATAAGGAAAGATGAAGGAAGCTTGAATTATTTATGTACTAGGAATGAGGAGTGACAGGAGAGACAGATACAAATTAATGACTGGTTTTATGGAAATCAATTGGCCGTTCTTCATGCAGGTGGAAAAAGAGGAAACACTCAGGAAGTGGGCTGAGAAAAAATACGAGATTGATAAAGGTATGACTCTTGGTGCCTCACATTGTAAGCTTGTAAAATTCAATCCTGTGGAGCATCATTGAAGGGAGAAAGCCATTTGGAGATTGAATCGTCTCCTAAATTTCTAGTTCATTATTCTTTATCTGAAGAACTTTACTCGTTAGGTTAGCTTTGTGGGGCTGAGTTTACACCATGAGGACTAAACTCATTTATCCATCATGCGTTCATCCATCTCAGCACTCATCACTGGTCTCAGAGATCGAACCCACGTCTCGTACATCTCCTCATTGGCCGGCGGGTTCTTTACCACTAGCACCCCCTGGGGAGCTTCATACTTCCCTTACTCAGGGTCAGGGCTTACTTGCATCAGATCTAAGCTAGATCTGAAGTCCCTCAGGCAGCAGAAGACTGATCCTACAACAATCCTGATTCAGTGGTAAAGCCAAACTTACATCAATAATATTGGACACATATTAATGATGCTATAATGTTTGATAAATGAAAATGCATCATCAATGGTTATCAGTTCACCTAATGACTGTCATTAATATTCTGTGACAAAGCTGTGTTTTCACAAATTTTCTCTTTATTTTCCCAGTATCCACAACAATCTCCTTTGTTGCAGTGGCCTCTTAACCTTGTAAGCTTTGGTATGGATGCACTTTCTTCACGCTTTCTTGACATTCAGTGATTTCGGTCTTGCCCACCTCTGGTTAGATCTCCTGACACCATGTTCTCCATCAAACCTACCCCAGAATATGGAGCACTGTTTCATTTACCCACAATAATTATGGGGAAAAGACCTCTGGCTTTTCTGCAAAACAAGCAAACCAAGTAACAAAGGAGAAGACAGACCTCTGGACAGGAATAGAGGAGGATGATAGCTGGTGGAAGCAGCTGAAAGGACTAGATTTGGCCCCAAATGACAGCAGAACCCAACACTCCCTGTCTCACCCTTTATCCTCTCTCCATCCTTTCCTGGTCCCACCTTGATCTATACCAACCACATGAAGCTGGAGCCATGGAGAAAGTTAGAATCAGAGACCTACGCTCCCTAGTTCAGACTGAACAGGACACAGGGAGGTGGAGATTCAGGAGGAGAAGGGAAGCCCTTCTTAAGAGTGTTTTCCAAGGACTCACTCACAGCCTCATTCCCACTCTACCCAAAATTCAGGCTGACTGTGACCTGTGTACCAGGACTATGGCTTCCCAGGTGTTGCCAGTGGTAAACAACCCTCCTGCCAATGCAGAAGACATGAGACACTCGGGTTTGATCCCTGGGTTGGGAAGATCCCCTGGAGAAGGGCATGGAAACCCACTCCAGTATGCTTGCCTGGAGAATCCCTATGGACAGAAGAGCCTGGCAGTCCATGGGGTTGCAAAGAGTCAGACACAACTGAAGTGCTTAGCACACATGCACGTACCGGGGCTGCATGAATTTCCTGAATCCTGAGTTTGTGATCCCAAGTCTACATGAAGAAAAAATGTTGGTTCCATGAAGGGAAAGAATAAATTAGAAAGAAGAGGGGCGTTCTCTGTTCATTTTATTTTTTCTTGCTTTTGAGAATTGGCAGACAAAAGGAATTTTTGTTCTCCATCTTAAACCCAGCACATCTGAAACATACACCATGCAAATTTTCTGAAATTTGTAAACATATTATTGTAAAATAAATAATCTATAATAAATATTCACTATGACATAAAAGTTAAACCCTTCCTCTTCTGTGGGAATAAGATGCACAGTCATGGCAGAAGAGAAAGGAAGTAGATGGTAATAAGAATGTATTGTTTAGGAGGAAGGAAGAAAATATCCTCTTGGACTAGTTTGTTTTATGAGTTGCCTGTTTGCCATTGGTATAAAACCAACTCATAATGAATTAAGCACAAAAGGGAATATTAGCTTTCATGTCTGGGAAATAGTCCATGTGCTCAGTAGCTTCAGCCATATCCAACTCTTTTGAGACACCATGGACTGTAGCCCACCAGGCTCCTCTGTCCTGGGGATTCTCCGCAAAAATCCTGGAGTGGGTTGCCATGCCATCTCTAGATCAGGATTGAACCCACATCTCCTGTGTCTCTTGCATTGCAGGCGGGTTCTTCAGGCGGATTCTTTACCATTATGCCCTGGGGAAAATGGTCCAAATACCTGGAAATTCTAACTTCAATTGGCTTCAGGCACTGCTGGACCTGGGATCTGGAGATGTAGTTGATATTATGCACTCTCTCTATCTCTATCTCTTTTTCTTCTCTGCTTCTTTCTCTGTCTTAGAAGATATGAGACACATACCTCTTTCCTAGTGAATTGATATTATAACAACAAGACCGGGTCTTTTTTTAATCTCCCAGTGTCCATATAGCAAATCTCATGAAAGCATCATGAATTGTCCCTCAAGGCCCACATCCCCACACCAGAACCAGTCACTGGTCCTCAGTGTACTGGCCATGGTGGTGGACTCAACCTAGTTATGTTTCCAATTCTGTGGGCAGTTGAATTGGACAGCATTTTTAATTCCCCACTAGGACCACAAGCAGTGAGTTAGGAGAGGTGATGGCCAGGAGGAGGGTGCTATAGAAGATATGACGGACAACCCTAGGTTGTTAATGATAGTTTCAGCTTCCATATAACGAAGTAGCAGGAACACAGGAGTAAAGTTGGAAGATATGTAGAAGGTTGGTTTCTTCGTATGAGGCACAAATGAGTGGTAATCTTCCTTGAGTAGGGTGGAGCCCTTTGATGCTGGGCATATAGATTTTGACTACTTTTAGTAATTATACCCCTATTTGTGTTAGTTTTGAGATGACTATTTTTGAAAAGTCTGACCAACAGGATGGAGTGGCGAGTGACCAAAGCCAAGGTTGTTTAATTTGGTAACTAAGACTTTGGACAAGAGCAGTTCTTATTTTGGACACTGGGAGATTTCCCTGTGAATTGTATTATTTGTTCTGACATTGGGTTTGAAATTGACCTTGAAAATTTCTTTCATCTGAATGTGTCTTACAAATTAATGTTGAGAGCAGTGGTAGCTGGGAAGATGCCTGGGAAAAGGAAATGATAACTCACTCCAGGATTCTTGCCTGGAGAATCCCATGGACAGAGGAGCCTGGTGGGCTACAGTCCATGTGGTTGGAAAGAGTTGGACATGACTTAGTGACTAAACAAACAACAAAATCACAAAAGACACAAACTATAACCTAGAAAATTTATTATCCTACAAAGGATAATAAAAATGTTAGCACCTGAATTTTCCCTAAAGTTTTCCCTTTACAAAGAATGGGGTGGGGGCAGGAACCAGAAACTCTATTAAAGCCAAAATTAAACATTAAATGTGAAATTCACATTTCAGGACTGAAAATACTTTATACCAAAATTATGTCAAATATAAAATATTATGCATTAAAGTAACATTTTAAATAGAAAATTTTGTAAGACTCAGGGAAATGGTAACATTAAAAAAATTACATGCAGCCATGATATTATGTTGTATGGATGCATACACAAACTTCTGAATTAAAAAAGAAAATTAAAAAGGAACTGTTAACATTAATAAAGCACACATGACATTCACTCATTGACCTTGAGCTTGAAATGCACAATGTTCATCTTACCCTGTTGTTTCAGAACCCAGACTCAAAGCATCCAGGAAGCTTCATGACTCACTGGTGAGGGCCCTGCGCCAGTCACGGGTTCTGTTGCCTTAGGAGGGGACTAATGTGTTGAAATTGGCACGAATCCCATTCTGAGACTATCTGAACACCTGGGAATTTGTCTAATAAATACATTGTCTGGCAGGAATAGAGCTAGCTGAGTTTCTTCCAACTAGAAGTGAAGATTTTGACTAAGGATGAAATGTGTAGATATGGGTTCAGGGAAGAAAACTGTTTAAGGTTTGAGGGTCCAAAAACATATATTTGGGAGTAGAGGATCTAAATGTATTGTGTTGCTTGTAAGTCCAAAGAGAATACCTCTCTTTGAGCTACCCAGCAATTCAACCCTGTCTGAGACTGTCTTAATGTCATGGCATTGCCATCCCTTGAAAGGACAGGGTACCAATTTTAGTTCAAAGTCCTAGAGATAAGCAGTGGTGGAATCATGGTGTTTAGAAAGGCAGGGACGTTCAAGAAAAGAGGGCATCATTTCCGCAATATGGCAGAACATTCCAGCCATCAGCAAGCAATTCTGATATTAAAGAAGCTAGACTGCCTCAGAGAAGTTCTCACTGAATGTGCATATGACAAGATACAGTATTCTGGCCTGGAGAATTCCACAGACTGTATAGTCCACAGGGTCACAAAGAGTCGGACACGGTTGAGCGACTTGCACTTTCCTAGTTGACATCTGGGTGGGAGTCAGTCAGCAGGCTCTGAAGATCCTGAATGTAGCCAGCTTCTCTCCGAAATGGAGCCTGGTCATTCAGCGCTCTGTGTATCAGGATAAGTCAGTGTGCAGGGCACCAACACATGGGTGCGACTGTGGAGCTGTTGATGACATGGGACAGAGCATTCATCACATGGCACCCTCTGTTAACCGTAGATTTGGTAAAGTGTGGATCCACTTCGGTAATAAACCAGGAACATCATCACCTCAGGGTGATGATCTTCAGTTTTACTGTCACCCTGGAACAAATCCTGGAAAGAATTATCACTGTGGATCTGTTTCCACTGAAAAGTTGTTTATCATAATCAAATCACTCATTACTGGAGAAATGTGGTAACACAAAGATTATAAGTAAAAAGAAAAGTATAGATGGATGTGTAAAAAATAAATGTGCACTCAAGAGTGCACAGTCATTTTTATGTCATTTGTATTTGTTTCATTCCCATTTTCATTTAAAGAGAAAACTTTTTTTTTTTTTTTTACGTTCTCTCATTAGAAAAGCATGCCCTAGTAATGGGAGGGAAACCCAAGAAATCAGTTCTTGGTACATAAATTTGCAAATATTGTTGATTTTCTTGAGAAGAATTATTTTATTTAAGCTTATTTCTTCATTTTTCAGAGAAGTGTTTCAGTGCAGGGTTACACGAGACAGGCATTGTCGACCTAAATCCTGAGATATTTTTGGGCTTGGCATATCTTCCCCAAATATAATTTCTCTTTACTATTTTTTGCTCTGCAAATAGGGATATGGACCTACAGCTTGATTACTAGGATGCTAAAATCTAGCACTTTTAAAAGGCTTTAAAGGGGTGTTTTTTAATACTCTGGGGGAGTATGTTGAAATTGATTATACTCGTCTTTGAAAATCCTCACTGTTCCTTTGTTTCACTGTCATTGTATATGCAGTAAAAATATCTCTGGAAGCATGTTGTAACAACTGATTCTGAGGATGAAATTTCTGCTTGGAGAGTTGTTGGGTGCATAGATAAAATGTGTGTGTGTGTGTGTACATGTAACACCCATGTGTAAGCATGTTAATTTTGTTCCCAGACAACTACCTTCCTGGAGTCCATAGAAAACATTAGTATAAAGTGGAATAAAGAATAAGCTTGCAACTACATTTTTCAAAAAATACTTAATCTATGTATGTTTTTAAATCTCCTGTGATCCAGCCCTTTGTGTCATCTTATTCTCTTTTTTCTGCTTCTTTTATTATGATTAAATATATAAAATAGGATTTACTACCTTTGTTGTTATTCAGTCACTCAGCTGTGTCTGACTCTTTGCAACCTCATGGGCTGCAGCACGCCAGGCTTCCTTGTCCTTCTCCATCTCCTGGAGTTTGCTCAAACTCATGTCCACTGAGCTGATGATTTACTCCCTTAACCAATTTAAAATGTCCTGTCCAGTAGTGGAATCATGTTCACATTCCTGGGCCACAGATCTCCAAACTGTTTCATCTTTAAAATCTGATTCTTTTTAAAATCTTTAATTCGAATAGAGTTGCTTTACAATGTTAGTTTCTACTGTAGAGCAAAGTGAATCAGCTATATGTTTACATGTATCCCCTCCT
Organism: Bubalus kerabau; assembly: GCF_029407905.1. Taxonomy (NCBI): domain Eukaryota; kingdom Metazoa; phylum Chordata; class Mammalia; order Artiodactyla; family Bovidae; genus Bubalus; species Bubalus kerabau. The sequence continues at coordinate 87,938,662 of NC_073635.1, forward strand.
TTTGGATTTCCTTCACTTGTAGGTCACCACAGAGCATTGAGTAGAGTTCCCTGTGCTATCCAGTAAGTTCTCATTAGCTATTTATTTTATACATAGTATCAGTAGTGTGTGGGCTTCCCAGGTGGCTCAGTGGTAAAGAATGCATCTGCCAGTGCAAGAGAAATATAATCCATCCCTTGGTTGGGAAGACCCGCTGGAGGAGGAAATGGCAGTCCACTCCAGTATTTCTGCCTGGGAAATCCCATGGACAGAGGAGCCTGGAGGGCTACAGTCATGGCGTTGCAAAGAGCCGTACAGAACTGAGTGACTGAGTGTGCACACACACACACATCAGTAGTGTATATATGTCAAAAATTAAAATAAAAATGGTTCTCTATACTGGTTAAACAACTCCCTGTCTCCCTCTTCCCCTAAGCCCTGGTAACCACCATCCTACTTCTGCTCCTGAGCCTGAGCTCCTGACCTGGGTCCCCCACCCAATGTGCTGTAATGTGCCTCCTGTTACCAGGTTGTGGTGAAGCAAAAGGAGAGGGAAAGTCGCTCAGTCCTGCCCGGCTCTTTACAACCCCATGGACTGTAGCCCTCCAGACTTCTCTGTCCATGGGATTTCCCAGGCAAGTGTACTGCAGTGGGTTGCCATAACTCCAGGGGATCTTCCCGACCCAGGGATCAAACCCAGATCTCTTGCATTGCAGGCAGATTCTTCACCATCTGAGCCAGTGAAGGAACTGGTTCTCAAACCTAGAACTGATTCTAAAGCCATTGCCAGTGCCAAGCAAGGAGAAGGGTCAGCTCATCCTCAGAAGACCCAAGACTTTCAGGGAAGAATTTTTTAAAGGAAGATGAGGCAGAGGGTTGCAAGGTGTGTGATCAGCTCACGGACAGCCTTCTGATCATTGGTGGTGAGATATCAGGTGGCATTTCAGGACTTAACATCAATAACCTTTTCGATCCAGCTGGTCTGTGGTCTACGTGCTATTGGTCAGCATGCAATTAACTCAACTGGTGGGTGGTTTTAGTGTCCGCAAAACAGCTCACAGGATGTGGCTCAGGTCTTCTTGTTATTTTGTCTTGCTTGACTGTCTGCCTTTGTTTTCACATTTCCTCACTTAACTGATTAAACTTATTCTGTGGACCTCAGAGAAGGCATAGGACACTACGGCTTCTCTCTAAGCAAGAGCTGAGTGACACCAAGGGAGGGGTCTGTCCAATGGAAGGCCCTGCGAGGTTCTGCTTGGTTTCACTATCTGTCTCTATGAACTTGACCATTTTAGACACCTCATATACCTGGAACCACATGGTATTTATCTTTTGGTGACTGGCTTATTGCATTTAACATAATGTTCTCAAAGTCGATCCATTTTACAGCTTATGATAGTATTTCTCTTTTAAAAAAGACTGAATAATATTCCATTATATGGAATTTACTTATACGTACTCCATATATATATATATATATGTCTTTGGTTCATCTGTTCATTTGTCCGTGGACATTTTGATTGTTTCCACCTCTTGGTGGTATTGGCAACTTAGCAAGTTTTTGAATATACTGGGAGGTTTAGCTTCGTTTCTGTAGTTGAAATCTAATTCTCAACTGGGTTAAGAAAATGTCTAATGTTACTTCTTCCATATTTGTTGAAATTTGCTTTGCTTTTTGGCCTAAGACATAGTCAATTTTGTAAATCATCCATGAGTTCTTAGAAAAAGGTTTTTCCCTGAAAATTGAGAGCATGTTTCTATTGATGTCCCTTAGATCAAATTATCTATGCCCTTACTAATTTTTTTTTCCTGTTTAATCTGGCAGTCATGGAGAAAGAAAGTAAAAGTGTTAGTTGCTCAGTTGTGCCTAACTCTTTTTCTTTTTATTAATTAATTTATTTTAATTGGAGGCTAATTACTTTACAGCATTGTAGTGGATTTTGGCATACATTGACATTAATCAGCCATGAGTTTACATGTGTTCCCCATCCTGAACCCACCTCCCACCTCCCTCCCCATCCCATCCCTCAGGGTCCTCCCAGTGCACTGGCCCTGAGTGCCCTGTCTCATGCATCAAACCTGGACTGGTGATCTATTTCACATATGACAATATACATATTTCAACGCTATTCTCTCAAATCATCCCACCCTCGCCTTCTCCCACAGAGCCCAAAAGTCTGTTCTTTACATCTGTGTCTCTTTTGCTGTCTCACATATAAGGTCATCATTACCATCTTTCAGAATTCCATATATATGCGTTAATATACTGTATTGGTGTTTTTCTTTCTGACTTACTTCACTCTGTATAATAGGCTCCAGTTTCATCTACCTCATTAGAACTGATTCAAATGCATTCTCTTTAATAGTTGAGTAATATTCCATTCTGTATTTGTACCACAGCTTTCTTATCCATTTGTCTGCCAATGGGCATTTAGGTTAGTTCCATGTCCTAGCTATTTTAAACAGTGCTGCGTTGAACATTGGGGTACACATATCTCTTTCAATTCTGGTTTCCTTGGTGTATATGCCCAGCAGTGGGATTGCTGGGTCATATGGCAGTTCTATTTCCAGTTTTTTAAGGAATCTCTACACAGTTCTCCATAGTGGCTGTACTAGTTTGCATTCCCACCAACAGTGTAAGAGAGTTCCCTTTTCTCCGCACCCTCTCCAGCATTTATTGCTTGTAGACTTTTTGATAGCAGCTATTCTGACCAGCATGAAATGGTACCTCATTGAGGTTTTGATTTGTATCTCTCTGATAATGAGTGATGCTGAGCATCTTTTCATGTGTTTGTTAGCCATCTGTATGTCTTCTTTGGAGAAATGTCTGTTTAGTTCTTTGGCCTATTTTTTGGTTGGGTCATTTAGTTTTTTGGTATTGATCTACATGAGCTGCTTGTATATTTTTGAGATTAATTCTTTGTCAGTTGCTTCATTTACTATTATTTTCTCCCATTCTGAAGGCTGTCTTTACACCTTGCTTATAGTTTCCTTCATTGTGCAAAAGCTTTTAAGTTTAATTATGTTCCATTTGTTTATTTTTGCTTTTATTTCCATTACTGTGGGGAGGGGGGTGGGTCATAGAGGATCCTGCTGTGATTTATGTCACAGAGTGTTTTGCCTATGTTTTCCTCTAGGAGTTTTTATAGTTTCTGGTCTTACATTTAGATCTTTAATCCATTTCAACTATTATCTCTTCAAGTATTTTCTCATGGCCTTTCTTATGTCTTCTTCTTCTGGGACTCCTATGATTAGAATGTTGGGGCATTTAACATTGTCCCAGAGGTCTCTGGGGTTGTCCTCATTTCTTTTAATTCATTTTTTCTTTTTTCCTCTCTGCTTCATTTATTTCCACCATTCTGTCTTCCACCTCACTTATCCTATCTTCTGCCTCAGTTATTCTACTGTTGGTTCCCTCCAGAGTGCTCTTGATCTCAGTTATTACAGTACTCATTATTGATTGACTCTTTTTTATTTCTTCTACTTCCATGTAAAACATTTCTTGCATCTTCTCGATCCTTGTCTCTAGTCTATTTATCTGTAACTCCATTTTGTTTCAAGATTTTGGATCATCTTTACTATCATTATTCTGAATTCTTTTTCAGGTAGACTCCCTATCTCCTCCTCTTTTGTTTGGTTTTGGTGGGCATTTATCATACTCCTTTACCTGCTGAATATTTCTCTGCCTTTCATTTTGTTTATATTTCTATATTTGGGGTGGCCTTTGGGGTAGGCTGGAAGTTTGTGGTTCCTCTTTATTGAGGCTGCTCCCTGTGGGTGGGGTTGGACTAGTGGCTTGTCAAAGTTTCCTGGTTAGGACAGCTTGCGTCTGTGTTCTGATGGGTGGAGCTGGATCTTGTCTCTCTGGAATGCAATGAAGTGTCCAGTAGTGAATTTTGGGGTGTCTATGGGTTTGGTGTGACTTTGAGCAGCCTGTATTTTAATGCTCAGGGGTGTGTTCCTGTGTTACTGGAGAATTAGCGTGGTATGTCTTGTTCTGGAACTTGTTGTCTCTTGGGTGGAACTTGGTTTCAGTGTAGGCATGGAGGCTTTTGGATGAGCTCTTGTCAGATAATGTTCTCTGGAGTCAGGAGTTTTCTGGTGTTCTCAAGTTTTGGATTTAAGCCTCCTGCCTCTGACTTTCAGTCTTATTCTTACAGTAGCCTCAAGATTTCATCCATATAGCTCAGTTGATAAAACATCTAGGTTAATGGTGAAGAGATTCTCCACAGAGAGTTTCAGAGAAGAAGGAGGAGGGAGATAGAGGTGACCAGGAGGAGAAGAAGGGGAATCAAAAGGGGAAAGAGCAATCTAGCCAGTAATCAATTCCCTGTGTGCTCTCCACAGGCTGGATCCCCCAGAGAGGTTCCCGTAGTTACATAGAGAAGAAAATAGGGAGGAGGGAGATAGAGGTGACCAGGTGGAGAAGAGGGGGAGTCAAAGGGGAGAGACCTTTCTATCCAGTAATCAGTTCCCTAAGTTTTCTCCACAGCCCAGAACACGCAGAGATGCTCACAGAGTTAAGCAGAGAAGAGAAGGGGGAGGGAGGAGATAGAGGTGACCCAGAGAAGAAAAGGGAGAGTCAAAGGGGAGAGAGCAATCAAGCCAGTCATCACACCCCTAAGTGAAAATGGGTACTGAAGATTAGATTCTTAAAGGTACAAAATTGATAACAAATACCAAAAAGCAAAGATTAAAAATCTGGAGTAGAAGTTAGACTCTCAAAAATACAATATTAAAAATACAAAACAAAATCAATCACAAAAATTAAAAAAATATATATATGAGATTTGCTTTAAAAATACGGTCTCTTTTTTTTTGCAAGGTAATAGTAGGTTATAAAAATGAAAATTAAAGAAGTAATAAAGAATGTAAAAATTTTTTAAATGAAAAAATGATAATAGTAAAAATATATCTAGGAATTTCTCTGGAGCTGTTGAGGGCAGTGGGGTCAGTTCAGTTTCAGATAGTTCCTTGTTCCAGCTTATATTTCTCAAGGTCTATAGGCCCCTTCCAAAGCTTAATCAGTGCTAACTACAGGGTTTTAATCTGTTGCACCTGTCACTTCCAGAGCGGTTCCCTCTTCTTTGTTTATTTTGGCTTCCTCTGTTTGCAAGCCCCTCAGTGTCTAATTTCCACCCTGACACAAGGGGGCGAAGGTGGTCACTTGTTCAGTTGTGCTGTGGGGAGGGAGGAACACTGCAAACAAATATCACTCATGTGTGGGAGTGCTCGCAGTGTATGGACCACCCTGGGTTTACCCCAGCTCACGGCAGTGTGTGCTTTCCGTGTCTACACCGCTCAGGCACCAGGTTGCTCTGAAGGGGATCTGTCCAAAGCAGGCCCTGGGTTTCGTGCACTTCCCAGGTCTAAGCTTCTCAGGTTCAGGCTCTTGAGTACTCCACAAAGGCACAGACTCAGTTGTTTGCATGCGTTTGTGCCCTTCCCAGGTCCGAGCAGCTCAGGCAACCAGGTGCTTGGTGAGCACACTGTCCCAGGTGGGCCGTGGGTCTTATCACCTCCCTGGTCCTGGCCGCTCCTGGGTGCGCTGCAAGAGTACCATCTCAGGTGTGCCATGTGTCTCCTCTGGGGAGCAGATGTCAGGCTGCGACCCTCCTGGCAGATGTCAGCCAGCCAGTATCCCAGGAAGACATGGTTAGCAACTGGGAGCCTGCTCACAGTTTGGTGGGGCTGCCGTCTCTGGTGCCCAGATTGCCCCTTGCCTTCCAACTCTGGCTGTCGCCCGCCTGCCTCTCTGCCATCAGTTGGGGGAGGACCAGTCCACAGCTGGCTAGATCTCCTTTGGTGTTCGCTCAATCCTTTGTTCTGTGAGTGGGCCAGGCTGTGCTTTAAGTTTGAGCTTTTCATGGGAAAGTTGTCTCTTTTTTTTTCCTTTCTCTCCCTGGCTATCCGACAGTTTGGGTTGCTATCTCATGTTAGCTCCCTCAGGTTGTCTTCAGGGCATTCTGGCCTGGTCCTGACCCTAAGCATGCAACCCGCACCTCCCTGTCCAGCCCCTGCTTGCTGGTGGTGGATGCGAGGGTCTGGGCTACTTCTCTGCTGGCAGTTGCAGTTAGATGCATATTCTATGGGGTTTCCCCCCCCCCCATTATGTTGCCCTCTGAGATTCCAACACTCCCCACAAACCTGCTGGTGACAGTGTCTCCTGCTGTTTGGAAACTTCTCCTCCTTCACGACTCCCCCCTGCCAGGACGGGTCTCCATCCCTAACTCTTTTGTCTCTCTTTTTGTCTTTTATATTTCGTCCTACCTCCTTTTGAAGAGAATGGGGTGCCTTTCTGGGTGCCTGGTGTCCTCCACCACACTTCAGAAGTTGTTGTGTACAGGTTGGTCAGCATTCAAATGATCTTTTGATGAATTTGTGGTGGAGAAAGTGGTCTCCCCGTCCTATTCCTCCACCATCTTGGGACCACACCCCCCCCATGTCTGACTCTTGATAAACCAATGGACTATAGTCTGCCAGGTTCCTCTGTCCATGGGATTCTCCAGGCAAGAATACTGGAGTGGGTTGCCATTTCCTCCTCCAGGGGATCTTCCCAACCCAGGGATTGAACCTAGGTCTCCTGCATTGCAGGTGGATTCTTTACCATCTGAGCCACCAGAGAAGCCCAGCAGTCATGGAGAGATAAGCATAAAAATCTCCCACATTGAGTGTGCCATGACCACATGAAGACTTTGATTCTAACTGAGATGAAAGCATTTCTGGTAGTTGTACAGTAGAATAACTTTAGGAGTTCAGTTTCCTAGTTCCTTTAGCTTACTGTTTGTATTTTTGGTTTGCTACAGTATAAAGTCCTGAAATCAGCACATTGTATGGTGCCCACCAAAGCCCAAGCATGGGGCTACTAATTTTTTAATAGATGTTGCACATTTATTTCTGAATATAGATCTTGGCTTTTTCCCTTTACGTATTTTGTCTGCTGGCTCTCAGTTTTTGTCATATGGAGATGCACATTTGCTGAGGAGGGACTTCTGGCTGTGGCTGTCTGTACATTTTTATCTAGAATTAGAGGGTCGCCATATATATATATGTATAGGAATCTCCTCCCCCACCCTCCCCACCTCCTGGCAAATGAAGTCCACTCACTTGTCTAAGGGAAGACAAAGCTTGTTTCAGGTAGTCAGTTTGTATGAGAATGAAAATACGCCTTGTTTTAATACAGCTTGTGTCTTTCTCATACCAATGAACTCCCGTATTATTGAAAGAGGTCTGTAGAAAGTTGAAGCTTCGGTGGTTCACGTGTGTTTTTTTCTAGGCAAACAGAGTCAAAATAGTGGGGAAAGAACTGGGATATTTATCAGGCAAGAGATCCAGATTCAGTAGGTGGGCAGACTACCCTGTCAACCCCATCACACCACCGGAGACCAGTGCCTGCTCAGGACTCCCGTCCCAGGAGAAAACCAGTCTGGGCCAGTTCAGACTCCTGTCCTCTGCATTGGCCCTTCCGATTATCACCTGAAGAATTAGCTACTGTTATTCTGAGTGCCCTGGTGACAAAGTTACATAGATTTTCAGTAAACTGCCTCACAGCTATGCTTCCCATAACTCTATTTTTAGTGTCTATCTTACAGATTCATGGAGCGCATACACATGACAAAATGGATCCACCCATAATTAGCTAAAAAGAAAGTTGCAGTGCCCAGTATATTTTCAGCAATATAAAATAAATCAAACTTTAGACCATTTAAAATCAAAGCATGGGGGATTATTGAACAACAGAGTGTTAAAAGAGCAATATTTGGTACACGTATGGATTTGAAATTTGACAGCCCTGGCTTCTGCTTTTCCAAATCATAAGGGAATAATTCATTTAGGAATAACCCTCTGTGCTCCTTTTTTGACAGTGGAGAGTATTCAATGAATCACCAGCTGTATCCACAGATTCCTCAAAAGTTAATTGAAAATTTCACCATGAGACCCTTCTTTAAGAGTGAAAAACCAGAGGACTGTGAGTTTATTAGATTAACCTCCCCCTTGGCCTGCATGCTGATAAGCGCAGGGTGCTCTGCGATGTCATTTGTTTTACTTCTTTAGGTTTTTCCGTGGCTTTCCCAGATTCCCTGGGCACCTACTGACAAACTGGCAGAGTCACAGGAAGTCAGAGTGTCCTGAGCATCCAAGTTAATAAATCAAACCTGGTGATGTCCTCTAAACAGGTTTGAAGGCAGAGGATAGCTCCTGTCCATTATTCATGAGCCCTCACAGGCAATCTATCTATGGCCGTGATCGTGGCTTTTATCAGACAGACATACCGGAGAGCCATTTGTCATAATTTCAGAACCCCTGGTGTCCCTTTGGGTTTGGGTCATTGGAAAGGGAATGTTTTGTGTGTAGCTATTTGATGCTTCTAACATCACTCTTGCAAAAACTTATGAAGCATTTTATTAAAACGTATGGTTCTTTTGTCATCGCTAACAAACAAATAAAACACAGCTCCCCATCTCTGCTTCTCTCCCTTGTGCATATGTGTACATGTATAATAATACACATAAAATCTGGCTTTCAGGAATCTCTGTCTTTTATTTTGTTTCTGTCTTGAGCCTCTATGGAGCATTTCTGACTCTGTCATAATATCATCTCTTTAGCCTTGGACAAGTCACAGCCTTTTTCAACTTGGCTTTCTTTTCCTGCACAGCAGGGATGGTTATGCCTGGTGCATGTGAGAATAAAGTTCTTCAGAGTGTCACATGAAATTAAAATGAAAATAGCTTTGTCACAATTTTCTTTACTGTCAGAGGAATACTGTATCTTTTCAAAGATGAAGTAAACCTTTATGGTATGATCTTCCCAGACGTGACTTATGATCAGCCACATTTTTGTGCATGCAGTGACTTTGACTTTCCTGAGAGTTACATCATAAATATCTTAAGAGAGGAACCTATAAACAATTATCTGAACCTGTATTTGCGAGCCACATTTGAGAATTTTCAGCGGTCTAACATTTATTTTCTGCCAATAGTAAAATTTTAATGTCGTGGTAGATATGCTAGTGTCAAACCCAAGTGTGTGTGCCTGAGGAGCAGTAAGCCCAAACAAGCTCCCAGCTGCAGGGCCAAGCAAGGAGAATGGGTAGCTTGTGCTCACAAGACCTGAACTCACTGATGCATTTCAGGGAATAGTTTTTATAGACAAAATTGGCAGGGACGTCTGCAGGGTACATGACCTTCCTCTGATCAGTTCGTGGGGAGGTAACAGGATAGTGTTTGGCAGTCTCAGTCATGCCAGTCTGGGGTCCGCTTGCCTGTGCTCAGCCTGAAGTTACCATCGTCCCTCTTGAAGAGGGCCTTAGTTCCTATAGAAGAACTCAGAGATCTGTGTCAAAGTGCTCTCTGCGCCCTTCAGGAAATGCGCAGCTTGCCAGGTCCCTGCCCCATCCTTGCACTGCCGTCTGCACTGCCCCTCCTTTGCTTCTGCATTTCCGTCGCTCCTCTAATTTGTGGCTGTTTGAATCTGCCCTTTTGAACTCAAGGCAGGTCAAGGAGGCTGAAACCTTTTTCCTACAAACAAGAAACCGGGGATCAGTGAAGGCTTTTTTTAACTTAGGAGAACCCCACAAGCTTTTGTCCGGTTTCAATACAAATTTGTACAATCCATTACAGGTGTTTTGGGTGGTGTTTATAGGAAAGAGATAGGGATGGTTTTCAGGTCCAGGACAGAGAACTCATCTTGCTAATCACTATATTAATAAGACAGAGACTTTGACACATGTTTGTATAATCCATTATAGGTGTTCTGGGTCATGTTTATAGGAAATAGAAAGGCGTGAAGTTCAGGTCCACAGCAGAGAACTCACTTTTGCTAATCATTATATTAATAAGATAAAAATTTGACAGCAACAGTTCCATCCATGATTTTGAGTTGCCAAGAGAAAAATCTGTCTTCCATTGCACACTCTTTATACTTAACCTTCATTAGGTCTTCTAGAAATGAACGTCACTAGTGACAAGGAAAAGGGGTCAGCAATAAATTGGTGGAAAATGCTCACTGTGTCATACAGACAATTGCTAGCTTGCATATGTTCTATTTGACTCTCATAAAGAGTCAGACACGACTGAGTGACTGAACTGTCTGAACTGATTGATAAGTTCTATTTGGAGAAGGAAATGGCAGCCCACTCCAGTATTCTTGCCTGGAGAACCCCATGAACAGAGGAGCCTGGTGGGCTACAGTCCATGGGGTCGCAAGGGTCGTATATGACTTAGCACTAAACCACCACCACCATATGTTCCGTTACATTAGCTCAGCAGAGTCATTAGAACAGTTTTATAAGGGTGTTTGCAAAGACCTGGAATGGCTTTCTGCCAAAATTTATCGTGTAAGATTTAGTTGGCATTATTCAATGACAAAGGAGCTTAATGCTGTGGTAAAATATTTAAGACTTTGGTAGGGATTTAAAGAAACATGAAAGGATGGATTGTTAGTAATTATGTTGAGCAAAACTACATATCTGTATCTCATTTGAAAAGACCCTGATGCTGGGAAAGATTGAGGGCAGGAGGAGAAGGGGACAACAGAGGATGAGATGGTTGGATGGCATCACCGGCTCAATGGACCTAAGTTTGGGTAAACTCCAGGAGTTGGTGATGGACAGGGAGGCCTGGTGTGCTGCAGTCCATGGGGTCGCAAAGAGTTGGACATGACTGAGCAACTGAACTGAACTGATATCTCATTATGTCATCTATTTTACTACTATGCAGTCTTTTTTTTAGCTTTGATTTTTTTTGTTCATCATGAAATTTTTTTTAATGATAAACAATTTCTAATTTTATTTTTAAACTTTACATAATTGTATTAGTTTTGCCAAATATCAAAATGAATCCGCCACAGGTATACATGTGTTCCCCATCCTGAACCCTCCTCCCTCCTCCCTCCCCATTAATTTTTATTTTTGTTTATTTTTGGCCATGACCCACAGCCTGTGGAATCTTAGTTCCAGGGATCAACCCGTGCCCCATGCAGTGGAAGCACGGAGTCCTAACCACTGGACCACCAGGGAAGTCCCTCTTGCAGTCTTGAGTAAGACTCCACTTGCTTTGCTTTTCCAGGAATCTCTGAAAGGGTTTGTATTAGTTGTTGAACACAAAGAGGAATGAATGGGCTTCCAGCTTGAAAGATGGGTGATGCTTGCAGCGCTGCTGTCTTGGCTGTAGCGATAGGTCTACTGACTTTTGCACTGTTTCTTTCAGGTTGCTTTCAGCTATGTAACGTTTTCCGATCCCATGAAATGGAAATTGACCAGTGCTTGCTGGAGTCCCTCCCCCTGGGCCAACGGCAGCGGCTGGTGAAACGCATGCGCTGTGAGCAAGTCAAAGCGTACTATGAGCGAGAGAAAGCTTTTCAGAAGCAGGAGGGGCTCCTGAAGAAGCTGAAGCATGGGAAGAACCAGAAGGTTCACTTTAATCTTGCTGACATGATACAGGATGCCATTATCCACCATGATGACAAGGAAGGTAATGACAAGACAATCATTTTCTGGTGTGGTGTTTCGTATTTTTTGTTGTTTTTTGGTGAAGAAGTGCGAGATAGAATTGCTTTTAAATATGAGAGGTTTTCTTTTAACTATATGAAATATTCAAGGAAAAAAATAGCTTTCTTCAGTGAATATAGGTAAAGGTCCCAAATCTCTTGGTAAAGATGAAAAAAGGCAAAAATTTTGTAAAATTGTTATATATACATATATATATATATATATTAAAATTACCTACATGGAAATCAAGTGATTTCCTTGCAAATTGTTCAGATTGTTATGAAAATTTTTCCCAATGAAATTGCTCCTGTTTCTAATGAGATTGTGTTATAAAATTTATTATTGTCTTATAGCTGGATAGATATAGTAGTGAAGTCACTTATTTCCAAAACTCACAGGACAGAATAATCAATTGGCTTATCCTTTTAAGTTGGTTGGCTTTTAGTATCACATCTTGTTAAGAATACACACTTAAAATTTTGGTTGCCCTTACAATACTATAAAGTGTCTCAGTTTTTGTGTATTCTTTTATATGATGTTTTTGTTTGGTTTATAGTCTACTTTCCAAAGTTCCAGTGTGAGAGAAACTCTCCAACTTTAGGTTTAAATGTAGAAGTCTTCAAAGAATCAAATATAAGTTAATTTATCTTGATTGTCTCTAAAATTACTGGCTGAATTGATCTAAAGCAGGCATACACATACAAAGAGTAGAGACCCATGACCCATTAATTACATTTAAAAATAAAAATCTCTGGAAAACAAGTTTTCTTTTTTCTTTTTTTTTTGTGGGTGGGAGGCCGTAGGGGGCAGGGAGAGTGTAACTCATTTAGTGGAAGAACTGTCCCTTGAGCTATTTGTAATTCTAACCTGTCCAGTCTGGAGAAATTAGTAACATTCTTGGCTCCAAAGCTTTCAAAGAGGAACTGTGGATCTTAGAAGACTGTCAGTTCATTCTGTACAATAACAGCAGTAATAAGAAGACTAAAGCAGTTCTTTTCATGGTTTTGTGTGGGCTTGATAGTCAAACTAGAAGTTATGAGGTGTTTTTTTTGTTTGTTTTTTGTTTTTTTGGTGATATAGAATGAGTGACAAAGAATCTCCTAGCTGGGAAGGACCTAAGAAATCACCCAGTCTAATCTCTTATTTTACACATGAAGGAGCTGAGAGTCAGTCAAGGTGTCAAATCTTATAGAAGGCTGTCCCAGACCACTTTCACCTCCCGTTTTATTATTCTCTGCTCATGTGAAGCTCTTCTTTGAATGGCCGTCTCCTCTGTGAAGCTGTATGTACATCAAGGGACAAGGGACTGTCTGTCCTTTTCAGCATACCCACCTGCCCCTCCCAGTACCCTCCATGGGTGTGAAGGGAAAGAGTGAGCGATTTTTCCAAGTTTACCCAGCAGGTGTTGGCGGAGAATTCCTAAATTGGAATGCAGGTGGATTTAAGCCCTATGTTGATTTAAAAGTAAAGAAACAGCAAGAAAATATTTACAAAGTTATAAAGCCTTCTGTGTAAAATTATTAAATTGCTAAGGCATATCTCTTGCGACCCCATGAACTGTAGGCCCCTCTGTCCATGGGATTATGTCGGCAAGAATACTGGAGTGGGTTGCCATTTCCTTTTCCAGGATATCTTCCTGACCCAGGGATCAAGCTTGCATCCCTTCCTTGGTAGTTGAGTTCTATACTACTGAGCTACCAGGGAAGCCCTCTGTGTAAAATAGTTACAGGAAAAAATTAATACCTAAGTTACTGTTAACAAGAAATTAAGCATAGTAAAATAATAAAACCAGAGGGAACTCTAATATATTATCTTAGGAACTATAATTTGTGGAAACATTGGAACCATAAAATCTGAATTAATATTTTTAAAGAGTCGCTGTAAGCATGGAACTCTGCTGTCGCTTGGTAATCAAAAAGCAGGGAGAGAGATGAATCCTATCTTCAGAAAAACTCCAATCTAAGTAGAAAAAGAGAGGAAAAAATCAGTAAAATAGAAAACAGTGACTAAAAATGAAGTCTGATGGAGGTGGCAGAGTGGGCAAAGTTTTCTGGTGGCTGTGATTTTTTGAGTGACTCTGATTTTGATGGTTGATTAAAGCTTAGATACTTGAAGGAAGGAAAAGAATAAATCACTCCCCTTGAACAGCAATGCAGGTGAACAGCTGCAGAGAATGGAGAGTCCCACACACGGAGCTCTGTCTGAAAGGAGTAGTCCATGCCAAGTTGCTTCAGTCGAGTCCAACTCTTTGTGACCCCATGAACTGTAGCCCGCCAGGCTCCTCTGTCCATGGGGATTCTTCAGTTGAATCCAATTCTTTGTGACCCCATGAACTGTAGCCTGCCAGGCTCCTCTGTCCACGGGGATTCTCCAGGCAGGAATACTGGAGTGGGTTGCCATGTCCTCCTCCAGGAGATCCTCCTGACCCAAGTATTGAACCCGTGTCTTCTGAGGCACCTGCATTGGCAGGTGGCTTCTTGGCCACTAGCACCACCTGGGAAGCCCCGTGTAGAATGCAGATGGCGATAAATGCTGAGGAGTCCACAGTTGCCTCCTGAAGATATATGAGGGAAGGGGCATGTCAGGTGAGTACAGAGACAGGGAGCATCCCAGCTTGATAAAAGAGCCAGGGTGGTGGGAGCAGATGAATAAGTGGGGAGACAGAAGGAGAGGAGCCAGATCCCTTGGGGACTTGGAGGGTCGTGGGATGGCCTCTGGCTGTTGTGTCCCTCGCCTGCTGAAGCTGTTGGAGAATCTGAGCAGAAGAGTTAACTCCCTTGTGAGTTATCAGAACTGGCTTGGCTGCTGCATTTTGAACTCATGGAAGGATTTCCAGGGCAAAAGCGGGGAAATTGGTTGGGAGGCTCTATTGATAAACTCAGCAAGAGATGATGGGGGCTTGGACCAAAATGGAACAAGGATGTGGTGAGAAATAGTCAATTTGGGGATACATTTTTAGAATAGAGCTGACAGGAAATGCTGATGAACCGGTGACGGGGAATATAATAATTTTCCATTGCTGCCATAACAAGTTGTTGCAAATTTAGCAGCTGAAAATAATCTCAGTAATTATCATATGGTTCCAAAGGACAGATGTCTGGTGTGGGTCCCAGTGGGCTGACATCAAGGTTATCATCAGGGCTGCTCCCTTCTGGGAGTTTCTATCGGGTAGTCTGCTTGCAGAACTTTTTCAGTTTCTAGAAGCCATCTGCATCCATGAAATCTTAGCCTCCTCCTTCATTGTCAGAATCAGCAGCGGTAGGTTGAACCTGCCTCTCAAGCTTTGAATTCCTCTTGTTTCTTTTCTGTCCTTGCTCACATCTCTCTGACCAGATGTTTTGCCCTCCTCTTCTTCTTTTAGGGGCCCTGTGATTGCATTGGGCTCGTCTGTATGATAGAATTCAGGCAAATGGGCCTATTTTAAGGTCAGCTCATTAGCACTCTTAATTCTCTGTCCCCAGATCATGTAACATATTCACATGAATAACATCAGAAGGTGCAGTTCATGGAAGCAAAATCCTACCTGCCATGGGGACTGAGAAGCTCAAGGATGACCTCAAGTTTGTTCTGCCCTGAACAATCAGAAAAATGAAATGCTATTAACTGAGTTAGGGGTGCCTCTAGGAAGTCAGAATAAGAGGGGGTGTTGCACTGTCTGGAGATGTAAACTTGAGATAGATGAACGTATAGATGCTATCAAAAGCCCAGTGGTATTATAGTATCACTTAGGGAATGAGTTTAGATAAAATTATAGGGGTACAAGGATTGGGTCTCAAGGAATTCCAGTATTAAGAGTTGAGTGAAGTGAGGTAAAACCCGCAGAAGAAAGGAGAAAAATGAGGTGAGGGTACCTTTCTTGGAGTTAAATAATGAGAAATTTTCAAGGAGGGATGAGTAATCAACTGTTCTCAATTCTTCTGCTCAGTCCAGTGGGATAAAGGTTGGGTCTTGACCATCAAGCTTAGGAATATGGAGATGATTGGTTTGGCGAATTGTAAGAAGCAGAAATCGTAAAGGTATGAGTTCTAACAGAGTGGGAAAACAGAAATGGGCCCAGAGAATATGGAGAGCTCTTAAGAGGAGATTTTTTTTTTTATCAGTTGAAGTATAGTTGATTTATAATGTTGTGTTAGTTTTGGGTGTACTTCAAAGGGTACATATATGAGTTTTATGTACCCTTTGTAAGGGTATTATATGTATATGTATATATGTAAGTATATAACTCTCTCTATATATAACATATATAATACATTCTTTTCCATTCTGGTTTATTATAAGATATTGAATACAGTTCCCTATGCTATAAGTTCAGTTCAGTTCAGTTGCTCAGTCGTGTCCAACTCTTTCCGACCCCATGGACGGCAGCACTCCAGGCCTCCCTGTCCATCACCAACTCCCGGAGCTTGCTCAAGGTCATGTCCATCAAGTCGGTGATGCCATCCAACCATCTCATCCTCTGTCATCTCCTCCTCCTGCCTTCAATCTTTCCCAGCATCAAGGTCTTTTCCAATGAGTCAGTTCTTCGCATCAGGCGGCCAAAGTATTGGAGCTTCAGCATCAGTCCTTCCAATGAATATTCAGGACTGATCTCCTTTAGGATGGACTGATTGGATCTCCTTGCAGTCCAAGGGACTCTCGAGTCTTCTTCAACACCACAGTTCAAAAGCATCAATTCTTCGGTGCTCAGCCTTCTTTATGTTCCAACTCTCA
This sequence comes from Bubalus kerabau, assembly GCF_029407905.1. NCBI lineage: Eukaryota > Metazoa > Chordata > Mammalia > Artiodactyla > Bovidae > Bubalus > Bubalus kerabau. Next base: position 87,954,839 of record NC_073635.1, read on the forward strand.
TATTCATACATGACCACTGGAAAAACCATAGCTTTGACTAGATGGACCTTTATTTATTCATTATAAAAAAGTTATTTATTTATTAGTTGTGGCAAGCTGGGGCTACTCTCTAGTTTCGGTTTGTGGGCCTCTCACTGCGGTGGCTTCTCTTGTTGCGGAGCGTGGGCTCTAGAGCACAGGCTCAGTAGTTATGGCAGGACAGGCTTATTGCACCATGGCATGTGGGAGACCCGGTTCAGTTCCTGGGTCGGGAAGATCTGCTGGAGAAGGGATAGGCTACCCACTCCAGTTTTCCTGGGCTTCCCTTGTGGCTCAGCTGGTAAAGAATCCGCCTGCAATGTGGGAGACCTGGGTTCAATCCCTGGGTTGGGAAGATCCCCTGGAGAAGGGAGAGGCTACCCACTCCAGTTTTCTGGCCTGGAGAATTCCATGGACTCTATATCTATAGTCCATGGGGTTGCAAAGAGTAGGACACAACTGAGAGACTTTCACTTCACTATGGGGGATCTTCCCAGACCTGGGATCAAACCCATGTCTCTTGCATTGGCAGGTGGATTCTTTACCTCTGAGCTACCGGGGAAGCCCCTACCCTGTTTCTTCTTTAGGGGTGAAACAACACAATCAGTTTCTGAAGATTCTTAGAGACAAATGTCCTTAAATACAACTTATATAAATTTCCTTCTCCCAGGAAAGCGTTTTTGTTACTAATGCAAGCAGAGATGATGTTCATTAACTAAGGTCAATATTGCCATCAAATGATGAAGAAATAGTTGAATGGCTTCAGATTCAGCCAGAGTTTTAATTTGTAGTCAATGATAAACATTTAAGTACATTATTGAAATATAAAATAAAAATTTCTGTGCACAGAGGTTGTCTTAGCTCTGATTGCCATAACAAAATACTCGAGTCCTGGTGGCTTCAACAATAAACATTACTTTCTCATAGTTCTGGAGGCTGGAAAGTGTGAGACTGAGATGCTGGCTGATCCGGTTCTTATTGAGGGCTCTCTTTCTGGCTCATGGATGGCTGCCTTCTTACCGTGTCCTCCCATGACAGACAGAGAGAAAGAGACTCCTGTCTTTTTACTTACAAGGGTACTAATCTCATCACAAGGACTCTATCCTCCTGGCCTCACCCAAACCTAACTACCCCCCAAAGGCTCACAAATCCTAATTGCACACTGAGGGTATTCGATAGATGAACTTTTGTTGTCGTCCCTATGTCATGTTTCACTCTCTGCAACCCCGTGGACTGCAGCACACCAGGCTCCCCTGTCCTGCACTGTCTTCCAGAGTCTGCTCAAACTCATGTCCATTGAGTTGGTGATGCCATCCAACCATCTCATCCCCTGCTGCCCGCTTCTGCTTTTGCCTTCAGTCTTTCCCAGCATCAGGGTCTTTTCCAATGAGTCGACTCTTTGCATCAGGTGGCCAAAGTATTGGAGGTTCAGCTTCAACATCAGTCCTTCCAATGGATATTCAGGGTTGATTTCCTTTAGGATGGACTGGTTTGATGTTTTTGCAGTCCATGGGACTCTCAAGAGTCTTCTCCAGCACCACAGTCCAAAAGCATCAATTCTTCAGCACTTAACCTTCTTTATGTTCCAACTCTCACATCTGTACATGACTACTGGAAATACCATAGCTTTGACTATATGGACCTTCCTTGGAAAAGCGATGTCTCTCCCCTTTTAATACACTGTCTAGGTTTGTGACAGTATTCATATAGTTACGGTAGTCATACTTTTATTTATTTTTAAGCTACTCACATACTTTAATGTATACATTATACAATTAAGACACCAAAATATGTTGCCATAAGAAAAAAACTTTCCATTTGAATTATTTAAAAAACTATGCAGAGTGTGTATTTGCTTAAACTATTTTGTCGCTTAGTCTCAACTTCTTTCATTGGCCTACTGAGCGGGTGTGTGCTAAGCTGCTTCAGTCGTGTTCAACTCTTTGCGACCCCGTGGACTGTAGCCCACCAGTCTCTTCTGTCCATGGGATTCTCCAGGCAAGAATACTGGAGTGGGTTGTCATGCCCTCCTCCAGGGCATCTTCTGACCCAGGGATCAAACCTGGGTCTTTTATGTCTCCTGCACCAGGACACAGGTTCTTTACCACTAGCACCAGCTGGGAAGCCCCGAGGCTTGCTGAGTATAAGGGATCAAATATACTTTGTCAAAGGACAACATGTTATATGTGCTGAGGTTTATGGTATCTCATTAACAATAAATTTGCGGATTTCTGTTTAACTTTCTAAATGTTGCCTTTTTGTAAGTATAAATTTAGTGTCTTCAACACTTTATTGTTCTCTTCAGGGAGATAGTGATTTTTCAGTGTGTAATCTGTCATTTTAATGTATTCCATCAATTTAAAATGTGCTCAATAATTCTTTTCCATCTAGAAAGCAAATTTTTTTCTAAATTGTTTTAGGGGTTTTAATTTAACTCTCTTTAAGTTATACCATGTTAGAGAGAGAAAGAGAGAGAAATTTTCTCTATATGAACAAAATATTTAAATGGGAATGCAATTCCTCTGTTAGAATTGCTACTCCTAGATAGCAGTTTTCACTAATTAGTCCACAATATGTTTTGACTAACAGTAATGTAAACGGCAGTGGAGTGACTTCCCTATGCGTTTGCTGTTTAGCATTCTACAGGTGTTTTCAGCAGTGTTTGTTCCCTGTATGATTTTAGTCAGTTAGTCTTTCAACAACCATATTCAGTAGGTACAAGAATGTTCTCCCCTGTGTGTGTGTGAGGACGTTGAACCTTAGAAGAATTCATTGTTTTTGTTCACAACACTACACTGTCTCTTAAGTTAGTTTCTTAAAAAAAAAGAAAATCACTTTGTTGAGATAAGAGTGACATGCAATGGTTGTACGCATTTAATGTAGCATCTTCATGGGTTTGGAGAGAAATGGACATCTGAGAAACCATTACCAGGCATCAAGGCCATAAACATCTATCACCTTCTGAAGTTTCCTCTCCCACTCCCCTAATCCTGTTCATTAGATTCTCTTCTTTTGTGGTGAGAGCATTATAGCGCCCCTCAAGCTTATCTCTGATGGTAAAATGAGCTGAGCCCTCCACCCCACTGATCTCCTCCTTCGGCCATTTGAATTTCTTCTCCTGGGCAGGTGAACTTTCAGTCTGCTGTTAAGGGAACGGCCAAAGGACTGGACAGATATGCTCTAGTGTGTTCCTCCTCATTCCATGGTCAGCTCCCCTCCCTTTTTTCCCCCACCTTTTTACAATTTAAAACGATTTATTCATTAGTTTACATATAAAGTACCCACCGAGAGCCTGCTTTATTTCAGATACCCAGAGTGCTTGAAAGCACAGTTATAGACCTGTAATGTCAAGCTTCATGTCTATCTCCACTCCATGTAACTCAAAGTTCTACGTCGTCACTTAGGAAAAAGGAAGCTATGAAATTATAGGAACGCGAGACTCTGTTTCCTTCTCCTGTCTCTCCAACCCCTGGTCCTTGGTTTCCTGGAAGGCTGTGGCCTAAAGTCATGAGCCAAAGCTTTAAGCTGAACTCTTCTCGTCCCACCTATCTTCCCTGGAAGGTTCCCCTTTCCCCACTGCATCTACCTTCACCCACTCTGACGATTACCAAATCATTTTTAGTTCTTTCTTCTCAGCTCCAGATGCCACCATTCTGATGGCCTCACACGTCTAACTTATGTTCAAAATTGAGTACTTGTCCCCATATTTTTCCCAATCCCAGACTCCTGTTTTCTGTTTCAGTTAATGTCACCCCCCTTCCCCACCTTCTGGTCCAGATATCTGGAGGTCACATTGATTTAGGCACACTTTTGTAAAGTGCTAATGGTTGTACCTCCCCTGAATAGTTTATGGGTAATGTCAGATGTCTGCATATTATCCAGAGCCTTCTAAGAATATGCCTAAAATGCAGTGAATGCTCACTACCTATTGGATCATCTCCTAAGAGGTTCTGCTTAGAATTTCATAAGTAGATCATTGGGGACCAAGTGTGAAGCCTTGGGTCAAAGAATGCATTTCATATATTCTTTATGTGTTTCATAGATGAAAAATGAAATGAGACTGCAGTTAGTAAAGCTCCTAGCCCTTTCCCTTCATTTACTGGATTGGCACAGAAGTTAAAATTCTGAAGTAGTTGGCTGCATCATAAATTTATTTAAATTTTAAAAATTTGTATTAAATTTATATGTATTTATTTTTTTAGTATCTAGAGTATAAATGGAGGTGCCAATTAAGATTTTTCACTGTTACCATCTAATGATGCAGTCTTTTAAAAATATTGTTATTTATTTTAAAAATTTTTACTGGACTATTAATTGCCTTAAAATATTGTGTTAGTTTCTGCTGTAAAACGAATCAGCTGCATGTTTACATATATCCTCTCCCTCTTGAACCTCCCTCCCATCCTCACCATTCCACCCATCTAGGTCATCACTATGAACATGACCCCTGTGCTCTGGTGGTGTTTCCCCAGTGGAAACTATGAGTTTTTACCAAGTGCAGCCTTGTTCTCTCTCTCCAACCTCCCTGCCACCAGCTGCACAATTAGGCAGTTGGAAAATGATGGTCCATGGGCAAATTTAAGCTAATACGTACAGAAATGATACCAAGACTCTACCAACATGAGAACAGTGATCGAATCTAATAATTTGGTACCCAGTCCTCGTTCCCTACTTGCATTTGTTCTCAACATAATTGTGATGCGTGTTAAGTACTCCACAAGGACAAATATGCCTAGAACTTAAAATTAGGAGGATTTACTTGACATGGGCTTTCCTGGTGGCTCAGATGGTGAAGAATCTGCTTGCAATGCAGGAGACCCAGGTTGATCTCTGGGTCATAGAAGATCCCCTGGAGTAGGAAATGGCAACTCACTCCAGTATTCTTGCCTGAAAAGTTCCATGAACAGAGGAGCCTGGCAGGCTATTGCCCATGGGGTTGTAAAGAGTTGGACATGACCGAGTGACTGAGCATACACACACATTTCAAAACAGGCTATAAAATCATAAATAGCCTCAAATTTAGTGCATTTAAATTCTGTGGGATTCTGTATGAATTGAATGAGTGGCTTAGTAGTTCATCAATACCAAATGGATATTTCTGAGAAGTATTAATTATTTTAGATGCCTGCCATGTAATCATAGCTTTACTGGGTACTGAGAGTAATTGGGGGAAAAAAACTAGAGAAAAAATTGTGCTTCATAAGCAGTTATAATCTAGGTGGAAAGATACACTGTTCTTTAAAAATGAAATTAGAAGTCTATCTACTTAAAAGCAATTTCAGTGGGCATTTGTTGGGCTGAGGTGAGGAATAGATGAATCAGAAACTCTGCTCTTTGGGAAATTTTCAGAGTTCAGTAGGAAGAGATAAAGGGACTTTTTGGTTGGGAAAAACAGCTTGAAGGCAGAGAAAAAACAGGTTTCTTATAGCAGAGTGTCATGGCAGAAGTTAGCACTAAGAGTTTTAACTCTGCATTTGGAGTGATGGGTTTGATCCCAACCCCAAAACTTAGGAGGTGGGTGTCCCAGGTCAGGGACAGGCCACCTTCCTATTCTCACCTTCCTCTTCTGCAAATAAGGTTAAGAGGCAGAGATGACCATCTCGCATAAGTGGTTGTAAGGATTGGTTAAATAATGCATGCAAAGAACTTATATCTGTCATGTATTACTACAGGCATAATAAATATCCGCTGTTATTAGGCCTTGAAAGGGGATTAAGTGATGCTGTTGAAACAGGTGGAGCACTCCAACCTCAGGACCTTTGAGCATCTCAGAATTAAACAGAAAAAGGCATTTCTTTTGTAGGGAGGAGTCAGCAGAGCTAGCAGAACTTTTGTGAGGGTAAAGGCTTTAGATACATGTGAACCTTCGCATTCCCAGCATGCATGCTGTCAGCCCTCTCCTCTCCATGGACAAGGACTCAAAGCTTTTGCTGGCTATCTGACGGAATAGCAATATGGCAGCAAGAGCATCAACACAGCAGCATGAGCGTAAAGGTAGAAACTAATCATTTAGGTATGCCTGCGTGCATGCTCAGTCACTTCAGTCATGTCTGACTCTGGGCTGTAGTCCGTCCGCCAGGCTCTTCTGTTCGTGGGATTCTCCAGGCAAGAATACTGGAGTGGGTTGCCATGCCCGGCTCCAGTTAGGTATCATACCTTTCCTTTTTTTAATACCATTTCTTACATGAATATAAGAAAAAGTGTGAAAGGGAAATATTGGATTAAAAAGTACATTAAAAAATTAACCCATTAGTTTCCATATTTTAGGGGAGAGAAAGACAGGTAGTGAATTCTGGTGTGTGCAAGAAAATATTGTCTTATAGTTTTACAGCATCACTCATCTGTGTCAATGTCTTATTCCATGTGAAGTTGCTTCTTAGACTCGGTATCTTTTGACTAATATGAATGTCTCATGAGAATTAGTGGTAGAATCTAACATCTGCAATTTCTCAGCTGCATGCTCTCAAGTTTTAATTAAATTGAGGCTGAGAAAGAAAACAAGTATTTAAGTTCATTGAATTAATACGATGGCTGAGGTCTTCAATCCATCACATTTTAGATAGCTTTGCTGCCACTGGTGTGAACCAAGAGTTCTCTGAGTCGTTGTGCTTAGAATAGTCTATGGAAAAAGAAAAAAACAAAACAAACCTAGTAATTGTCATAGAAAAAAGGCTCAATCTGTCAGAGGCCCCGACTGCGGCTGAGGGTACAAAAGCAGCAGCCAGACAGTCTGCAGGTCATGTTTGCCTTCAACAGTATGACTGTTGTACACTCCAAAGTAAGGTGTTTACATGGAAAATGTATATTTGCCATCTATAAGAGCAGAGAAGTCATTTAGTGCATGTAAGAATGGACAGAATATATTATCAGAGGTTTTATTGAGGATTTTCAACATGCAGACAGTTTCTAAGAATTAGGAGCTTAAGAATGCTGCTTTATGAAGCAGCTCATTGCAGACCCCCTCGGGAGGCCGCTCCCTCCGGCCTTCTCAAGGTCTTCATTCTCCCAGGTTCTCCTTCATTGTTCATAGCACAAGATCCTTTGCATGGGAAAAAATATGTTGTAATATTTTCCAAAGTGATGAGAAAAGAAAACTAAACTAAACCACACCCCTTTCATTTCATTGGTTTCTTTTTAACCAAAATTCCTCAGAATTTGTCCATGTTTTTCATTTTTTTCGTTGCACTTATCACTATGCAACAAATCCCTTGCTTGTCTTTTTTCTCCCTGTGGAATGGAGAACTACACGAGCAAATATTTTATATGGATATTCATGTTTTCTCATAAGAGATTTCTGCAACCATGCAGGTGCTTTTTGTTTCCCTTTCTGTACGTTTGGAGTGCAGTTAGGCATCTCAGAGACTTTCTCCCTGTAACTCAGTTACTCTTCACAGCCCTTCATAATTTCCTTTTTCTGGTGCTACTTTTCATTTCTCTACTTTGTGGGCCATCGACAACGCTACCCCAAGAGTGGTCCCACGAGGGCAGCATCGCCCACACCTGGGAGCCTGTTAGACATGCAGGTCGGCTGGCCTTGTCCCAGACCTGCTGAATCTCAAAGTCTGGAGTGGGCAGGAAGCTGTGTTCTAAGAGACCTTCTGGGGATTCTGCTGTGCTTCCCACTGGGCATGTCTGTCACACTTACTTTTGGGATTCACTGAAATTCTCTGTCCAAGGGACAAAGAAGGCACACATTTCACCGTCTGTGGGGCCATGACAGAGAGTAGTCCTGTCTCAGGCCCCAGTCGTCCCTGTGAAGAGCGTGATGAATCTGATCTAACAGAGATGCTGCCAGGCCTTGAGTACAAGGCTGGCTTCCTGCTCCTCTTAGTTTCTTTGTTTCTTATTCTGATCTTCATCTCAAAATGTTTGTATTCTATTCACCTTTCAAGACTTGAATTAAATAATCTCTGATTTCTGAAACAATGTTAATAATATTTCTCCTTGGCAATACCAAAAGAAAGTCTCCTATGCATTTTATTCATGGATCTAGATTCACTTACTTACATCTGCCTTCTAATGTCCTTCTTGATATAAATGCCTATCTTCCCTATTCTGTGCAACTCACAACAAAGCTATGTCTTCAGTCGCTTTCTGTCCCAAGTTGCAGTTGCTGGTTCAGAGTAGGAACCCCTCTCTTTTCCTTCCTCACTGCAGCAGCTCCTGAGCACTAGAATAGAGTGCTACTGCCTGATTTAGCAGTGTCTGGAAATATGGAAAAAAAAAAAAGGAAAAACCCACACGTTACAACCCATGACCAAACTCTCACGGGAGGCATCTACAAGCAAAAATCTGTGTCTGATAAATGAGCTGCTTCATGTGGAATTGGCGTGTGATATAAGAAGCTGTAAGTCCACCTCATTCCAGCTGTGTAATTCTAGAAGCCATTTCTGAAGACCCTGGGGTGACATAGAGTTGACAATTGCCTCTATTTCCTTCTCAGTTGGAACTGATTCTATAGGAAAACAAGATTACCTTCTGGCTCTAATAAAATGAGGATCACAAACGCAATTTTATGTCCAAGTTGAATTTTAGGAAGATAAAGCTGGATGTTAAGCCTGAGAATTCAGGCCCTTGGCATTCATCCTCTGAATTTCCTTTCCAACTAGGACAACTGGTAGAAGCAACATGCTTTCTGCTTTTAGAAACTCTTGAGGATTTGAAGTGGATTGCCTTCTTCAACATTGCAGAAAGGGTGCATGAGCTGGATGACAATATGGTGCCTCTTGAGGAGGAATTTTACCTTTTTTTTTTTTAACCAACTTGTGGGATTGTCTTCAGGAGGAAACCTGTTGTGTATCTGTCTACGTGGGCTGCCATAACAAAATGCTGCAGAATGAAAGCTTTAAACATCAGAAATTAATTTTATTGCAGTTTTGGGCACATTTGCTTTCTGGCAAGAGCTCTCTTCCTGGCTTATAGATGGGCGACTTCTCCTGTACCCTTAAATGACTCTCCCTTGATACCTGCAGAGAAAAGGAGCTCTCTTGTGTCTCTTGATATAAGGACACCAATCCTATTAGACCAGGGTTCCACTCGTGTGGTCTCATTTAACTTTACCTCCTCAAAAGTCTCCTCCCCGGTGGTGAAGTGGTAAAGAACCTGCATGCCTTCAGTGCTGGAGACGTAAGAAATGCGGGTTCGATCCTTGGGTAAGGAGGATTCCCTGGAGGAAGGCATGGAAACCTACTCCAGTATTCTTGCCTGGGAAATCCCATGGACAAAGGAGCCTGGCGGACTACAGTCCATAGGGTCACGGAGTCAGACATGACTGAAGCGACTGAGCATGCACACGTGTATTCCAAATGCTGTTCCAGCGCGTATTAGTGCTTCAGCGTACCGATTTGGGGAGGATGCAGTTCTGTTCACAAAGGTGTATTTTGTTTGAATTCTCATTTCTTTTTAAATATTAATTCGTTAATTTTTTAGTTGGAAGATAATTGCTCTACAATGTTCTGTTGGTTTCTGCTGCACAATGCAAGTCAGCCGTCACATCTATGTGTGTGTATGTTTATCGCCTCCCTCCTGGGCCTCTTCTCCCTCTCTCGTTGCAGAGCTCTAGGCTGGGCTCCCCGTGCTCTGCAGCAGTTGCGCCTGTTGTCTGGTTTACACACGGTAGAGCTACTTTCTCGATTCGTCCCACCCTCTCCTTCCCTCGAATTCTCATTCCCAGGACTGCTTGTTCTTGGCTCCCTGGAAGGTGGACATCAAGATGAAATTAGATGTGTAGGAGATTTGGTGGGGGAGGGAACACCAGCAGGGAGAAAAGGGGAAGGATGCAGAGGCACCTGGAGGAGCCTTCAGAGCGAGATGCCGGTGTGACCCAGCTGTGTTGGTGAGCTGAGGCTGCCGTGGCTTTCGAACACAGGCTGGTGGCCGGATGACAGGCAGATGTTTCCTTGTGTTTCTGAAGCCTTGAAATCGAGGATCAAGGTGTCAGCGTCATGCAAGTCAACTCGACATCTTTGAGTTTCAAGTTTCTTACCTATTAAATGGAGTTGATACTAGTTTGCAAGCGTGTAAAGATTGGACATTGGGTAGATACTTATTAAATGGTAGCTGTCTTATTGTTCAGAATGAGCATTGTCACTATACTTGTTATAACTCATAATTATCACTAGGAAGATATGATTAAAATAGTGCCCTAAACTACCGTGACACTTTTAAAACTTTAGGTTACAAGCTTTAAGAACATAGAGTGTTGACTTGACATTTGAAGTTTAACTAAATTTTATTTTCGTAGTTTAAACGGTTTTCAAAACTGCTAATCATGTCACAATTGGGGATTTAATTTTGAAATTTTATGTGATACCACAATTTTTAAGAACCTTCAAAAATACATTGAAGATAATTGTAAATTTAGCTATTGCAGTGTGCATGTGTTTATCTTTAAATGTCACAGTCAGACCTTTTTTAAATCATACTTGCTAATGAAGTTAATTTTAATTGACCCCCAAATTTTATCAAGGGGCTATATTACAGGAATTAAAATTAATCATTTTACTCAAATGCCTCACAAAAACCTTTTAGTGAGTAATAGACATTTTTGATTATCCTTGCCATGACTATGTTTGGTAAGAATTCAATACACTTTGATTGTCAAAGTGTATCTTTGTTAAACCAGACAAATACCCTATATCCTTGCCTATTCTCTTTTCATTAACAATCATTTCTTATAAAGTGTATGAACACGCAATCTCTGAAATATGAAGGATAAAAACACAATAGTAGCTAGAGGGGAAGGCAGGTGGGGGGTGGTTGGAGGGATAAATTGGGAGATTGGGATTGACATGTACATACTACTCTATATAAAAGGGATAACCTGTAAAGACCTACTCTAAGCACAAGGAACTCTTTTCAACACTCTGTAATGACCTAAATGGGAAAGGAATATAAAGAAAGAGTGGGTATAGGTACATGTTTAACTGATTCACTTTACTGTACAGTAGAAGCAAACAAAACCTTGTAAATTATCTTACTCCAATAATATTTTTTAATGTTAAAAGAAAAACCACGATAGTGATCTAGAAGTGGAAGTGGAAAAGCCCCTGAAATACCAAACCGGACTTGGAAACACCCCACAGCCCACTCAGCAGTGGATGCTTCATTTCTAACAAAAAAGCACCAATTAACTGAGGAACAGTGAGATTAACATGATACAGAAACCATCTTCTAAATAAAATTCTGTAACAACTTTCAGTGGGGACTGAGAATGTCACAGAATATAATGAATTATGTATGTGCCTGAGTGATTTTACCATTCTGTCCATCAGCCAGCTCTCAGCTCATTTTCCACTGTTTTTCTCTCAATATTGTTTAAAATCTCTATTTTCCCGCTTAGTAAGTCCAGTGCCTTCCACGAGGCACCCTCCAATCCTGTTCATGTAAAGGTCAGGTTACTGTCTTAGAACATGGATACCATACAAAACAGAACAAAAATGCTCTTGTAGGAGTTTCTGTGAGTGCTTCTGACTGAGGCATAGGTTTGCGAGACAGAGTGCACCAACTGTTTCTTAGATTTCTCTCTTTCTACTGGCTTTTCCTGCTTTTCTTTCTTTCTGCTATTTTGCACAACAGTGGTTAAAATTGAAATTCCCACAGTTTTATTTGACAATTTATTTGCATATTTCTTCCCCTACTTCCAAGTTCACCTCCTACTCAAGAACTGGAAGAGGGCTGGCTGTAGATGTCAGACTTATTGTTTAGCCAAAGTCCATTCATTTTCATCAATCTTTATCTGATGGAGAAACACGCTTGCAGAATATATAACAACCCGATTGACTCTTCTCATTAATTTCTTTGTTTTCACTCATAACTTAGTGAACATCAGTGACAAGTTGAAATACTCTCAGAACCACCACCATAATTTTTATGTTTGCTGCTGCTGCATCGCTTTAGTCCTGTCCGACTCGGTGCGACCCCATAGACGGCAGCCCACCAGGCTTCCCATCCCTGGGATTCTCTAGGCAAGAACACTGGAGTGGGTTGCCATTTCCTTCTCCAATGCATGAAAGTGAAAAGTGAAAGTGAAGTCGCTTAGTCGTGTCCGACTCTAGCGACCCCATGGACTGCAGCCCACCAGTCTCCTCCATCCATGGGATTTTCTAGGCAAGAGTACTGGAGTGGGGTGTCATTGCCTTCTCCGAATTTTTATGTTTGGGCGATACTTACTATGGATTGAGTTGGCCAGGCCAGCATTAACTCTGACCATGCCCGCAAAACAGGAGACCCAGGTTTGATTCTTCGGTCAGGAAGATCCCCTGGAGACGGGACTGGCTACTCACTCCAGTATTCTCGACTGGAGAATTCCATGGACAGAGGAGCCGTCCATGGGGTCACGAAGAGTCGGACTGGACTGAGCGACTAACACTTTCACTTTTTACTTTCAATGGTCTTCTATCTGGAGTTTCTGCCTTCAATATTTCATTCTTCTGATATCTCACGCACTCAAATTGCTGTTCCCCAAAGATCCAGCAATGCCACTCCTAGCCTCAGAAGCCTACCTGCCATTTTTTTCTGGAAGAATGAAGATACTCTCTCATGTTGTGTAGTTTCAAGATTTTTGTAACCTGATCTCAGCATGGTTTTCAATATCTCTAATTTCACTACAACTTAAGTCCCTGCTCTAAGTCTTCTCTCTGGGTTTATTCAAATACATCTCACTTTGTTTTCTTTCTTTCTTTCTTTTTTTTTTTTTTTTGGCTTCTCAGCTTTCTTCATAGTACTGGTTCCAATGCAAAGACTTTTCCCTCTTCTCTCAACCTCTGCTGTGTTCCTCCACTAAATAAAATATCTGTAACCAAAAACCTGCTAAAATATTCCACCACTTTCCTCTTTTTTCCTCTCTTTTCTCTTCCAAAAGTCTCCAGATACTCAAAAGTGTGAAATTGTGTTTTCCTTGATTGATAAGCTTGTTTTCACGAATCACTCTGGGGTGGGCTTTACGAGTTTTCTGTTGCTCAGTGGTTGGATCGCATCACAGACTCAATGGACGTGAGTTTGAGCAAGCTCTGGGAGATGGTGAAGGACAGGGAAGCCTGGGGTGCTACATAGTCCATGGGGTCACAAAGAGTCGACCTGACTGCGCGACTGAACAACAATGATTATTCTGTAACAAATTAATCACCCACATGCCCCTTAAGGCACACACTTGGTATGTCTCAGTTTTTGTGGTTCAGGAGTCTGACCGTGGCATCACTGAGGCTGTTACTTAGGGTCTCAGGTGGCTGTGGTTAAGCTGAGGGTCGGCTGTCATGGAGACTTGACTGGAGAAGAACCTTCTTACAAGCTGACTAGTTCCCTGGGGGTTAGGACTAAGGGCCCTGGCTTCTTGCAGGATGTCTCGGGTCCTAGAACCCATCTTAGCTTCTTGGCAAGCCGCCTCTCAGCTCAGTCTGAGGCCAAATTCAAATAGAGTCTCTAGAGTGAATCTGTCAAGACAGTCACGGAACTGATGTCCCAGAACCTTGGTGACAAGTTGTCACACTCTCAACCATGTTCAAAGAGAGAGAGAGTCATAACAGATATGAACACCAGAGGGGGGTCACGGGAGGGGGGTGCCCTCGGGAATGCCTCCCAACCATACTGCTGTGCCTTCTCCATGAGTGGAGCCTGGTTATGAGGACCTATGTCTGGATTTCTGTCTCTCTTTCTCTGTTTCCTTGTCTCTCACACACACAGAGGCATGCACTGACTCCTTTTGATCATTTGAATTCCACGTCCTTGAAGAGATTCATTCAAAATTTTTTTTCATTAATCTTAAATCTTTTTCATATAAAAGTTCCTAAATGTATTTTCTATTAATTGAACTTAACTGCTAAAGGTTCTAAGAGAACCTTTTAGAAGTAAGCAAATTAGCTACAATTCAAGCCATTGAAACTCTTCTAAACTGTTCACAGCAACCACTTTGAAGAAATGATCCTCTGGTGATATATGCCACCCCAACATGCAAAATCTTATTCTTTACTGCATACATATTTTTCCTTCTTCTTTTAGTAGTGATATGTGGTTTGAAAAATTTAAATTAGACCGTTAGTTCATGGAAAAGAATTTACAAAGATGCTCTGTTATCCATGCTAACCTTTACCTATGCTGTTGATTATAATCTTATTTTACAAATGTATTTTAGCCAAATAGTTCTTTTAATCTTTATTCTAAGTCACCTTTTTACTTTTTTATATATTTATTATAAAACCAAAAAAAAAAAGAAAAGGTCTGTTGAAAAACAGCAACTAGATGATGCTCTTTGTGAGATCAAGATTGAAGAGCAAACAAAAACTCCTTTTGAGAGGAAAAAGACAAAACTTAAAACATTTTTAAGAGTAGATAAGTTAGACAAGACTAGGCTGTTAGGCGCATGCGGAGGATGACCATGACCTGTGAAATACATTGAACCGATTAGTATATCTGTGCAACAGGGGACAGTCAGCTTTTGTGCTACATTAATGTTTCCTGCATGTGTTCTGTAAATTTTGTTCTACATAATTTAGCCAATTTTTAAATTAAGCTACTTTAACTGATTGCTCTGATAATCAGGGTTGATTGTAATCAGTGAAATTAAAATAATGATACTAGCAGAAAATACTTGATCTCTGTCGTGCTCTCTCTCTCTCACACACACACACGCTCATATAATCATGCTGTAAAATACCATGTCTGTCTGGCCTTTTGTGTGTGGGGGAGGCTTTATCTTAGAGTGTTGCTGGTGGACCATGCATCTCTCCATCTTCTCTGTGGTGTTATCTGGTAGCTGCCTCACTTGCTCACCAGCTGTACCGTTCTATATTTCCTCTATATCTGCATCTCATTGCTTCCCTGAAGTCACCTCAGCCCCTTCGTTCCTTGCAATCTCATTTGTCTGTTTTCCTTTGACTCACTCTTTAATCCCTTAATCTTCTAGATAGCTGCCTATCTTCATGGTCAACTGTACTGTAGACTAAAGCTGCCAATGTACTAAGTGTCTCAACTTTGCTAAGTCTTTTTAATCCAATAAAAATAATAAGCATCTTTTTCTTAGTTTGGAGCTTAAATGTGTTTTAGTACATATACATTTTTATTGTAAATACCTTTTTTCCTAACCTCAGTTCTGTGATAATCTAAAAATACTTTTTGATGATTTGAATATATGGGTTCTAGTCCCAACTGCACAAGCCTTGGGAACTAACACTTAAATCCACTAGACAAAAACTTGAAGCAGTGATGAGCAATGCATGTGTCAGCCCAAAACTCTGAACATGGCTTAGAGAATGATAAAACAATGTTTGTTAGAACTGAATGGACTGTTATGGTCTGAGAAAAATGAAGCTTATTTAGTACATGGAGGTGAATAATGGGTTAATTTGAACAAAAAATCATTTGGTAGCAACGTTGCTGGATGACTTAAGGTGAGAAGGGGGACACGTTTAATCAGATTCTCTTACAGGTAGTTTTCAAAGCACAACTTTCTCCCACCTTGGGGTTTTTGTGGTTCCTCCACATTGTGTGGAGAAGGCAATGGCACCCCACTCCAGTACTCTTGCCTGGAAAATCCCATGGATGTAGGAGCCTGGTGGGCTGCAGTCCATGGGGTCGCACAGAGTCGGACATGACTGAGCGACTTCACTTTCACTTTTCCCTTTCATGCATTGGAGAAGGAAATGGCAACCCACTCCAGTGTTCTTGCCTGGAGAATCCCAGGGACGGGGAGCCTGGTGGGCTGCCGTCTATGGGGTCGCACAGAGTTGGACACGCAGCAGCAGAAGCCACATTATGTGGTACCCGACGTGCATCTGTGTAGCCAGCAAAGGGATCAGACGCAAAAGAGCAGTGAAAATCACAAGGAGTTTTAAATCCTGCCCTGAACTTAACCAGGTGGAGGCTGAATTAATAAGTTAAATGTAAAAAAAAAAAAAAAGACACATGTAGTTAGGTTAGTTGATTTCCTTTTGGGAAGGGTAGAGTCTTCCTAACATAGAATAAATACAATTTAATATTTTTATTTGAGTTTGTATCTCAAAGTTGGCAGTGAATCTCAGATTTACATAGCAGTTTGTGTAGCAATGGTCCAGAGCAGGGCTATTTTTGGGCAACATAGGACATCAATATGGCCAAATTTCAACTCGTCTCACTTTTGTGTTTAATGAATTAATATTCATAATATATTGTGCTTCTGAAAAGATTGAAAACTTTTATGGGTACTCTTTTATTTTACAAAGAGAAGGCCACATAACCAGCAAAGTCATAGCCCCAAAACACACATCCCGAATAGGTAGGAAAATTGGCGGCCAGGAGAGTGTCGGTGAAGTTGTACCAGTTCTTCACATTCACATTTTACACAAGCTCCCGTCACTGCTGTACTTAATGTAACTAAGCGTTTTTACATGTCCTGAGTTAACATTCCCTCCTGTTTGTAAAAGGATGATTCTTACTGTAATTGTAGGTTTTGATTAATTTTAACTTGACAAGATATTAACAAATTATTTATACAGGTTTTTAATTTACTTTCTCTCATATCCAAATTAGAGTCAATCTACTTGCCATAAATGGGCATGGTTCTGTTTTCTAATATTTTCAGGTAAATGTTGGCCAGAATAGCTGCCTGTGTAATTGAAGTAAGTGTGAGGCTCAGGAATGTGTTTGACTCTCCTTCATTTATTTCTCACAGAAAGAATGTATTTTGGATGGTATGTATTTTGTGGCCTTCCAGTTTTTGGCCCGTTAGATTATTTTTTTCTTCTTCTTCTTCTTTCTTTTTTTAACTTCATAGCCACACCCTGAAGCATGTGAGATCTCAGTTCCCCGACCAGTGATTGAACCTGCCCTGTCTGCACTGGAAACGCAGAGCCTTAACCACAGGGCCACCAGGGACGTCCCAGGATTGTATTCTCAGTAGCAGAAAGAAAAGTTGAAAACCATCCTGGTCTGAATAGTGTAAAAAAGTAGTGAGGGGAGAGAAAGAAACACAAAGTCTGAGCACAGGCCATTTCATCACTTGGGCTTCTGTTTACTGTTTGTGTTATTAGGATTCTTTTGGTCTTGAGTCCAGAGTGGTGGAGGATATAGCTCCTCACTTGTTTAGCCATTCTAATATCTAGCTAAGTCAATGTTATTTCTGGTTTGAAGAGAGGTGACTTTTGCAGTCCACACTCGCATGGGTTACATGTTTAATGAACATAAATAGGCTAGAAAAAGAGCCGCGTCTGTTACTGCGGCCACATTCCTGAACTTTCAGGAAGGCCTGCTCCGCACAGGTGTTGACCTCGGTTTAGAGGTTGACTGGATGACAACACAGAAGTGCCCTTCTCAGATCCAAAAGCGGATTTGTCATTAGTGTCTCTACGTTAAAAGGCACTGCTTTCAGTGGCATTTTGAAACATCCCTAAAGCCTAACTTGTTGGACACTTGCCTCTGCCTTTTTGTTTTCCCCTCACACTTAATAACGAGCTTCCCTGGTGGCTCAGATGGTGAAGAATCTCTCTGAAATGTAGGAGACCCCAGTTCAATTCGTGGGTCAGGAAGATCTGCTGGAGAAGGGATAGGCTACCCACTCCAGTATTCTTGGGCTTTCCTGGTGGCTCAGCTGGTAAAGAATCTGCCTGCAATGCCAGAGACCTGGGTTCAATCCCTGGGTTGGGAACTTTCCTTGGCAAAGGGAAAGGCTACCCACTCCAGTATTCTGGCCTGGAGGATTCCATGGACTGTATAGTCCACGGGGTCGCAAAGAGCTGGACACGACTGAACGACTTTCACTTCACTTAATAATGGAATTTTAAACACATAACGTCACGAGTCAAATGTAAATGCTCAGTATAGATTTCAGCTAAATAAAGAGCTGGGTACCAGGAACAGATTTTTCTTCAAGACCTGCTCTTTAAGGAATGATATCCATGATGCATGCCTTATGTTTCCTTGATTTTTCATGAGACAGAAATGTCCTCAGTACTTCTGAGACGAACGGAGGTATTTGGGATTCATTGGCGTAACTTAGCCTGCGCACAGAATGCTGGATTTCAAGAGTATTTAAGACACAAATTGAAATCGGTTAATTAAAATAAAGTATGCAACATGCAGGGACATGAAAAACTGTTGATTTTGCGTTTGTAGGGCAGTTCTTTTCTGTGAAGACGTACCTCTGATAAATAGATTTTTATGGTAGCTTCTGAGGTCATGAGCACCAAGGCAAGGGCGGGCTCACTCGGTTTTGTTGAGTGTGGAAGCCTCTGGCAAGTATTGAAATTGGAATTGATCATTTCTTAGGGGCAGTGTTTATCTCTTTCCTAAATGTGTCACATGGTACATATTTTTCCACATGAGCATCTCTGGGGACAACAGTTACAAATGCTTAATGGCATACAGGTCAGAGCATAAAAAAGAAAATTGTACTGATGAATGAGACTCAGAAAAAAAGGTAGACATTGCAATAGTAACCTGGGAAATATCGGAGTCAAGTAACGACTAACATGTGGTTTATTTGATGCTGAGTTGAAAACTGTAAAAAGTAGTGTCTAGGGTGCTAGACTTGAACACCCCTGCTGAGTCATTCTTAAGTGACCAGAAACTATACTTCTGAACTCAGAACTGCTCTCTATGTACATCCTTTTGGCTAAACATACCTATTTCAGCACATTGGAGGAAAATTTTCCAAAATGATATTTTACAGATAAGAAGACTTTATTATCACTCAGAATTATTCCCATGCTGCTTCAGAGTTACTGAGAAACACAAATAGGATTTATGCAAATAAAACTATTTCTGTTTTTCATTCTATATACATTTTTTGCATAGGTTCCCTGGTAGCTCAGTTGGTAAAGAATCCGCCTGCAATGCAGGAGACCCTGGTTCAATTCTTGGGTAAGGAAAATCCACTGGAGAAGGGATAGGCTACCCACTCCAGTATTCTTGGGCTTCCCTGGTGGCTCAGCTGGTAAAGAATCCACCTGCAATGCAGGAGACATGTGTTTGAACCCTTGGGTTGGGAAGATCCCCTGGACTCCAGTGTTCTGGTCTGGAGAATTCCATGGACGGTATAGTCCATGGGGTCACAGAGAGTCAGACATGACTGACTTTGAGTTTCACTTTCATACAAAGGTTAAAGATATAATAAAGCATATGTGGTTTAAGAAGGTTATAAAGTTCAATAAGAGCATCACAGTAGGAGGATTATAGCTTTTTATTGTGATAAAATCCATCTAAAATACAACTGCCCATTTTCATTGTTTTAAAATGTACCATTTAGCACATTCACGATGTTCTGCATCTATCACCACTATTTAATTTTAGGACATGCATGCCATCACCCCAAGTGGAAATGCTGAATCCCTTAGACACTCAATCTCCATTTCACCCTCGCTCAGCCACTGACAACCACCAGACTGCTTTCTATCTTTATGAATTTCCTTCCTCTGGATATTTCATATAAGTGAAATCACACACTATATAGCTTACTGTGTCTGGCTTCTCTCACTTAGTTTTTAAATATTCATTTATGTTGTAACATTAACCTCAATACGTATCAATAACCTCAGATATGCAGATGACATCACTCTTATGGCAGAAGGCGAAAAAGAACTAAAGATCCTCTTGATGAAAGTGTAAGAGGAGAGTGAAAAATTTGGCTTAAAACTCAAAGATCATGGCATCTGGTCCCATCACTTCATGGCAAATAGATGTGGACACAATGGAAACCATGACAGACTTAATTTTTTTGGACTCCAAAATCACTGCAGATAGGAACTGCAGCCGTGAAATTAAAAGACGCTTGCTCCTTGGAAGAAAAGCTGTGACCAACCTAGACAGCATGTTAAAAAGCAGCAACATCACTTTGCCACCAAAGATCTGTCTAGTCAAGGCTATGGTTTTTCTACTAGTCATGTTTGGATGTGAGAGTTGGACTACAAAAAAAAGCTGAGCACTGAAGAATTGGTGCTTTTGAACTGTGGTGTTGGAGAAGACTCTTGAGAGTCTCTTGGACTGCAAGGAGATCCAACCAGTCCATCCTAAAGGAAATCAGTCTTGAATATTCATTGGAAGGACTGATGTTGAAGCTGAAACTCCAATCATTTGGCCACCTGATGTGAAGAACTGACTCATTTGAAAAGACCCTGATGCTGGGAAAGACTGAAGGCAGGAGAAGGGGATGACAGAGGATGAGATGGTTGGATGGCATCACCAACTTGATGGACATGAGTTTGAGTAAACTCTGGGAGTTGGTAATGGACAGGGAAGCCTGGCATGCTGCAGTCCATGGGGTTGCAAAGAGTCGGACACGACTGAGCGACTGAACTGAACTGATCTTGTAACATAAATTTATTTCCTGTTTCATAGCTAAACAATTTTCCATTATGTAGCTCTAACTCCCTTTCTTTACTCATCAGGCATTGATGGGCATTTGGGTTGTTTTCACCTTTTGGCTGCTCTGAATTCTCGTTCCCGTTTCATTGGTCTATTTATCTGTCTTCAGTCAGCTCCACACTGTTTTGATTACCAAAGCTTTGCAGTAAGTTTTGAAATTGTAAACTGAGTCATCCCACATGCTTTATCTTTTTCTTTTTTTCGTTCTTCCTTTTTCAAGATTATTTTGGCTATTTGAGTCTCCTATGAATTTTAGGACCTGCTTGTCTTTTTTCTACAAAAAATGCTATGGGTTTTGATAGGGAGGTATTTTGGCTTTTTGATAAGAAAATGTCCTGGAGAATGAAGGAGCACCTTGCCACTTCATATCTTCATTTTTCATTGTTCTCACTGATATTAGTTGTAGCAGGTAAATTTACCAAAAAAGAGTTACTACTTGGGCTTCCCTGGTGGCATTAGTGGTAAAGAACCCGCCTGCCGATGCAGGAGACATGGGGCACGGGTTCAGTCTCTGGGTTGGGAAGATGCCCTGGAGGAGGGCGTGGCAACCTACTCCAGTATTTTTGCCTGGAGAGTCCCATGGGCAGAGGAGCCTGGTGGGCTGTGATCCATCGGGTCACAAAGAGTCAAACACGACTGATGTGACTTAGTATGCACGCAGTTACTACTTAGTAACCAACATTTCTAAACTTGAGTACTCTAGAGAATGTTCCTTCGCAGGGCTTCCTATGAGGACGCAACTTAGAAGCCATAGTAATGTTTTGTTTCAGTCTTCCTTGACCCTGTTGATTTCAAATGTGAAATCTTTGTGAATACAAAACCCCTGTTATCACGAGAACCACGTGCGAGCAGAGATGGCCGTGCGATCAGACGTCCACCCCAGCTCCTGTGATCAGCAAAGCACTTGCTGTTGTCAAGTTGCTATCAAGTTACCATCATCGATGTGCTGATTGTCCTCAGCACAGGTAAATCTGTCGTGTCTAGACACTTACAGCGATGACTGACATCACCATTGGTGTGGTGCTGGTTGGTGATGGTGGGGATGTGCAGGGGAGACAGCTGCAGATCCTATTGACAATGGATTTGCATCCATTTTTACCCCAATAGCTGACGGTTTAGAGACTGAATGTTTCTTTTTAAATATCAAATCATGGCCCCCACACAGACATTGAGATGGAACTTCTGTGGCAGCTTGATGATGAAGCCACAAATATACAATAAATGCTGAATCGGTTCCAAGCAGCAACACTCTAAAAGGAGCCTCGGCTTCATTATTCTGTTTGGTCCCCAGATGGCTGTTTTTCCTTGAGCTGTTTCCTTGCAGATTTTATTGTAACAGACTCTGAGTCAAGGTGCCTTTTCACTTGCCTGTCAGTTCCAACCACGTTGTTATAAAGTTGTTATGAACTGGAACCTTTTTGAAGAAAGTATTTGAACCTGAATTGGGACAGGTTCCCACAAAATTGGTAATTGTCAGGACATTGCTGTAGATCTTGAATCCTGTTGCTGCTCCCGAGTTGGAGATGACCCTTCCAGTCTCTTGTCACATGAGAGGTAAAGGGTCCTGATGCTCTTCACGGTTAAGAACACAATCCTTGAAGCCACGGGCTTTACACCCATCATGCTACCATCACATAGCTGAAAAGCCTCAGTGTCCTTATCAATTGCATTGACACGTATGCAAGTAGAGTATTTGTGTCACAGAGTTGGGAGAATCAAAGTAATTCTTATACTAAAGCACTGAGAGCAGTATCAGATCCCTGCACACTTCGGAAAGCTCAGTGTGTGCTTACCATGCATTTATATTTTCTTTATTATATCTTTACATCTGGGTATCTTACAATGTCATTTTTAACCCTTAGCACAGGCTTACAATGTAGCACAGTCTGCTGTTTGTATATGTGAGGCATGTATTGTTTCTTTCTTTAGTCAGTAGTCAATTCTGTCTTATTCTTGCTCTGGATCCATGGTGTTTAGGGGCAAACCAGCCCATAACCAGTCTGTGGTTCCACTTTAGTTCTGATAGGGTGAACAATGCTTAAGAAAACGGTCTTTGTATCTAGGAGGAGAAAATGCCAGATTTGCCTTCTTTTTCTCCTGAGTTTGAAGCCTGCCTGGGTGAGGGGGGCTGGAGTTTATTCACTGGTTTCACTGTGGCAGGAAGGGTGCGCTGCAGCTGCTGGGTGCAGAGTCAGTCGTTCCTGGATATTCTCGGACAGCGTTCCTTACCCACCTCACGCTTCTCCACCGTGGTGCTTCCTGTACCATGCTGGTGGCTATTCTCACAGCCCCTGAGAGCCGAGTGCTGAAATGTCAGCAATTAATGGGTTGGATGTAAAACAGTTTTTAAGAAAAAAGCAAACCTATATTAACAATTAAAGTATATAAACTTAAAATTAAGTACTGAATTGTAATTAACTCATTATTACTTGCTGCTAAGTTGCTTCAGTCATGTCCAACTCTATGTGACCCCATAGATGGCAACCCACAAGGCTCCCCCATCCCTGGGATTCTTCAGGCAAGAACACTGGAGTGGGTTGCCATTTCCTTCTCCAATGCGTGAAAGTGAAAAGTGAAAGGGAAGTCGCTCAGTCGTGTCCGACTCTTAACAACCCCATGGACTGTAGCCTACCAGGCTCCGTCGTCCATGAGGTTTTCCAGGCAAGAGTACTGGAGTGGGGTGCCATACTTAGATCGTAATAAACACAAAGGTAAAACTCAAAGCTCATCGCTTCCTAATCAGTTCTCTACATTCCCTCTCCTTTTTTGCTGTCAACGTTTTGTCTCTTTTGTCTGTGTGATAGAAATGCCTCAGAACTGTGAGCTGAGTCACATAGCCTCCAAACTCTGGGTTCAGTGACACCACACCCTGGTAGCTTGGGCTCAGCCATGGTGGGAGATTTACACCAAAAGAACTGGCCAGTGCTAGAAATCGGAGCTTGAATTATTATCCTGACTGTGTAGAATCCAAGAAGTGGTGGAGAAACTGTTGATGATGCAGGTTGTACTTTAAAATGTACTGCGTCAGTGGCCACTATATTGTGAAAAGCACAAAGATGTCATAAAATATGATTACATTGTTCAGAAACTAATATCTGATTAGCAAAGATGTCGCTCAGGTTGTTTATAAATTCCTGAAGTTCTGACATCCTTCACTGTTTCACTTCAGTCTTACTCAGAAGCCAGCAGACGTGTTCTGTGAAGGTCAGTTAGCAAGTATTTTAAACTTTAAGGGTCACATACAATTTGGGTTACACATTCTTCTTGGATTTTTTGTCTTTTTTTAAAAATTGTTATCTTTTCCTCACACACCTTTCAGAGCTGTAGAAGTCATTCTTAGCTTAAGGGCTGTATGCTGACAGATTTGGCCTGACAGCCAGAGTTTCCTGATCCCTGGCTCATACTCATTAATTTCAGTGAAAATATCAACCAGAATATTAAGGTCCCACTCATTAATTGGAAACAAAGATTGACTGTGTGGATACAAATGTTAAGTAAAAATCACAATCATTTTGTGAGAATCATTTGATTATATGGAACTTACAACAAATTGTGGGCTGCACAGCCTATACAGCAGCAAATTCCTAAATGCTTATCCATCCGCCCACCCATCCATCCATCTGCCCGCCCACCCATCCATCCATCCGCCCGCCCATCCATCCATCCGCCCGCCCAACCATCCATCCACCCACCCATCCATCCATCCATCCACCATCCCATCCATCCATCCATCTGCCCGCCCATCCATCCATCCATCCACCATCCCATCCATCCATCCATCCACCAGCCCATCCATCCATCCATCCACCATCCCATCCCTCCATCCATCCACCAGCCCATCCATCCATCCATCATCTAGACACCTCCATTCATCCTTGAGCATTCACCAGCACATCATTGTGGCCCACCTGCTCCTGTGGAAACACAAACATTTAGTCCATAGCACCTACCTAAGGATTTTTTTACTTCTTTGCTTAATAGGCTATGATCCTCTTCATTGGCCACAGAATGATGCCCGCATCTTGCAGTGTAATGTAAAATATCCCACAACACATTCCTCCAAGTCACACACAGCCTTCTACTCCTGACTGTTGCTTGCTCCCCCCTTGCTCATCATTCTCCCATCATCTCCTCCATTGGCCTCTTCTGCCCCTTTATTCTGCCTGATAAATTGTATACTCCTCTTTCAATAAATATTGGTAAATTTGCATTGGCTTACATCCTATACTTAAATTCAGCATTTAATAATCAGAAAGTTTTGAGAAAATTTAGAATAAACCTTAAGGTATGTGTTTATTGATACATGATTATTGGTTTCATAACTTAAACAGTGGTTTTGCTAATAAAAACCATTTAGTGACCCCTGACCAGGGCCAGGAAGCTTGATCAGATTGCTATATGTGTTATTCCATTGAATTCACACTACACGCTCATCGTGGGAGTCCAAAAATTGTCTATTATTTTGCTAACAGAAAACTAAGACGTAGAGAGAAGTCCATTAGCTTTTCCAATGGGGCTCAGTCTCAAATGGGTCAAACTGCAAGGCCAGTGTATCACTGATTTATATAATGTATAGTTCACCACATGTGTGCATGGTGGGTTCTTTGTAGAAATATAATAGCATTTTACTAACATTTTAACTAGTAACATATAATCTTCCTCACTATTGGTAGTGTGATCACACCAGTACACGTTCTTTGTTGTAAAGACCATAAAGCACCAAGGAGGTTTCAGCCAGTTCAAGATGAATAATTTCATTTGTTAAGCAATAATTATTAGGGTAAAAGTGCTATTTTCATTCTGAGAAAACTATTGGTAAATATAGTTAAGGAATTTTCAGTTTTCATGAACACAGTTTCTAAAATTAAGAGTGGGAAGTATATGAGGGAGTAAGACATGCATGCACTTACTACATGTATGTGCAGAAGAAGACTGAGAAAGGGAGCAAGGGAGCCCGTTGACATACAGCCGGGGAACAGGGTGGTTCATAGCAGCTCAGAGATGGGAAGAGAAGCCAAGGCCTCACCTTCCTGGACTATCCTGTAGAGGGCAGACAAGGGAGATACCTGTGTCTGCAAATGGATGACCCATATAATGCCAGGTATATACCTTTGTCTAGGTTACAAAAAGAGTTAAATTATTAAAGAAAGAACATCATCAAGCAAAGCTGTTGGGTGAATGAATAATGTAGACATGCTTCTATGGAGACACTTCTTTGTGGAAGAGGGCTGGGAGGACCAAGCTGTGAGGTCAAGGAGCCAGGCCAAATGTCACTGTTGGTCTGAGAGCAGGAATGCATCGGACTTTCCCAAGGAGAGAGATTTGGACAGGGATGCTCCCATTTCAGGAGAGGCTGTTTGGAGACTGCACTGGGCTGGGTGTGGGTTTGTCAGGCCCGTGGGGCTGGCACGCCTCCTCTTCATCCCTCATGCAAGCGTCTCGGAAGAGACTGTCTGGGAGAGAAAGCGGTGTGAGAGGAGCTGTGTCTGTCCTCTGTGATGTGCAGTTAAAGTTGGGGAAGATGGTAACAAACCAGAGACTGGAACACAGTCAAGACTTGGGGTGACAGGTATGTCAAGTGGGGTGACAAGGACTGTGTCTGTGTTCTAATAACATGAACAAGTTACAGAGAAAGTTAGTGGAAAGACAGTTTGCTCTAGAAAGTATGAGTTTGAATCTTAGTCATTTTTGTACAGTTCTGTATAATAACAAACTTGAAGAACTGTTGCTTTAGTTATCTATTTGTGGACAAGGCATGCATGGCTCTTTATGAAAACCACGATACTGCTCTTAACAGTGGGAACTGGAATAGTGTCTTGGGGAATGGATGGGTCTCTTGGAGCCCACAGAGTGTCACAGAAGATGTATTAGCAACACAATCTGTCTCCCAAGGCCTGTTGCATTCCACGCCCTACCCGGCCCACCTCTGCTGTTCAAATGGAAACACGGGTCACCTTCCAGCTATGCCGTTATCCTGACGAGTGGCATCTATTTTGAGCTGTCTGACATTGCTAATTTAGCTACAAATGGCTTTGGGAGAATGATGGAAGTGGGGCCAAGGGGTAATTGCACGAAGGAAAGTTTAATGTGCAAAGTGTCAGCTTTTATTGTTTTAAGCCAATGAGTCCTAATGAGTTTAAAAAAATAAGAGTGAGCTAAAGCATACATGAGCTGAGTGAAGTGATTCCCTTCTTTTTTCTTATTTCTCCTTGATCTATGATAGAAGCGTAAGCCAGGCATTTTGAAATAATAAATTGTAAGAGTGTGGTCCCCTTTGGGAATAATTCACGGGCTGAAATAGGTGATGATGTTGGCAAACCAAGAAACGGGTTTCAGTGTGACGAGAAACGCTGCCAAGGTTAAATCCCCAAAATAAGGTTGGACGGCGATTCGTGCATCTTCTTTGCTTTCATGGCTGTTTGGGATTTAGACACGCATGAAACGCTGCACCTTCTGGTTCACAGTGTGGAACAAAGATGTGCTGTAACTCCCCTCTCTCATTCTTCCAGTGCTGCAGCTCCTGAAGGAGGGGGCCGACCCCCACATGCCTGTGTCCTCCGGAGGGTCCCTGCTCCATCTGGTAAGAGCTGTGATGCCCGGGTGGGAGTGGGTGACACGCGGTGGAAGGGGAACCAACTGTGGACGCCAAACTCCGTAGCGGAATGCACTTGTATCAGACGACCAGTGCAGTGATGTGCTTCAGATGAACAGGCCTGAATAGTGACATGTTGATGCTTGTTAATTACTCCTAGTATAGTTTGTAAATTGTTGTTGTTTAGTTGCTTAGTCGTGTCTGATTCTTTTGCAACCCAGGGACAGAGGAGCCAGGTGGGCTGCAGTCCATGTGATTACTCAGGCAAGAATAGTGGAGTGAGTTGCCGTTTGTTCCTCCAGGGGATCTTCCTGATCCAGGGATCGAACCTATGTCTTCTGTTGTCTACTGCATTGGCTGGAGGATTCTTTACCCCTGAACCACCAACGACCTCATCTCTCTCTCTCTCTTTCTCTCCCTCTCTCTGTCAATAGTGAGTTAGTGAAAGTTGCTCAGTCGTGTCCGACTCTTTGCAACCCCATGGACTGTATAGTCCATGGACTTCTCCAGGCCAGAATACCGGAGTGGGTAGCCTTTCCCTTCTCCAGGGATCTTCCCAACCCAGGGTGAAATATATCAGATCAGTTGCTCAGTCGTGTCCAACTCTTTGCAATCCCATGAATCGCAGCACGCCAGGCCTCCCTGTCCATCACCAACTCCCGGAGTTCACCCAGACTCATGTCCATCGACTCAGTGATCCCATCCAGCCATCTCATCCTCTGTCATCCCCTTCTCCTCCTGCCCCCAATCCCTCCCAGCATCAGAGTCTTTTCCAGTGAGTCAACTCTTCGCATGAGGTGGCCAAAGTACTGGAGTTTCAGCTTTAGCATCATTCCTTCCAAAGAAATCCCAGGGCTGATCTCCTTCAGAATGGACTGGTTGGATCTCCTTGCAGTCCAAGGGACTCTCAAGAGTCTTCTCCAAGACCACAGTTCAAAAGCATCAATTCTTCGGCGCTCAGCCTTCTTCACAGTCCAACTCTCACATGCATACATGACCACAGGGAAAACCATAGCCTTGACTAGACAAACCTTTGTTGGCAAAGTAATGTCTCTGCTTTTGAATATGCTATCTAATTGAACGGTTTTGAATGATAAACTATATGGCCCAGAGAACCATATTGTTGGTCAGAAATAGGAAGACACAGCTTCTTTACTGTTGAGCCAGCTAATCTTTAGTGAATGGAGTTTGCGTATCTGCATTAAAGAAGATCCTTTTGAACATGAATTGTATTCAACAAATAAGCAGAATAATATTGTATCAATTAAAGAGCATTAGGCAGCCGTCCTTTCTTTTATTTACTTTCTTGTCCCATTGAGCTTTTACAATTCTCTGCTCATGGCCTGGATAATATAAATGTGCATAAAACTTTACTACATTCTTGTGGAAACAAGCAGGGAACGATTAAGTGAATAAACAAGTAAATAACCACATAAACAAATAAATACAGCCGTTTCACATGCAAGAAATTTTTGCTGTTTCAGTTAAGGGCAAAACTTAAGTAAAGGAAGATGTTAATAACTATTCAGTTTAGTGGTCTTTAGGACTAATTTTAAGCATAAGACATGATTTTGAAAAAATGCCCAGATTAATATAAAAGCCTAATTTATAATTGTGTACCAGTATTTTAAAAATACTGCATTTCTTCACTTAGCACAAACCATTTTAAGGGAGGTCACGCATCGATCAGATGGAAGCTCTCTAACCTGGGGCTGGATCTGAGCCTGGTTGCCTCCTAGAGTCACCTGGCAGCTGTAAGATGCCAACATCTACCTTCTGGTGACAGCCCAGCCTGGAGATTCTGACTTCACTATTCTGGGGTGTCGATTGAACTTTGGGGTGGTGCAGAGCTCCCCCAGGTGATTCTAATTTATGGGCAAGGTTGAGAACCACTGCCAGCAAGAGAAACCTGTGTCTGCCAAAGCCTGGGGGTTACCCAGGGTGCAGGCAGTCATACTACACATGCAGCAGAGTAGAACGATAACTCAGAATCTGGATGGGGAACACAGCTGAAGCATGTAAGCCATTTCTCTCCAGCACAGATTGAGATGGAAAGAGATTTCTAGAGTGTTTTGGCTGTGAAGTCTCTGTTCTATCCTTAGAAAGCCACCTCGCTCCAGCATTGGTTCTAGGGTGTTTTGGCTGTGAAGTCTCTGTTTTATCCTCACATCATTACCTGGATTACATGACATTTCCAAGGAGCCATGTGGCGCATTAGTTCTGGGTCCCAGGTTTGGCTGTAACAAGCAGTCTTAGACTAAGGACTTCCTGGAGATAAGATTCTCTTCTTGGTCAGTATCACCGGCATCCTTACCAAGAGGTCCAGCAGTCTGCATGTTCTCGAGGAGACCACCCTGGCCCTGCCTTCTTTTCTTGGGGGCACCGACCCCTCCCTCTGTGTCCCCCTTCAGAACGTGAGCAGGAGGGAAGTAAGTCACGTGCCAGCTGCTTTGTCTTTTTTCCCCTCTGTGTGATCACATGGGGTCCATGTACCCTTTCCATTAAGCTTCAGGAGACTTCTAAGCTCACAGAGCCTCGTTTTTTTTTTTTTTTCCCATTTGTGAGTTGGAGATGTTATACAAGCTGATAACTTTCAAAGTATTTACTATGATGAACAGGACTTCAAAGTATGAATTGTGTTGATCAAATGACTTTCAAACCATAAAGTGATTTTGATATGTTAGATATTAATCAATACATGCCCTGCATTGTAGTATTTATGATGTACTTTCATCTCGTTTGACTTTTTTTTATATTCATAGCAGATCTGTGGGGGTGGGCCTAGGCTTATCTACCTTAGTAGGTAAGCAGCTGAGGAACACAGTTAAACTCACACAGCAGTAATTAGTACCAGGGCTTCAACTCTGACCTTCTATCTATAAATACTGTAGTCTTTCCACAGTAAGTTTCCCAGCGATACCTGGGTTAAGTTTTCAGAGAATGCATATTCCATTGGACTAGTGGCAGACAGATATTTTCTTTGGAAAAAAATCATGTCAATTCATTGTTGACAGTCCATCCATGTCTACAAATGATGAAATTTTGTTCCTTTTCATGGCTAAGTAATATTCCACTGTGTTTATGGCCCACGTCTTCTTTATCCATTTCTTTGTTACTGGACATGTAGTTTGTTTCCATGTCCTGGCTATTGTAAATAGTGCGGCCATGAACACTGGGACGTGTATGTCTTTTTGAATTATGGCTTTCTCTGGGTATATATCCAAGAATGAGATTGCTGGATCACATGGTAGTTCTATTTTTAGCTTTTTAAGGGACCTCCATTTCTCCATTGTGACTATATCAATTTGCATTCCCAATAGTAGTGCAAGAGATAAGAATGTAATGTATTTTTACTCTCTGTGCGTGTGTGTATGTGTGTGTGTTTGACAGACGGAGAGAAAGAAGCAGAGGAGGATGACCACTTCTTCATATACACATACTGTGTCCAACTTTATTGAGCACATAGAACTCCATCCTGTCCATCAGCAAAGCAGCGGTTGCTTTCTTGACCTTTGAAATACGGCCAGGATGCTGCCGTCTCTCTTCACCTGGATAAACAGTCTTCCCCTAAACCGCCCTCTCCCCTGGGCCTGCAGCTTCCTCGCACACTTCCATGGCCCCATCTGTGTCCAGCCTGCATTCTGTGTCCCCCACAGCAGCCAGGCTGGGTCACTCCTCTGTCAAAATGTCCCAGAGACTTCCCTTCCCGCTCAGGGAAGACCCCGAGCTCCGCCGATGGCCACGCGGGATGAGCTCACACTCCGTGCCCACATGTCCAGGGACCTCTGCTGCCCCTCCTGATCCTTTAACAGGCCCACCAACCCCAGCCCCCCGTGCTCTCTGTTACTCCACTTTCCAGTGAAATCCACATGGCTCCCTCCTCTGCTTGCTTTGCATCTCTGCTCAAAAATCATCTACCGAAAACACTCTCCCAGGGCTTGTCCCCAAGGATATGGTAACCCACCCCCACCAGCCCACAATCAGCTCAACTTTTATGTAGTTGTTTGTCTCCTTTCTTATCACACAGTCGCCACCAAACAGATTATAGGCTCAGGGTGATTATGTTCTGTTTACCAGACTGTGGGCTGGCTCGGACTTGGCCAGTTTCATCACATCTGTAGCACTTACGGGCGTCCTGGCGCTCAGAGGTGCTCAGTTGATTTGTTGGGGAGCCACATTAACCCCTTAATTGCTTAATTAATTAATGTGATACTGTGATAGATATTACGAGTTAAGATGCAAGCAGTCTTATTTAGAGTGGAGTTTTCAGAAAGACAGAGAAATAAACTGATTACAGCAGACCTGCACGAGCGATAAGCAGGCGATAGGAAAGAGGAAGAAGATGGCATCACTTGGCCACCTTCAGAGGCCAGTTCTGAAGCCTCCTCTGCCCTCCCGGTCAGACTGAGTTACTCTTTTATCCAAGATCTCATCACACATGGTCCTTGCTTCTGCTATAAATCTTGTCATAACGGATTGTAATGAGTGGAGAACGTGCCTTTTCTCTTTGCTAGAGTAAATTTTCAAAAACTGTGATGTCTTAAATATGTTTGTATCCTTAGCCTGTGATGCATAGTAGGTACTCAGTACATCCTAAAAGGATAAATGGGTGGATGAAGGGATGGGTGGATGGATGGATGAACTATAAGAAGGGATCTTTGCCTAATGAGACAGCCCAGGGAGCAGAGTAAAAAGATTCAGAAATGGTAGAATTAGAAGAAAGAAGAAATGAGAAGATGAAGGTGATGAGGTGAACAGGAAGCACTCAATTAGCTCTGAATCCAGTGCAAATACTCTGCATCTTTGTACTGTTAGACTTTGGTTGTCAGGCTAAGATGAAGAGGCTTTGAAGCTGGAATACATGTAAGGAAACCTCCTGACGGCTGCAGGAATGTGGGCTCAGCACTGAACCTCCTTTTCCGGGGGTTACTGAGTAAATGAAAACAAATAAAAAATTGCAGGTTGCCAGAGAGACAAAATTACAGGGTTTCAAAATGCCTTCGGTACCGAAAAAGGCAATTTCGCCCTTGAAAATGTCAAGCGTGAGCAGCTCTGTGTTCACCCCACCTCTTGGGTATCCTGCATTATGAGTCCTGATGCTTTATCAGCACCAACATTCTAATTATATATTCTTAGATCAACATCTTTGAGAAAAAGACATCGCATGCTTATGCAGGGCATCAGGAAAAAGCTGTGGAAGTTGCTGAGCTTTTCCAGTTTCATTTATTTAACTCCATTTATTCACTGAGTATCTGAGTCTAAGTGAGATTTCTGGAAGACCTCTGTTAGAAATGCCCAGTAACTGTGAAGTTGGAGAAGAATAATTCCATACGTGTTAAAGGTGGATAATTGATGCATGTTGAGGGCTTAGTTGCTTCCGTCGTGTCTGACTCTTTGCAACCCTATAGACTGTGGCCCGCCAGGCTCCTCTGTCCATGGGATTCTCCAAGCAAGAATACTGGACCCACATCTCTCTCCTGGGACTCATGCATTTCAGGCAGATTCTTTACCACTGAGCCACGGGGGAAGCCCTCGATAATTGATACACAGGTTTTAATATTTTTCATCGTATGCAGTCTTTAGTTTTATCATGTTTTAATAAGCTTTCAGTAAGTCTGAATTTGCCTATTTATATTCAGTAATTCATGAATCAAATCTCTGGCAGGTGTCAGCTACTATCAGAGGAAAAATAATGAAAACAAGTAACAATCTTTTCCACCCCAGGGATTTAGTCTCTTGAGGGCGGTATAGAAAAAACTCAGACTTAACTCTTTGGAAGGAAAGGTGCTATGTATGGAGTTAAAAACAGAGTCACAAAGGGCTTTGCTGAAATGCTGTCTGGAGTTTTATTAATAAGTTCAGACCTTTAATGTATAAACTGTTGAGAAGGAGCTCTTGGTTCTAAGGAAACACCCTTGACTGGAGTATGAAATGTGGATTCTTTTGATTCTGTGCTATGACAGCAGAAGTCCATTGCAGTGGAATTCCAAGTGGCTCAGTGGTGAAGAATCCGCCTGCTGATGCAGGAGACACAAGAGATTTGGGTTCAATCCCTGGGTTGCGAAGATCCCCTGGAGAAGGACGTGGCAACCCACTGCAGTATTCTTGCCTGGGAAATCCCATGGACAGAGGAGCCTGGTGGGCTATAGTCCATACAATTGCAAAGAGTCAGACACGACTGAGTGAGCACACACATGAGCATAATGGAAACAAGCTGCAACAGATTCGCAAATATGCTCAGGGCATATTGTTAAATGTCAAAAACAGGTTAGAGAATAGTACATTTTCTAGACTCAAGACAGATAGATGGAGGAGGGGGAGAATCTTTTTCAACAGCAGAGAAAATCTTGAAGAGTAGATAAGGAATTTTTATCAGTGACCCAAATGGGAGAGGAGGCAGAATCTCCTTTTTCTTTTTAACTCTTTCTGTTTACACATTGCTTGAACATTAAAACATGTATGTTTCTATGCAGTAAAAGAAATTAATGCAAAAATACTGTGAACTGTGTTTTTATTAGAAGCTTAAATTCCAAGTGTTTTAATCACTTTCCTGCTCTGCTCAGTCACTCAATCTTGTCCAACTATTTGGGATCCCAGGGACTGTAGCCCAGCAGGCTCTTCTGGTTCACGGGATTTCCTAAGCAAGAATACTGGAGTGGGTTGCCATCTCTTTCTCCAGGGGATCTTCCTAACCCAGGGATTGAACCTGTTTCTCCTGCATTGGCAGGTGGGTTCTTTACCGCTGGGCCACCAGGGAAGCTTAAAAATTAGGCTGTCTTCTAATTGCTGATTTTAAAGGTAATTAAATAATGACAAAACCAGAAATTTATCCTGTAGTCCCCATTTCCAATGTTGTCAGTCTATTGGGTTATCAGTCAGTCAGTTTGAAGTTTTCCTACAACTCACTGATACTCCGTTCATTTATTTAGTCATTTTTCTCTCTGTTTTATGTCATATAGTTTTTAATGCCTTTAAGTCACTAGTCTTGTCTTCTATAATACCTAGTCTGTTTTTCCTTTCTACTGTCCATAGATGCGGTTTTCCTTTCTTACATAAGCTTCTTTCCTTGTAAGTTAGTACAAAAGGGGAGCAAATTCCTCGCCAATTGAGCTCCACATCCCAGCTTCCATAATTGGCACTAAAGTTTTCTGTATGTAGAAAAGAAATTTGGAATAGGAGCAAGCCTATCATGGTTTATTGCAATAGTATATTTTCTTTTCTTTCTTTCTTTTTTTTAGTGCGCTCGGTATGATAATGTCTTCATCGCAGAGATCCTGATTGACAGAGGGGCCAATGTCAACCACCAGGATGAAGACTTCTGGACACCGATGCACATTGCCTGTGCGTGTGACAACCCTGACGTTGTCCTGCTGCTTATATTAGTAAGTAAAGCGATCCAGTTTGTTACCGTTTGAAGAGATTTGATGGCATAGAGAAGTCTAGATACTTAACTAAGTATCCAGACGTAGAAAAGTCTACATACTTAACTAATACTCTTTGATAGTATGTGATACTTCAGTTGAGAAAAAATACGTGTGTTTATGTCAGCACTTATTTGCCTGGAATTACAAGATAATTAGGAGACTGAGGTTGTGGGTCACTGTATAGGTAGTAAAACAATTTGTGTAGATATCATACCAAACTGAACTCCTCTAACCTTTTTCTTGGGAATTGTATGCCTTGATACCTCACAAGTCAGAGCTAACTAAATAGTTTGATGATTATTGTCTTCTCTCTCAATTCATTTTCCTAATGTTCAGCCAAACCAGGCATATGATAGTACGGATATATGGCTTATATTGAATCTTCTTCTCTTGTTAGAATCTAGCAAAAAAGTGCCTACAACATTTGTGTTTCCAGGAAAGTGAAAACTTTAAGTATAAAATCACTGGAATTATTTTGCTGTCATTGTCTTCAGTTATAGCTCAGACATAGACATGGGTCCTTACACATACTGTAATTATTTTAGAATTGGAATCCTTTCTGATTGGTTTATCTCTAACAAAGATTTTAAGAAATTATGCAGGATTGTTAGAATGCATACTAGAATATAAGCGTAAGAGTGAATGATTTTGCTTTTTCACTTTATTGATAAAAATCATATAATTCCTTAGTGATTTTTCTATTATGTACCTGGCTTTTTACAGAAGCCCTCAAGATTTCACAGGCAAGCAAATTGATACTCAAAGATATTAAGCAAGTTGCCATAGTCCAGAAAACACGGTATAGATTTGAACCCAAGATCGTTGTCCAAAGTTGATCCTTTTTCCCGTGGGTCTTGGTGCCTGCCCTAACCAATCGCCACATGCTTGATGGCTAAATATAAAAGAACCATATTGTCCTGCATTTTGGAGACCAGAAGTCTAACATCAAGATGTGGGCAACGCAGTAAGCATTGTCTCTGTGAGCTCTAGGGAAGAATTCTTCTGTGGGTTCCCCTAGCTTCTAGAGACCCCTTGCAGTCCTTAGTGTTCTTTGTTTAGAGATGCCCTACTCTAATCTCTGGAGAAGGCAATGGCAACCCACTCCTGTACTCTTGTCTGGAAAATCCCATGGATGGAGGAGCCTGGTAGGCTGCAGTCCATGGGGTCGCTAATAGTCGGACATGACTGAGCAACTTCACTTTCACTTTTCACTTTCATGCACTGGAGAAAGAAATGGCAACCCACTCCAGTGTTCTTCCCTGGAGAATCCCATGGACGGAGAAGCCCGGTGGGCTGCAGTCCATGGGGTCACACAGAATCGGACACAACTGAAGCGACTTAGCAGCAGCAGCAACTCTAATCTCTGGCTGCATTATCACAGGACCTTCGTTCCTATGTGTCTGCATCCAAATACCCCTTTATAAAGACACCAGTCATAGAAACCGGTTTAGTGTCTACCTTAACACGATACAGCCTCCTCTCACCTTGATCTGCAAAGACCTTATTTCCATATAAGATCTGTCACAGATTTTAGGGTTAGGACTTGAACACATCCTTTTAGAAAACACAATCCCGCCACACTGCTTTCTTCTCCCTTTTTACGATCCTAAGCAGAAGCATTTTAGGATGAAGACTATGACTGGATACGTCCTTAATCTTGTAAGAGGTTTAATTTGGCCTAGTTTTGTCTAATTTGTCCCTCAAGAATTTATATATATATATATATATATATTTTGTTTTTATAGTAGAAGTGTATGTCACTGGAAATGTGTTCCTTTCAAATCCTGGAATGTGGCGGCTATAATAAATGAATTAAAAAAGATTAAGGAAATAAGGACTGTTTAGCTTGAAACAGAATCATTTGGAGGGCTTGGACTCTACAGGAAAACACACAGTAAGGCACTTAGCTCATTGGTAAGAACAAGTCTTCATTTTACAGAAACTTAGCCTAAGAGGAACTGCACTGCGAGTCAGCATAAAAACCGTGGGGTTTGCTTAGTTGCTTATTATTATAGGAAGATTTTTCAGAAGAGAACCATATGACCTTTCAAGTGACATTATGAAATCATCAACTGTGAACTGTTTAGAACTCTCTGAACTCATAGAAGAGCAGGCTAACTTTTTAGAAATCATTTATTCCTCACTTTCCCATGCTATTTGTTTGTTTTGGATGCAAGGCCTGTGGCATCTTGCTTCCCAGATCAAGGATTG
This sequence comes from Bubalus kerabau, assembly GCF_029407905.1. NCBI lineage: Eukaryota > Metazoa > Chordata > Mammalia > Artiodactyla > Bovidae > Bubalus > Bubalus kerabau. The sequence goes on from NC_073635.1 coordinate 87,991,412, forward strand.
AACCCACGCCCTCTGCATTGGGAGCATGACTTCCCAACCACTAGACTGCCAGGAACATTCTAATATATATATATATATATATATATATATAGTTTTTTTTTTTTTTGAAAGTTCAACCACTGGATGACTTGAGTGATGCTGAACTTTAATTTTATAAGAATAAGATAGAAAATTAGATTCATAGCTTTTGTGGTTTTCCTATGTTTCAATTTATTTTTTTTCTGAATATCAGTTGAGAGATTCAGTCACTTTTTCAAGCCCTGTCTCCATTTATTTTCTCTGATTGTGATTAGTTACGCCAAAGCTTTGCCAGAATAGGCTTTCTATTTCTGTTTCATTCATGCAAAATGCCTATGGTTATTCTGAGAACCCCATATTCATGTGACTGCACTTGAATTCTTAAAATCCTTCTCTCATTTCCTCAGTGTATACTGCTGGATGAAGACTTTCTTGAGTTCAGAGAGCTTGTCAGCCCTTATTTCACTGCCTGCCAGGATTTCCTTCCTGCCTTCATTCTGGAATATCTGTTTCTTTCTTCTGATGGAAAAGGGTAGGAGGATCTGACTTCTTCATAGAGTCTGCACTTAGTCCTGGTCTAGGCATCTCATATGATGCTGATAATTTAAACTTTTACGGACAGCCGGGGGAAGGGCTCGATAATGGCAGGGTTGTGATTTGAAGGCGCAGCAACGTTAACCACATGCAGAAGACTCCCCTTCAGCATATGGAGACTCTGGTCTCAAGCAGCATGGCTGTCAGAAATATCACTGATGGACCAGAAGTAGAAAATCACCCTGACCACCCTGAGGGCAGGGATGAGGCATGATTGTAACCAGAGCAAGAACTGGTACCTTTGGTGTCAATATAGAAGGTACACAATAATTATAGAAATAAGTTAGACATACAGTGGCAAATTAGTTAGGTCTTCCGTATGACCTTTTGCATATCTGAGGAAAATGTGAGCCTTGTTCCTGTTGAGGTTAAACAGTATCTTCCAAGGAAAATCAAGAAGCTCTGGCACCAATACCATTTCCCAAATTCTTGCTCAGAAAAAAAAAAAATGACAATCTGAAGAAGTACTAAATTGTTGTCTTGACTGGGGACACCCCCTTCATGTCATTGTCAGACTCGGTGACAGCTCCATGTTGATGAGAAGGATTTCTCGACCCTGCTCCTGGGGGTACTTTCGTTGTCTTCCCCTGTTCCTTGCATTTTCTCCCACTTGCTGCTACAATCATCAACACGTGAAATGACTTCTTTTAAAATAATTCCATAGTGATTTGCTGTTTTCCAGACTTTAAGAAACTTCTCTGTTAGCCAAGAGTAAATTGTAAAAGCTGAAAAGTGGTTAACTCAAACCATCTCTTGAAAGTCTTGACTTCATATTTATTTCAACCTGATCATATATATATATATATATAAATAGTTATATTGCATACATATCTGATTTATGGCATGTTTTATTAGCGCATCTATGCCTTGAATGTATACTTGTAAGCGTCAGAATCTGCTGTGTCTCTTGCCTGTGGAGAGAGGAACCATACACTTTTCTGTGGTATTTCTTACCATGGTGTCTTAATAGCATTGCTCTGTGTCCACTTCTTCGCTGACATGACTTTGGATAAGAGGGTTGCATGTATCTGAGGCATGCTAGATCTGAATTTTCACATTTAATTTTCTGTTGTGGCTGCAGTTGCTAAGCTGCCCTGTCCTGTTAGCAATCCTAAAACTGTGACCAGTCTGTCCACTTTAGCAGCCCATTGCATTTTGAACCATAAGAAACAAATTATTTTTTTATAGCAGAGTTAATCATTTTAAATGGAAAATAATTTGAGTTAAGCACTGTATAAGATGCTTCTATTGGGGGAAAATGATTACCTGTGCTCCTAAATAGTCATCTCAAATTGTTTTATCTTGGGGAGGAAAAGCTTTGATTCTTCACTTGTTTTGGATCTCTTTAGTAAACCTTACTCTAAAGGATGTCTATTATTACATAATGTCAATATATGACTAATAGATAACTGAAGGATAAAGTGTTATTTAACAGTTTTATTTTTCAAGGGATGACAGGGAACGGTGAATTGGTGAACCCTTACTGTTAAATTTTCCCAGGATATCTTGCAGTATACTTTCACTCCCTGAAATCACAAAGTGTAGGAGATACCAGCCCATGGATAGTCATTTAGTGAGTGAGACCAATACTGTGCTTGTTTCACTAATAATGAAACAGCAGTGTTTCAGTACGGACATACTATCATTGTACCACTCCAGCAACAGAGGACTGATCCCCTGAAACTGCCCTGTGTGTTTCCTCCACCTTTGGCCTTTGGAGTTTGCATGTCTCACGTGAGCAACGTCTCTGCCTGTGGGATGTAGTGTGTCACACGCTGTGTTCAGTGGGCACAGCGGGACCAGGTCATTTTAACGGGTGCTGCAGGCAACCGCTGGAACCTAGCAGTTCTGCTGTCACTGAAATAGCAAATGATGTTTCAAAACACATACTGCCTGCTCCATGCGAGGTGGCCGAAGCCGATGTGTGCTGTGCTCAGTCGCGACCCCATGGACTGTAGCCTGCCAGGCTCCTCTGTCCATGGAATTTTCCAGGCAAGAATACTAGAGTGGATTGCCCTTTTCTCCTCCAGAGATCTTCCTGACCCAGGGATTAAACCTCTGTCGCTTGCATCTCCCGCACTGGCAGGAGGATTCTTCAACACTGTACCGCCTGGAGAGCCTGGACAAGTTGATAGACCAAAATTAAATCATTCCAGACTTCATTCATTCATTACTTAGACTATTTCCAGGTTAAATCTTAGTACACAGTTTTCTGTATTTGTTTAATTATAAATTACCCTTTCCATCACTTTGATCTGTTAAATGTTAGAACACAGGGTACCCTGCCATTTCATGACATTTTATTTCTCCCTAGAAGATGAGCTAAAGCCCAACAGTTCATGATACGCCTTGGTTTCCAGTAGGAACTGGGCAGAACATATGAGTATCACTCAACTCTTTCTGAGAAAATTGAAGTTTTCAGGCTTCAATACCTTCAACTTCCTACTAAAAACTGTATTGACTTTTTCCTAAATATACTCCGGCTTTCTTCCACCTTTAGAGAGGTGTTTGTTCTCTTTTATAAGCTAATTCCTTCCACATCCTCTTCAGAGTCTATGAGTTGCTCCTTCTACAAAGATTTCTCCATTATCATTTATGGAGCTTTCATTTCCATAGTCATCCTTGTATCCTTTTCCTTTAACTTCATTCATGGTTATGTTCCAGTCCATACCATTTCTGTCCTTTATCGAGTCCATCTTTGCATGAAAAGTTCCCTTGGTATCTCTAATTTTCTTGAAGAGATCTCTAGTCTTTCCCATTCTATCGTTTTCCTCTATTTCTTTGCATTCATCACTGAGGAAGGCTTTCTTATCTCTCCTTGCTATTCTTTGGAACTCTGCATTCAAATGGGTATATCTTTCCTTTTCTCCTTTGCCTTTAGTGTCTCCTCTTTTCTCAGATATTTGTAAGGCCTCCTCAGACAGCCATTTTGCTTTTTTGCATTTCTTTTCCATGGGGATGGTCTTGATCCCTGCCTCCTGTACAATGTCACGAACCTCCGTCCATAGATCTTTAGGCGCTCTGTCTATCAGATCTAGTCCCTTGAATCTATTTGTCACTTCCACTGTATAATCGTAAGGGATTTGATTTAGGTCATACCTGAATGGTCTAGTGATTTTCCCCACTTTCTTCAATATAAGTCTGATTTTGGCAATAAGGAGTTCATGATCTGAGCCACAGTCAGCTCCTGGTCTTGTTTTTGCTGACTGTATAGAGCTTCTCCATCTTTGGCTGCAAAGAATATAATCAGTCTGATTTTTATATTGACCATCTGGTGATGTCCATGTGTAGAGTCTCCTCTTGTGTTGTTGGAAGAGGGTGTTTGCTATGACCAGTGCATTCTCTTAGCAAAGCTCTATTAGCCTTTGTCGTGCTTCATTTTGTACTCTAAGGCCAAATGTGCTTGTTACTCCAGGTATCTCTTGACTTCCTACTTTTGCATGCCAGTCCCCTATAGTGAAAAGGAAATCTTTTTTGGGTGTTAGTAGTAGAAGGTCTTGTAAGTCTTCATAGAACCATTCAACTTCAGCTTTTTCAGCATTACTGGTCAGGGCATAGACTTGGATTACTGTGATATTAAATGGTTTGCCTTGGAAATGAACAGAGATCATTCTGTCATTTTTGAGACTGCATCCAAGTACTGCATTTCAAACTCTTTTGTTGACTATGATGGCTACTCCATTTCTTCAAGGGATTCTTGCCCACAGTAGTAGATATAATGGTCATCTAAGTTAAATTCACCCATTCCAGTCCATTTTAGTTCGCTGATTCCTAAAATGTCAATGTTCACTCTTGTCATCTGTTTGACCACTTCCAATTTACCTTGATTCATGGACATTTAATTCATGGACCTAACGTTTAGGTTCCTCTGTAATTTGCTCTTCACAGCACTGGACTTTGCTTCCATCACCAGTCACATCCTCAGCTGGCTGTTGCTTTTGCTTTGACTCCATCTCTCCATTCTTTCTGGAGTTATTTCTCCACTGATCTCCAGTAGCATATTGGGCACCTACCGACCTGGGGAGTTCATCTTTCAGTGTCCTATCTTTTTGCCTTTTCATACTGTTTGTGGGGTTCTCAAGGCAAGAATACTGAAGTGATTTGCCATTCCCTTCTCCAGCAGGCCACATTTTGTCAGAACTCTCCACCATGGGAATATTTCATGCAAAGATGGGCACAATAAAGTATAGATATGGTATGGACCTAGCAGAAGCGGAAGATATTGAGAAGAGGTGGCAAGAATACACAGAAGAACTATACAAAAAAGATCTTCATGACCCAGATAATCATGATGGTGTGATCACTCACCTAGAGCCAGACATCCTGGAATGCGAAGTCAAGTGGGCCTTAGGAAGCATCACTACAAACAAAGCTAGTGGAGGTGATGGAATTCCAGTTGAGCTATATCAAATCCTAAAAGATGATGCTGTGAAAGTACTGCACTCAATATGCCAGAAAATTTGGAAAACTCAGCAGTGGCCACAGGACTGGAAAAGGTCAGTTTTCATTCCAATCCCAAAGAAAGGCAATGCCAAAGAATGCTCAAACTACTGCACAATTGCACTCATCTCACACACTAGCAAAATAATGCTCAAAATTCTCCAAGCCAGGCTTCAACAGTATGTGAACCGTGATCTTCCAGATGTCCAAGTTGGTTTTAGAAAAGGCAGAGGAACCAGAGATCAAATTGCCAACATCTGTTTGATCATTCAAAAGGCAAGAGAATTACAGAAAAACATCTACTTCTGCTTTATTGACTATGCCAAAGCTTTTGACTATGTGGATCACAACAAATTATGTAAAATTCTGAAAGAGATGGGAATACCAGACCACCTGACTTGCCTCCTGAGAAATCTGTATGCAGGTCAGGAAGCAACAGTTAGAACTGGGCATTGAACAACAGACTCATTCTAAATCAGGAAAGGAGGCTATATATTGTCACCTTGCTTATTTAACTTATATGCAGAGTGCATCATTCGAAATGCTGGGCTGGATGAAGCATAAGCTGGAATCAAGATTGCTGGGAGAAATATCATTAACCTCAGGTATGAAGATGACACCACCATTATGGCAGAAAGCGAAGAAGAACTAAAGAGCCTCTTGATGAAAGCGCAAGAGGAGAGTGAAAAAGTTGGTTTAAAACTCAACATTCAGAAAAGTAGGATCATGGCATCCAGTCCCATCATTTTATGGCAAATAGATTTAGAAACAATGGAAGTAGTGAGAGACTTTTTTTTGGCTGGCTCCAAAATCACTGCAGATGGTGACTGCAGCCATGAAATTAAAAGATGCTTGCTCCTTGGATGAAAAGCTATGACCAACCTAGATAGCATATTAAAAATGAGAGACATTACTTTACCAGCAAAGGTCTGTCTAGTCAAAGCTATGGTTTTTCCAGTCGTCATATATGGATGTGAGAGTTGGACTGTAAAGAAAGCTGAGCGCTGAAGAATTGATACTTTTGAACTGTGTGGTGTTGGAGAAGACTCTTGAGAGTCCCTTGGACTTAAAGGAGATCCAACCAATCCATCCTAAAGGAGATCAGTGCTGGGTGTTCATTGGAAGGACTGATGCTGAAGCTGAAACTCTAATACTTTGGCCATCTTATATGAAGAACTGACTCACTGGAAAAGACCCTGATGCTGGGAAAGACTAAAGGTGGGAGAAGAAGGGGACAACAGAGGATGAGATGGTTGGATGGCATCACAGACTCAAAGGACATGAGTTTGAGTAAGCTTCGGGAGTTGGTGATGGACAGGGAAGCCTGGCGTGCTGCAGTCCATGGGATCCCAAGGTGTCAGATATGACTGAGTGCCTGAACTTACTGACTGATGTTCTAGTACTTTCCATTAGTTTAAAAAAATCAGAAAAACAAAAGAATAGAAAATTGATCAAACTTCTTTCCTTGGATGGTCACCCTGTTATGCTTCTCATGTTCATAGTCAAACTTCTCTGAAGGACAGTGTACTTTTGCTGACCTTAATTTATGGCCCCCATCCCTGCACATGATTTCTCTCCACTCAAGCCCCTCAAATGGCCCTTTGATAAGAATGCTTTGCCATCTCTGTGATGGGGTCAGTGGACACATTTCATGGTTTATCCCACTTAATGTATATTTCACTAGGTTTAAAAGCAAGTTTGTCAAGCAAGGAAATGGGGCAAATATTCAATATTTTTTACTCAAGTTTGTATTCTTTGCGCTAATTGGAGTACAAATTCGAAGACAGCTACTCTGGGTATAAGCCCGGTTAGTGACTGTTGATTAATAATATATTTTTTTCTTTTTTTGGTTTTATGGTGGTGTAATTGACAAATAAGCCTATATGTATTTTACAACATGATGACTTAAGTCTGTTTTGTGCAATGATTACAACAATCAAGTAAATGAACACATCCATCATCTCACATGGTCTTTCCTGGTGGTTCAGCTGGTGAAGAATCCGCCTGCAATGCAGGGAACCCCAGTTCAGTTGTTGAGTTGGGAAGATACCCTGGAGAAGGGATCAGCTACCCACTCCCATATTCTTGGGCTTCCCTGGTGGCTCAGCTGGTAAAGAATCCGCCTGCAATGCGGGAGACCTGGGTTCGATCCCTGGGTTGGGAGGATCCCCTGGAAGAGGGAAAGGCTACCCACTCCAATATTCTGACTGAAGAATTCCCTGGACTGTATAGTCCATGGGGTCACAAAGAGTCGGACACGACTAAGCAGCTTTCACTTTCATCTCACATAGTTAGTATTAATTTTTTTTTTTTTTTTTGGAGTGAGAATGCTTAAAATCTCTTCTCTTAGCAAAATTCAGGTGTGCAATGAATATTATGAACTGTAGTCTCTATAACATGCATTCACTCCTAGGGCTTATTCATCTTAGAACTAAAGGCTCCTGCCATTTCATTAGCATCTCCCATCCTGTCCGCCCTCCAGCCCTTGGGAACCACCGTTTTCTTTTCTGTTTCTGAATTTTTTGGTTGTTCTTAAGTTGTGTTTTTCTAAATCTATTGCTACCTCGACTTTCTCAACAGTAGAGTTGATGGTATAAGCATCTTATCTATAGTGAAAATACTTGCTCATTTTAAACAGTGATTAAGACCATAAAAGTAAATTTCAGAAAATAAGCAAAGTGTCATTAATAAAAAAAACACATACGGACGATTTTTGGTTTCAGCTCAGATATGCTAGGAATTTGTCATTCCTGTCCTTAAAAGAAGAAAAAAGGCTGAATGAACTGAAAATCAGTATTTTTTCTTGGACCCATCAGAGAACTGAAGTTGCCGGGAATATATTTCAACCTCAAAATCTGAGCCACAGGTGAATCCAGCCAACTAGAGCTTGATATCAGGTTGAAATTTCCATTTTATTTGAAAAAATATATGAATTTGTAGAGGAAAATAATTTTGTCAAGCAAGTATTAAAATATTTAATGTTTGGTTCTAAAATAAGTACATTGATTATTAAATATGTCAAACATTAAATCGCATCAAGTAAGTACATCAAAAATGTTGATCTAAAGGATGTAAGGACTGGGACATTATACCAGTATTGTATAATAAATCCAATGCATAATAAGAGAGGCTTAACAACAATAAAGCATAACCCCGCTATTTTGGAATTTTATATGTTTTTGCATTAGTTAAATGTACTTTTTCTCTTTGGAGTTACTTCTTTTCAGGAATGGCTTTATTGAGTTATCCGTTATCCAAAAATATTACTAGGCTTCTACAAGGAATCTACACTTTGTAAGAGACTTAACTCATTCATAGTTAAAGAAGTGAAATGGATTTTGAAATAGTTGTTAAGTAAAAGCAGGATCCTGGAAATTCATTAGCTTTTTAAAATCTAAGATAATATAGAACCTATTGGAATGCCTCAGTCTGCTTCTGTAGCCTTCCTACACTCTTAAATTACATTTCTGAAAATAAGGCCCCTTTGGGCCATCAGAATGAACCTATCAAATGATAGTTAGCTGGAAAAGAATCAGGGTCTCCATCCACTTGCACTCCTCTTACATTTAATGACCTGGATGGTTACTATAAAATACATTCAAAAAACCAGCACTGTATTTTGAGAGCTGTCAGATCTTACACAGCTGATGCTATCTGGGTATTCGTGTTACAGATATCACATCAGGTTCTTGGATAGTCGTTGTATTTATGTTGCAAATTATCAGCAATGGAAGCATCAGCAAGGATTTTTTATAGAAGTCAGTGTGTCCTGGCAGAATCGTGCCATCTTCCCTCCATGGTGTAGCATAAAGAAAAAGGTAAAGAGAATATCTTAAGAACTTTCTAGGGAAGGATGGTTATTTCAGCGTTTAACTCAGTGCTAGTCACACCTGTACTGAACCCTCAGGTCACACCCAGACATTTATCGGAAGGGAAACGCCACACCCTGAATCCTGTAATTTGGCGCCTGGACTTTCTATCCACCTTGTGCTTTTTCTCAGTTGCACACCCTGGAAGCCGCTCACCAGGGTCCCGTGCACATCTGTCTAACCGTGTGTCCTATGCCTAGAGCTTGTTTGTGAGTGTGCATTTTGGTTCAGTGCCAATGACTTGTATATAACACACTTCCGTGTGTTATTCAGGACTGCTCAGTTTTGAGGCTGACTTCCATACAGCCCATTCATCTGAGCAGAGGATGAGTTCACATCCCTGTGCCTGAGCAGGGGCAGGAATACTGCTCTTTGGACTTCAGTCACCAGAGCTCGCTGCTTCACGCTCTGACTCCAGGAGGAGAGCACACTCGGCTGGCTCACTTGGCGTCCGGTGTGGGTGGCAGTTATCAGTGATTTTTCATTTGGTTCAGAATTCATCCCAGGGAGCTGAGTCTGTAGTGTTTGCTAGTAAATCAAGCTGCACAAAATCAGAAATTTCTTCACATTCAAATTTAAAGAAACATAGAACATTTAAACCACATTTGAAAACTGCTGTATTATACCATTTAGTGAAAACTGCTCACTTACTTTGGGGAAACACAGAGATATCAGACCCAGAACAGTCGTAACTCCTGATCAATGCTTTACTCTAACGTCTCTGTCTGCATTCGTTATTCTTGACACCCTTATTTCTTTTTCAATATTTTATCAATGGCTGTAGTAAGATTTGGGTATTTCAATATTAATAGAAATATGATGTTAGGTCATTTACACTTTAGATACTTTATCTCTTTCAATGAAGATATTATGAGATCCATGTTTTTTAAAATAATTTAATTTAGAAATCTCCAGCCAGAACTTGCCAAATGAAAATCACTCTTTGACAAATTCTGTAGGCTATATTCTCTTAATGATTGTAGTCTATAAGAAAAGTAATATTTAAACCCTCCAAAGACTTTTACTTTGAGAACTGTGTAATTTGCAAACATCTTAACAAACTTTCAGAATTCTATGTTAAAATGCGAATGTAGATGAGGTGAGGATTACTGTGTCATAAAATGCACACATTATACCCTTGCTTTTATGACTATCCTGTATCTTTGGTACTTGTTTGTTAGGCATGTTGCTGTTGGCTAAGTCATTGATAAGTGATGACTCAGGAAGAAAGGAGCAAACTATATGCCCAAGAAACTGGGAAAATGAAGGAATGTCATATGAAAGAAATGATGTGGAAAAGTGTGATTAGACTATGAAATATATTTAAATGTAATCCAATTTGACTTCCTAGGCATTAAAATGCAAAAGAAAATTTAGTTTGGGAACAATTTTTTAGACACAAGTGCTGGTGCTCCTTTCTACAATTCTTGAAGAATATTATTAAAACATTGGGTTAGGACTTTAAAGATTATAAGTCAAGTCAGTCAGTCGTGTCTGACTCTGTGACCCCATGGACTGTAGCCCACCAGGCTCCTCTGTCCATGGGGATTTTCCAGGCAAGAATCCTGAAGTGGGTTGCCATTTCCCGACCCAGGGATAGAACCTGTGTCTCCTGCTTGGCAGGAAGATTCTTTACCACTGCACCGCCTGGGAAGTCCTGTTTTTTTATGCATTTTTATGCATATTTTTTGGAGAAGGAAATGGCAACCCACTGCAGTGTTCTTGCCTGGAGAATCCCAGGGACAGGGGAGCCTGGTGGGCTGCTGTCTATGGGGTTGCACAGAGTTGGACACGACTGAAGTGACTTAGCAACAGCAGCATGCATATTTTTATGCATATCATGCATCCAGTCTTAGCTTTCTGTGAGGCCTGTGAGGAGCTAGTGAAGGGTGCTCTGCAAGCTCGAGAGTCGAGAGTCTGAGCTGGTCTGAGAGGCCTGGGAAGCAGTGGAGTAAAATCCAACAGACATCTCCCTGGAGAGCCTGCATTTGGTAGAACATTTCCTGAAACCCAGTGATTGCGAGTTGAGACTGGTAACCATGGGAATGAAGGAAATACTGATGATATATTTTGCATTGAAGTCAATAGTAATATTGACTTTTGAAATGTAGGCATTAAAGAAGAGGAGGGGATTTTAGGATGAACTAAAGCTTTCTGATTCTGAAAATTGGGAGAGAAGTTGCAATGTACAAAGAAAGCAAACAGCAGCCAAGAAATCTTTTTCCATGAGAAGGACTGTGGACTTCTTTGAATATTTGAAGGTCAGGATCAATAGGAGACAGGAAGACATCCACCTGGGGAAGTCTAGGATGCAGTTAGTTCTGGAACTCAGCAGAGAGAGAGAGGAGTCTTATTTGTATACACAGGGTAACAGAAGCCCTCCAGTAAATCAGATCAACCCATGAAAATGTGAAGTCCGAGAAAGAACATGGGAAATGGGGCCAAAGTAAACTAATCAAAAGATTCTGAGAGAAACAGGATGCTACAGAGAAGATTGAGAAAGGCGAGCCAGATTTAGAAGGAGAATCAGAAGCTTATATTTCATGACAATGAAAGTCAAGGGGATAAATGTCTTGAGAGTTTCCTTGTGGTGATGGGAGGACTATACTAATTGCGATACATCTGCTATGTAAGAACCTTCAAGTTGCGAGCTTTCAACGATGTGGATGTGCATTCCATCAAGGCCTGAGTGGAGCTGCAGCTCGCCCTGCATCTCCTATTGCTGCTGGTGGTTCAGCTCTACCATCGCTCACCTCCTCTCCCTCCTCCAGTCTGTAACTCTTCTTTCCTGTTCAGTGGATGCCAGCCCCTGGATGCCAGCTGCTGTACTGGCCTACTCTACTGTACTGCAAGGTTTTTCTATTATTTGTGTGAAAAGAATTATAAACCTATTACCATACAGTATTTACAGCCAATTAATTGTGTTAGACAGTGAAAAAGTTGGCTTGAAGCCCAACATTCAGAAAACGAAGATCATGGCATCCGGTCCCATCACTTCATGGGAAATAGATGGGGAAACAGTGGAAACAGTGTCAGACTTTATTTTTCTGAGCTCCAACATCACTGCAGATGGTGACGGCAGCCATGAAATTCAAAGACGCTTACGCCTTGGAAGGAAAGTTATGACCAACCTAGATAGCATATTCAAAAGCAGAGACATTACTTTGCCAACAAAGGTCCGTCTAATCAAGGCTATGGTTTTTCCTGTGGTCATGTATGGATGTGAGAGTTGGACTGTGAAGAAAGCTAAGTGCTGAAGAATTGATGCTTTTGAACTGTGGTGTTGGAGAAGACTCTTGAGAGTCCCTTGGACTGCAAGCAGATCCAACCAGTCCATTCTGAAGGAGATCAGCCCTGGGATTTCTTTGGAAGGAATGATGCTAAAGCTGAAGCTCCAGTACTTTGGCCACCTCATGCGAAGAGTTGACTCATTGGAAAAGACTCTGATGCTGGGAGGGATTGGGGGCAAGAGGAGAAGGGGATGACAGAGGATGAGATGGCTGGATGGCATCACTGACTCGATGGACATGAGTCTGAGTGAACTCCGGGAGTTGGTGATGGACAGGGAGGCCTGGCGTGCTGTGATTCATGGGGTCGCAAAGAGTCAGACATGACTGAGTGACTGATCTGATCTGATCTGAATTGTGTTAGTGCCTTGGCTGACTGCATTGGACTTAGGAACAAATTGGACTTAGAGCCACGATCTCAGAATGAAACTCGTTCGTATCTGGGGGACTTACTCTATAGCAGCTAGTCATTGAAACATGAAAAAAGCAAACCTCTGAGAAAATTGCAATCTGAATCCTTACATCAAGTGTAAAAGCATATTAAACTTTACGTGGTTTCCCTTGTGTACGTACCTAAATATTACAACATGGAACCTGAAAACTGTCATAGAATTTTCTGCACCTCAGAAGGAAAAGGAGATAAAGGCGCTGATATCATAAGGCACTGGAGATAAACCCACTGGAGATAAGACCAACAACACAACATGTTAAAGGGACAGAGAATATTCACAGCCTGTATTCTTACCTTTTGCTAAATAGACCCAGAAAAGGCTGTGTTTTCTCATAACAGATAACACATGTTCTGATTAGTCAAACAGGCTTTTTTTAAAAGCAGAATAAACATCAGAATGGTATTGGAGAATAACAGTATGAATGGATGATGAATGAAATTGGAATGTCCTGGCTCTTTCAGGTCTTAGTCAACAGATATTTACTGAAGTTTATGTGCTTCCAGCAAAGCAGCCTATGGGAAGAAATAAGTGGCTTCATAGAACATGTAACATGTGCCCAGTACTTGAAATGATGTTGAACTTAACCATAACCATGTGGGGGATCTTTATGAACCCTCGAACCCGTGATCTCTCTTCTTACTTTTTGTTCTCAGAAATTCACATTCAATAGGCTTGCTTACAAAACTGTATCTTTTAATTGGATGGTCGACCTTTAACTATACTCTGGCCATTGACTAATTCAAATGTTACTGGAGCCAGCTTATCAGGTCATCGTTGACTTGTCTCCAGTTTTACTCCTCACCTTTGAATTTAGTAAATTTAAAACTTGCCAGGGACCCAAGAGAATGGTCATGAGTTTTCATCTCATCTCATCTCATAGTTTCGTTCATTGTTCAGCTTCAAAGATCAGTTCAGTTCAGTTCAGTCACTCAGTCGTGTCTGACTCTTTGCGACCCCATGAATCACAGCACGCCAGGCCTCCCTGTCCATCACCAACTCCCGGAGTTCACTCAGACTCATGTCCATCGAGTCAGTGATGCCATCCAGCCATCTCATCCTCTGTCATCCCCTTCTCCTCTTGCCCCCAGTCCCTCCCAGCATCAGAGTCTTTTCCAATGAGTCAACTCTTCGCATGAGGTGGCCAAAGTACTGGAGCTTCAGCTTTAGCATCATTCCTTCCAAAGAAATCCCAGGGCTGATCTCCTTCAGAATGGACTGGTTGGATCTGCTTGCAGTCCAAGGGACTCTCAAGAGTCTTCTCCAACACCACAGTTCAAAAGCATCAATTCTTCAGCACTTAGCTTTCTTCACAGTCCAACTCTCACATCCATACATGACCACAGGAAAAACCATAGCCTTGATTAGACGGACCTTTGTTGGCAAAGTAATGTCTCTGCTTTTGAATATGCTATCTAGGTTGGTCATAACTTTCCTTCCAAGGCGTAAGCGTCTTTGAATTTCATGGCTGCCGTCACCATCTGCAGTGATGTTGGAGCTCAGAAAAATAAAGTCTGACACTGTTTCCACTGTTTCCCCATCTATTTCCCATGAAGTGATGGGACCGGATGCCATGATCTTCGTTTTCTGAATGTTGAGCTTTAAGCCAACTTTTTCACTCTCCACTTTCACTTTCAAGAGGCCTTTTAGTTCCTCTTCACTTTCTGCCATAAAGGTGGTGTCCTCTGCAGATGACATCTGAGATCATTGATATTTCTCCTGGCAATCTTGATTCCAGCTTGTGCTTCTTCCAGTCCAGCTTCAAAGATAGTTTTCTCAATATCAAGATCACACGTGTTTATTGTAGAAATTGGAAAGACACCCACAAATGTATAGAAAATTGATATCATTCATAATTCCTTCACATAGTCATTGTATATATATATATATATATATATATATAACTTCTTGCTTTTGTTTTGTTCTTTTACTTTAATACTAACTTATCTAAGTTTCTTTTTCTATTTTTTTGGCTGCACTGTGCCTCATGCGGGATCTTAGTTCCCCAACCAGGAGTTGAACCTGTGTCCCCTGTGGCAGAAGCAGGGCGTCTTAGCCACTGGACCACCAGGGATGTCCTCAATAAATATATTTTGATGTGTTTTTAAATCAATCTCATTCTCTTCTCTCTCTTCCCCACACATGTAAAATTCACACAGAATTTATCTGATATTAATATATACATCTTGGTAGCCTATTTATATTCACTTTTTCTGTATTTCTCCAGGCCTTAAAATTTTGTTCTGCATCATGGTTTTCAATGATACGCAGTGGCATCATAAAATGTCCTCAACTAAGTATTATCCTCTTTTTGGTGTGTTTTCAGTACTTTCTATTCTTAGAATACTGTTATCACATCATCTTATGATTAGGGCAATCATGTCTCGTGCCGTATTTGTACGCATGCCACTCTTTTGTGTGTGTGCTTCCCCCACAGCTCGGCGGTAAAGAATCTGCCTGCAGAGCAGGAGGTATAGAAGACACAGGTGGGCTCCCTGGATTGGGAAGTCCCCTACAGGTCATGACAACCCACTCCAGTATTCTTGCCTGGAGAATCCCACGGACAGAGAAGCCTGGTGGGCTATAGTCCACGGGGTCGCAAAGAGTAGGACACGACCAAAGCGACTTATCATGCATTTTTTTTTTATTTTAGATTTTTAACTGTCATGCATACCCATATTTTCAAAAGCCAGAGAGTTTTCCAAGGCTTATTGGAAGCCCTGCAAAGCTCAGCCCTTCTCTCTTCTCTTTAGCTCTACCCTTCAAATTTTTCCTCCCAGATACAACCACTTCTAACTCTTTTAGATGGTTCCTCTGACTTTTATATGTGTTTCGAGTTAAATAGCTGTTTAGATTGCTGCACCTTGATTTTTCATCTTCAGTCTGGAAGACAGGGCTTCAGCTCCTTTAACCCCTGGTTGGATACCCCATTCTGTCCACGTGCTCATCTTCTGCTAGTGGTCACCTTAAACTTCCGTCGGATCACTGTTAGAGATTTCTTTAGTTAGGACTGTAAATGCCATTCACACCCCAGTCCCTTGGAATTCTACAATTACCTTTTCTTTGTTGCAGGGTTTCTTTTCTTGGCATGGTTTACTGTTTAGCATGGCAGCCATGCTACACATAAATATTTACATGCTCCCAAAGTAATAATTACTGACCTCAGAATGTTTACAGAGGGAGCTGTAAAAATGGGTTTCAATGTAATTTCAACTGTTAGAAAATTTTAAATGCTTGTCATACAGGTTTTCAATTTTTTATTACCATAGAAATGCACCATTATTAAAATCTCAAAGTACACTTTCACCATAATAAGTGCTTAATATGTAGATCCTTGATGAATACATGGATTCCTCAGCGATATTGCCTCCTGTGTTATCTGCCCAAAATTCTAGGATCCAAAGGAAAATTATGTGGTTCTAGTTTTCTCTTTCTGCTTGGACAATGGGGATTGGTGGAAAAGTCTCTGCTTGGGACAAGGGATGCATGGACTTTTGGGTTCAGTTCCCTGTGTTCCCTGCCCTGCCAGGCAGGTGGCAGCTCTGAAGTCCTCTGGGTGGTCTGACTCAAGTAACAGGAGGGATGGAATGGCAAGATGGTGAGTCCTTCCTTCCCAGCCCTGTTCATCAGGGTTAAGTGGTCATCAGGGTTAAGTCGCTCTGTTACGGCTGTCTGCTGGTACACACCCTGCCTGAAGCGTCTCTCTGACTTCCTCGAGACTAACAACTCTGACGTATCAGCTCAGGTTTGGGGAAAGGGGTTGCGATTCAACTGTTTGAGGTACCCAGATTAAGGTGTTTGTCCACTAGTTCCTTTTGGTGGCTTGAATAATGCAGAATAAAATAGAATCCTTGCCAATCCATCTGTTTCAACAATAAGAGTACACAGTGGTGCAGAGTGGAGAGGGCAGGGACTGCGCAAAAACATGTGCATCATCATTTCCGTCTGCATCTGATCAAAATTATCTGTGTGCTCAGTTGCTTAGTCATTCATACCCAACTCTTTGTGACCCCATGGACTGTAGCCTGCCGGGCTCCTCTGTCCATGGGATTCCCCAGGCATGAATACTGGATTGGGTTGCCATTCTCTTCTCCAGGGTACATTTCTAGCCCAGGGATCCAACCCAAGTCTCCTGCATTGCAGGTGGATTCTTTGCTGCTGAGCCACCAGGGAAACCTCTAAATTATTCCTATAATGAATGTTAGATTCTAACCTTGCCATTCCTGCTGCATCTATTAGTTGGTGTTCTACTGTATGAAAGAGCTTTCTTCTCCCATGTATCAGGGATTCATTCCTTTACTGATATCAGTATGAAGCCATGGGTTCCTAGCTGCAACTTCACAGCATAAAAACATCACTTGACCAGGTGATCCAATTACCTGCATCACCAGGGACCCAGGTGTCATACCCAATGTGAGTCCCTGTGTCCTTGGCCTGCCAAAAATTTCATTGGAAGAACCTAATGAGAGATGGTCTTAATTAAAAATACAGATGAACTGTTTCAGCTGGAAGCATGCTAAAGAGAAAGGGAAATGCAATAAACTGGGAGACTCCATATTCCCTCCTGAGTCAGAGGGTGATGGTGATCAAGGATGTCATCAGAGAAATTAATGAAGCTCAGATATGGTCCGTGCTATTGTATAGGATAGAGTTTTTGTGATGTCAGATGTTCTGATTTTGATAACACATTCGAAATAATGTCCTTATTTTTTGAAGTATATGCCAAAATAGAAAGCTACTGAAATGTAGCATATTAAAAAGCAGAGACGTCACTTTGCTGACAAAGGTCCAAATAGTCAAAGCTATGGTTTGTAAAGGACTGAATGTCACAGAACTGAAGCTTTCGAATTGTGGTATTGGAGAAGACTCTTGAGAGTCCCTTGGACAGCAAGGAGATCAAACCAGTCCATCCTAAAGGAAATGAACCCTGAATACTCATTGGAAGGACTGATACTGAAGCTGAAACTCCCAATACTTTGGCCACCTAATGCGAAGAGCCAACTCATTGGAAAAGATCTTGATGCTGGGAAAGATTCAAGGCAGGAGGAGAAGCGGGGGACAGAGGATGAGATGGTTGGATGGCATCACCGACTCAATGGACATGAGTTTGAGCAAAATCTGGGAGATGGTGAAGGACAGGGAAGCCTGACACGCTGCAGTCCCTGGGGTCGCAAAGAGTCGGACGTGACTTACAACTGAACAACAACCACATAAATATCTAGGAGTAAAGAGACATGATGCTCTACTCACTTGAAGAGATTCAGGAAAGTCAAAAGAGACAAAGACAAAGCAAAAATAAGGGCAAGTAAACTTACTGGTGAATTTGAGTAAAGGGTAAGGTATTCCTTTCCCGGGATTGCCATAATAAAGTTCTATAAGCAGGGTGGCTTGAAGCAACTAGCTTCTCACAGTTCTGGAGCCTAGAAGTCCAGCCTCAAGGCGTTGGTGGGGCTGTGCTCCTTCTGACACCTCTTGGAGGGCGTCCTTCTGTGTCTCTTTCCGTTCCTGGTGGTCCCAGCTACCTGCTGGCTTGTGGCAGCCGTCGTTGCAGTCTCTGCCTCCTCCTCACGTGGCTGTCTCCCCTCTGTCTTCCGCCCCAGTGCCACTCTTCCTGTTAGGACGCCTGTCATTTACTTTACCCCCGAATCCTTATGGCATCGTAGCAAGTCAGCAGCGGTCCTGTTTCCACATAACGGTCGCGTTCACTGGTACCAGAGGTTCAGGTGGCAGCATTTCTTTGGGGGCCATGCGACTCAACCCATAACAGACATACCGCAGTTCCTGGCACTATGCTTGCAACTTTGAGCTAACTTGTAGTTATATTAAAACTAAAAGTTACCAAAGTATTTTCATATAAAAAGTGGTATTTGTTTATTAAAAGTCCATCAAATTTCAATATTAATATGCTCGGGAATTATTATTAAGTGAAACATGGACAAGTTTCTATTCACTGACATTAAATTGTTACATAAACTAATAAAACATTTACTTGCAGAAATGTGCATTTATTCATTCGTATGTTATCTGACATGCAGGAAAGAAGATTCCTATTTGAGGAGAATGGGAGATTTGGATTCTATTTCAATACTGCCGGAGCAGAGTTTAGGACAAAGTGGGGCTTCCAGTTTGAATTATGAGAGAGAAGATGTATTCAGGACTCCCAGCAGGAACTATCCAATCCTCAACTGCAAAAGCATTTGAGTACTTTGCTTTTGCATAATGCAACATTCATTTCCCTGATGAAACCAATCATGGGGTGATTGATTTTCTTGACGCCCAACGGAAGGCCTTGCCTCGGAGTTCTGCTCTGCAGGTCATCGGCAGCTCCGTTCCAGGGGGACCCATTAGGAGCCATCAGTGTGCATGAACCCTGAGTTCGTCAGACTAAAGAATGACAATCAGCCAGGAATCTTGCCAGTGCGGTTTTCATATACATGCGAACAATTTCAGAATTCTGAGTCAAGAAATACTGCCTTTTCGGGGTGTCCCTTGGCTGCATGTTTTACTACACAGGATCAGGCTTTCTGGAGACCTTGGCTAAGACCAGACAGTCCCACGGTGGGGACAGATCCACCACTGGTGGGATGTCTCACCCGTGTCCAGTGACAAAGGAAGGGAGGGAGGGAGAGAAGGAGGGACAGAGGGACAGAGGAAGGGAGGGAAATAAAGAGGAAGGAGAGATGGGGAGAGGGAGGGATGAAAGAGTCCCCTGCAATTGTCACCTATCTAGAAACAGTGAAGGCTGGAAACTTAAGTTTGCATAGAGTGATTTTGTAATTGTATGTATCAACTCTTAAAAACGCATGTCAGAAAATTTAGTTGAAAGTAACTTTCCCTGAAATCATAATCCTTTGCCTCAATTTGTAGTAACTAAGTTCAGTGTTTGGTTGCTTATTTTTCTTTTTTTCCAGTACATAGTTTTTAGGATCTAATATGCGCCAGGCACTGTCGGGAACATAAAGAGGACTAGCCGTGGTCTGTGATTAGGGAAGTTCCCGCCCCACCCCCACCCCGGGAAGGTCTGTACGTGGGACGACACCTGGTTTTTCAGCAGCACAGACCAGTGATTAGTGGGTGGAAATTTCAGTGAATGAACCCAAATGAAATATTCAGCACCACCTTTCGTTTTCAGACTTTCTCTGAAAAAGCCTCATTAGTCCTTAAAGAAAAGAAAGCATTCTCCCCCAGTGCCCTGCCTTCAGGGCTACCTCGATGCTGTACTATTTATTTTTGCTGTTACTGATAATATGTGACTCTTAATTATATTCACTGTCATCTGCCACCCAGATGTCTGACATGGATAAGATTCTACCTGAAACATTTATGCATTGGGGAAAAAATAACTTGATTACCTCCTGCCTGTTAGAACTGAATTAAGTACGGGCGCCCTGTGGTTCTGTGTCTTAATTGATTCTTTAACCAGTGAAGCCAGGATAAATATGGAAAACCTTATTCGCCTGGTTGGAGACTAAGAGAAAAAAAATCATTAGCAAATCTACTTCAGACTACTGCCTCAAGTAACCTCCTTTCAAACTCTGACTATGAAAGAAAATGAAACGCACTGAGAAGATAATTTGATGTCTTTAGACCCTTAAAATGAAGTTTTCCTTAGGTAAGGGAAAATTGGAAATATCTAACGTGTCCTATTCAAATAAGGGAGTCTCTTTTTATGGCTGTAGGAATGTGGTTCACTCTGGACGGTCAGGTGAGCAGTACAGCTTACATGGAGGGAAAACATGAAGATTTGGAATGTTCTACCACTTTGACCTACTTTTTACTATAATTAGAGCAGTGTTTTCGAACACCTGTGCAGACTTGCTAAGGCTTAGGGAAGCAGTATATGGCTACACACACATTCAAACAAGGCAAGATCTCAGAATACCGGAGTGAGTCGCCATGCCTTCCTGCAGGGGATCTTCCCGACCCAGGGATCGAACCTGCAGCTCTTAGGTCTCCTGCACTGGCAGGCAGGTTCTTTACCACTAGCGCCACCTGGGAAAACCATTGCTATATGGCTATTTAATATATAAATGCGTGTGTGTGCTCAGTCACTTAGTCGTGTCTGACTCTTTGCTACCCCATGGGCTGTAGCCCACCAGGCTCCTATGTCCATGGGGTTCTCCAGGCAAGAATACTGGAGTGGGTTGCCATTTCCTTCTCCAGGGCATCTTCCCAACCCAGGGACTGAAGCCAGAGCTCTTAGGTCTCCTGCATTGGCAGGCTGATTCTTGACCACTGTGCCACCTGGGAAGCCCCTAATATTATAAATAGACAGACTATTTAATATAAAAAGCAATTCCTTTACGTGAAGCCATGGTTTGGATATTATATGAACCATATGACCTATACTCACAGTGCCGTACACACTTGTATTCAGGAAGAAGAATAGGGTGAAACGTTCACTTTCCTGGCCTGAGTTTAGTGACAGGTTCTTGGGAGGAGACGTATGGGAAGTCTTGCCTGGTAAATTCTACGGAGCTCATTAAAGAAGGTGGAGACAGGGTAACCGTTGCTGTGACTGCTTGTTTATTAATAAGGATGAAAGCGCATCCGTCATTGTGTTTGTGCTGGGGGAGGGGGAGCGTCGAGCAGGTGGGCTCAGAGGTGCCTGAGGGAGAGAGCCTGTGAAGCTGAAAGATGTCTGATAGTCGTATCCGATGTACTTCATCCATTAACGTCTCCGGATGATGCCTTTTTGTCAGAAAGCAGTTCTGGAAAGAGGAGAAGGCAATGGCACCCCACTCTAATACTCTTGCCTGGAAAATCCCATGGACGGAGGAGCCCGGTGGGCTGCAGTCCATGGGGTCGCGAAGAGTCAGACACGACTGAGCGACTTTACTTTCACTTTTCCCTTTCACGCATTGGAGAAGGAAATGGCAACCCGCTCCAGTGTTCTTGCCTGGAGAATCCCGGGGACGGGGGAGTCTGGTGGGCTGCTGTCTCTGGGGTCGCACAGAGTCGGACACCACTGAAGCGACTTAGCAGCAGCAGCAGCAGTTTCTGGAAAGAGAAAAACCAGCCAGAAGCCATGAGCTCAGTCTTTATTAAGGGGACTGTCATGTGACTGTGCTGGACTTGCCTGTGGCTCAGATGGTAAGGAATCTGCCTGCAATGCAGGAGGCTCGGGTTCAAACGCTGGGTGGGAAAGATCCCCTGGAGAAGGGAATGGCCGCACACTCCAGTATTCTTGGCTGAAAGAATTCCATGCACAGAGGAGCCCGGCGGGCTACAGTCTGTGGGGTCAGGCTTCATGAAAGCAATGGTAACATGAGGACAGCTCTCCAGTGAGTTTCTGCGGAGAGCAAGGAGAATAAGGATTTAACAGGATGGTCTGGGGAAGCTTGGAGTTCACACGGGACGTCAGACTCCAAAGGCAGGGCCACTGTGTCGTGCTAGGACAGCCAGGCTGCTCTAGTGCAGCGGGCACAGAGGTGTGCCTGGCTCAGCAGCCAGGGATTGGCTATTTGGGGTTTTTCAGGGGGGTTGTGGAGGGGGGGCTCCCCAGGTGGCGCTGGTGGTAAAGAACCCGCCTGCCAATGCAGAAGACATAAGAGAAGCGGGTTCGATCCCTGGGTTGGGAAGATCCCCTGGAGGAGGAAATGGCAACCCACTCCAGCGTTCTTGCCTGGAAGAATCCCATGGATAGAGGAGCCTGGTGGGCTACAGCCCATGGGGTCGCAAAGAGTCAGACATGACTGAGCGTCTTATGGCACAGCATGGGGGGTAGGGGTGGGGACGAGTACTTGGGGCTGGGCTCTTGATCCTATCAAGGGTCAGTTGAACCTTTTGGTCCATCAGAGTTGATCACAAAACATCTACTATAATTTGTCTTCAAAAAATAAATCCAGTTTCCCATGTGCCAGCTGTATCTAACACGAACTTTCCTGGGTCGGTTTCCTAAATAGGCTAGAAATGCAAGTTTTGATCTGCTTTCTGTGTTAACAGTTGTTGATGCTTATTTGCTCAGTCATGTCCAACTCTCCTCTACCCCATGGACTGTAGCCCGTCAGGCTCCTCTTTCCATGGGATCCTCTGGCAAGAACACTAGGGTGGATTGCCGTTTCCTTCTCCAGGGGATCTTCCCAACTCAGGGGTGGAACCCGAGTCCCTGCATTGGCGGGCAGATTCTTTACCACTGAGCCACCTGGGAAGCCCTTATGCTGACCGTGTACGTGCTTATTTTTCTTTTCCGCTTGTAGGCTGGAGCCAATGTCCTTCTCCAGGACGTCAATGGAAACATCCCGCTGGATTATGCCACGGAAGGCACTGACTCGAGCTCCATCCTGCTGACCTACCTGGATGAAAATGGTAGGCTGATGTTGCGAAAAGCCACGGAACAGTAGATGAAGAGAGAGGATGGTAGGATTCTTAGTGCATATATTTTAGCCGTGCTTACACGAGTTCAGACAGATGTCACCTGGATTGAAATGGGGTCTCGTTCTGGGCAGTGTTTGTAGTCAGGTTCATCAGTGCACGTTTGCAAGCTGGCAGAAATCTGGAGGCCGACCGTAAAGGGACATTTTAACAGGCCCCCAAAGTCCCTAATTAGTGGGACTGGGTTTGTAATTATAATCGCTTGTCTGCTGGGAGGGGAGGAGAAGTGAATGAGCACAACTGAATTTGGGGCTAATGAGCGTGAGGTCGCATGCAGTCTCTTCTCTTGGGAGAACATGTCCAGCCTCCTAAGCATCTCATGCAGGTGAGCAAGGGCTCAAGTCAAGGGCAGTCTGCCCAGCAGCTCTGCATCCATTCCTGGGGACACTTGGAAGCTCAACCCTTATCTGAAGAAATCCACGGTCGGTCCCGGTGCCATCCTGAAAAGCTGAGGCTGGGGACCCAGATGTGTCCCCTGACAGAGAACGCTTAATTGCACAGCCCCGGTGTGTAATTTCATGAGTAAGTCCAGCCTTGGCCAAGTGGGAGGCATTCGGAACCCTGAGTTCCATATGGTCTTAAACTGAAGAAGTATGCCCCATCTTTAGTTTTTTTTTTTTTCTTTCTGCGGTTCAGGTATAAATAACACCAAAGAAACTCCAGTCCCTTCAAGTGTGATCTTTTGTCAGAGAAACGGTGTAGCATGTCCGAGGGGCACGCCGTGCTGAGACTGTGCACTTCTCGCCTCCCAGAAAAGCCTGCACAGCTGCCTCTTTGTTCTCTGGGTCCCGCACCTCCTCCAGATCGCGCCTCTCAAAAGGTTTATTCTGAGGATGGCTTAGAATAATAATAATTAGTGCTTCGCAGCCATGGGTTCTTAAAAAAAATTGTCTCATTAATTCTGAAAGCAAGGTAAGGGATGCTATCTTCACTGGAGACAGTGTGAGCTGAGCTGTGGGTCTGAAGGTCACCAAGTCACGAGTCACATCCCTAGGGTGACAGGCGGTATGGTGGAGTCACTCCCTGGTACCTGCTCCTTCCTGCAGCAGGGACCTTGAACTTTCTCACATCTTGTCAGCTGTGAGTTGTCAGAGTCAGACCCCACGGCTTCCAAAGGGAACAAGCTGAAAGCTATGCACATTCCACTGTTGGGAGGTTTATTATTTGGATCTTTGCAAAACTTGGGGTGCCTCTGAGTGAAGAACGGGGCTGTCTGGGGCTGTCTTAATTAGCTGGGCCACTTTTGTAGCATGGGCTTCCCTCATAGCTCAGTTGGTAAAGAATCCGCCTGTAATGCAGGAGACCCCAGTTCGATTCCTGGGTTGGGAAGATCTCCTGGAGAAGGGATAGGTTACCCACTCCAGTATTCTTGGGCTTCCCCTGTGGCTCAGCTGGTAAAGAATCTGCCTGCAATGTGGGAGACCTGGGTTCCATCCCTGGGTTGAGAAGATCCCCTGGAGAAGGGAAGGGCTACCCAGCCCAGTATTCTGGCCTGGAGAATTCCATGGACTGCATAGTCCATGGGGTCACAAAGAGTCAGACACGACTGAGCGACTTTCACTTTCACTTTTGTAGCATAGTTTCCTTCTCACTGATCTGTTTTCCTAATAGCTACAGTTGTAGCTCTTTCTGTTTGGAAACTAAAATTAAAAATCTTTATTTATAAAATAATTTGCTTTTCTTCTACGTTTTTCCAACTCACAAGAAGATTTTGTTCCACGAGAACACTGAGTATTTGCCGGAGCGGTATTGCTATCCCATATAAAGAAAAATAAGTGCATTCTTGGTTTTAAAAACGATTAAGGAAAAAAATATAAGGGAGATACTGACTGGATGGTTGGGAGAAAAATCCATCACGATGCTGGCTGTCACAGTCTGTTTGTGAAATGCATGTTTGCTGGAACAAATTCAATTTAATATCTCTTACATTTTTAATTCTGTTTTCCATTTGTCGCTGCCCCTGCCCCGGCCTCTGCCTTGCAGTCGTCTGCCCCTCCCTCGCCCCGCTCACAATCTGGTTCCATTTCTGCCTGCATCCCTCCTCCTTATCTAGGTCCGCTGCCATAGTTCCAGTAAATACTGTCTAATTCAATTTATTTCCTGAGCCCTCCCTTGTTGGTGCCCTTTCAGAGTGATCTGTTGTGACAACATGGGCTGATACTGTTAGAAATCTCTCCTATTCCAAGATGGGATTTTCATCATTCGGAGCACCGCGGTCTTCTCACTCGGTGGAGGCGCACCTGGCGTTTTCCCTCTGTGTCACCCCGTTTCAAATCGGGGTGCTTATCTTGCTGTCCTGTCAGGATGCGTGTGGCAGGAGGCAGGCCGGGTCGTGAGCAAGTTGATTACATGGAAGATCGCTGGACACAAGTTCTAATTGTACTGTCACCACCGACATACGCTGTACACACGCGCACAGCAATTAACCTCGGCTCACTGCCTGAGCTTCCTGGGCTGGAAGACGGGATGGCTGAGGAGTTCTGATCGAGCATCTGATGCCTGTGACATCTCCGGTGTGCGGCAAAGCAGCTGGTGTTCGAGGAAAGCAAATTGATGATAAAATGAGCTGGCAGAGAAAGAAGCGCTGCTGGGGGAGCTCGAGGTATCCAAGAAGGATGCTCACCGTGGGCAAAATGCTGTTCTTGTTCGGTCGCCAAGTTGTGTCTGACTGTTTTTGACCCCATGGACTGAAGCATGCCAGGCTTCCCTGTCCTCCACTATCTCGCAGAGTTTGCTCAAATTCATGTCCATTGAGTCGGTGATGCCATCCAACCATCTCATCCTCTGTCATCCCCTTCTCCTCCTGCCTTCAATCTTTCCCAGCATCAGGGTCTTTGCCAATGAGTTGGCTCTTCACATCAGCTGGCCAGAGTATTAGGAGTTTCAGCTTCAGCATCAGTCCTTCCAATGAGTATTCAGGGTTGATCTCCTTTAGGATGGACTGGTTGGATCTTCTTGCAGTCCAAGGGACTCTCAAGAGGCTTCTCCAGCACCACAGTTCAAAAGCATCAATTCTTCTGGGATCAGCCTTCTTTATGGTCCACCTCTCACATCTGTACATGTCTACTGGAAAACATAGAGATGTGTTTTTTCAAGGCCCTGAAAAGTAAAGCAAAACTTTTTTACGTTGCTCTACATATATCCTCACCTGTAGCCCTTTCTCCTTTCTTTCAAATGCATCATTTTAGAAGAAGGAGCTCACATTTATCTTCTGAGTTCCCTACCTTCTCCACTGAGCCCACCGACATTCAGCTTCTACCCCTACTGACCTGGAAACTCCCTACAGCGCCTGCCATTGCCCTTGCTTCTCTGTCCAGCTGTCAATTTTCTGTTCAGTATTTCTTTACCTCCCCTCCCTGTGACATTCAGTGACCTTGCTCACACTCTGCTCTGAAATCTCCCTTCCACGAATGTCCCATTGTTTTTCTCCCTTCTCTTACTTTCCTTTGGATGTGCTGCTTATGCACCCAGGAGCCAAAATGTTGGTTGTTCCCAGGGCTTTGTCTTCGAACATCTCCTCTCCACACACTGTCTCTGGCTCATCTCTCCCTTTCCTCGAGTACTTAGCGCCCACCTGACCCCAGGGACATTCCTGAAGCTTAGAAGTCTTTCCCAACCTTGTATGTGAGTTTTGTTACCTGTCCTGCGTCTTTGACTTGGATGTCAGATAAGTTGAGATAATCTGTCCGATATGGAACTTCTTGTTGCCCTTTCATACGCCCTCTGGACTGCTTGCCTTTGCACCCAGGAATCTGAGTACTTGACCATCACTTTTCTTCTCCTAAATCCCTCCCATTGAGTTGTCGTCACCAAATCTTACAGAGCCTTTTTCTAATCTTTCTAATATGTCACCAGCCATGCTATCACTGCCTTGATTAAAATCCTGGTCTTTCTATATATTTTGGAACAGCCTTAGACACCAGTGTTCTTGCCTCCAGCCTTAGCCTTCCCTCTGCAGTTTTCACAGGACTTCCAGATTTGTCAGTCCACAGATGACCTTGTATACTCCTCCCGCGTAACAAAGTTCATTCGGAATGCTGTTCCTGCACCAGCCCCTTCAGAATCACCCATTTTGGGGCTGACAGTGCTCCTAGTTTGCCGAGAACAGCCCTGCAGCATACTTGTGGTCAGAGTTGGAGGAAAGGATTTGGTAGAGGTCTATGACACCTGTCTGGCATCCCTGGTTTATTTTTCTTTGCTGCAACTCCTTTATTTGCCTGCTTAACCCTTTTTCTTTGAAGTCTTGGATCTCTTAGAAAGCTTACCATGAAGACAAAATCTGAAATTAGATGCAATTCTCGGAGCTTAAGGATTCCCACTGTAGAGTCATGGGATGGGTCATATCATAGCCTAATGATAAAATTATCTTTGAAAGCAGCAGAGAGTATCCCCAATACAGGATGGATAGTAGAGAAAAGGAAAAGCTGAATTGTTGCAAAACAATATTACCTTAAGAGGGACAGTTAAGGAAAATTAAGATAAAGTTCAGATTAACCTGAGGTGTTAATGTCTTTTCCATTCCACACAAGCATTTATTGATATGATCAAATGTAATCAGGCAATAATAATTTGTATCACATGTAATAACTTGTGCATCTCAGGTAAATGATTTGTTTCTTATGTTCTTAATTAGACAAAAAAAATTACTAAATTCCAATCAAAATAATAAATCTGAGCAGATTGTTAGATTAATATACTTCAGTCATGTCCAACTCTTTCAACCCCATGGACTATACAGTCCATGGAATTCTCCAGACTAGAATACTTCCTTCTGCAGGAGATCTTCTCAACCCAGGGATCGAACCCAGGTCTCCCATGTTGCAGGCAGATTCTTTACCAGCTGAGCCATAAGGAAAACCTGCCAGAATCTTGTGTCCATGGGATTTTCCATGCAAGAATACTGGAGTGAGTTGCCAGAGGATCTTCTAGACCTATGGATTGAACCTGCATCTCCTGCTTTGGCAGGTGGGTTCTTTACCACTAGCGCCAGCTGGGAAGCCAATCTAAGCAGGCCAGGTATTAATTTTTTCAAAAACTTGTATGAAAATAAAAAACCAAGTATTGGCCAGTTCAGTTCAGCCACTTGGTCATGTCCGACTCTTTGCGACCCCATGGACTGCAGCATACCAGGCTTCTCTGTCCATCACCAACTCCTGGAGCTTGCTCAAACTCATGTCCATCAAGTCGGTGATGCCATCCAATCATCTCATCCTCTGTCATCCCCTTCTCCTCCTGCCTTCAGTCTTTCCCAGCATCAGGGTCTTTTCCAAAGAGTCAGGTCTT
Source organism: Bubalus kerabau (assembly GCF_029407905.1). Taxonomy (NCBI): domain Eukaryota; kingdom Metazoa; phylum Chordata; class Mammalia; order Artiodactyla; family Bovidae; genus Bubalus; species Bubalus kerabau. Next base: position 88,019,726 of record NC_073635.1, read on the forward strand.
CACATCAGGTGGTCAAAGTATTGGTGCTTCAGCTTCAGATTGGCCAGTTACTCACCACAAAATAATAGGTTTCTTATGGGCTGTAGTCATCATGATTGGTTTTTTCCCAGGGGCATCTTAAGAAATTTGTTTGACCAAGAAATGAGGGAATTTCCATTCTATTGTTTTACCAAAAATACATCTGTGCTTTTTTTCCCTGAACACATTACAAAAATCTAAAAGTTATGTCTTACTTGGTATCATATTTGACTCAAAATCAAGTTTTAAAATAAAGGGATACAATGTCATATCTTTCCAGTCATATCTTTACAGCAGCGACCGGAAACAGATTGTTTCCCATAACATGTTGTAATGCGAATAAGTAAAAAATGAGTGACAGCTAATTTCTGTTTTAATTTGTGTCTTTCATCTGAGCCCTATTCTTTTTTATCACTCAGCATTAATTGCATGTTTAAATAATTCTCTGGAAGATGCATACCATTTCAGTAAGCATGCAACATTTAAAAGTTAGCAAAGCCATAGAGTACTGTAACCATCAGGTTTTTCTGCTACTTCAACATCCAAAATTGAACACTGACATCTGAGAAATAGTGTTTTCCAAATGTAACTCCCATGTCAAATTCCAAAATCCTTGAAGGAAGAGGACAGTGACAGTGTTAGTTGGTTCTTAAGAAACCACCAACGTGCCCATTGGGGAAATTTGTTAGTTCTTCCGAGATGACTTCTGATGACCAGGAAGCTGAGATATGGCTGCTGGTGGTTCTTGTTCCTGTTTCCACTAAACTGGGTTTACCTTGAACAGAGTGTTTGAAATGAGCTACGCTTTTCAAGTATTGCATTTGGCTTCATTTTGTTTGATTTCTCCCTCCCTCCTTATTGTAAAGGAAAACATCCCTGAGTGAGTGGCAGGTGATGCTTGGACCAGAAGGCTGACTAACACTAAAACGCTGGGCCCCTTTCATCGAGTGCTTCCTGCAAGCTCTGTTTTCTATGCTGTGTGTGTTTTGAGTCATTCTCATGCCAACTAGTGGAAGAAACTGTCAGCCCCTTTTGCAGATGAGGAAACTGAGGCAGTGGATAAGTTACCTGACCCCATCAGTACAAGTAATAAGTGCAAGACGTGCCACTGAAGCTCTGGACCATCTCTGCTCTGGAGTTCGTCCAAGCTCAGGGAAGGAGGCTGCAGTGAGGCCGGCGTGGCGTGCTCACAGGGGACATGACCGCCGATGGGCACTATGCCAGCCTCTGCCAAGCAGCTGGGTCTTCCAGGTGTTACCACTAGCTTCGTTCCTCTGGGATGTGTATTTTTTCTGTGATGGAGGTTACGGAAGGCGAGGCTAAAGCACTTTCCCAGAGTCCCACCCTGGGGAAGCCAGCCACGGTCCAGGGGAACCAGGAGGACCACACTATCGTTTTTGGTCGAGCCCACCGCTGACTCCCCATTTTTGCAGCAAGGATTCAATCACACGAGAGAGAAAAATTCTCAGCAGTGTAGCTGGTTCTCAGCAAACACTTTCTCAGAATCAGATGTCATCTCATGTCACCTGCATCATGATCACCATCATCAACATCACTAATATCACTATTTCTATTATTATTACTTTTATTTGGAATGATGTGGATTATTTCCCTTTAGTAAACACCTAATATGTCCAGGAACCAGGGCTAGGAACAGGAGATGCAGAAATGCAGAGATACACGCTACTATGGAGATTACACCACCATGAAAGCTCAGGTTGGATACAGGTATGAACGGGCTTCCCTGGTAGCTCAGCTGGTAAAGAATCCATCTGCAATGCAGGAGACTCCAGTTAGATTCCTGGGTCAGGAAGTTCCCCTGGAGAAGGGATAGGCTACCCACTCCAGTATTCTTGGGCTTCCCTGATGGCTCAGATGGGAAGAATCCATCTGCAATGTGAGAGACCTGGGTTTGAACCCTGGGCTGGGAAGATCCCCTGGAGGAGGGCATGGCAACACACTCCAGTACTTTTTCCTAGAGAATCCTCATGGATAGAGGAGCCTAGTGGGCTACAGTCCATGGGGTCTCAAAGAGTCAGACACATCTGAATGACTAAGCACAGCACAGAGGTATGAACAGGTGAGCTGACCTGAATCTTTGCTGCATAAATCACCCACCTCAGTGAAGCCCAGTTCTCAAGTTCTCCCCTCAGTTTATTTCTTCTTATTAAAATTAGTAGTCATGAAATGATCAATTGGAGCATCCTTTAAAAATATTTTAAAGACATTTTAGATATACAGGAAATTTGCAAAAATAGTACAGAGAGATCCCAGGTACCCTTCACCCAGCTTCTTCTCACATTCAAAATGTACACAGCCATGGGCTTCCTAGCTGGTGCGAGTGGTGAAGAACCTACCTCCCAAGGCAGGAGACATAAGAGGCACAGATTCAGTTCCTGGGTTGGGAAGGTCCGCTGGAGGAGGGCATGGCAACCCACTCCAGTATTCTTGCCTGGAGAATCTCATGGACAGAGGAGCCTAGTAGGCCATGGTCCATGGAGTCGCGAAGAGTCAGACATGACTGAAGCGACTTAGCATGTGCGAATTAATGGTGCATTTATCCAAACATTGGTATAATACTATTATCTATAACACAGCCTTTATCCAAAATTTTCCAGTTTTCCCACTAAATCCTTTTTTTATTCCATTCCTTTTAGAAACAGCTATTTTAAAGAGAAAATCATAGGGAACAGAAAGCATGTCTTTAAACTCATTTCGATTCAGTCCAGGTACTTTACAATACTTTGGGCAGTCTCTGCTGATGATTTATACGAACACAGAAATCCACGGAGAGATCCCCATGGCTAAGGCATTCTGTCATATTTTGGGATATAAAAGGAAAATTATTCAAGACTATCTTCTGACTGGAAGTAAGACTGTATGCCAAGAGAAACAGTTATAGCTGCTTTGAATGAGAATTCAAAGCGGAAGAGGGGCTTCAAAGAGGAACACATTGAAATATACAAGATGACATTTTTACCCCCAGCAGCTGAGAAACAGCTCTACGTTGTGTCTGAAAGGCTCTCCCCCTCTCTCTCCAGGAGTGGATCTCACCTCACTGCGGCAGATGAAGCTTCAGAGACCTGTGAGCATGTTAACGGACGTCAAACACTTCCTGTCCCGTGGAGGAAACGTTAATGAGAAAAACGACGATGGCGTAACACTGGTGAGTCACAGCGCTTCGCTAGGAGACACTGCTTACAACGTGAATGTGCTTTGATTTCGAAAACATAGAATTGGGTACCATTAACTCCTAAATAAGGTTTTTTATTTTTCTGATTATATCAGTAATACATATTTATTGCAGAAATTTTGCAAAACAGACATGCAAAAAAAAAGTGCAAATAACATACCATCACCCAACATTTATCTGTTGATATATTCTCTTTAAGCCTTATGCATGTTTTTCCTACAAATTTAGAGTAATTTTTATATTATTTTTGTCAGTGTGAGACTTTTGAGCTGCAACTTACAGGAGACTGTTTTCATTTTAAGCAAAAGAACCTATGTTACTCTGATGAATGAATTTCTAAATTCAAACAAACGCCTGCCATTGCTTTTTAATGCTCTCAGGCACGGTTGCATTATATTGAACACATAACAATTAAATGTGGACTCATTTGGATGTAAGCACAATGTCTTATCATCACAGGAAGAACATTTGGTCCTATTGACCCATAAAAATTACTTGGATCAGGCATGCTGGGGTTAGAGTTAATTATGATGGAGATGAAGGTGTTGTCTCAAGAAAGTAAGCTACGGAAGCAAAAGGGAAAAGCTCTGAAGCAAGGGGTGCACAGAAGCAGTTGCAACCAATTTTAGAAAATGATTCCATTTCTACTATGGGAAAATATGGTGTGAGGTTGAACACAGTAGATGAGGAAAAGCAGTGTAACTGAATGAATAAGACTTGTGTGAGACCTGATACCTTTGTAGATTTATTAAATGCAAATTAAGTGCTTTGAGACTTCTCAATAGAGTTATCTTCCCAGACATTGATGTTGATCTTTGGAATATAAATTTCAGAAGACTACCGAAAATGGAACTCTAAGCTATAAGATGACAAAGCAGTTTTAGAGTTTATTGAAAAATAACATCTTCTAATGGAAAAATATTCCAACTCATTTGTTGAGGAAATATTTACTAACTGTGTCCTGTGTACAACATCATCGTGAACAAAACCACAAAAGTCCTTTTGTCTTTGTCGGGGCTCACATTTCGTTGGGGAAGACATTCACTATGCAGTGTAGGTGGGCTAAGGATATAATGCAGTAATAGTACTAAACGCAAATGAGAAATAACACAAAGACCGAGATGTGGTAGACGTACAGTTGGCATTTTTGGGTCGGTAGACAGATAAGAGCTCACTGACATGAAGAGCTCTGAGTGATGAGCTGCAGGAAGTCTGCCCCCTCTGCAGGTGTGAAGGCGGAGTGTTGCAGGCTGAGCAGTGGGAATGCAAAGGTCCTGAGGCAGGGCCAGGTGTGCTGTGACTAAGGAACAGCTAGGAGGCCAGCATGGCTGAGCAGAGAAAGCAAGAGGAGGCGGCAACCAGGACCGGACCACCCCGGGTCTGGTGGGCTCGTGTGAGGGCCTAGGCAGTTATTCTGCATGAAGTAGGAATAAGCTGAAGAGTCCTGAGAGGAGGATGTTCCTTCAGTTCCGGAAGGATCTTCACTCCAACTGCTGCGACGAGGATGCACTGTCAATGGGCAGGAGTGGAGCCGAGAGTTCAGTGAGGAGGCTCTCGTCCAACAAGTGATGATGCGACTCAAACCGAGATTGTAGGCGCTGCAGCGGTGAGAAGTGGCTCATTTCTAAAGTCCACGTTAAAACAAGATCTGCTGGGATTTCCTGATGGAAATTGGTGAGAGATGAGGAAAAGACTTTAGCGTGACTCTGAGTATTTCTAGTTTGAGCAGCTGGAATGCTGGAGTTGACACAGAATGAAAGAAGAACGGGCTGAGGGCAAAGGAAATGAGGGTGGATTCTGGAAACGTGAAGTTAGAAGTGCCTCTTAGCCATCGTCATGGAGATGCTGAGTTTGTGGCGGGTTATTGAGTCTAATGCATAAAGGGTTTCCTAAAGGAAATCAACCCAGAATATTCACTGGAAGGAGTGATGCTGAAGCTGAAACTCCAATACTTGGCCACCTGATGCGAAGAGCTGACTCATCGGAAAAGACCGTGATGCTGGGAGGGATTGGGGGCAGGAGGAGAAGGGGACGAACGACAGAGGATGAGATGGCTGGATGGCATCACCGACTCAATGGACATGAGTTTAAGCAAACCCTTGGGAGATGGTGAAGGACAGGGAAGCCTGGTGTATTACAGTCCATGAGGTCACAAAGTTGGACAGGAGTTAGCAACTAAATAATAACAAAAACTGGTGTCTGGAATTTGGGTTCTGTTCAGACTGGAGAAGCAATGTTGGGATCTCTAGCATGTTTGTGCTCTTGAGGCCCTTGGCGCTGGATGAAGTCACTAATCTGATATGAAGGAAAGAGGTCTGGGGACTGAACCATGGAGCATAGCAAAGTGGAAGGTCCTGGAATGAGGGGGGAGTGTAAACTCCCAAGGTGGGAGGCAAACCAAGAGAGTGAGGTGTCCTGGGAGCCCCGCAAGGAAAGCGGGAGGAGCAGCAGAAGGAGGAATGAGTAACCATCAAATAAATACCACTGAGAAGTCAAGTGGGCAGAGACAGAGACTTGCTGCCAGGCTTAGAAACTGGGAGTCCTTGGTTTTCTTATCAGGGCAGCTTTGGTGAAGCAATGGGATGAAAATCAGACTGGAGTGGGCTGTTTAATTAATAGTTCATTTCTACTGTATATCTCGGGGGGGAAAGAAGGTACAGTCTGTTTGTAGGTCATACATGAAGTTAATCTTAAAAATGCATTCCAGTATACAGTAGGTGCAAATACTTACACGGAATGCCTAGAATAGTCAAATCATAGTGTCAGGAAGTGCACTGGTGGGTGTCAGGGCCCGAGGTGGGGGTGGGGAGGGGGGATGGGGAGTCAGAGATTAATGGGGGCAGAGTTTCAGTTTAGGAAAGCGAGGACTTCAGGATGCTGGTGAGCGTTGGACAACAGCGCAGTGTACTCAGTACCGCAAACTATACAGTTAAATACGGTTAAAATAGGATGTTTCATATTACTTTCACCACAATAAAAAAATTAAACAGAAAGATAATCCATAGTTGATTTAACACATGAGCTACATTAATTAAGACATCCAACTCAGTAAAAATCCAGCAGGCTCTCTGTTTCTTAGTTTGGCAGAAGATATTACAGCTTCATATTGTTCTTTTGAAATCACAGCTAAATAAAAACAGCACACATGTTCACATGCCTGCTAAATTAAAAGGCTTACAAACTTCAGAAGATTAGCTATGGAGAGAATCAATACACAGCAATAAATTGCTATCACTTTCAGCCATCTTCGATTTTGATATTCCTTGTGACTTTTCTTTTTTATTGAACAGAGAACACAAATGCGGCATATAATTATTCTGTAATAGCTGAATCTGGTTTTATTACTGATGTTGTGGTCATCTTTGAGCTTTGTACAGAGAAAGGAACAATGAACAGGAGGCAACCCTTCCCTGAGGACCACAGCAGTTAGCAAGCGGCAGCCTCTTTGATTCTTGGGTCTGAGTTGGTTGGTCGATTATGTTAATGCTTCGAGTTGTCTTTCTGTGAAGGGTATGTGTATGGTGTGTGCTCGCCTATTGTTGCTGATAATGATAAGGAGAAAGTCTTATCCACATACGGCTTCTGTATGCTGAGTTGGAATTTCAGCTGTGATTCAAAATTGGGCATTTTTATTACACTGCAAAACAGATTAAACTATCAAAAAACTATCAAAAAACTCAGTGAAGATCTGCTCGTAGTAAGATGGTTTTTATGCTGCTGCTTTTTCTTCCTTTTTAGAATATGCAGTATAATAACCAAATGTAAGACAAATCTTTTTAACATTTTTTATTTTATTTTTACTGGAACATAGTTGATTTACAAGGTTTTATTAGTTAAAGATGTAAAGCAAAGTGATTCAGTTGTACATGTATATATATATATACACACACACACACAGGTATTTTATTTATATATATATATATATATATATTCTGGACATGTATATATATATGCACACACACACACAGAGGTGTATATATATATATATATATATATATATATATTCTGGATTTTTTTCAACTATATGTTATTATAAGATACTGAGCATTGTTCTCCATGCTGCATGGTAGAACTTTGTTGTTGGTTATTGTTGGTTATGTTGGTTATTTACTTTATAAATGTGTGTATATATATATAGTATATTTATATATATTATATAAGTATATATGTATATATATAAAGTATTATGTATACTTATTGTATATGTATAAATATATACAATAAGTATATATATAATAGTTTTATAATAATAGGCTTCTCAGGTAGCCCTAGTAGTAAAGAACCTGCCTGCAAGTGCAGGAGACATAAGAGACGCAGGTTCAATCCCTGGGTGGGGAAGACCCCCTGGAGGACGGCATGGCAACCCACTCCAGTATTATTGCCTGGAGAATCCCATGGACAGAGGAGCCTGGCGGGCTACAGTCCACGGGGTCATGAAGAGTTGGACACAACTAATGGGACTTCACATGCTTGCATATAAGAGTTTATATATAATATATTTATAAATAATACTTATATATATAGTATATATTTTGTGATAAGCTATAAGGAAAGAGGATCTAAAAATAAATATATATATATATATATAAATGACTGAAACTAACATGACATTGTAAATCAACCACATTTCAACTTTCAAAGAAAGTTATGTGTTTTGCTTCTGTTTTGATGTTATCTGGGATTAGAGTTGATTGCTGTCCCAAATGTCACTGGTAGCCCCTGCTCTGGGCAGCTTTGCTACTAAATGAACCAAGATCATTTTCCTTTTAGTCTTTCCCTGGTAAGTAGCTCGGCCTATGTTCTAAATGGTAGAGCAGGATTTTTGCTGCATTGAAAGCAAACCTACTCATAAAGGGTTTGAGCCTATGAACTTTGCATCATTAGTATCAGGCACTAACCACTGAGTGGACCTATTCTTCCTGCAGGCTTATCCTGCAAGACAACATCTGAAATCCACTTGCTGGTGCTTAAAGCGCAACAATTTGCCAATCACTGACTGATGATTCAGATAATATGGAATAAATTTAGAAGCAGGTGAAAAATGAGTTCTTCAGGTGAATATGTATGTAAATTCATATTTCTCTAAAATATCTGTGGCTACATCGTATTTGATAAGATGTTAATGAGATGAAGTTTGTATGTAACAATGTGTGGCATGATTAATGTGAAACTTAACTTCTGAATGTTTATGCCTTAAGTTAGATTAAATGTATTTGTTATTCTAATGTAGTTGAAAGTACATATAAAACTTAAACATACAAATGTAACTGTAGATTGAAGAGCATAATTAAGGCCAAAAAGCAAATTTTTTGCTGAATTTTATCAAAATTTATATTTAATAAACCCTTTTGACTTTACTGTAATTTTGTCTTTGTAATAAAAATGGAAAGGAATTATGCTACAAAATTCTATGCTTCAAAACCTAGAAGTCCTTGTTTTTACTACTTTTAATTAGTTTTTATTTTTCCTTTCCTTATAGATCCTTCTTCTTAATTATTACGATTACAAAATCGACCATGTAGTTACTTAATAACCTAGTTTAAATTGAGTGTGATGTAAAGTGAAGTGAAATCTCAGTGGCTCAGTGGTGCCCGACTCTTTTCGATCCCATGGACTGCAGCCCGCCAGGCTCCTCTGTCCATGGGCTTCTCCAGACAAGTTTACTGGAGTGGGTTGCCATTTCCTTCTTCAGGGGATCTTCCTGGCCCAGGGATCGAACCAGGGTCTCCTGGACTGCAGGCTGATTCTTTACCGACTGAGTTAGAGGGAAACCCAAGTGTGATGATAATTTACAGATAAATCCGGTTGCCTTAGAAGCAGAATTCCTCTGTAAGAAAAGTTTGAAAACTTCCTCCACCCCCTGATCTCATCGTGGTAGTTCAGTTTGCAGTAAGAAAGGAAACCAGGAAGACAGGATGGGGGCGGGGTGGGTGGACTGGAGTGCGGCTCCCCTCAGGGATGCGCATCCATGGAAAACACCGTCAGATGCGGAGGATCTCACAGGGCGCCAGCTGAGAGCTGGCAAGCGTCCCTGGCCACCGGAGAGGAATGTTCAGATCCACGCAAAACCCGGGAGGGTGCAGGAAGGAGGGAGAAGGAGGAGACTGAGCAGGACCAGGCCTGCACCCGAGACAGCAGGTGGGGCAGGGGGGACCGAAGCAGGGATCCGATCCCCCGTCAGGAAGACTGTTCAGGACAGAGGGCTGGCATCGGAGGCTCCTGGAGAGCGCAGCAGCGCATCCGTGACCGGCTGCATGGAATGAGAACCACGCGGACAATCCTTCCCACAGCACTACGTACCTGGACAGGGAGGGATGTCCCAGAGGCGACTGGGAGCTGGGGCTTGGGGATTGGAGAGCAATCCCAGGGCAGGATCTGCTGTTAACCGCGGGGAGGTGGCCGGAGGAGTCGTGAGGGGTGGGAGCACGGTGGGGAATGCCTTCGGAGGAACGCCCGGCAGACACGGAGGCCCGGCGTTGCTGCCGAGTCATGCCTGGGGTGGAACCGTCACTGCGGTCTTTCTCTCCCTACGTGCCCGGGCCGGCAGCTGGCCAATAGAAAAGGACCACAGAGAGGGTGGCAATCTGTGCCTGGTGTGCTGAGCGATGGAGAAGGGCCCAGGCCAGGGGTACCATTTAAGCGCCTGCTGTGCTGAGCAGTAGCGAAGGACCAGGCACGGAGGCCAGGGGCTAGGAAAATATGACACCACCTTTATGGCAGAAAGAGAAGAACAACTAAAGAGCCTCTTGATGAAAGTGAAAGAGGAGAGTGAAAAAGTTGGCTTAAAGCTCAACATTCAGAAAATGAAGATCATGGCATCCAGTCCTATCACTTCATGGCAAATAGATGGGGAAACAGTGGAAACAGTGAGAGACTTTATTTTTGGGCCTCCAAAATCACTTCAGATGGTAATTGCAGCCATGAACTTAAAAGACGCTTACTCCTTGGAAGGAAAGTTATGACCAACCTAGACAGCATATTAAAAAGCAGAGACATTATTTTGCCAACAAAGGTCCGTCTAGTCAAGGCTATGGTTTTTCCAGTGGTCATGTATGGATGTGAGAGTTGGACTATAAAGAAAGCTGAGCACTGAAGAATTGATGCTTTTGAACTGTGGTGTTGGAGAAGACTCCTGAGAGTTCCTTGGACTGCAAGGAGATCCAACCAGTCCATCCCTAAAGGAGATTTGTCCTGAGTGTTCATTGGCAGGACTGATGTTGAAGCTGAAACTCCAATACTTTGGCCACCTGATGTGGAGAGCTGACTCATTAGAAAAGCCCCTGATGCTGGGAAAGATTGAGGGCTGGAGGAGAAGGGGGTGACAGGGGATGAGACTGTTGGATGGCATCACCGACTCACTTGACATAGGTTTGGGTAGATTCTGGCAGTTGGTGATAGACAGGGAGGCCTGGGGTGCCGCGGTTCATGGGGTTGCAAAGAGTCAGACATGACTGAGGGACTGAACTGAACTGATCTGAATGCTGTAGCTCCCGCATCCAAGGCCGCTGATGGCCCTGCACACTTGGTGCTGCAGAGTCCCCACGATCTAAGCAGCTGAACCACCTCCACGCTGATTCTCACTTGGGCAGAGCTGCCAGAGGTTAGCAAAATCTCCAAGAGGGCCATATCTCCTGTGCCTGTTGACTGCCAGGTACCCTGTGCACCTGGCCCTGCCAGGGTCCCCGCAATCCAAGCTGCTGCACTCCCTCCACAGCTGGTCCTCCCTGGGAGAGAGCCAGGTCCTCCAGGGCAGCCTCAGGAGCAAACCCCTGTGGAGACACATAGGCAGCTGTGGAGGTAAAACCACAGCTGAGCCCCAGGGGCAGTGCGGCTGAGGAAGAGGATCGAAAACCTTCCCACCAGCTGTACAAGCTGCAGATTAAATCCACACGATCAACTAGGCAGACTCTGTGTCTATGGAAGATATAAAAAGACAGAGTTCCCGCACAAGAAAACATCCTAGCTCTGGCAGCTGCAGACCTTGGAGGCAAGAACATGCAGGAATAGAGCCAGGTTAAAGTCTAGGCTGCCCCCACAGCGGGTCTAGAGACCAGTGCAGAGTTGGAGGGCATCCTGGGGAGGTCAGGTGGACTGTGACTCACAGTGAGGGGAAGGATGCTCTGACAGCAGAGATGTAAGAAAAACATGTATTATTATTGTATTTTGAATCATTCTGTACTTGATTCTAGATTTTTTTATTCTTTTTCTGTGGTTGTTTTATTTTTATTATTAATTCTACTTAAGCTTTTGAGAACTTTTTTTTTAATCACACTTTTTATTTTCTTTATATATTTCTTCATCACTTTGGCTTTTTGTGGTTCTATGGTTTGTTTTTTTTCTTTAATTTTTGTTGTTGTTTGTTTTTCTTACGTTCTTTTGCTGTTGTACTTGGTCTTTAATATATGAAATATTTTTTCTATACTTCTGTTTAACTTTGCTTTCCTGTTTTTTTTCTTTTCTTCCTTTATTTCATCATGTTTGTTAGTTTGTTTTGTTTGCTTTATTCACCAGTTGGCATCTCATTGGTCTTGCTTTTTGGTGTATGTTTTAGTTAGTTTTGTTTTTAATTGGTTGACGTTATTTTCAGTTTTCTTTGTTTGCCAGGTAACTTCCTTGTGCTTTGTTTTGTATGAACTGTTCTGGTTGTCTGTGTGTATGCAGTTGTTCTTTCTTCTGGGTCTGATTTTACATTTACCACTTGTCTGGGGTTCGTCTTCTGTTTCTGGCTTTATTTTTTGTTTTTGTGTGTTTCTTTTAATCCCTTTTAATGCCATAACAAACATCTTGCGGAATCTCGGTTCCCCAGCCAGAGATCGGGCCTGAGCCTCTGGAGTGGGAGCAGCGAGTCCAGAACACTGGCCTGGACTGGTGAACCCCTGGTCCCAGGGAGTATTAATTAGTGAGAACTCCCATGAAGGCCTCCCGCTGGATCCAAGACCCGGCATTACCCAACTGTCTGCAGCACCCTGTGCAGGACACCTCACCCAAACACCACGCAAGACAAAACCACAAACTCAGTCATCGGCAGACAGGCTCCCCACAGGCACCCCACCACATACCACCTCACACAGCCCTGCCCGTCAGAGGAAGAAAAACTCACCCCCTCCCACCAGAGCATAGGCACAGGTCCTTCCCAACACGAAGTCTACAGAAACCGTTGGGCCAGCCTCGCCCACCAAGGGCAGAAACCAAAAGGGAGAAGAAGTACGACCCTAAAACCTGGGAAAAGGAGACCTCAAACCCAGCAAGTTTGAAAAAAGTGAAAAGACAGAGAAGTATTGCACAAATGAAGAAACAAGGTTAAAAACTCACAAGACCAAATAGATGCAAACTACCTGAAAAAGAATTCTGTGTAATGGTAGTAAAGATGATACAAAACCTGAGAAATAGGTAGGAAAAAATACAAGAATTATTTAACACATATAATGATGACCGAGAAGAAATAAAGAATAAACAGTGACAAACAGCACAATTACTGAAATTAAAGAAACTATAGAACAAATCAATGGAGTAAATGAGGCGGAAAACAGATAAATGAGCTGGAAGATAGAATGGTGGAAATAACTGCTAACAAACAGAATAAAGGAAAAGAATGAAGATAATTTAGGATACTGTCAGAGACCTCTGGCAGAGAAGGCAGTGGCACCCCACTCCAGTACTCGTGCCTGGAAAATCCCATGGACGGAGGAGCCTGGTAGGCTGCAGTCCATGGGGTCGCTGAGGGTCAGACACGACTGAGCGACTTCACTTTCCCTTTTCACTTTCATGCATTGGAGAAGGAAATGGCAACCCACTTCAGTGTTCTTGCCTGGAGAATCCCAGGGGACAGGGGAGCCTGGTGGGCTGCTGTCTATGGGGTCACACAGAGTCGGACACGACTGAAGTGACTTAGCAGCAGCAGCAGCAGAGACATCTGGAACAATATTAAACATACCAACATTCAAATTATAGGGGTCCCAGAAGAAGAAGAAAAAGAGAAAGCATCTGAGAGATTTTTGAAGGGATTATAGTTGAAAACTTCCCTAACATGGGAAGGAAATAATAAAGTCCAAGAAGCGCAGAGAGTCCCAAACAGGATAAAGCAGCAGCATGTTGCTGCTGCTAAGTCACTTCAGTCGTGTCTGACTCTGTGCGACCCCATAGACGGCAGCCCACCAGGCTCCCCCATCCCTGGGATTCTCCAGGCAAGAACACTGGAGTGGGTTGCCATTTCCTTTTCCAATGCATGAAAGTGAAAAGTGAAAGTGAAGAGACGCATACTAATTAAACTAACAAAGGTTAAACACAAAGGAAAAATATTAAAAGCAGCAAGGGAAAAGTAACAAGTAGCATACAAGGGACACCCCATACGATTAACAGCTGATCTTTCAGCAGAAACTCTGCAGGCCAGAAGGTAGTGGCAGGATATATTTAAAGTACTGAAAGGGAAAAAACCTACAACCAAGGTTACTCTACTTGGTAAGGATCTCATTCAAAACTGATGGAGAAATAAAATTTTACAGACAAGCAAAAGTTAAGAGAATTTAGCACCTCCAAACCAGCTTTACAACAAATGTTAAAGGGACTTCTATAGGCAGGGAACACAACAAAAGGAAAAGACCTACAAAAACAAACCAAAGCAATTAAGAAAATCCAACAGGAACATAGACACTAATAATTACTTTAAATGTAAATGGATTAAACACTCCAGCTAAAAGACACAGACTGGCTGAATGGATGTAAAAACAAGACTCCTATCTATACTGTCTACGAGGGACCCACTTCAGACATAGAGACACACACAGGCTGAAAGTGAGAGGATGGAAAAAGATATTCCATGCAAATGGAAATCAAAACTGGAGTCGCAATTCTCATGTCAAACAAAATAGACCTTAAAAAATATTACAAGAGATAAGGAAGGACACTACATAATGAGCAAGGGATCAATCCAAGGGAAATACATAACAGTTTTAAATATTTATGCACCCAACATAAGACCACCTCAATTCATAAGGCAAATGCTGACCTAAAAGGGGAAATTGTTAGTAATGCTGGAGAGGGTGTGAAGAAAGGGGATTCTCTCGCACTCTTGGTTGTAGTGTGAACTAATACAACCACTGTGGAGAACAGTATGGAGATATCTTAAAAAAAAAAACTAGGAATAAAGCTACCATATGACCCAACAATCCCACAACTGGGCATATTCTCTGAGAAAACCATAATTGAGAAAGACAACATGTATCCCAGTGTTTTTGCAGCACTGTTTATAATAACTAGGATATGGAAGCAACCTAGATGTCCATCGACAAATGAATGGATAAAGAAGCTGTGGTATATATATGTATATAATGGAATATTACTCAGCATTTTTAGGGACACACTTGAGTCAGTTCTAATAAGGTGGATGAACCTAGAGCCTATTATACACAGTGAAGTAAGTCAGAAAGAGAAAAATAACATATGTTATATAATTTTATATATATATAACTATATATACACATATATATATAACTATATATATATGCATATATATATGTGCAATCTCAAAAGATGGTACTGATGAACCCATTTGCAGGTCAGCAATGGAGATGCTTTATTCTTTTGGGCTCCAACATCTCTGCAGATGGTGAATGCAGTCATGAAATTAAAAGACACTTGCTCCTTGGTAGAAAAGCTATGACCAACCTAGACAGCATATTAAAAAGCAGAGACATTACTTTGCCAAAAAAAGGTCCATCTAGTGAAACTTATGGTTTTTCTAGGAGTAATGTATGGATGTGAGAGTTGGACTATAAAGAAAGCTGAGTGCCGAAAAATTGATGCTTCTGAACTGTGGTGTTGGAGAAGACTGTTGAGAGTCCCTTGGACTACAAGGAGATCCAACCAGTCCATCCTAAAGGAAATCAGTCCTGAATATTCATTGGAAGGACTGATGCTGAAGCTGAAGCTCCAATACTTTAGCCACCTGATGTGAAAAGCTGACTCATTGGGAAAGCCCCTGATGCTGGGAAAGATTGAAGGCAGGAGGAGAAGGGGACGACAGAGGATGAGATGGTTGGATGGCATCACCGACTCAATGGACATGAGTTTGAGCAGGCTCCAGGAGTTGGTAACGGACAAGAAAGCCTGGCGTGCTGCAGTCCATGGGGTCATATAAAGTTGGACACAACTGAGTGACTGAACTGAACTGAGCTGGAGATGCAGACATAGAGAACAGACTTGTGATCACAGTGTGGGAAGGAGGGGGCGGGAGAGATGGTGGGAGCAGCGTGGAATCACATACGTTACCACATGTAAAATAGGCAGCCAGTGGGAATTTGCTGTATTTCTCAGGGAGTTCAAACCAGTGTTGTGGCACACCAGAGGGGAGATTTGGGGTGGGAAGCGGGAGGGAGGTGCCGGAGGGAGGGGACGTATATGTACCTATTGCTGATTCATGCTGATGTATGGAAGAAACCAACACAACGCTGTAAAGTGATTATCCTTCAATTAAAAATAAATTTAAAAAAAGAAGGGATAATGTACCTAAATATTTTATTTTGTATTTGAAAGTATTCAGATTATAGTAGTAGAAAGGAGCACTGGAGAGGGAAACAATTACATGAAAAAATGCATGTTGTCAGAGTCAGAAAATAATATTTAACCCATTAGCTTTTTTTTCCCGAAGAATAATGATGTCCACTTGTACAAATACAATTATATATAACTTTTTAAAGGGCTTTGTATTTTAGCTCCTATACTTTATTAAATGCATCTCTTCAAACCGCCAAATGAAGTCCACCGCTGTCACCACTCTTCCACATTAAATGACACAGTGTGTTTTTCTTGCAGTTGCACATGGCGTGTGCCAGCGGCTACAAGGAAGTAGTGTGTCTCCTCCTGGAACATGGTGGGGACCTCAATGCTGCAGATAATCAGTACTGGACCCCGCTTCACTTGGCAGCAAAGTATGGCCAGGTAAAATATGCCCTGAATTCAGTTTTGAAAATTATCATATGATCATTGCATCATTTCATACTTAATTTTTTTCAAAATGTGTGCTGACATGATGTAACTTGACTTTTAATGGGATTGTTTTACTGAGAAAATATGTTTTTGGTTGAAAGAAAAATTTTACTTTCCAAAAGAGCTTTCATAACCTACATTCCTCAACACTATGCATAATGTACTCCGACTCATTGGAGAAATAGTCAAAACCAGAAACAGTCTTTATAGACTTATGGTCTTAATACTATTTTTTTTTAACATTATATAGTCCTTTTCACGGAGAAGGCAATGGCACCCCACTCCAGTACTCTTGCCTGGAAAATCCCATGGACGGGGGAGCCTGGTGGGCTGCAGTCCATGGGTTCGCTAAGGGTCGGACACGACTGAGCGACTTCACTTCCACTTTTCACTTTCATGCATTGGAGAAGGAAATGGCAACCCACTCCAGTGTTCTTGCCTTGAGAATCCCAGGGACGGGGGAGCCTGGTAGGAGGCCATCTATGGGGTCGCACAGAGTCGGACACGACTGAAGCGACTTAGCAGCAGCAGCAGCAGCAGTCCTTTTCAATGTACAGGTTTCATGAGTCTATAATAATTGTGTTTGTTTCCTGCAGTTAGTAGATTTAAAGCAAAATAATATTTTATATTTTATTTTCCTTAATAAATTATATTTCATTGTAACAAATGAAGGATGATAGCAGAGTTCTTTCTCTGAATTGACTCTCAGTTGATTAATTCTCAATTGATTCTCTATAGCTAATGTATCTTGAGTTACTATTGCACAAACTAACTTCTCACTAGGTTATGACTTACCATGAAGAAGAAATACAATTTTATTTAATTTATGTGAGTGAATGTAATTCAGCAGTATTCATAATAATTTATTAATGTTAAAGTTGATTTTTTAAAAGATATATAATATGTTGTGTTAGGGAAAGCCTTAGTATTAATAGTATAAAATATAACTTAGGTTACATATATATGAAGATTTGAGCTAAACTTCTTGATGTCCAAGCATTAATTTGGTGCCAACTATGTCACTCACTGAATCCATAGTAAGTTAAATCCCTTAGATACTAGCCAATGTGTAGAATATATATCATACAAGTTGAATCATCCAGTTGTTGAAAACACTGAAATTATTTGCATCTCAGGCATCTTAGGAAAAGTATATTACTTGAGGATATGCTTCTTCCAAACTAATAACACTGTTTGCTTTGACAACATTTCCTGTAGAAAAAGATTCATTCATTCAATTAACATTTTTATCATGCTGTTAGTAATACCAGGTGTGTAAGTGAATGGCTGTGTTGAGGAGCTGAGGCTGGAGGTAGCTAAAACCATTGGCCTCAGAGTTCTGGCTTTCCAGTTCTCTCGAGATCACAGGAGTCCTGGGGCATCAAAAGTACATCATCAGTATACCAGTAGTCCACCCGTGCATAGCAGGATCCCAGGATGTGTTAGGGGAGAAGTTCTCTAAAAAACAGAGAAGTGGACTTATAAGCTAGTACTGTTTCCTTGGACACAACTTATTGGCTTGTGCTGAGGAGGTGATGGTCAGTGAATTATCAAAATGTGACCAAGGTAGTCGGAGATTGCTTCCAGTTCAGTTCAGTCACTCAGTCGTATCCGACTCTTTGAGACCCCATGAATCACAGCACAAGCAACTAAATCGGGAAGTGGTGAAATGTCGCAGAGCACTGCGCAGACTTGAATGCATCATTTGACCCAGTTTTTCACTTTGGCTGACAGGACTTTCAGATTTTGGGTCAGGCATCATTTCAGAGTAACCAATTGGCTCCCTTAACCACTTTCATGGAGAAGGCAATGGCACCCCACTCCAGTACTCTTGCCTGGAAAATCCCATGGACGGAGGAGCCTGGTAGGCTGCAGTCCATGGGGTCGCTAAGAGTTGGACATGACTGAGCGACTTCACTTTCCCTTTTCACTTTCATGCATTGGAAAAGGAAATGGCAACCCACTCCAGTGTTCTTGCCTGGAGAATCCCAGGGATGGGGGAGCCTGGTGGGCTGCCGTCTATGGGGTCGCACAGAGTCGGACACGACTGAAGCAACTTAGCAGCAGCAGCAGCAACCACTTTCATAAGGTTATCAACTCTGGAGGAACAGGACTAGAATTTAACAACAACAAAAAAATTTTTAAGACATGTCACTATTGATAGATCTGTTATTAGACATTTAAATGGTTTTATCAGAAC
Organism: Bubalus kerabau; assembly: GCF_029407905.1. Lineage (NCBI taxonomy): Eukaryota > Metazoa > Chordata > Mammalia > Artiodactyla > Bovidae > Bubalus > Bubalus kerabau. The sequence continues at coordinate 88,038,121 of NC_073635.1, forward strand.
CCAGCATATGTTTTTTGTTTTACTTGCCTTCAGGTCAAATGAAATATTTCATATGAGTTGATGTATTCTGTTTGCTATGATATTTTCTAGTTCTGTGATTTCCATTTGGTTCCTTCTTAAAACTCCTGTGTCTTTGAAGAGGTGTTCTGTTTTATAATTCAAGAGAATTTGTAATTGCTTGTTGAAGCATTCTTATGATGCCTGCTTTAAAATCATCGTCAAATAATTTCAACATGCTTCATCTTGATTTATGGTGTCAACTGTCTTTTATCAACCAACGTGTACTCTTCTGATTTTTATTTTACTAGGATGAGTGGTTTTTAGTTGTTTCTTGGACATTTTGACTATTTTGTTAGGAGAATCTTGGTCCTATGGAAATCTATTTTAGCAAACAGCAGCTCTGTTCAGCTTTAGCATCCAGGTTCTGGTCTACTTGAGTGGGATGTGGGTCCAGTGATGGTTTAATTTTCAGATCCTTCAAGGTATTACTTTGGTGAGCTTGGTTTACCTGGGTCCCTCGGGTCCTTGTGAGTTTCTTTTTGGTGCCCCAGGAAGGACAGAAGGTGTTTCCTTGGGCCAAGCTGCCCATGTCTCTGGGTAGGGTAGGAGAATTGCTATGGAGATAGCAAACTTCCAGGGCTGGAGGCTTTTGATTGTGCCCCCGCTGCTCACAAGCCCCCCTTCCCCAGCCACCCTTGTCTTTCATGGAGTGGGGCGGGGGGTATCGGTCTCATTGGATAAAGAGTGCCTCCTCTGGCACTTACTGTTCGCAGAGTCATGGCGCTGGCTCCACCTGACATTGTCAGGGAGACATGGTTTGAAAGATGTGGGAAGCGTGTGCCTGCCCACCAGGGACACGCCCTTGCCCTTCCGTTGCTGGGTTGGGCTGAAGCATTGGGCCCAGAGTTGCCCTCCTCTGCTGTGTGTGAGGACACAGACCGCCCTGCCTCCCTGTGGCTCCTCCCCTCCACGGGTGCCGAGCCAGTCCATCTTCCTTCTTCCACTTTTCAGAGTTCTTCTGGGATTGCTTGCTTTTTCCCGAGTTTATTGTAATTAATGGGGAGGACCAGTAAGAAATCAGTCTGAGCTGCTATGTTTTAAAACAACTGCTTCTATTTTTTTTAAAAATGCTTATTTCTGAAAGACTAGCAGAGCTTGGTGTAAGACACATAAGCCCAACACAAGTGCTGCTTCGTTCACAGAACTTCCTGGAACTGTTGTCAGACAGAAGTCAAGAGACAGAAGAATCATGGATGAATCAGGCAGGGAGCGTTGGAGGACGTCAGAATTCCACCCCATTATCTGTCACATTCCACAACCTTCCTGATCTATGATCCAAAACCTTTCTAGATCTATGTTTTTAGCCTAGAGAAACACAGTCATGAACTTATGTGGGAAATATGATTCAACATTTGCATGTAGTTTACAAAAGGAAGAGTAATTAAGATGAATGTTATTATTACTGTATTTCCCTTGTACTTGCTACATTTCCAACACTCACAATTTATTCATGATTAATGGTAAAGGAATTAAGTTCTTGGCTCACGTACTGTTGAAGCGTGACTCAGAGAATTTTGAGCATTACTTAGCTAGCATGTGAAATGAGTGCAATTGTGCAATAGTTTGAACATTCTTTGGTATTGCCTTTCTTTGGGAATGGAATGAAAACTGACCTTTCCCAGTCTGTGGCCACTGATGGGTTTTCCAAATTTGCTGGTATATTGAGTGCAGCACTTTAACAGCATCATCCTTTAGCATTAGAAATAGCTCAGCTGGAATTCCATCATTTCCACTAACTTTGTTTGTAGTGATGCTTCCTAAGGCCCACTTGACTTCGCACTCCAGGATGTCTGGCTCTAGCTGAGTGATGACAGTGAGAACTTCCAGATGTTCAAGCTGGATTTAGGAAAGGAACCAGAGATCAAATTGCCAACATCTGTTGGATCATAGAAAGAGCAAGAGAATTTCAGAAAAATATCTACTTCTGCTTCGTTGACTACGCTAAAGCCTTTGACTATGTGGATCACAACGAACTGTGGAAAATTCTTAAAGATGTGGGAATACAAGACCACCTTACCTATCTCCTGAGAAACCTGCATGTCAAAAAACAACAGTTAGAACCAGACATGGAACAATGGACTGGTTCCAAATAGGGAAAGGAGTACCTCAAGGCGGTATATCATTACCCTGCTTATTTAACTTATATGTCAAGTACCTCATGTGAAACGCTGGGCTGGATGAAGCACAAGCTGGAATCAAGGCTGCCGGGAGAAATATCAATAACCAAAGATATGCAGACAACACTGCCCTTATAGCAAAAAGTGAAGCTGAGCTAAAGAGCCTCTTGAAGATGAAAGAAGAGAGTGAAAAAGCTGGCTTAAACGTCAACATTAAAAAACCTAAGATCATGGCATCCAGTCCCATCACTTCGTGGCAAATAGGTGGGGAAACAATGGAAAAAGTGACAGACTATTTCCTTGAGCTCCAAAATCACTGCAGATGGTGAATGCAGCTGTGAAATTCAAAGACGCTTGGAAGAAGAGCTATGACAAACCTAGATAGCATATTATAAAACAGACACATTACTTTGCAACAAAGGTCCATATAGTCAAAGTTGTGGTTTTTCCAGTACTCACGTATGGATGTGAGAGTTGGACCATAAAGAAGGCTGAGCACCAAAGAATTGATGCTTTTGAACTGTGGTGTTGGAGAAGACTCTTGAGAGTCCCTTGGACTGCAAGGAGATCCAACTAGACAATCCTAAAGGAAATCAGTCCTGGATATTCATTGGAGGGACTGATGCTGAAGCTGAAGCTCCAATACTTTGGCCACCTGATGCAAAAAGCCAGCTCATTAGAAAAGACCCTGATGCTAGGGAAGATTGAAGTTGGGAGGAGAAGGGAATGACAGTGGATGAGATGGTTGGATGGCATCACCTACTGAGATGCTGAAAGACAGGGAAGCCTGGCGTCCTGCAGTCCATGGGGTGCAGAGAGTCAGACATGACTGAGCGACTGAACAACAACAGATAAGTTAAGAAATGCTTTACAGTTGCTGCATTTTTTTTCCCCAAACCAGCTGCACAATATCTGACCCCAACTTTTATAAAACATATTCCTCCTTTTGGGGATTCCTATATTTCCTTCTATTTCTCAGACACTGCTTCACACCTTGACACACTTGCAAGTCATTCTGTACATCTCAGGGATTAAAGCAGCTTTGTGCTAAGGATTTCCAGGGCCTCTCACCGGCTCTGGGCACCTGCCAGCCCTCATTGGCCGTGTGAGCCTGACCAGACTCACCGAGTCTCCGTCCCTAGAGCCTGGACCCAGCCACGGTCTTTGATCAGTGAGAACCATCCCCTTCTGGTTACGTAGCTCAGAAGATTGGGGAAGACTATGGAGGCAAATGTATCAGACAGTCAGGGAGCCAGTGTCCAAGTCAACTGATCCAGCTGCTAGCTTCACACAGACGTCCAGCCCAGAGTTCTCCAAAAGTAGCCATCACGGTGTGCACATGAGGCAAATTTTAAACAAAGTCGTCTCACCTTTGTCTTCTGCATCTCTGGAAAGTGACTCACCGTTGATTCAGAGTTTTCTAAATCCTCAAACACTTTGATACTAAGGGATAGGGTCTGACGATCACCTGTCTTTTCCATTTTAATCCATTAAACCTACGTGAATGGAGTCACCCCCAGAAGATAGGACCCAGCATGGCAGAGTTTGTCTGTGTCGGCCTGTGTACGTTCCTGGTGTCCAGCAGAGTCACGGAAGCACTCGAATGGCTGGATCTATCAGCCCAGAACCAGGAGCTGAGCGCTGGCCCTGAGTCAGAGCAGGGCTTTTCTATTAGAATACAAAACTCCAAACCCAAAATACTCTTCCTTGATTTAGATCCAAGAAACAACCGAGATTTGTGTTAATAGAGGATTCTGAGCAGATTGCATCTTAATTATTTTGTCAAGAAAATAACCATACGATATTTTAAAAACTTGTTCACCCATAAAAATACCATTTAATATTCATTTTGGGAATGATACTTTCAAAAGAGGTATTATCTGGATATCAGTTTATATGCACAGGAGATTTATAACTCTCTAAGGAAGTAAATAAATACATCTCAGTTGAGTGGAAAAATGTTTTAGAAAGCCTCACATTTTGGAGAGACTAATGACATTTTTACAGATGTTCATAGCAACTTCAGTTTCTTATAAATGTCTTACAAATATAAATACCTTTATGAAGAAAGCGGTCCATAATTTATAAAAATATTTATAATTGACGTCTGTACCGGGATTTATAACTGACATGTATACATATTTTAAATCTTGCCTTTATAAATATATTAACTTTTCCAGTGAGAAGAATAATAGATGCCTATTCTTGTCTAAAACTAGGAATTGAATAAGTTATGTTAGCAATAAGTCCTTTGATTTTACAATTTTTATGATTTGTACATAAAATGGAACTTGCTTCTACCTTTGTATATATTTTTAGTGTTTATAATAAGATTGGCAATCCTGAAACAAAGGATAAAATAATCATACAAATGTTATATCCAAATCTCCTTCCCTTCAAAATTATTTGTATCACACATCTGAGTATCTTGATGGTCAAAGGAGTTATTTGTATTCTCAAATACATTTTGCCCAATTACGTAAGAATTGAGACATATTCAGAGGTTTTTTTTTCCTTTGGGTATTTATTTTCCATTGGAAAAAACTGAAAACGCTGTCTGGTTTTCCTCCTACCACTCTGAGCATCAAATATCAACCAGCTCAGTGGTCCACCCTAGGTTCCCTGTGTTCTCAGCATTTCCACGTCCTCAGAGAATCTCACACTTGCAGCTCCGAATACTCTCCATGATCACGGTCCCCAAAGCCCTCTCTTGAGTTTCCCGGCCCATGAGGACCAGTGCCCAGTGGGTTATCTCTGTCCACCTGTCCTCAGTGTCACCTTTGGTACCAAGGGAGTTACCCTCTTCTTTTCCCGTCCCCCGCCTGTCACTCCTTCTGTGTTTCGTCATTGTCTTATCACAAACCTGGGCATGGTCATTTTCCTGCCTGTCTTGTACGTGGGAAACCACTGCGCCCACAGACTCCTCCCTGGTGAATAGCTTCGAGCTGCCCGAGTTGCCACCACGGCCGACCAATCTGTGCATCCTCGGGGTCTGCCCTCACCCCATGATCAGCATTGTGGTGTCCGGATTAACCCATCAGCCTCCTAGCAGAGTCCCCTGGTTCTTAGCCACTCCACTCTCAACAGTGGGGCTACAGTGAGATTTCTGTATGGACATACAAACAAAGTATTCAATCCACCATCCTTTCCACAGCTGATGACATAAAATGCCTATTCTGTAACACAGTTCATGAGTCCCCATGCGCCAGGAGTTCTGCTTAATTCTCCTTCATGATTTTTCCTATTCCCCCACCAGGTTGGAGGACACCGTGATACTGAACTTCTTTTAATTTCTGGAATAGGCCACCATGTTCATCCTTTTCATGTTCTTTGCTTTTCTTGGAAGTGTTGACTGGTTCACCCTTCCCTGCCCTGCAGCATGGCTCGGAGCCGTCACTTCACTGACTGTCTTTCCTACCTTTCTGGGTCCCAGTGAGATTCCCCCTCAGGCGCCCTGCCTAGCACCTGTATCCGTCCCATCACATCAGTGACCATGTGTTAGAAATGTCTCTAGCATTTGTCCTTGTAGCTCTCCAGTCTGGGAGAACCGAGAGCAATGCTGGTTTCTTGTCTGCAGAGGGCTGGCACAGAGCTCTCAGTTAGTGCTTATTAAGGAGAGCCAGTGAATGTTCCAGTTGTGCAGACGCTTGTCTGTCTCAGTGTGTCACTGAACACATGTGTGAAGAAAGGGTGGGTGAGCACACACCGTGAGACCCCTGGGCCGACGGGAGACATGTTCAGGTGGAGATCCAGGAGACAGCTGGGCGCGTGCAGGTGGGGCTGGATATAGAGGCTTTTGATGGACGAGCCAAAGAAACTGCACAGGATGGAGGGGGAGCCCCATGAAGGGCAGAACATGTTAGCGGTCCAAAGAGGCCATCGAGGAGTCTGTACACTTGACGGTTTTCAGATGGTCCTGAGTTAAGACACGTTTACTCAGGAAGATGCAGCGTGTGAGCCAGTGAGTGGAGGGTACATATAAATTCTGAATTCCCGGAGACCTTTAACATATAATTTCTCTTTATTAAGTGAAACAATCTCTTTTAGCTTCTGAACTAGGAATTTGGCTGTCTTTGAACACTCATTTTATTTTTTTACTTTTTAAAGAAGTCATTTAAAATGACCATCAAGGAATTAATTTTGGTGAACTTATCCAAACCGAAATATAATTATCCAAGGAATGAGTAAAGTCCATAGCCAGTGTGAATTTAAATTTCAGCTTAAATACATTTTCTATCAGCCATGTAGAGCCTCCTTACACACACACACACACACTCAGGCACACGCACGCAGAACATCAGTCACCTTACTACCCTTTGATCCTTTTGGTGATTATAAAGCTTCTGTAATAGTGAAGGGGCGTCCTTGTTCGGTTCCACACTTCACTACTCGCATTGAAGTCATTTACCGCCAAGATCTTTTCTGAGGTTAAGACACATGTTCCAGACTACTCTGAGAGTGAAATCACCACTACCCTGCTTAATTTAGTTCTGGAGCATGCCTCCTTGATTTCCAAGCGGAAGCTCTCGGGAATTACTGACTTTCAAAAAAAAAGAATGGAATTCCCCAAGCGAGAGAAGCTTCTTCATTCCACAGATGAATGTTTGTTTTTTACAGGCCTGAAATAAAATGGAAGTACTTTTTGTTGTTAAAGATTTTCATGTAGGAAACCATTTGCTTTGATGACTTAAATGCTCTCTGCAGGTACAGGGGAAGCTGTGGAGGGAGGGAGGTTGTTTTCTCTCTGGAGTGCCGTGAAGAGTGAATTGAATTTAGAAAATGCAGAGTGATTGCTAGACTCTCCCGACAATCTGACAATTTTGCCGAGACGTAAAAGCCTTTAGGTGCTGCCGTTTTTTCCAAATTGTGAAAATCAAGAGTGATGTTACTTAGTTCTTGGCTTTGCGTTTCTGTCTTTCCTTTCTCCTGTTCTTCCACTTTCCCTTCCTCCCTCACTCCACTCTGTTCTCTCTGCCCCCCATCCTTTCCTCCCAACCTCCCTTCCTTTCTTATGGTTGAAAAGCAAGCAGATCTCTCACATTTTTAATATAAAACAAAACTCTTTCCTAACCCACTTTAATGTGCTGGGACCCTGCTTTATGTATTATATCTTTTCAGATTTCAAGAGAACATCCGCATCTTTAGTAAACTGTGTATATTTTGAAATAAAAATAAACCCTAGATAGAAGCAGTCTGCTGTAACATGATTATATTTCATGTTCTGTAAAGCCAAACCCTGATTTGGGATGGACCTGTGGGAGAGCTAGCGAGGGGACAGACTATTTAGAATGTAGTTCATTTACGAATGAGAGCACTAACAAATCAGTAAGTGGTGGGTGGGGAAATACTCGGGGGTGTTTGGACAGAGTGCTTGTGTGGGTGGAGAATGACCCGCAAGTGTTGCAAAAACAACAAAGCCACAGACCAGAAAAGCCAGCCCCTTTTTAATCAATATAATAAACCAAGAAATGGAAGGACAAAGTTAGGAAGAGAAAGAATAAAAATTCCAAAGGAATCTCCCAAAATTAAAAAAAACAAAAAACAAAACAAGAACCATTAAATTGTTCACAGTATTTCATTAAAAGCATAAAATATATAGAAATCTTCTTTCAAAATATGTGTAAGATTTATACATTAGAAACTATTTAACAATATAATATAAATATGAAACAATGTAATAAAGGCTAAAGAAGATCTAAATAAATGGGGCAGTAAGCCATATTCATGTATTGAGATGAATATTACTGAGACGCTGTTACTGACCCTTTCAAATCTGGCCGCAGAAAGGATCCTCCTGCCTACTTCACTCACAGCAATAGAACAGGGGTTGAGCAGCTGGTTCAGAACCAAGGGGAGCTTCTTCTTTTTTGTTAATTTAAGTAGAGTTGATTTACGATGTTGTGTGTGTCTGGTCTATAGCAAAGTGATTCAGTGACACATGGTTACTGATTTTAGTATTCTTTCCCTCTATGGTCTATTACAGGATATTGAGTATAGTCCCCTGTGTGGAAGCTTTGTTCTCCGATCAGAGGACGGAGAGGTGTGGGCAGGGCTGGTTTATGGGGATCTTTCGGTAGGAGAGGAGAAGTTCAGGGTGAGCACAGTTGCTTTGCTCACGGCTCCAATGCCAAGTGAAGATTTCTGCACATAGCCTATTACCACCGCCATCTTGAACAAGGCGTACATCAAGAGATATAAACTAGAGTATTTATAACAACATTATTTGTAAGTATAGATGAATGATTGCTGTGGCTTGAACGTCCACCAGGAGGAAGGTGGCTAAAATGTGATATGTTTGTACAAGGCAATCTGTGCAGCCAAACAGAGGAATGAAGGGTTGTTAAACCCATCACCTCCAAGGATGCTCAGAAATGCAGTATTATTTCTTGAAAGTAAAGCACAGAAGAATTCATACATCAGGACTTTCGTTTCTATAAATGTCAAAAACATATGAAGACAGAATTGAAAGAGACACATGTACCCCAATGTTCATCGCAGCACTGTTTATAATAGCCAGGACATGGAAGCAACCTAGATGTCCATCAGCAGATGAATGGATAAGAAAGCTGTGGTACATATACACAATGGAGTATTACTCAGCAATTAGAAAGAATACGTTTGAATCAGTTCTAATGAGGGTTAGAACTGGAGCCTATTATACAGAGTGAAGTAAGCCAGAAAGAAAAACACCAATATAGTATACTAACACATATATATGGAATTTAGAAAGATGGTAACAATAACCCTGTATACGAGACAGCAAAAAAGACACTGATGTATAGAACAGTCTTTTGGACTCTGTGGGAGAGGGAGAGGGAGAGGGTGGGATGATTTGGGAGAATGGCATTGAAACATGTATAATATCATGTATGAAACGAGTCGCCAGTCCAGGTTCGATGCACGATACTGGATGCTTGGGGCTGGGGCACTGGGACGACCCAGAGGGATAGTGTGGGGAGGGAGGAGGGAGGAGGGTTCAGGATGGGGAACACATGTATACCTGTGGCGGATTCATTTTGATATATGACAAAACCAATACAATATTGTAAAGTTAAAAAATAAAATAAAATTAAAAAAAAAACAACTTAAAAAAAACAACAACATATGAAGCCAAGTGATATGTTGATTAGGGGCCCTCCCATACCTAGGGACTAAGCCTGCAGAGTAAGCATGGTAATGGATAACACAAAATTCAGGACAGTGGCCAACTCTGGGAAGTAGGAACAGGGATAATTTGGGAGAAGAACACACAGAAATACCATGAATGACGTTTTTAAACCTTGAGTGCGTGGGACTCTACTCGTTATTTGCTCTCTCAGTGGTATATATCCATTATATATACTCTTTGTATGTATCATGTGTCTTAAAATAAACTTAAAAAATATATTACTCTCTCATCAAGGTGCTTTATTCTGATAACTTGAGATGAAGTTCTTCTAATTGTCCAGTGGGACCTTAGGTTCCTGTTCAGCCCTGGTGCTGTAATGGATGGAGAGAAATGAGAAGTGTGACTTTCATGAATTGCTAAAACACAGCACTCGTTTAGTGGCTAACTCACGTGCAACTACTTTTTGTGACTCCATAGACTAGCCCACCAGACTCCTTTGTCCATGGAATTTCCCAGGCAGTGATAATGAAGTGAGTTGCCACTTCCTTCCCCAAAACAAAGCACACTATAACGTATAAACCCTCCCATGTGTGTGTGTGTGTGTGCACGCTAAGTCACTCTAGTCATGTCCAACTCTTTGCGACTGTATTTTGCCAGGCAACTCTGTCCATGGGATTCTCTAGGCAAGAATACTGGAGCATGTTGCCATTTCTCCTCTAAGGGAACTTCCTGACCCAGGGGTAGAACTCACATCTCCAGTTTGTCCTGCATTAGAGGTGGCTTGCTTATTGCTGAGCCATCAGGGAAGCCCCATTCCCTCTCAAACAATGCCCTAAAATAAACCTGAGAAATGTTAAGTGAACCTTTTCAAATCCTCAATGATTTAACCCTTATTTGATGAATAATATTTTATATGAATGTGTTCATTGATGAAACAGTTTGAATGTCATTTAAAAAAAAAAATGACTAAGGACTGGGAGCAGAGAGTAAGAAACCTCTGGGGCAGTAGGTCACACATTCCCCTTCCGTCTGTGCCCCTGGAGGATGGTGGCTGTGGACACTTTGCCGCTGAATCCTGAGCATCCAGCGTAATCGTTACTACGTCAGTTACCTTTCCTGTTTCAGGCGAACCTGGTGAAGCTTCTTCTGATGCATCAAGCAAATCCACACCTTCTGAACTGCCATGAGGAGAAGGCTTCGGGTAAGCCATGAACATCATAACGGGCCCCTTTCCGTCATCCTGGAGTGGCTGGCCCATCTCTACCCCAGCCACGGCATGAGTCAGTGTCTCCTGGGACGCTTTGTGAATCCTCCCCACCCCCCACTTCACGCCAGCCAAGCATGTGTCACTGATTCCTGCACACTGCTCTGCTACGGGAGTCTCTTAGAGGACAGTTAGCCTTTACTGAAGTGACTTAGCAGCGGCGGCAGCGTTTACAGGGATCATTGCATCGTACTGCACTGCAATGTGCTTTTGAGGCTTTAAATTTTCTGGGCAGTGATTCTTGCACTGTCGCTCACTTTAAAATACATTTTCTAGAATACATGCTTGTTCCTTAGGGTATTCTAAAATGGTAATAGTATTTTTTTCTTTCTGCACAAATATTTATACTGCAGGCAATAAAGACTAGTGTTACCAACCAAATTTAAAACTTTGACAATCTTAATGTTGCTTATTTTCTAATAAATACCTTTTGAAGTTTTCTAGAGTTCTTTCTGCCACTCTTTTAAAACCTGAGTGCTACATTAATTTTCTAATTTTTAAAAGTTGACAACAATGTTACTACCTGTAAGGTGTTTTAGTATATTAAAAAATAAAAGTTCTAAGTAACAAAGAGAAAAATCTAGCAAAAGTAACAAAATGATATAAAATTTTTGAAAGTAGTAATTGATCTGAATAACATAAATATACTTATTCTTCTCATTTTTATTCCTCTAGTGACCTAAAAGCTTGTCACGCCTGAACTTAATTTCATTTCAATCACCTTGGGTGTCTCAAGGCGAAGTATGATTACCTGATAAACCTCCAAGTTAAGACACAATGCTCTATTTCTTATTTTATTGGAATTAAGTATCATTGTCTAATGTTTATTCATCTAATTTGCTGAAAATAGACTGAAGACTTAACTAACCACTGTAAGATAGCTTAATAGTTTCAAACTTCAGAATCACGTTAATATTAATGATAGGGTAGTAATCTTACCATTATCTACAAAAATATGTGCTTAATGGTAAATATGAAAAGAGTAAATAGAAATTTGTAGCTTTTTCCATTCCTTTTCCAAACATTTTTATTGGAAATTCAAGTCATGTCCTCTGTTAACTCTAGTTCTAATAGAAGGTGACGTTTTTCCAGGATCGTAATTCTGGCGTTTCTCCTGGAGAATAGTGTATATGATTGACCTCAGACTGCAGGGACCCCTGTCTGTCACACTTTGACCTTTCAGGTCTAGTATCAACTTGCCAAAAAAGAGAGACCCAAGGCGATTGGCAGGGACAGTCCCAGAGCCCCAGGAGTGACTAACCTGCTGGTCTAGACTCGCCCCGGCCGCCGCAGGCCTTGTGTCTGATGAGCCTCAGACAGTTTTGCCTGCTTTGCTCACGCAGCATCTAGCATCCGCGTAATCCTTTTTCCATGCCGTGTTGATCACAGGGGACATCGTGATGGGTGCAAAGTAGATTCTTAGTAAACATTGCTGATTGAATGAAAATACTTCTCACACACACGAGGGACAGAGGACTTCGAGGCAGTGAGAAGCTTCAAGCAGACACAGGGTACACGGCATCTCATGCAACTGTAAGAGCGAGGAGTTAGATAATAGTGCAAAGGACAGTGAGCGACACACCCATTTGCCTGAGCACAGAAAAACCATTTCATCACTGCTACATTCTATTCTTGCTATTTTGTGTTCTTTGAATTTGGAATGAACACATGAAGGACTATCCAGGGGATAAAAGCAGTTTGACGTAGCGCTGTTTCTTGGTACAGAAATAATCTCCCCAGATGAGGGCCCTGAGCTGTCTCCTACTCATTACACAGGAATGATTTGATCTAAAGCAAATGATGATCAAATCCTGGCTTAAATATCTTCTTGCAGTAGGTGAGTTACTTCACCCAGCCTGTAAAGCCATGTAACTCAAGTTCATGGACACGGGAGGTTACACAATTTAGTCGTGAGGGTCCAAAAGGAGCAGCTGTGGTCATCAGGTTTCTAATTGTTATTAATGTGACTTTTTCTTCAGGATGTGCTGATTTTCAGTTTCAGTTGCTAACAAGCGTAAATCTGATTAATGCACATCTATAGTGCTGCCCGAGAATGTTCGGATGTCATTGTTAATGTGTGATTTGTAGGGAAATATGATTATTTTTATTTCTTATTGAAAGTGAAAACTAGGCTATGGAGAGAGGCCAGACCCACTGTTTTTTAAAGGCACAACCGAGTATTTACTTGTCCATCTGCCCACTTAGAAGAATGCCTGTAGAATGCCTGTTGCCCGTTTTATAAGCGCCCAGTTGTTGGGAGGGTACAGCTCTTTTCCTCTCTTGACTCATATTCACCAGGATGAAGGGAGATTCTCATGGAGGAAAACCGACTTTAAGTTCTGTCAAGCCTGGCTTCTCAGTGATTTCGCATTTTACCCGTGACCACTCCATGAACATTATTTTTATATTTGTTCTTTTCATTTGTAATTAAATATGCACTCACTGATGTACTAAGGAATGGTCTTTCACAATGGTGACGCTGCCATTGCATTCCCACCGTGGACTTTTCATGTTTTTCGTTTTGCTTCGTGTGTTGATAAGTCGTAGCATGGTAAGCGTAGCAGGGTCATTGAAAGGGAGCGGTTTCCTGTGACGTTAGCACTCACTGGCTCCGATCGCCTCTTGGTTTCTTGCAGACGTCGCCGCGTCGGAGTTGATTGAGGAAATGCTGCTGAAGGCCGAGTCTGCCTGGGAAGGAAAAACGCAGGCGTCTCTCTGTGTTCAGACCTTGGCCCAAGAGGACCCTTATGAAGAGATCGTCCCTGACCTTCCGGTCCTTCCCAGCAAGCTGTGAGTGCCTCCTCCCTGATCACAAAGTCGTCGACCTCACTCCCGAGGACTCAGTCTTCCTCCTTGGGCATCCTCTCTAGTCACCTGTCATCTTTCAGTGAACGTTAAGCCTGTCTCGCAGCCAAAAGTTAGAGCCTGCCTATCGGTGTTTGCTGAAAGATGCTTGTGGACAGTAGATAAGTCAGGCGTGAAAACCCTCTGATGTTTAAGCATCACCATTTCAGTCCTTCATGCAGTTTGTCATCATGAGACCAATGATAGCATTTTTAAGTACATTCCATATTTCTAACTGAACCAATAACTATCTAACGAGAAACCAAGAGATTTCCAGTAACTATCATCATGGCTAAATTTGCTCAAGTAGGGAATATTAATACAAATGAAGTGAAGTGAAGGTCACTCAGTCATGTCTGACTCTTTGTGACCCCATGGACTATATAGTCCGTGGAATTCTCCAGGCCAGAATCCTGGAGTGGGCAGCCTTTCCCTTCTCTGGGGGATCTTCTTGACCCAGGGATCAAACCCAGATCTCCCACATTGCAGGTGGATTCTTTACCAGATGAGCCACAAGGGAAGCCCTGGAATACTGGAGTGGATAACCTATCCCTTTTCCAGGGATCTTCACGACCCAGGAATCAAAGCAGGGTCTCTGCATTGCAGGCGGGTTCTTTACCAACTAAGCTATGAGGGAATTAATACAAATAGTCACTGTTTTCTGTCTTAAGTATAAAACTAATGATTTCTTACTATCTAAAGTATGTCCTAAAGACTGACATATGCTATAAACAAGGTGAAACTTAAAAACATTATGCTAAATGAAGAAAGTCAGACACAGGAGGCCACATAGTGTATTACTGAATTTATAATGAAATGCCTGGGATTAGCAAATGCACCGAGACAGAAGGTACATTAGTAGTTGGATGAGCAGGGTGAGGGGAAAATGGGAAGTAACTCTGAATGGATATGGGGTTTCTTTAGGGAAATGATGGAAATTTTCTGGAAGTAGATGAGATGGTTACACACATTTGTGAACGTGCTAAAAAGCACTGACTTGTACTCCATGAAAGTGTGAATTTTGTGCTACGTAGATTATATCTCGGTAAGATACATGCACGAGGGAAAAATATTTCAGACTAAAGCAAAAATCTGCTGCATACAATCAGTGGGACCTTGAGGAAGGTGCTTCCCATCTCCGAATCTGTTTTGTCAGGCAGTGGAGATTAAGTCTAATGTTAAGACTTTCTTCGGGGATAAAATCAAAAATTATATTGAAGAGCAACTCAAGTGACAGGTAAACTTGTTTAGTTTAACAACTAAGATATTTTGTAAAGTTTCTTTTATCATTCATGATTCTATCTTTGTAGTGTTAGAAATAAATATGAACTGGAATAAACAGGATGAAAATAACTAGGTATAGTTATGTTTTAAGGCAAAAATTCTTAATTTCTATAGTTGACTTTCAGACCTTGTTTTAGTGTGGGAAGGAAAAATGTGGACATCTGAAGTCTCCTTGGGCAAACTTTGGGAGATAGTGAGGGACAGGGAAGCCTGGTGTGCTGCAGTCCATGGGGTCCCAAAGGGTCAGACACGACTGAGCAGCTGAACAAAAACAACAACCTCAGCTATAAAGAAGCCCACAAACATTATGAATGAGAACACTTTCTTTAAAGCTGGTAAATGCGTGTATTTTTTAGAGAAAAAATAAGACTAGCTGTTGATTTTTATCACAGTTTCACAGTGGTGATTGATTTGGGCAACAATTTACTGAGCTACGTTGGGACATTTTCAAGTAGAGGCCATGCATGAAGTGAATCAGACAATTGACATGATTGACAGGAAACAGAAATGTATTTCTTTAAAAATCTCTTAGGCGTCATTTACAAAGCAGCATTTCTCTCCTAACCACCAGTAGTGTGGGAGTCAGTGGTTACAACACCCAGCGTCTGGGGCAGGTTTGGGTCTCTGTCTGCTCTCCTCACCATTGCTGAGATCTTCTGCAAGCTCCCCTCCTTTTTTTTCCCCTTTCCTTATTTTTCCCAGGACAGATCAGGGCATATTCATTGATAGGAGAAGCATAGAGTTATAAAGAACTTAAAATGTCTTCTCTCCTCCATATAATCTACAGTTTCTCTTCTATAATTTTTTCTTCTCCCACTTTTTATCTCTAGTCCTCGTTATGAAGATTTAACAAATAAAACCTCATCTGAATTACAGTTGCCCATCTTTCTTCATCATTTAAACCCCCAGCTTCCTATTTCCTTTAAAAAAATTAATTTATTTTAATTGGAGGCTAATTACTTTACAATATTGTGGTGGTTTTTGCCATGCATCGACATGAATCAGCCACAGGTGTACCTGTGTCCCCTGCTCCAAAGCCTCCCTCCCACCTCCCTCCCCATCCCATCCCTCTGGGTTGTCCCAGTGCACCAGCTTTGAGAGCCCTGTTTCATGCATCAAACTTGATCTGGTCATCTATTTCACATATGGTAATATACATGTTTCAATGCTATTCTCTCAAATCATTGTGCCCTCACCTTCTCCCAGAGTCCAAAAGTCTGTTCTTTATATTTGTGTTTATTTTACTGTCTTGTACATAGGGTTGTCATTACCATCTTTCTAAATTTCATATAAATGTGTTAATATACTGTATTGGTGTTTTTCTTTCTGACTTACTTCACTCTGCATAATAGGCTCCAGTTTTATCCACCTCATTAGAACTGACTCAAATGTGTTCTTTTTAATAGCTTGAGTAATATTCCATTGTGTTTATATACCAAAACTTTCTTATCCATTCTTCTACCAATAAACATCTAGCTCACCTCCATGTCCTGGCTATTATAAACAGTGCTGCAATGAACATTGGGGTACAGGTGTCTCTTTCAATTCTGGTTTCCTTTCTCTTTCAGTTCTGGTTTCCTCAGTGTGTATGCCCAGCAGTGGGATTGCTGGGTCATATGGCAGTTCTATTTCCAGGTTTTTTAAGGAATCTCCATACTCTTGTCCATAGTGGCCATACTAGTTTGGATTCCCACCAACACACCCTCTCCAGCATTTATTGTTTGTAGACTTTTTTGGTAGCAGCCATTCTGACCAGCATGAAATGGTACTTTACTGTGGTTTTGATTTGCATTTCTCTGATAATGAGTGATGCTCAGCATCTTTTCATGTGTTTTTTAGCCATCTGTATATCTTCTTTGGAGAAATGTCTGTTTAGTTCTTTGGCCCATTTTTTGATTGGGTCGTTTATTTTTCTGGTATTGAGCTGCATGAGCTGCTTGTATATTTTTGAGATTAATTCTCTGTCAGTTGTTTCATTTACTATTATTTTCTCTCATTCTTAAGGTTGTCTTTTCACCTTGCTTATAGTTTCCTTCATTGTGCAAA
Source organism: Bubalus kerabau (assembly GCF_029407905.1). Classification (NCBI taxonomy): domain Eukaryota; kingdom Metazoa; phylum Chordata; class Mammalia; order Artiodactyla; family Bovidae; genus Bubalus; species Bubalus kerabau. Next base: position 88,054,844 of record NC_073635.1, read on the forward strand.
AGCTTTTAATTAGGTCCCATTGGTTTATTTTTGCCTTTATTTCCATTACTATGGGAGGTGGATCATAAAGGATCTTGCTATGATTTCTGAGCAAGCAAGTGAGTGTTCTGCCTATGTTTTCCTCATTTTATAGTTTCTGGTCTTACATTTATATCTTTAATCCATTTTGAGTTTATTTTTGTGTATGGTGTTAGAAAGGGTTCTAGTTTCATTCTTCTACAGGTGGTTGACCAGGTTTCCCAGCACCACTTGTTAAAGAGATTGTCTTGTATATTCTTGCCTCCTTTATCAAAAATAAGATGTCCATAGGTGTGGGATTCATTTCTGTGCTTTCTGTTTTATTCCATCGATCTATATTTCTGTCTTTGTGCCAGTACCATACTGTCTTGATGACTATAGCTTTGCAGTATAGTCTGGAATCAGGCAGGTTGACTCCTCCAGTTCCATTCTTCTTTCTCAAGATTGCTTTGGCTATTTGAGGTTTTTTGTGTTTCCATACAAATTGTGAAATTATTTGTTCTAATTCTGTGAAAAATACCTTTGGTAGCTTGATAAGTATTGCATTGAATCTATAGATTGCTTTGGGTAGTATACTCACTTTCACTATATTGATTCTTCTGATCCATGAACATGGTATACTTATCCATCTATTTGTCTCATCTTTGATTTCTTTCATCAGTGTTTTATAGTTTTCTATATATAGGTCTTTTGTTTGCTTAGGTAAATTTATTCCTACATATTTTATTCTTTTTGTTGCAATGGTGAATGGATTGCTTCCTTAATTTCTCTTTCTGTTTTCTCATTGTTAGTGTACAGGAATGCAAGGGATTTCTGTGTATTAATTTTATATCCTGCAACTTTATTCATTGATTAGCTCTAGTAATTTTTTGGTGGTGACTGTAGGGTTTTCTATGTAGAGGATCATCTGCAAGCAATGAGAGTTTTACTTCTTTTCCAATCTGAATTCCTTTCATTTCTTTTACTTCTCTGATTGCTGTGGCTAAAATTTCCAAAACTGTGTTGAATAGTAGTGATGAAAGTGGGCACCCTTGTCTTGTTCCTGACTTTAGAGGAAATGTTCTCAATTTTTTGCCACTGAAGATAATACTTGCTGTGGGTTTATTGTAGATGGCTTTTATTATGTTGAGGTATGTTCCTTCTTTGCCTACTTTCTGGAGAGCTTTTATCATAAATGGGTGTTTAATTTTGCAAAGGCTTTCTCTGCATCTATTGAGATAATCATATCTCAAATTGAACTTTATCTCAATTTGTTAATGTGGTGTATCACATTGATTGATTTGCAGATATTGAGGAATCCTTGCTTCCCTTGGATAAAGCGCACTTGGTCGTGATGTATGACCTTTTTAGGATGTTGTTGGATTCCGTTTGCTAGAATTTTGTTGAGGCTGCCATCACCCTAATACCAAAACCAGACAAAGAAAGAAAACTACCTTTTGCCTTCAGGGGAAAGGTAAAATGAACAAGTCAACTTAGCAATGCAAAAGGAAATAGGATCTTTGCATCTATGTTCATCCGTGATATTGGCCTGTAGTTTTCTTTGTCTGGTTTTGGTATTAGGGTGATGGTGGCCTCAACAAAATTCTCGCTCACGGTCCTTGCCGTCTTCTGTGAACTCGCTTTCTGAACAGAGATGCCCATAGGATTAGAACAAGATGGGGCCACTGTTTTCCATCTGTCCACGTCTTATCCACCCAACCCTTTGACCTGGTTCACTCTGAGCATCTAAAATCCAATGATGCGATTTCAGGATAAGGATGGGGGCTTTGAGCCAGCCTAACCTCTGTTCCTCGTTGATAAACATACCGATACACTAGGATGATAATGTGCCCTTGCTCCATGGAAAGAGGGCACAGGACCTGACTTTAGGGCCCTCCAAGACCTTACCTTGTGTGTCTGTTTATCTTGGTCTGTATACTTCATGTTGAAGCTCCCAAAAAGTTGGTTTGGGATGTTATGGGAAAACCCAAATGAAGTTTGTAGCCATGCAGTTTTAAGTATAAGGCTTTCTTAAGTCATTCCAGGGAACCATCTAACCTGAGAAAGTTTGAGGGAACACCTGAATTTGTAGCTAGTTGGCTCCAAAGTGCAGGTGGCCTGGGAATGCCCAGACCTGTGGCTGACATCCGAAGTGGGACTGACTTGCTGAGGACGGTGCCCTTACCTTGGGGGTTCATGCTGACTCTAGGTGGTCCATCTGTGTCGGAAACACGCTGTCATACAACACAGGATGATGCGGGTGGCCCGTGTCTTGTGGGCTTGTTCTCAATGATTAAGCGACTGTGTAACTCCTGACGTATTCAGAAACTCCCTTCGTAATGCACAGCACTTCTGGATTCAACTTACTTTAAGAGACTTTTTTAAAGTTTCTTTGGTGATAATTGTTGAGAACTCCTCTAAGGTGAATGAGACTATCCTCAGATGAATGTCTTCAGATCAAATCAGATCAGTCGCTCAGTCTTGTCCGACTCTTTGCGACCCCATGAATCGAAGCACGCCAGGCCTCCCTGTCCATCACCAGCTCCCGGAGTTCACTGAGACTCATGTCCGAGTCAGTGATGCCATCCAGCCATCTCATCCTCTGTTGTCCCCTTCTCCTCTTGCCCCCAATCCCTCCCAGCATCAGAGTCTTTTCCAATGAGTCAACTCTTTGCATGAGGTGGCCAAAATACTGGAGTTTCAGCTTTAGCATCATTCCTTCCAAAGAACACCCAGGGCTGATCTCCTTCAGAATGGACTGGTTGGATCTCCTTGCAGTCCAAGGGACTCTCAAGAGTCTTCTCCAACACCACAGTTCAAAAGCATCAATTCTTCGGTGCTCAGCCTTCTTCACAGTCCAACTCTCACATCCATACATGACCACAGGAAAAACCATAGCCTTGACTAGATGAACCTTTGTTGGCCAAGTAATGTCTCTGCTTTTGAATATGCTATCTAGGTGGGTCATAACTTTCCTTCCAAGGAGTAAGCGTCTTTGAATTTCATGGCTGCAGTCACCATCTGCAGTGATTTTGGAGCCCAGAAAAAATAAAGTCTGCCACTGTTTCCACTGTTTCCCCATCTATCTCCCATGAAGTGATGGGACCGGATGCCATGGTCTTTGTTTTCTGAATGTTGAGCTTTAAGCCAACTTTTTCACTCTCCACTTTCACTTTCATCAAGAGGCTTTTGAGTTCCTCTTCACTTTCTGCCATAAGGGTGGTGTCATCTGCATATCTGAGGTTATTGATATTTCTCCCGGCAATTTGATTCCAGCTTGTGTTTCTTCCAGTCCAGCATTTCTCATGATGTACTCTGCATATAAGTTAAATAAACAGGGTGACAATATACAGCCTTGATGTACTCCTTTTCCTATTTGGAACCAGTCTGTTGTTCCATTTGCAGTTCTAACTGTTGCTTCCTGACCTGCATACAAATTTCTCAAGAGGCAGATCAGGTGGTCTGGTATTCCCATCTCTTTCAGAATTTTCCACAGTTTATTGTGATCCACACAGTCAAAGGCTTTGGCATAGTCAATAAAGCAGAAATAGATGTTTTTCTGGAACTCTCTTGCTTTTTCGATGATCCAGAGGATGTTGACAATTTGATCTCTGATTCCTCTGCCTTTTCTAAAACCAGCTTGAACATCAGGAAGTTCACGGTTCACATATTGCTGAAGCCTGGCTTGGAGAATTTTGAGCATTACTTTACTAGCGTGTGAGATGAGTGCAATTGTGTGGTAGTTTGAGCATTCTTTGGCATTGCCTTTCTTTGGGATTGGAATGAAAACTGCCCTTTTCCAGTCCTGTGGCCACTGCTGAGTTTTCCAAATTTGCTGGCATATTGAGTGCAGCACTTTCACAGCATCGTCTTTCAGGATTTGGAATAGCTCAACTGGAATTCCATCACCTCCACTAGCTTTATTCGTAGTGATGCTTTATAAGGCCCTCTTGACTTCACATTCCAGGATGTCTGGCTCTAGGTCAGTGATCACACCATTGTGATTATCTGGGTCATGAAGATCTTTTTTGTACAGTTCTTCTGTGTATTCTTGCCATCTCTTCTTAATATCTTCTGCTTCTGTTAGGTCCATACCATTTCTGTCCTTTATCGAGCCCATCTTTGCATGAATGTCTTAAAAACAGTATTATTTCAAATCCAACCACAAGTGACACACTGACATTTTTATTTTTGTTTTAGTGACAAGTGATATTTTACCAAAGTGGTTTTTTAAGTTGTAGGTTTTTCTTACAAAACCTAAGGTTGATTTTTTTTGTTGTTGTTTTTTCTGGGGGGGTGTCAACAATAGCAATTAATTGAAACACTTTCCAAGAAATGTTTCATTCCACATTAAGCTTTGGTTAATTATTTTATTTCATTGATGCAGAAGAACTCCAATTCCCTGTAATAATTTATGTAGCTATGTTCCTAAGATTAAAATTGGGAACTATCTACTTGGTCCATTACTTTAACCATCAAAATAACTGAATCACATTTGCCATTTCTCAACATTTGTTTCTATTAAGTTTTCTTCCCTTATGGGCCAAATGTATCTCAATATAGTCCATTTTATTTCTTCTCTTTAGTTTTCTAAAACTGCCTGAGTTATAATGGGCAATAATTGTTGCCTTCGTTAGTTTTATGATGTTCCTCTTTCAATTTTCAGAAATAGAATCCCAGTTCCTCCAGGCACACTTGCTCTGCATGAAACGCCTTTTATGTTCATAGAAATAAGTAAGTCTTGAACAAATCCAGTTGAGTTCAGAAACTGGGCGTGTGCTGGTGTAGGCCAATCTAATTTCTTCCACAGTCGAGTTAAATTTACCTCTCTGCATCGATCTAAAGTACCCTTGGCTGGTAGCTCTTTCATTTTCTTGATGTTTATGGAGGCTGCCTTACCAAAAGCCTTCTTCTAGAAAGTAAACTATTTAATCCTATTTTTTCTTTCTCACTGATGGATGTCTAGCTACAATTTTTTTTGTAATCAGAATTCTTTTTCATTGAAGAAAATATGAAGAGTGTATAAGTATGACAGTAATCTCTTGTTAGCATCAAAGAAAAAGTGCACCAGAAAAGTCAGTAAATACTTAATTCAAGAGGATGGCAGACCCACTGGATGAGGAAATGGCAAACCCATTCCATATTCTTTCCTGGGAAATCCCATGGATAGAGGAGGCTGGCGAGCTGCAGTCTAGGGGGTCACAAAGAGTGGTACGCGACTGAGTGGCTGAGCACACACATGCACAGCAGTAGGGAAGAGAGATTGAGAGTAAGGGCCAGAAAGCTTGATAGTGCCGGGCTTAGAGGAAAAGTGCTGGAGGAAGTTAACCAGAGCTGGTCGGAGTGATGAGGCATGAGTTTGCTCGCTGGTGTTTATGGAAGTCAGGCTCCTGCCCTCTGGCAGTGACAGGGAGACCAGGGGCCTCTGTCATGAGGATTGCGTCTCGGAAGGGTGGCTGTCAGTTCCTGCAGACAGAACCCCTGGGTTGTAAGCCTGGGCGTGCGTGGGTGCTAAGTCGCTTCAGTCGTGTCTGACTCTTTGTGACTCTATGGACCGTAGACTGCCAGGCTCCTCTGTCCATGGGATTCTCCAGGCAAGAAGACTGGAGTGGGCTGCCATGCCCTCCTCCAGGGGATCTTTACTAGGGAAGCCATTCTTCCCAGGGACTGAGCCCTGTCTTTTACATCTCCTGCATTGGCAGGCAGGTTCTTTACCACTGGAGCCACCTGGGAAGCCCTTGTAAGCCTGGGAGGGGTTTACATCTCAAAGGCAGGCAGAGAAAAAAAAAATCATGATCTTAAGATCTTTAAAGTAATTTCTCTAAGAAGTGAAGGGTCAGGGATCCAGAGCAGGGAGAAGCTCCGTTGGAATGAGAGCAATGGTACTGCCTTCTTCAGCATGAGTCTATCTTTTTGATGCAAACTGCTATTCACTGGGCATATTTCTTCATATGCTTTATATGTTTCTTGTTTATGAAGCTGAATTCTTCTTTCTATATAATTGCAACTTATTTTTTAAATTAATCTTATATCAAATATTTTGCCACAATTTATAAAGGTTTAATGAGCATTAAAATACCCATGATTATTTTAAGAGTCTTCCTTTTTCTAAAAGAATAGAATTTTAATGTATGTTTATATTCGACAAATGGATAATCAGTGAAAAACTAAATATATAGACGTTAACACGGGGATGCTATTGTTAACCACAGTGATTATGGATAAAACGTGTTCTGTTTAAAAACTAGAATAGAAACCTGAGGAAAAATTGTTCCATAGATGTCAAAACATTAACACATGCCATGAACCTAAGTACATGGTTTTCACTTTCTTACACAAAATATCTGCCTGACTAATTAATATGCTGTCTATCAACCCAACCAAATCATTGCAAGGCATTATTCTTACACGAATGAGGGTGTTCGTAACTAGCTGATCATAATTATTGTTGGTAGTAAGTCATAGGGTTTATAACCTGTGATCTTATTGAGTGTGTACATGATATTTTTAAATGCAGGTGAGTGTGTTAACATCACTGAATATTTGGACTTGAAATACATTTAGATATTCTAATTCCTGCATTTGGCAAAGGTGGAACTGAGGCTCAGGGATGCTAAAGGTCTTAGAAGGTCAGGTAGAAACCATATTGAGGTCAGGACTGACGTAGAATGAGGTCACTATACTATTCCTGGACCAGTCTTCTTTTCAAGTGTACCTTTCAAAGAGCCTTCTGTTAACACTGCGATTAGATTTGGGATGTGAAAGAAGTATTTCAGCTGTTTTAGTAAACTCACCAGTTCTTCCTTTTGTATGCGTGCGTGCTCAGTAGCTTCAGTCATGCCTAACTCTTTGTGACACGGTGGACTGTAGCCTGTCAGGCTTCTCTGTCCATGAGATTCTCTAGGCAACAATACTGGAATGAATTGCCATGCCCTGCTCCAGGGGATCTTCCCAACTCAGAAATCAAACCCAAGTCTTCTCTCCTGCATCTCCTGTATTGCAGGCAGATTCTTTACCACTGAGCCACGGGGAAAGCCTCATCTTCCGTTTCAGTCACTTCAGTTCAGTCAGTCACTCGTGTCCGACTGTTTGGGACCCCATGGACTGCTGCAAACCAAGCCTCCCTGTCCATCACCAACTCCCAGAGTTTACTCAAACTCAGGTCCATTGAGTCCGGGAGGCCATCCAACCATCTCATCCTCTGTCGTCCCCTTCTCCTCCTGCCTTGAATCTTTCCAGCATCAGGGTCTTTTCCAATGAGTCAGCTCTTTGCATCAGGTGGCCAAAAGATTGGAGTTTCAGCTTCGGCATCAGTCCTTCCAATGAATATTCAGGACTGATTTCCTTTAGGATAGACTGGTTGGATCTCCTTGCAGTCCAAGGGACTCTCAAGAGTTTTCTCCAACACCACAGTTCAAAAGCATCAGTTCTTCAGCGCTCAGCTTTCTTTATAGTCCAACTCTCACATCCATACATGACCACTGGAAAAACCGTAGCTTTGACTAGATGGACCTTTGCTGGCAAAGTAATGTCTCTGCTTTTTAATATGTTATCTGCTTTGGTCATAACTTTTCTTTGAAGGAACAAGCATCTTTTAATTTCATGCCTGAAGTCACCATCTGCAGTGATTTTGGAGCCCCCCAAAATAAAATCTCTCAACGTTTCCATTGTTTCCCCCATCTATTTGCCATGAAGTGATGGGACCAGATGACATGATCTTAGTTTTCTGAATGTTGAACTTTAAGCCAACTTTTGCACTCTCCTCTTTCACTTTCATCAAGAGGCTCTTTAGTTCTTCTTCGCTTTCTGCCATAAGGGTGGTGTCATCTGCACATCTGAGGCTATTGATACTTCTCCTGGCAATCTTGATTCCAGCTTGTGCTTCATCTAGCCCAGCATTTTTCATGATGTGCTCTGCATATAAGTTAAATAAGCAGGGTTACAATACACAGCCTTGACGTACTCTTTTTCCTATTTGGAACCAGTCTGTTCCATGTGGATGTGGAGCAGTTCTAACTGTTGCTTCCTGACCTGCATACAGATTTCTCAAGAGGCAGGTCAGGTGGTCTGGTATTCCCATCTCTTTCAGAATTTTCCACAGTTGATTGTGATCCACACAGTCATTGGCTTTGGCATAGTCAATAAAGCAGAAGTAGATGTTTTTGTTTTTGTTTTTTTATAGTGACATTTTTTTTTAATTTTTAATTTAATTTAATTTTTAAACTTTACATAATTGTATTAGTTTTGCCAAATATCAAAATGAATCCACCACAGGTGGCCAAATGTGTTCCCCATCCTGAACCCTCCTCCCTCCTCCCTCCCCATACCATCCCTCTGGGTCGTCCCAGTGCACTAGCCTCAAGCATCCAGTATCGTGCATCGAACCTGGACTGGCAACTCGTTTCATACATGATATTTTACATGTTTCAGTGCTATTCTCCGATGTTTTTCTGGAACTCTCTTGCTTTTCCGATGATCCAGCAGATGTTGCCAATTTGATCTCTGGTGCCTCTGCCTTTTCTAAAACCAGCTTTCTGGAAGTTCATAGTTCACATACTGTTGAAGCCTGGTTTGGAGAATTTTGAGCATTACTTTACTAGTGTGTGAGATGAGTGCAATTGTGTGATAGTTTGAGCATTCTTTGTCATTGCCTTTCTTTGAGATTGGAATGAAAACTGACTTTTTCCAGCCCTGTGGCCACTGCTGAGTTTTCCAAATTTGCTGGCATACTGAGTGCAGCACTTTCACAGCATCATCTTTTAGAATTTGAAAGAGCTCAAGTGGAATTCTATCACCTCCACTAGCTTTGTTCGTAGTGATGCTTCCTAAGGCCCACTTGACTTCACATTCCAGGCTGTCTGGCTCTAGGTGAGTGATCACACCATCATGATTATCTGGGTTATGAAGATCTTTTTTGTACAGTTCTTCTGTGTATTCTTGCCACCTCTTCTTAATATCTTCTGCTTCTGTTATGTCCATACCATTTCTGTCCTTCTTCCTTTTAGAAATCCTTTAGAGTTTGTTTTACATTTTTATAAACTATCATTCTAGTTTCTACCTTGACTAATCTAACCATTGCTTTATTAATTGCTTTGTAGTCAAAAGGTTCAGTATATGCAAAAACTCTCTTTAGTTTAGTTTTGTTTTGTTTTTCTTTTAATTTCTTGGCAATGCAGAAAAGGGAGACAGCGAGTATAAAGGGAGATAAGGAGGGAAGTATTTTGGGAGACAAATGAATGAAAGCATATGTCTTACATCAGCACAGACACCTGCACATGAGTGTGTATAGAGGCTCTGTTCATAATTGACAAAAACTGGACAATCCCAAAGCCTTGAAGGTCAGCCAAAGTGCAGTGCGTCCTACAGGAGGACGCTGCTCAGAGACGAAATGTGAAAAACTTGGTGTGTGCAGCGGCTTGAGTGAATATCAAAAACATATTAAGTAAACAAAGCAAGGCACAAAATGCTACACGTTCTGTAATTCATCCCATATGTCATTTTAGAAAACGCAAAACCATTACCCATGGTTACAAGGATCAAACCAGTCAATCCTAAAGGAAGTCAACCCTGAATATTCACTGGAAGTACTGATGCTGAAGCTCCAATACTTTGGCCACCTGATGCGAAGAGCCAACTCATTGCAAAAGTCCCTGATGCTGGGAAAGATTGAGGGCAAGAGGAGAAGGGAGTGGCAGAGGATAAGACGGTTAGATAGCATCACTGATGCAGCGGACATGAATTTGAGCAAACTCCAGGGGATAGAGGAGGTCAGACGAGCTTGGCATGCTGCAGTTCATGGGATTGCCAAGAGTCGGACTCGACTTTGCAACTGAAAAACACCACCACCACAGGGGATGGGTTTGTGGAGGTTGATGACTTTATAGCCGTGTGCAAAGAGCCACTTGGGAGCAATGAAGATCCTAAGTGTTGCTGGTTACATGGGTTATATGAGTGTGTGTGTGTATATATCTAACCAACTATGTATAACTATATATATATATATATGTAGACAAGACTCATTGAACTGTTTATCTACAGAGTGAATTTTACTATTTGTAAATCCTCCTTAAAACTAAAACTTTCTAAAACCAACAAAATACATTATGCTTTAATTAGAATCACAACTACTGTAAAATTCATGAAATAATTATATATGTTGCATTTGATTAAATATGTATGTATTTCTGTTTATAGTCACAATTAGGGAAGTACATTTTTAAATTTTACTGTACTAAAATGTTACAAATTAAGCATTCAGATTGTGCTTATATTTTATGAACTTAGGTCTCTTAGTTTGGCCCCAGGTAAATAGCAGGGAGGGATCACAGCTCCAACCATCTACAGAAAATTGGATTAAAGATTTACTGAGCATGGCCCCGCCCATCTGAATAAGATCCAGTTCTCCCCTCAGTCAGGCTATCCCATGAGGAAGCTTCCATAAGCTTCTTATCTTTCTCCATCAGAGGGCAGGGAGTCTGAAAACCACAATCACAGAAAACTAACCAATCTAATCACATGGACCACAGCGTTGTCTAACTCAATGAAACTATGAGCAATGCCATGTAGGGCCACCCAAGATGGATGGGTCATGGTGGAGAGTTCTGACAAAACGTGATCCACTGGAGAAGGGAATGGCAAACCACTTCAGTATTCTTGCCCTGAGAACCCCACAAACAGTATGAAAAGGCAAAATGATAGGACACTGAAAAATGAACTCCCCAGGTCAGTAGGTGCCCAATATGCTACTGGAGATCAGTGGAGAAATAACTCCAGAAAGAATGAAGAAACAGAGCCAAAGTGAAAACAACACCCAGTTGTGGATGTGACTGGTGATGGAAGCAAGGTCTGATGCATAAAGAGCAATATTGCATAGGAATCTGGAATGTTGGGTCCATGAATCAAGGCAAATTGGAAGTGGTCAAACAGGAGATGAAAAGAGTGAGCGTCGACATTCTAGGAATCAGCGAACTAAGATAGACTGGAATGTGTGAATTTAACTCAGATGACCATTATATCTACTATTGTGGGGAGGAATCCCGTAGAAGAAATGGAGTAGCCATCATAGTTAACAAAAGAGTCTGAAATGCAGTACTTGGATGCAATCTCAAAAATGACAGAATAATCTCTGTTTGTTTCCAAGCAAACCATTCAGTCTCATGGTAATCCAAGTCTATTCCCCCGCCAGTAATGCTGAAGAAGCTGAAGTTGAATGGTTCTATGAAGACCTACAAGACCTTCTAGAATTAACACCCAAAAAAGATGTCCTTTTCATTATAGAAAACTGGAATGCAAAAGTAGAAAGTCAAGAAACACCTGGGGTAACAGGCAAATTTGGGCTTGGAGTACAGAATGAAGCAGGGCAAAGGCTAATAGAGTTTTGAGAGAACGCACTGGTCCCTCTTCCAACGACACAAGAGAAGACTCTACACGTGGACATCACCAGATGGTCAACACCGAAATCAGACTGATTATATTCTTTGCAGCCAAAGATGGAGAAGCTCTTTACTGTTAGCAAAAACAAGACCAGGAGCTGACTGTGGCTCAGATCATGAACTCCTTATTGCCAAATTCAGACTTAAATTGAAGAAAGTAGGGAAAACCACTAGACCATTCAGGTATGACCTAAGTCAAATCCCTAACGATTATATAGTGGAAGTGAGAAATAGATTTAAGGGACTAGATCTGATAGAGTGCCTGAAGAACTATGGACAGAGGTTCGTGATACTGTACAGGAGACAGGGAGCAAGGCCATTCCCAAGGAAAAGAAATGCAAAAAGGCAAAATAGCTGTCTGAGGAGGCCTTACAAATAGCTGTGAAAAGAAGTGAGGCAAAAAGCAAAGGAGAAAAGGAAAGATAGATCCATCTGAATGCAGAGTTCCAAATAATAGCAAGGAGAGATAAGAAAGCCTTCCTCAGTGATCAGTATAAAGAAATGGAGGAAAACAATGGAATGGGAAAGATTAGAGATCTCTTCAAGAAAATTAGAGATACCAAGGGAATATTTCATGCAAAGATGGGCTCAATAAACGACAGAAATGGTATGGACCTAATAAGAGCAGAAGATAGTAAGAAGAGGTGGCAAGAATACACAGAAGAACTATACAAAAAAGATCTTCATGACCCAGATAATCAAGATGGTGTGAATGCAAAGTCAAGTGGGCCTTAGGAAGCATCACTACAAACAAAGCTAGTAGAGGTGATGGAATTCCAGTTGAGCTCTTCCAAATCATAAAAGATGACGCCATGAAAGTGCTACACTCAATATGCCAGCAAATTTGGAAAACTCAGCAGTGGCCACAGGGCTGGAAAAGGGCAGTTTTCATTCCAATCCCAAAGAAAGGCAATGCCAAAGAATGCTCAAACTACCGCACACTTAAACTCATCTCACACGCTAGCAAAGTAATGCTCAAAATCCTCCAAGCCAGGCTTCAACAATACTTGAACTTCTTTGAACTTCCAGATGTTCAAGCTGGTTTTAGAAAAGGCAGAGGAACCAGAGATCAAATTGCCAACATTTGCTGGATCATGGAAAAAGCAAGAGAGTTCCAGAAAAACATCTACTTCTGCTTTATTGACTATGCCAAAGCCTTTGACTCTGTGGATCACAACAATCTGTGTAAAATTCATAGAGATGGGAATACCAGACCACCTGACCTGCCTCTTGAGAAGTCTGTATGCAGGTCAGGAAGCAACAGTTAGAACTGGACATGGAAAAACAGACTGTTCCAAATAGGAAAAGGAGTATGTCAAGGCTGTATATTGTCACCTTGCTTATTTAACTTCTGTGCAGAGTACATCATGAGAAATGCTGGGCTGGATGAAGCAGAAGCTGGAATCAAGAATGCTGGAAGAAATATCAATAACCTCAGATATGCAGATGACACCACCCTTATGGCAGAAAGTGAAGAGGAACTAAAGAGCCTCTTGATGAAAGTGAAAGAGAAGAGTGCAAAAGTTGGCTTAAAGCTCTACATTCAGAAAATTAAGATCATGGCATCTGGTCCCATCACTTCATGGAAAATAGATGGGGAAACAGTGGAAACAGTGGCTGACTTTATTTTTCTGGGCTCCGAAATCACTGCAGATGGTGATTGCAGCCATGAAATTAAAAGACACTTGCTCCTTGAAAGGAAAGTTATGACCAACCTATACAGCTTATTAAAAAGTAGAGATATTACTTTGCCAACAAAGGTCCATCTAGTCAAAGCTATGGTTTTTCCAGTAGTCATGTATGGATGTGAGAGTTGGAGTATAGATAAAGCTGAGCACTGAAGAATTGATGCTTTTGAACTGTGGTGTTGGAGAAGACTCTCGAGAGTTCCTTGGACTGCAAGGAGATCCAACCAGTCCATCCTAAAGCAGATCAGTCCTGAATATTCATTGGAAAGAATGATGCTGAAACTGAAACTCCAATACTTTGGCCACCTAATGCCAAGATCTGACTCATTGGAAAAGACTCTGATGTTGGCAAGGATTGAAGGTGGGAGGAGATGGAGATGACAGAGGATGAGATGGCTGGATGGCATCAAGGACTCAATGGACATGAGTTTGAGTAAACTTCGGGTGTTGGTGATGGACAGGGAGGCCTGGCATGCTGCAGTCCATGGGGTTGCAAAGAGTTGGGCATGACTGAGTGACTCAACTGAACTGACCAAACTGAGCCCTTTTGGCATGAAGTCAACGGAAGAACAACAAAAAAATGATATAGGTTTTATTTATTTACTTTTCCCCTAAATTGAATGGTAAAGAAGTAATAGAACTTGTTTATCACAATGCAGTCCTTTATTGTGTCATTCCGTTTTAATTCCCCTGTTAACATTTCATCACAAACTATTTTAACTGTTTCCCATGATTCTTTCGAGCTTTCCTGATGACTCAGACGGTAAAGAATCTGCCTGCAATGTGAAAAACCTGGGTTTAATCCCTGGGTTGAGAAGATCCCCTGGAGGACCCGCTCCAGTATTCTGGCCTGGAGAATTCCATAGACTGTTTAGTTCACGGGGTCACTAAGAGTCAAATACGACTGAGCAACTTTCACATGATTCTATAATATATGTTTAATCCTACAATTTAATCAACTGTAGAATGTTGCTTTCACTTGTTTGTACTTCATTTTCACATTTAGATATTTTGCTTAGTTCAGTCACGAGTTTCAACCGTAGCTTTTAAAGTGCCCATTGGTCATCTGTTAAGGCCTATGTACTGTACATTCATAACCATTTTCTTCTCCAGTTGAAATAAGTATATGTTTCTCTTGGAAGTAAAGTTGAAAGAAATCTGGAGCTGATAGAAAAGCTTCAAGTTTCTCACTGATTTCACCTGCAGCGTTGAGAGTGTTTCCTAGGTGAACCAGACTGAGCTGTTTGGTCATGGTAGTTTTTGATTGAGGTGGCAACTTCAGGAGACTAATTATAGCATGGATTCTTTCCTACAGCAGTCCCCTGGTATTGCCAATTGCCAAGCAAGACAGCCTGTTGGAAAAAGACATTATGTTCAAAGATGCAACCAAAGGTCTCTGCAAGCGACAGTCTGAGGACAGCACAGCGGAGAACGCCCCCACGCACGGCCCCGCCAAGCCTGAGCAGGTAATCACACCCTCCTGCGTGTCCGCCACGGCTGCAGCTACGAGTTCACGCCTTAGGGCCAACTTTTCAGAAGCAAACTCCCGCTAATTTCCATTCAAAGAAAAATTAATAAGTGCATATGTTAATATTTTGTGAAATGCCCATATTGTTATGGTATTATACTGACCATTAACAAAAATTGCTGTTGTATTTCACAAGGATTTGAATTTTATAATCTTGACTTAACCAGGAATGGACGTTCAGCTAATATGCTAAATTTCTGAATATTTTCAGTTATGGCATTAGTCATCATTTTGATTATTATGTAGACTGTGTTTTTTGTTTCTTACAAATATCAACTATTTTACCTAACATGGAAAAAAAGCAAGTCAGTCACTGGGTCACTTATTAAATGCAACTGTGTTGGTGTATTGTGTGTGTGTGTGTGTGTGTGTGTGTGTGTGTGTGTGTTTGTCCCAGTGTCGAAAAGATGGGAGATTACTTTGAGGAACTTAATAGAAATTAATGTATTTGTTTGTCAACTCCACAGAAATAAATGACAGTTTTACATTTCATGTTTTATAAATGACAGAGCATTTTTATAAATGTCAGAGTAATCTCTGAAAGTGTTTTGTTTTTCTACTGTATCTAATTTCGATGTTTTAAAGACAGTTTGTTGAGGTTTTCTCAAGAACCTCTACTTTTAGTTTCATTCATTTTTGTTATTTTAAAATAACAAATTCAGTTTTGTAATTTTGAAATATCTTTAAATTTTAGTGGGTGTATTCATCAGCTTAGGCTTCCAGAATAAAATACAGCACACCAAGTGGCTTAAACACCAGAACGCTTTTTTCTTGCGGTTCTGGGACTGGAAGTTCAGTGTCAGCGCACGGGCTGACTCGTTTCTGGTGAAGGTCTTCTTTCTGACTTGCAGACAATTGCTTTCTGTTGTCTCCACCAGAGACAGAGAGAGAGAGAATAAACAGCCTTTGTGGTGTCTCTTTTAAGGACACCCATCCTATAGGTTCAGGTCCCTACACTTTTGACCTCACGTAACCATTATAATTTCATGGCTGCAATCACCATCTGCAGTGATTTTGGAGCCCCCAAAAAATAAAGTCTGATACTGTTTCCACTGTTTCCCCATCTCTTTCCCATGAAGTGATGGGACCAGATGCCATGATCTTCATTTTCTGAATGTTGAGCTTTAAGCCAACTTTTTCACTCTCTTCTTTCACTTTCATCAAGAGGCTTTTTAGTAGTCATGTATGGATATGAGAGTTGGACTGTCAAGAAAGCTGAATGCCGAATTATTGATGCTTTTGAACTGTGGTGTTGGAGAAGACTCTTGAGAGTCCCTTGGACTGCAAGGAGATCCAACCAGTCCATTCTAGAGGAAATCAGTCCTGGGTGTTCTTTGGAAGGACTGATGCTAAAGCTGAAACTCCAATACTTTGGCCACCTCATGCGAAGAGTTGACTCATTGGAAAAGACTCTGATGCTGGGAGGGATTGGGGGCAGGAGGAGAAGGGGACTGCGGAGGATGAAATGGCTGGATGGCATCACTGACTCGATGGACGTGAGTCTGAGAGAACTCTGGGAGTTGGTGATGGACAGGGAGGCCTGGCGTGCTGCAATTCATGGGGTTGCAAAGAGTCAGACACGACTGAGCAACTAAACTGAACTGAACTAAAACTTTATAACCTCCTAAAGTCCCTATCAGGCTTCCCTGGTGGCTCAGTGGTGAAGAATCTGCCTGCAGTGTAGGAGACATGGTTTCAATCCCTGGATTAGGAAGATCTCCTGCAAAAGGGAATGGCAACCCACTCCAATATTCTTGCCTGGGAAATCCCACAGACAGAGGAGTCCCATGGACTGTAGGAGCCCTACGTCCACAGGGTCGCAAGAAATTGGAGATGACTTAGGGCCTTTTCTTGTGGTTAATCACTATCTCCAAACAGTGTCATATGCTGGCTAGAACCTCAACATGTGAATTTGGAGGAGGGGAAACATTGAGTCCATGCTGCTGCTGCTGCTAAGTCGCTTCAGTCGTGTCCGACTCTGTGCAACCCCGTAGACGGCAGCCTGCCAGTCTCCCCCATCCCTGGGATTCTCCAGGCAAGAACACTGGAGTGGGTTTTCATTTCCTTCTCCAATGCACGAAAGTTAAAAATGAAAGTGAAGTAGCTCAGTCCTGTCCGACTCTTAGCGACCCCATGGACTGCAGCCTACCAGGCTCTTCTGCCCATGGGATTTTCCAGGCAAGAGTACTGGAGTGGGTTGCCATTACCTTCTCTGATTCAGTCCATAGTGACAGGCAAATTGAGTGTTAGGTGAAGTTTAAGCCAAAGCTTTGTCTTAACAGTTTTAAAGATCCTATGAGCATTCTGTAATCTTAAATACATATTCTTAAGTGACAGAGGCTGGTCTGAAAAGGCTATATACTGTATGATTATACTATTTGACATTCAAGAAAAGATCAAACTATTGAGACACTAAAAACATTAGAGGTTGCCAGGGATTGGGGCGGGGGGAATACATAGGAGGAGAAGGGAGTCTTTAGGGAAGTGGAGTTTCTCTCTATATGACCCTGTAAGGATAGATACCTGACGTTACACATATGTCCAAATCCAGAAGACACATAACACCAAGAGTGGCCTCCATGAAAGGATGTAAGAGTGGCCAGGCTGTAAGGATCCAGCCTCACATCAGATCCTTGATGTGAACCATGGGCCTGGAATGGAGGTTTGTGATGGTAACAGAAGAGCCACAGTGGAGAGGGATATTGATAATAGGGAAGGCTATCCAGGAGGGGGCTGGGGTATATGAGAAACTCTGTCCCTTTCTGTCAGTTTTGCTGTGAGCCTAAAGCAGCTCTAAAAAATAGAATGTGAAATAATGAAAGGACATTAGCAGCATAATGTCAAATGTGGTCCTTGTGGAAAACCTTTTCAGTTTTTTCCTGTAAGCTCTTTATAATTGTGTCACAGGCATTGAAAGCAGATTTCATCGTGTTGTGTTGATCTGGTATTAAATGAGGAGAAGTTAGTGTTCAGGTTTCATGTGCTTATGTTATCTATGGAATCAGTTCAGTCAGTTCAGTCGCTCAGTCGTGTCTGACTCTTTGCGACCCCATGGACTGCAGCACGCCAGGCTTCCCTGTCCATCACCAACTCTCGGAGTTTACCCAAACACTGTCCATTGAGTCGGTCATGCCGTCCAACCATCTCACCCTCTGTCGTCTCCTTCTCCTCCCACCTTCAATCTTTCCCAGCATCAGGGTCTTTTCAAATGAGTCGATTCATCACATCAGGTGGCCAAAGTATTGGAGTTTCAGCTTCAGCATCAGTCCTTCCTTTGAACATTCAGGACTGATGTCCTCTAGGATGGCCTGGGTGGATCTCCTCTCCCACCTCCCGCCGTGAGCATCATGCCATCATGGTCATCATTCGTTCTTGATCTCGAGGTGCTTGGTTTCATGGCAGGACTGTCCATCAACTGGATTCTTCACCCACCCTTCCCCGGAGGGCTTCAGCCTTCTCAGAGCAATCAAGTTCTGATTCACGTTTTAAAGAGAAACATCATGTGTCATTCAAGTTGAACAAAATCCACAGCATCTCTCCTTCCAGATTTTTAGAAAATGTAGGTGTTATCAAATGATAACTACATAAATGGGACTTCCCAGGTGGCTTAGTGACAGAGAACTTGCCTGCCAAGCAGGAGACCTGAGTTCGATCCCTGGTTCAGGAAGATCCCCTGGAGGAGGAGATGGCAATACTGGAGGGCTCCAGTATTCTTGCCTGAGAAATCCCGTGGACAGAGGAGCCTGGCGGGCTACAGTCTGTGGGATCACAAAGAGCAAGACACAACTTAGTGGAAACAAGAGCAATCTAAGTAAATGAATATTCAAGGCTTGATTTGAACGTTTTTTCCTTGATTCTGATGGTGACCAAAATTCACATTAGCTTGATCGTATCTCTGAGAATGTAGAGTTTTTTTTTTAAGATGCTGAAAAATGTGTGGTATTTTCCTTCTCTTTAATTTTGTACTGTTCTTGCCTCCCATCCCTCCTCTCTCTGCCTGCCCGCTTCCACGCTCTTTTTAGTTTCCTACCTCCTTGGCTTCTCCCTCTTCTCTTCTCTCTCCTTTCCTTTCATAGTATATTTATTTAAATTTGGCTCCAGCTTAAAATTCAGGTCATTTTATTCTGTTTAGTGAAGGTGTGTTTTCCTGGGATTGAAGACAGAGGAGGACACGGTCATGCAGATTTGCTCTGGTTCGGGTCTGCTTTTGGAGCTCTGTGCTCTGGGAGCCCCTTAGCCTCAGTAAGCCCCCTCTGTGAAATGGGCACATAGTACTCACCTTACTTGCTTGTTCTGAAGATGACAAAGGCTAAGCTTGCAATATGACAGCAGAGTTGCCAAGCATGAATGAACTCTGTAGGACACAGTTCCTGCTTTTATGACTGTGACTTGTATAGACTGACTGTAAGCTTTTGCCCCAGGAGCTTAGTCTTCTGTCCATTCATTTGTCTGCTCTTACTTCATGTAATTCCTCTTTTTTTTTTTTTTTTTTGCAGTGTAAGGATAGATTACTTTAAAAAAATAATAATACAAAATCGTACTTTAAGAGCTTACAAAAACACTTTCACATATATTATCTTAATTCTCAAAATTCATTTTCACTTCTCAACTGACAACTCAAGTTCCGAATTGAGTATTTCAGCTGACCAAACAAACTCAAGATGCCTAGAATCACAAGTGTTTTCTTTTCCAGTGTCCAGTGCTCTTTGGGGAAAACACTGCAAGCTCCAGGTTTATTTCCCACAGCCCTACTGACCTGGGACAGTTCTACGCATGGGAGACAAAGCGTGTGTCCCAGGGCTCCTTGTGCATAGAGGGATTCTGAAGGTTGGCAGTGGTTCTCCTTCTGTACCAACACCCAGGTACACAAAAGCGTAAATCCTCAGCAAGCAAAGGACCTGATAAACCGCACTCTCTAAGAAGTGGACTAAAAAGCAAGTGTGAAGTGTTAGTGGCTCAGGTGTGTCCCAGTCTTTGTGAACCCACAGACTGCAGCCCACCAGGCTCCTCTGTCCATGGAGTTCTCCAGGCAAGAATACTGGAGTGGGTTCCATCCCTTCTCCGGGGGATCTTCCTGACCCAAGGATGGAAACCAATTCTGCATTGCAGGCAGATTCTTTACCGTCTGAGCCACCAGGGAAGCTCTACAAAGCAGGAAATGCCAAACAGCTGAAGTTGAGAGTCTCTGCAGGTGAGCTCTCGGGGAATTCCCCAGAAGCAGGTAAGAGCAGTCACGGTGCTATGCAGGCAGGGTGAGGGCTTCAGCTTTGCGGAGCATGGCATTTGGTCAGATCGTCACCCCTTTCCCTGGAAGGACCATCCCAGGCAGCTCTTTTTTTCTTTTTTTTAATTTCCTCTTTCCTCTTCATTCATGCATCCTTGGTTCTTTCCTCCTAAACAACCTTTTCCTCAGGGTCTTCTTGTACTTATTCCATTTGTCAGAACTCCTCTTTGCCCACTGAATTCCTGGCTCCTTGACATACACTACTTATGTCCCGTAGAGAGAAAACACCGTCAAACAAAAGAGAACAAAGCAATAAATCTGACAGCACTCACAGCCGTGTTGACAAATAGGAAACAGGAAGGGGTGAATTCAGAGTATTTCCAAGATGTAAATTCCTTTTGGGTCTTAAAACATTTATCAAAACGCTTCTCTAATTTCTCCCTGACTTTCTATCCTGAATTATGTATGTTTTGTGTCTGAGATCTCTATTTTGGGAAATATACATGTATATAAAGTGTGCATGCTCAGTGGCTCAATCATGTCTGACTCCGCGACCCCCATGGTCTGTAGCCCGCCAGGCTCCCCTGTCTGTGGTATTTCCCGAGCAGAATGACTGGAGTGGTAGCCATTTCCTTCCCTAGGGATGTATAAAGAGGAGAAAATATATGTGTGTACACATATATATCCTGGAGGAGGGCATGGCAACCTGATCCAGTATTATTGCTTGGAGAATCCCCGTGGACAGAGGAGCCTGGCGGACTCCAGTCCATGGAGCTCGAAAAGAGTCAGATACAACAAAGCACAGCAGTGCGTATGGAAACGTGCATATCTTGATGAGAACCATGATGATCAATCCGAGTGAAGATGTTAATTTTTTTTACATATTTATGCTGTCTCTGTTTTGGCTGTAATTGTACTTGTTCGGGAGACATTGGTAGCGTACACTACTGAGCCTTCCACTCTGAACATAAAATATCCACAGACATACTTCTGTTTTTCTTTCTACTGGTTGTCAGCTGTCATAATGCTTTAGGAATCTTTATGAAGTATGTGTCCCTTGGGGAGCCTTGCTTAAGACTGATTATCAGAGCTTCATTCCTGATCAGTCTGGAATGCGACATGATAAATACAAAGAATTCTTCCCTTGATCTACCCGAAGACTGTATTTTCATGTTTCATCACGACAAGCTGGCTGGGAAGTCTTCACATTTTTACCGTCAGCCTGGTACTTTCTCTCACCATGGAGCAGCTGTGACTGTGGATGAAAATCCTCAAGAATTCCAAGGAGATGCTGCAATAGCTCTTTCAGGCTCGTTGGGACAAATGTGAAACTTCTGTTAGTGCTGTTCATGCTTTTTTATTTTTTTTCTAAGCGTGCACTCAAATTTACCTTCTGCTCCTTAGACCAGTGACTTTAAGAGAATTTTATAATCTTAGTGTAAATCATTACTCCTAAAGGAAAAAAAAAAATCCTGCTCTTGGTTTTTCTCTTTTATGGTTGCTCTGGAAGTTCAACATGTATGGTAACTTGCTAGAGGTGTTAGTCTATGTGTATAAAACTAAACATTGTCCATTTCTGACTTGTTAACGATAGATTTTCATCTAATTAAATAATTCAAATTCATCTCTTTTTTTATTTGAAGTGTTTTCCAGTTTTTCAACTCTGTCACTCAACATTAAATGGAGTGGGAAAACAGTTTTTTCTCTCTTTCTTTCTGGCAGAATTACCTTAACCTCACCACTGCCTTAAGAGTAATGTAGGACAGGATGAAAATTACAAGCCAAAATTCTAGAGTCTGTTGTGGAATTCCAGCACCCTCCTCACGTGTGCCGAAGCTGACGTCTATGTACACTGCTTTCTTCCCATTTCAGTTTCCTGAAAAGAGTTTTCCTTTAGTTTCAGAAGCGCTGCAAACGTGAGCATTTTAACAGCTGGCCTTACAGAGGGCTCAGCGCAGCTCAGAGCTGTGTAAATTAGACAGACTTCAGGGTGTGATGGATGCTGGGCCACATGAGGCGTGTGTGTGTTGGTGTGTGTGTGCATGTCCGTGTGCAGGCTGGCGGGCACAGAAACAGATTCTCGTCTGAATACATTGCTATGGTTGGTGAGTTTTTTTTGCTCCTTTTAAGTGAACCGTATCATCTTTTAATAATAGTTTCACAGTCATGTGGTCTGTAAACTTTTGACATGTAATTGAAACTGGAACATCCAGCTGTGAGGACAGTTGATTGGGAAGTAGAATTGATCTTACCTGGTTTTTCCTCAGGTCAAGCTGATGCCTCCCGCTCCCAATGATGACCTGGCGACGCTCAGCGAGCTCACAGACAGCAGCCTGCTTTATGAAATTCAGAAGCGCTTTGGGAACAATCAGATTTACGTAAGTGCCCTTGAAATTGCCTTTTGCATGGCTTTGTCTTGCTGTGTATATTCACCCTTCCGTGCTGCTAATATTACAAGGAGAGGGCTCTTTGTTACTTAGGGTCATGCCGATAGCTTAAGGTGGATTTCTCAGGGTTCAGGTCAATTCTTCTGATTCAGGTATGAGGCGGTTTCAGCAATGACCCACACTTCAGCGTGGTTAAAGTTGTCTACCTGAGGGTAGACAACTTTCTGTCGTCAGGTTTGCTGGAGGAGAAGATCCTGCTTAGAACCCGCAGGATCTGCAGGTCAGTTATAAAAATGCTGCTTGTTTCATCTGCTTTAACTCGGCCACTCAGATCTGGAAAAGGAAGCCAGAGAGGAAAAGCTAAGTGAGCCTTGAGGGCTTGCCTCTGTCTGCATGAAAAAAGATACTGTTTTTCCAAATTATCAAGAAATGTCTTTGTTGAGTAAGTAATTTATACACATATCTCTGATAATAAGATACAGATATCTGACTTAGATGACAAACAGCACGGAGGATTGATTTGCTTGGTTCTACTCTGGTTTATATGTGTTATTTCTTCCAGTACGTGGATCGGTTTTGGCAGTATGTAATCTCAGACTCTCTTTCTCTCTCTCATTGATTTCATTAAATTCAACTCAGAGCAATTCAATCAGAAGGTCTACAGGGAAATCTGATCATGCACATGTCTGCTATCCCTTTTGGATTACACTCTTTTTTTTTTTTTTTTCCCCTCCTCCACTGAGCAATTGATTAAGTAATTTTCATGTAAATGTGAAATCTGAGATTTCTTTACAAGTAATAAATTGTCAGGTGCTGATTAACCTATGAAAATTCAGGGCAGCATCTTAAAACTTGGATAAATTGCCTGCCACTGTAAATACACTTAAAACTAAATACTTCTATCAGAATTAATGGAATTGAGTCATCAGCATGAAGAGGCAGAGCCTGATTACTTTGGTCTCTGCTGCTGCCTTGCCACTTGTGTGGTTTGTGCCATTGTCTCTCTTTCCATAATGTCTTGCTGATTCTTCTTCCTGTTAACTTCTTAGTCACATTATCAGTAGACCACTGAAGTTTTTATTTTATACTGGAGTAGAGCCGATGAGCAAGGTTGTGACGGTTTCAGGCGCACAATGAAGGGACTCAGCCATCCGTATGCGCGTATCCATTCTCCTCCAAACCCCCTCCCATCCAGGCTGCCCCATGACATTGAGCAGAGTTCCGTGTGCTACAGGGCAGATGCTTGTTCGTTATCCATTTTGAATCTAGCAGTGTGTACAAACTCCCTCCTTCCTTCATCCTTCCCCCCGCTAACCATAAGTTTGTTCTCTAAATCTGTGTTGAATGGTTCTGATTTCCTTTCTTTCGTTCATGCCTTTCAAGTGGCTTTTTCTCCCAAATAACATTTAGTCCACAGCTTCCCTGGTGGCTCAGCTGGTAAAGAATCCGCCTGCAGTGAGGGAGACCTGGGTTCGATCCCTGGGTGGGGAAGATCCCCAGAGTCGGACACACCTGAGTGACCTTCACGTCCTCTGCCTCCCCGTGTTCACCACCCTCGTCGTCCTGGCCCCAGCAGCCTCCTGCCTTCCTAGAGGAAACTTCACCCCTTTTCAGTCTGATCTCACAAGGAACTAGGGCCATTTTTGTGAAGCAAAAATGTAATCTCAAAACTCTCAGCTGTAGAACTTTTCGGTAGTTTGTCATTTTTCGTGGAAGGATGGCCACATGTCCTTATTCCCTGTCTGGCCCCTAAACACGATCATTGGTGATTCCTAGTCACTGCCCTCCTTCCTGCATCTGGGACTCCCCTTAGAATTTTTCCCTGGAGTTCTCTTTCTCCTTCCATGAAGTGCAAAGCTTTATAAACTCCCTCTCGGTACTTTTTCAGTCTCTAAGTAAACCTTCCCAGGGCTTCCAGATTAAGTTACTGTGGACCATCTTTCTTTGGCTTTCTGCACACACCACTAAGTGGGAGCCAAATAATGGCTTTCATGTTTCTCTTTGAAACCCTGATAGATCCTTACCTTTTCTGCCTTGTTTGATAATATATGTGTGCGTGCTAAGTCATTTCAGTTGTTTCCAAGTCTGCAATATGGACCATGGCCCGCCAGGCTCCTCTGTCCACGGGATTCTCCAGGCAAGAATACTGGAGTGGGTGGCTGTGCCCTCCTCCAGGGCATCTTCCCGACCCAGGCATCGAACTGGTGTCCTGCACTGGCAGGCAGATTCTTTACCATTAGCGCCACCTGAGAAGCCCCATTTGATGATATAGGGGCTGTTAATTTAAAAATTTGGCTGGAAGTCAGCATATTAGACATTTCTGTGCTGTTTCTGATCCTTGCAGAAAGCTGTTTTATCATTAAAATTAGTGTTTTATCATTAAGCAAGTTATTACCGCATGCGTAATTACTTTGTATAGATTAAGAAAGTTCTGTTATATTAGTAGTTTTCAAAGTTATTATTATTTTTAATCAAGAGTGGGAATTGACTATTATTAAATGCTTTTTGCATTTATTGAGGTAATCATATAAATTTTATTCTTGACTTCTTAGTAATACAAATTATAAGAGTTGATTTCTGATATGAAGCCAACCTTGAATTACTAGAATAAAGCCTCTTTGGTTGAAATTTATTATTTGTTGAATGTATTATTGGATTCAGTTTGTATTTTTCTCATTATTTTAGCATGTGTTTTAGTGAAGGAAAACAGCCTATAATTTTCTTTCAATATATTTGTTTTTAATACTAAGTTTACGCAGACCTCTTAAAATGAAGTGATTCATATTCCCTCTTCTGCTACTTTCTGGAATAATTTGTATGAAGTTTGTTTATTTTTACATCAGTGTTGGCAAGAATTCCCTGGTGAATTCTTAGTTTTCTTTGCGGGAAGGTTTTAGACCTAGATTCAATTTTTTACCGAAAATCTAGTTAGAGTTCTGACATCTTATTGCATTTGTTTTGGTAAGATTGTGGATTATCGTCCACATCATCTAAATATCCCTCTTCATCTGTTCCCACGTCAGTGGGATCTGTAGTGATGTCTTACTTGGCATATTGGTGGTCTGTTTCCTCTTCTTTCCTCAGTCGGTCTTGTTAGGACACCAGGTTTTTATTTGACTTTTCCAATGATTGCCTTTTGGCTTTAGTTTATTTACTCCTTGGCTTTTGTTTACTAATTCCATTCATTTCTGCTCATATGTTGGTTACTTATTTCTGATAATTTCATGTAATTTGATGAGTTCCTAGAAACAGATACTTAGATCATTACCTGCCTATATTCTTTTTTAACATACATTTCAGGCAATAATTTCATATCGAGTATATCTTTAGTAGCATCTCACATGTTATGATATATCATAATTAAAACGTTTTCTTATTTGCATTATGATTTCTCTTTTTGACTCATAGGTTATTTGCAAAATGTATAATCACCACTCTTTTGGTGATTTTCTAGCTATCCATGGTTAATTTGCATCATAATCCATGATCAGAGAATGCACTTTATGTGACTCAAACCCTTTAAACGTACTGGAACTGGCTGGTGTTCAATTTAAATGAACATACATTGTGCAGTTCTTGGTAATAGTGTTCAATGCGAGTTAATTATTCTACTTGGTAATTATTTATTTCAAAATTTCATCCATGTATTCAATTAATTACTTACGACAGTCATTTCACTTGTTGCATGTTCAATGGGACAAGCTTATTGGTTTAATTTTATGTGAATTTGACTTTTTATTTACAAACTTTTAAAACAATTCACAAAATGTTAAAGTGTGATTTTTATTTATTCTCTATAGTTTTCTCAGTGATTTTAAAATTATACAATATTTAACTTTAAAAGTGCTATTTATGTGGTCCAATAACAATTTCTATCCTTTCCATTTAATAGACTTTTATTGGGGACATCCTCCTGCTGGTTAATCCATTCAAGGAGATTCCAATTTATTCCACCGTGGTGAGTATAAAATTTAAAATGTCCTTTAATGATGTAGAGTAACCACTTATTAGACATACCTATTGTGTCAAATGATTAAGAAGAAAAAGCAAAACTGGGAGTAAAATCAAGCTTCTCAGAAAATTCTGCCCTGAGTGGTTACAGAATAGTGACTTTATTTTTTTCTGAGAACATATTGAAAAGAAATGTTATTCTATCAAAAGAGTCCCTTGCAATTGTCATGTGTGGTTCTTATGACTGTGGTCCCTAGGCAGACTTCTAAAATCAAATATTGTATTAACTCTGTGTTCCCATGCATTTTTGACTAGTTCAAGGTCAGTTGGTTTAGAATTCTTCTCTGAACACTTTCAGAAGAGCCCTGTGATGTGTAGGTAATTGGATCAGACAGGACGGTGCTGCCTTTACACATTTTCCGAGCCTTTCCAGCTTTAATCATGAGAGTCAAAATTAAAAGAGAAACTGCTTTTGAAAAAGTATTCCAGGCAACTGAAAGCACAGTATGATTTTTGCCAAGTGTTTTGGGATCAAAATGCCATCGTGGGAACTCTGTTTCTTGTGCAACCACGGGCTGCCTCCAGTGTGAAGCAGAATCCTTGGTGGGGGAGCAGGAGATGAAAGGAGGAAGCCTGTGTTCTTGAAGCAAGGATGCCCTTTAGATGCTGGAGGTGGGGTGGAGGCAGGGAGGGAAAGAGAGAGGGAGAGAGACAATCCCAACGAATCAACCAAGAATTAGCACAGAAATACTTCTTGGGTAAAACAGGGTCCCTCACTGCCCGACCCTCCTCTCTTCTTAGCAAAAGTCAGTTCCACTGCTGCTTTAAAGCTGCCTTGAAACCTGCCCACTCTCCTCATCCCACCCAGCCCAACCCCAGTCCCATCCCTGGGCTGTCTGCAGATGTATGGAAGTAGGATTGACTAGGGCAAAAGGAATTACCCGTATTATTTTGGGGGTTATAGGTGAAGATGAAGGAGGAGGAGAAGGTTTGGGAGGAAGGAGAGGAGGACACGGGCATACTGCTGTGTATAAAATAGATGCCAGAAGCAATAAAGACCCACCGTGTGGAAGAGGGAACGCCACAACACTCTGTACCGAGCTGTGTGGGATCAAGTGATTGAGTGAAAGTCGCTCAGTCGCGTCCGACTCCTTGCGACCCCATGAACTGCAGGACGCCAGGCCTCCCTATCCATCACCAACTCCCGGAGCTTATTCAAACTCATGTCCATCATGTCGGTGATGCCATCCAACCATCTCATCCTCTGTCGTCCCCTTCTCCTCCTGCCTCCAATCCCTCTCAGCATCAGAGTCTTTTCCAATGAGTCAGCTCTTCACATCAGGTGGCCAAAATATTGGAGTTTCAGCTTCAACATCAGTCTTTCCAATGAACACCCAGGACTGATCTCCTTTAGGATGGACTGGTTGGATCCCTTTGCCATCCAAGGGACTCTCAAGAGCCTTCTCCAACACCACAGCTCAAAACCATCAGTTCTTCGGTGCTCAGCTTTCTTTATAGTCCAGCTCTAACATCCATACATGACCATAGCTGGAAAAACCATAGCCTTGACCAGACGGAGCCACCATTAGAGATGTTTAAAATGTGCCGAGAAGGGCATCATTGCGCAAATGGTTTGTGTTTACAAGTGAGACTCAAGATTAGAGATTTATGTGCTTTTGTATATTGGAAATGTATCAGTGTCTTCATGGGGGAAAGGATCGTGAATCCTTTTGACAGAGATGCCGGCCCTGTTCTCCAGGTCTCTGAGCTGTACCTGAGCAGCACGGGGCAGCCGAACCCCTCCCTGCCGCCTCACATTTTCTGCTGCGCGGAGAGAGCCTTCCACCAGCTTTTCCAGGAGCGGAGACCTCAGTGTTTCATCCTCAGGTGAGCCCTCCACCTGCCCCAGCCCCAGGCTCGGCTCTGCCCCGGGAGCTTGGCAGTAAACCTGTCCACATTTCCTCTGCTTTTCGTTTACTGACTTCCTCATTGGTTTGTGTCCCTGTAAGTCTTTGCAGTGGGTACACTTGACTCACTACAGAGGAGAAACATCTTTGTTATTACAAATGGCCCTGGGTGTGGCTGGATCAGTTTCAACAAACTTAGCCTGAAGCTCAGTTCATTTTGAAGATTTACATCTTAGAACCAGTGCACCTTGCTTTCAAACCTTAGAAAACACGGGGAAAGCAATGCACGCGGGACTAGTATTCTACCTTTCTCCAAAATGTGGTGCTGAGCGAGACACCGTGCAGCAGCCTGCAGAGGTGAAATTTCCCAGCTGCTTCTAGGCATTTACCTTGGCTCATGTCACCAAAATTATACACCCAAAGTCATTTTTATTGGAATGCTATGGCAGTGTTAGCTCCTAAATGTCAAGATGCTCAGGAGGGTCATTTACATTGGAGCGAAAAAAAAAAAGTGTATCGCAAGAAGTAAGGGTGAAATGTGAGTGTGTACTGATAGAGAATTAAAGAAATATTTCGGTATCAAAGTACAATCTGCGTTGAGAATTATGTTGTATATCAGGCTAGACCTCCATGAGAGGGGGACATCCATGAATACCCCTGTCTTTGCATAGTTATCCTCAATAGCATCAGTTGAAGACTGAACATGTAAATAAAGCTTTGCACAGCCTGAGTCAGAGCGAGATCGAAGAGTGAAGAGGGAACCCTGGAAAGAATCCAAGTAACATTAAATCTGTAAATAAGCACTTCTGTATATACTTCTGTATTATTAACCCCATCAGAATCCCATGGAAGGTCAGATCAGCGTGTTGCAGACTTCGGTCATGTGGTTTTCAAAATAGCTGCAAGTGGCTGTTTCTATACCTGCTTTGAAGGGTCCCCCGGTGGGGGTTAGGGGACCCTGGCATTCTTGAGCCAAGACATGCTGCTTTTATCTGCTTTATCTATTGGGTTTCCTGGTCTTGCTTAGACAAAAAGGGAAACTTAAAAAAAAAAGGGGGAGATGGCAAGGCGTGTGTAGTCGTGTTGACAGTGATAACAACCAATGTTTTTGAGAGTTGCTGATGTCAGCCCCTCTGCTAGGTGCCGTCCACGCGTTATCTTGTCCATTGATTTAGTGATCTTGTAGGATGCATGTTACTATGACCAGTGTTATTGCTGTTATTTTATGTGTCAAGGGCTGAGTGTTAGAAGGGTTAGATCCTTAGTCCGGGGTCTCCCTGGGATGTGAGTCCAACAGTCTGGCTCCTGAGCCTGAGTGCCCCCTGCCCACACTCACAGCCATGCTCATCCACTGCCGCTCACCTCAGGGGGCTTTCGGAGGTCCCCCCAGCCTCCCCTAAAATGACCATCACAAATCCACAGCCTTAACTAAATTCTCACTGAATGCACTTAATTCTTGTCAAAAACTTTGGTTCTTAGCGAAGTTCTGAAGAGCCAATGATGTCTTTTGGGGACCTGCCAATTACAGAGCTCCCAATGCCAAGCATGTTCCATCAGTGAAGAAATCTGCTTGTTTCTACATGCCCTTGCTCATGGGATTGTTTTTCTATCAATAGTAAGATTTGTTAATTTTCCACAGAACTAGTATTCCTTTGGGACATCTTTAAAGGCTAATGATGCCATGTATCAACTCGTTACTCAGAAAAAAAAAAAAAAAAAAAAAAACATTTTTTTTCATTCAAGGGTCAAGAAATGAGGAGCACATCAGTGACCACAGGGATCTGGTGATGCTCAGTAGAGGTGTTTTCTTTCTTCTTTCAAGACTGGTGTTTGTACTGATGTGTAGCTTCCCTTGATTGTCTTCCCTACCGTGCGGCTTTCTGCATTTACACTAATGAGCGAACCAAGTGGGAAAGTCAAACGATGGCATGTTCTCGCTGAAAGTCGGCATGTCATTTGCTTACCTTCTTTGTGTCTGAGAATTACTGTCTGGTTCCTTTTTTACTATATTTGCCAAAACAGTAAGCGTATATTTTTTCTGTCTTATTTTAGTGGAGAAAGAGGATCTGGAAAGTCTGAAGCCAGCAAGCAGATAATGAGACACCTCACCTGCAGGTCTGGCTCCAGCAGGCCTATATTCGATTCCAAATTTAAGCATGTAAGTCACTGGTTTCAGTTAGAGACTATGGTGGGATCGGAAAAATCTGATTGCAAATAGAAGGGGAGGAATCTTAATAGGCTTTAAGTTGAACCATAGGACTACCCTGGTGGCTCAGATGGTAAAGAATCGGCCTGCAATGTAGGAGACCTGGGTTCCATCCCTGGGTTGGGAAGATCCCCTGGAGAAGGGAAAGTATTCTTGCCTGGAGAATCCCACAGAGGAGCCTGGTGGGCTAAAGTCCATGGAGTCACAAAGAGTTGGACATGACTGAGTGATTTTGAGTTCACTTCAACTATAAGTTGGTCAAAATTTGTGAAAATAAAGGAAAAAAGATGGAGGCTCTGTGCAAATGAATATTGTTGAAGTTAAGGTTTGTTTTCTTGTATGTATTTTAATATATTGTGGACATACTCTTTTGTATTCACTCAGAACAGTTGAACTGAAAATATGTAATATAATTAGAGTTGATTACTTTTACTGATAAAGAGACAGTTTGGGGAGTAGATAGGATATATCTGTGGGGATTGACCAGATAAGCATCTTTTGTAGGGAATCACTGAGAGCTGATTGAGAGCCTATTGGCAGCTCAGAGAGGGGTCCAATTTCACATAGTAAAATTCAGTGTATTCAAGGAGACACCTGAAGTAGTCTGATTCTCTTGTCTTCACACTATTCTAGCAAGTTCTGTTAGCATGTTTATCAGATTATAAGGAGAAGCTCTTCTCAGTTTTTCACTTTACAAAAAACATACGATAAATCCCTCTGCAGTGTATCTGTGGTATCATATGTGTTCCTTCATGACGTTAATTCACAGCCATTTATTATGCTTGATCTGTACACTAGGCACATGCATAATTCTACAGCACAGCTCAAAGTAATCTCACATTTTGGGCCGACCTGGGAAAAGCAGTGTGGCTTTGAGTCCTGTCACTATAGACATGGCTTGTGTTTCCCTTGGCAACTTCAAAACTGCTGAGGTCAGCTAGGAGAGCAGTTGTTTCTAGTCCCTGTATTTGAACTTCAAGCTGTGGAAACAGGGACTTTCCACGGCAGTAGGTTTATTGGAACATGAAGTTCATGTTTTGGGAAAAAACACAATTGCCTGGGACTTTTCTTCACTAATTCTGGTCCAAATGAGTTTCAACTTTAAGACATTCAATCCCATTTAAGTTCCTTAAATCAACATTTATTGAGCAACTCTTTGTACAGAGCAGAGTGATGGGGTCGCCCTGATTAAGCCATTATCTTTTATTGAGGAGGGTACAAGTCTTTACATTTAGAAAGGCCAATTGGTTACCTACTACCATAATAATAGGGCACAGCTTTTAATGGCAGAACTACGAACAGTTTATAGAAAAAAATTCCAATATAAATAGGAACAAATCATGCCAATAAAATGTGAATCAGTGAATACTGAGGAAATACATGTTTCCCTTTGCCTGTATTTTTATTTAAAGTTTTATTATGACACAGTCTTCTTATTATTTTGTTTTAAAGTTGAGTAGCAGAACATCCCATGGAAGGAGGAGCCTGGTGGGCTGCAGTCCATGGGGTCGAGAAGAGTCGGACACGACTGAGCGACTTCACTTTCACTTTTCACTTTCATGCATTGGAGAAGGAAATGGCAACCCGCTCCAGTGTTCTTGCCTGGAGAATCCCAGGGACGGGGGAGCCTGGTGGGCTTCCGTCTATGGGGTCGCACAGAGTCGGACACGACTGAAGCGACTTAGCAGCAGCAGCAGTAGCAGAGCAGAATCAATTTGCTTTTTTTTTTTTTGCAGTGTTTCTCTTAACACATTTGTTTGGTGCCACCTATTGGCCAGGAGGATGATAAAAGATTAAACAACACCACTCATTGCTTCAGTTCACGCTTGAATCATGGGTCAGCCGTGCACAGTGAAGACATGCATATGTTTATATTTTGCTCAGCGGCTCTCGTCACTTGTACATCTTTACTGTTATTCTGTTACCGTGACTAAACACACCGACCCAAGACACCACTCAGGTTTTAATCCCAGCTCCACTATGTATAAGTTTTCAATCTTGGGAAATTTTCTAGATTTGTCAGTTTCCTTTTCTATAAAATGGAGACTCTCGTTGTGATGATTAAAAGATGTAATAAACACATACATGCATATACAGTCATACATACGTATGTATGTATGTATTTACAGTTATATATAATTTTACACATAATGACATACATGTACAGATATACATATAAATGTACATTCATGTATGCGTATATATAATTGTGTGTGTGTGTGTGTATATATATATATATGGTTCCTGGCACATAGTCAGTACAATATAATGTGCAATATAATTGTTCTCTACTATTATTAACAAAAGCAAAATTAAATTCTGCTGTTTGTTGAATACTTACCATGTTACAGGCACCAAGCTGAACACTTCGTACACTGGACTCTGATCATCACTGAGTTGTTCTATTTAGAATAAAACAAATGAGGTTTGGAAATTTATAAAACTTGCTCAAGGTTATAGCATTTGTCATTATCAGAGTTGGAGTCTGAGGGCAGGTGTCTCTTATTCCAAGGCACATGCACTGAATTATTTACCCTATAAGGAAATGGCAACCCACTCCAGTGTTCTTGCCTGGAGAATCCCAGGGAGGGGGGAGCCTGGTGGGCTGCCGTCTATGGGGTCGCACAGAGTCGGACATGACTGAAGCGACTTAGCAGCAGCAGCAGCAGCATACTTCCTTTCTAGGAGCATGTCATTAATTACTTTTTATATTCATTTTCTGTTATAAAAAAATCCGTGTATTAGCATATACAATGCCAATGTACGCTATGCTGTGCTATGCTAAGTCACTTCAGTCGTGTCCGACTCTGTGTGACCCCATAGATGGCAGCCCACCAGGCTCCCCTGTCCCTGGGATTCTCCAGGCAAGAACACTGGAGTGGGGTGCCATGTCCTTCTCCAATGCATGAAAGTGAAAAGTGAAAGTGAAGTTGCTCAGTTGCTCAGTGACCCCATGGACTGCAGCCTACCAGGCTCCCCCGTCTCTGGGATTCTCCAGGCAAGAACACTGGAGTGGGCTGCCATTTCCTTCTCCAATGCATGAAAGTGAAAAGTGAAAGTGGAGTCGCTCAGTCGTGTCCAACTCTTCTCGACCCCATGGACTGCAGCCTACCAGGCTCCTCCGTCCATGGGATTTTCCAGGCAAGAGTACTGGAGTGGGGTGCCATTGCCTTCTCCAATGCCAATGTAACTAGAAGCCAAAAAACACTTTAAAAATTTTATTCGATTCTTTTTTATGAGTCTTAAAACGATTATTTGAAGGAACTACTGTAAAGGTTTAAATGTGATATAATTACAGTATAATCTTGCTATATATTTATTTCATATTAAGTTGCTGGGAAAAAGGCAAAATATAGGACCTTCATAAGTATTCTTTCAAATTACTTTTCAGAAATATTTCTGCTATTACCACTAACAATGCACTCTTGTGATCTTTAAATTTAGGTTATTATAAAGAGACCTAAATCACAGAGTTTGTGTAAGGATTCATTGTTTCTCTCCAAAAGTTCAAACTTCAAAAACAGACATTTTCATATATTTCACTGTTTGCCCAACATTTATTTAGTACTTAGACCTCTGATTAGAATTAATGTTGTTTTGCAATCTGTCACAATATAAAATACTTCCAGGAGAATTGAATGCCTTAGTTGAGCAGTATCCAGAAAGTTAAAGAGGAGCTGCAAAATTTTAAAATTTAGAATAAAATTCTTATACTGTCATCAGAAATTGTAACCACCACCCAGTGTATCAATAAGGTGTTATTGTGGCCCTCTTGTGGCTGATGGAGGAACTGCATGTAGCTTGTCAGCACCTTAAAGATGGCTTCCCTGCTGGTGCAGTGGGAAAGAATCCACCTGCCCATGCAGGAGACACAAGAGACGGGGCTTCGATACCTGAGTCGGGAAGATCCCATGCAGGAGGGTATGGCAACCTACTCAGTATTCTTGCTTGGAGAATCCCATGGAACCGAGAAGCCTGGTGGGCTACAGACCATGGGGTCACAAAGAGTTGGTTACAACTGAGCATGCATGCATATCTTGAAAGATCAGAAAAATACTTTTGAACCTTCCAGCTTTTCATTCTTTTGGAAGAACTGATTGGTCATCTTCATCATCACGGTTCAGTTCAGTCACTCAGTCGTGTCCGACTCTTTGTGACCCCATGGACTGCAGCACGCCAGGCCTCCCTGTCCATCACCAACTCCAGGAGTTTACTCAAACCCATGTCCATCGAGTCGGTGATGCATTCAAACCATCTCATCCTCTGTCGTCCCCTTCTCCTCCTGCCCCCAATCCCTCCTAGCATCAGGGCCTTTTTCAATGAGTCAGTTCTTAGCATCAGGTGGCCAAAGTATTGGAGTTTCAGCTTTAGCATCAGTCCTTCCAATGAACACCCAGGACTGATCTCCTTTAGGATGGTCTGGTTGGACCTCCTTGTAGTCCAAGGGACTCTCAAGAGTCTTCTCCAACACCACAGTCTAAAAGCATCAATTCTTCAGCGCTCAGCTTTCTTCACAGTCCAACTCTCACATCCATACATGACCACTGGAAAAACCATAACCTTGACTAGATGGACCTTTGTTGGCAAAGTAATGTCTCTGCTTTTTAATATGCTGTCTAGCTTGGTCATCAGAGAAGGCGATGGCACCCCACTCCAGTGCTCCTGCCTGGGAAATCCCATGGACCGAGGAGCCTGGAAGGCACAGTCCATGGGGTCTCTGAGGGTCGGAAACGACTGAGGGACCTCACTTTCACTTTTCACTTTCATGCATTGGAGAAGGAAATGGCAGCCCACTCCAGTGTTCTTGCCTGGACAATCCCAGAGACGGGGGAGCCTAGTGGGCTGCCGTCTATGGGGTCGCACAGACTCGGACCAACTGAAGTGACTTAGCAGCTAGGATGGTCATAACTTTCCTTTCAAGGAGTAAGCGTCTTTTAATTTCATGGCTGCAGTCACCATCTGTAGTGATTTTGGAGCCCAGAAAAAATAAAGTCTGACACTGTTTCCACTGTTTCCCCATCTATTTGCCATGAAGTGATGGAACCAGATACCATGATCTTAGTTTTCTCAATGTTGAGTTTTAAGCCAACTTTTTCACTCTCGTCTTTCACTTTCATCAAGAGGCTCTTTAGTTTTTCACTTTCTGCCATAAGGGTGGCGTCATCTGCGTATCTGAGGATATTGATATTTCTCCCGGCAATCTTGATTCCAGCTCGTGCTTCTTCCAGTCCAGCATTTCTCATGATGTACTCTGCATATAAGTTAAATAAGCAGGGTGACTATATACAGCCTTGACATTCTCCTTTTCCTATTTGGAACCAGTCTGTTGTTCCATGTCCAATTCGAACTGTTGCTTCCTGACCTGC
Organism: Bubalus kerabau; assembly: GCF_029407905.1. NCBI lineage: Eukaryota > Metazoa > Chordata > Mammalia > Artiodactyla > Bovidae > Bubalus > Bubalus kerabau. The sequence continues at coordinate 88,090,530 of NC_073635.1, forward strand.
ATACAGATTTCTCAAGAGGCAGGTCATGTGGTCTGGTATTCCCATCTCTTTCAGAATTTTCCACAGTTGATTGTGATCCACACAGTCAAAGGCTTTGGCATTGTCAATAAAGCAGAAATAGATGTTTTTCTGGAACTCTCTTGCTTTTTCGATGATCCAGCAGATGTCGGCAATTTGATCTCTGATTCCTCTGCCTTTTCTAAAACCAGCTTGAACATCTGGAAGTTCATGGTTCACATATTGTTGAAGCCTGGCTTGGAGAATATTGAGCATTTTCATTATCACGGGTACAATTAATTGTGAGAAAAGAATAGCATTAGTTCTATAGTCAATTTTTAAGGATATACATCAAGAGAGAATTTCAGAGGCCAGAGTTTTCTGAGGGTCTGTGGTAACAACACTTTAAAGCTGCAAACAGCTGTCTCTGCAGTAGCACCTTGCAATGAGACACACTGGGTCCAAGGCTTCATCTAGAATTCTAATTCCTGCTCCCGCGGGGAGAATGGTTGGCGTGGAGTGAAACCAGGGTGTGGGAGGGTGACCCAGGGGGTGGGTGCAGAATGGTACCTATACGCGGGTCAAAAAGCAGGTTGGAAACAGATGTGTAAGTGAATTTTTTATCTTTAAAAGAAATTCTGATCATTGCATATATTAACTCTTAATTCATCCTTCCAAAGCTACTGAAGCACTTTTACTCTTAAGTTAGAAAAAACCAACAGTACGTGCTGAGTTGTGTGTGTGTGTGAAGAGAATGCCATCCTCCACTTACCCTGAGAGAGTAGTGTGAGGAAGGTAGTCATGTGCTCTGTGCATCACTATCTTGTTACCACTAGTTACCCGTAGGGACGAAGGATGTTAACAGTTTGCACTTGAGGAAAGAGTGACCTTAAAAATGCAATATTGTGTTGTATGGGCAGTGGATGACCTCTTAGCTGATGGAATGTTCCTGTCTCTGCTATAATCATCCCATTTTATTTAAGCACATTATTAGCACAGTAACTGTTTCCCTTTTTCTACAGGTCATGAGCATCTTAGAAGCATTTGGACATGCCAGGACCACTCTTAATGACCTGTCCAGCTGCTTCATAAAGTATTTTGAGCTACAGTTCTGTGAGAGGAAAAAGCACTTAACTGGAGGTAAGTGTAAAATTAACAAGGAGGCCTCAGGAGCTACAAGAAGGGGCCAAAGACACCGAGCATGGCAGCAACAGTGACAGGTGTGTGTGTGCGTGTGTGTGCGTGTGTACGTGCGTGTGCATGCATACGTGTGTGCGTGTACGTGTGTGTGCGTACGCATGCGTGTGTGTGTGCATTGTTTGTATATAGTGTGTGTATAGTGTGCCAGCGTGCACATCCAGGGTGTCAAATTATGAGTTCTAAAATGATTGCAAATTGAAAACTATTCTGAAATGCAAGGTGAACCTTTTACAACAGTGTTTGTACAAACTGTATGATATGAAACCAAACCAAAAACAGCTGAAATGAATCACACTTGCCAAACAAACTAAAATAATCAAAATAAAATATAACTTGAGTATATAATTCCTTCATGCAACATACAGTGAAATCTATTTTTAAGAACAGTGAATCTGAATTTTAAAATGATTGAATTAAAACAAGTCAAAAAATCAAAATAATCACTCCACTAAACCAAACCAAACTTTCTGGTTTTATTTATATATTTAATATATATTTTAAACTAGGGGTTCCTGTTTAAAACCCAACTAATTTAAAATAAACATGATTTTATATCTTTCAAATCAAAAGAGAGTATATATGCAAATTAGTAACATAAATACAACTGTATATAGAGTGCCTGAATCTACCTGGAAGAAATATTAATTTTCAAAATTTTGTAACAGCGGTCGGCACGAAAACAATTGCTAATTGTAATGACCTTTTAAGTAGACCAGTTTTATTTGGCATTTCAAATTACCCTGTCGTCCTTTCAGGAAACGAAAGTCACTTCTGACCAAAGTTTAGAAACAAATAACCTGTGTTTTGTGCTTCCCAGGTGTCTCAATGATAAAGAATCCGCCTGCCAATAGCGGAGATGCTGTTTCCATACCTGGGTCGGGATCCCCTGGAGAAGGAGAAGGGAATGGCAACCCACTCCCTTCCCAGTATTCTTACCTGGGAAATCCCACGGACAGAGGAGCCCAGCAGGCTACCGTCCATGGGGTCACACCTAGTTGGACACAACTTAGCGACTAAAGAACAACAAGCCTGTATTTTACAGTCAGCGTATGTCTAAATCCCATTATGACTAAATGAAATTTGGTAAAAAAAAAAATGCATAAGAGGGGTAGGAAAAGATAATTTTAGCTGTTAAAGTTAGAGGTTTAAATTCTGCAATAGGAAAATTGTTTTGTTTTGTTTTTGATTTTTTAATCCATGGCTAAGAGCTCTACTTGAAGGTCTGCTATTTAGGAAAACCTCAGAGGACAAATGTCTTAAGCATCAGACTCTTGTTTTCACAGCTTTGCTTGTGACACCCCAGTCAGAACATCCCTCCAAGTGAAGGGATTGCTTCATTAGGAGCATTAATTCCTCCTGACCTTTTCAGGCACCAGGGATTGGAGCCACGGAAGCTGGGAGCTCGGGGGGTTCCAGAGGCCCCATGTTCCAGCCCCTTGTCACTCCAGGGGACCCAAAGATAAGCACCCAGTGTAATCAGGGAGCTTGTTAGAACTGCAGTCTCATAATCCACCCTGAACCTCAGGACTGGGAATCTTCAACAGGATTCCCTGGCAGTTCCGACAGACCCTGACATCTGAAAGCTGTGGTTCTAAGCCAACCCGACTACGGCCGGATGCGAGGGTTTCTACACGATTGCCTTGGAGGAGATGCAGCTTGTTCTTGAGTCAGTATTCCCTTGGCCAAGACGGAGACACACTCAGTGGCTTCTGACTGACGCATTGTTTAGTCTCTCAGTCCTGTCCGACTCTGCGACCCCACGGACGGAAGCCCGCCAGGCTCCTCTGTCCATGGGATTCTCTAGGCAAGAATACTGGAGTGGGTTGCCATTCCCTCCTCCAGAGGATCTTCCCGACCCAGGGATCGAACTTGGGTCTGCCGCGTTGCAGGCAGACTCTTTACCATCTGAGCCACCAGGGAAGTCCTTCTGACAGTCTTATCCATTCCTCACTTCATTTACTTTTTTTCTGGATAGAGTTTAACACGTCCTCTGCAGGCATGTTAGTTCAGAAAATTAGCGTATGCCATACAAAAAGCATACAGAAGCAGGCTTTCGAGGGGAGCCTTGTGTTACTGAGCCGGCAGCCCCGCAGAGCCGCCGCACAGACCGCCTCCCGGGCTGCAGGCTGTGACTCGGGGACGGTAAGTACTCCCGCAGGCGAACCGGAGGCACTCCCGGATGCTGGGATGCGCCCGGCGTAGGTGCTGAGCTGAGGGCATCGGTGTAGTCTCAGCCCGGCCTGCAGCTGAGCGCATCCTCTTAGGAACGTGCTGGTCCAGGCTCCCACGGGGCAGGGCGCCCGGCAGCTCCACTTGCCCTGTGGTTCTCCCCCATCCCCTTCTCCTGAGGATCACCCTTCATTCAGGTCCCATCGCCTGTGTTTGCTGGGCAGCCTCCTGCTGTGTTCTTTTAAAAATGTGGCAAATTGATTTTGAAGTGGTTATATATATATATATATATATATATATATTTTTAATTTGAAGAATAGTACAACTGCTAATAAATAAAGAAGCATAAAAAGTTGGTGCTTGTTGAGACTACACTAATAAATGTGTAATGCCTAGGACATGAGAGGTCGGGGGAGGCTAACGGGAGCAGTCTGTGGGCTCAGATCTTAGTTTTACTCTGTTTAAGAGGAAGACAAGGAATGTTCAGAGGATGCTTATTAGGAGAGTGAGAGTTCAAGGGCACTGTCTTTGGAGTGAACTTTGAAGAAACTTCTAAGTGTACACTGCAAAGCCGAAGACTTGAGTAAGATGTGACGAGTGGCATCAAATATTCACCCCCCACGGGGAGAGCGTCTTGAATACAAAGGCGGATTCTGTGTGCGGCAGAGAGTCGGCGAGGTTCCGGAGAAGGAGCCTGCTGGTGACTGCGCTGTGCTCTCTCCCACCCCAGGCAAACGTTCACGCAGGACGCGGAGCACGTGCTCACATGCTAAAGACGGTCCAAACTGCGATGCGGAGCTTGGACCAGAGGGTGCTACGGACCGTCCCCCTGTTCCGCGTTCTCTGGGTCCAGATATGTGCCCTGTGGTAACACTGATGAGCTCTTCCGATGCCGAGAAGAGTGGCTCGTCAGCACCGTTGCCTCCCGGTGCTGGCAGCACAGGGTACACAGCGTCGACAGGAGGAGACGAGGGCATCAGTGACCGGCAGCGGCTGTAACAAGGCACCACGCCCTGGCGGAGAGCTATCCTGCACAGTTCTGGAGGCTGCAAGCCCAGCATCCAGGCACAGCAGGGCTGAGCCACCTCGGGTTCTCGGGGGAGAGTCTGTCCTCGTTCTTCTGGCTGACACTTGACTTGTAGAGACATCGTCCTGCTCTGCTTTGTCACGGGGGTTCTTCCTGCGTCTCTTTTCTTCTTACCAAGACACCAGTCATGTTGGGTTAGGACCCATGCCACTCTGTCCATTTTATCGTTTTAAAAAACAGTTATTCTACGTTTTATTAGATGATTCTGTTTATACTGTTGTGTTGCGTGTTCACTTTGAAGTCAGTTGGAGTGCGTCCTGCTTTTCGAGGCCTGCAGGGTCGTCCGGGGGCTAAGACGTGTCTTTCTCACCCTTTCCCCCCAGCATATGTCGCTTTGTGCATTGCTGCATCCGCAGCGTCTAGCACCGCGTCTGGCAGAGTCAGGGGATAGTAGATACACGGTGAGCAAATGAATCAAGGGCGGAAGGAGGTTACAGAAGAAACACGAACAGAGGACAAGGACTAGAAAAGCTCTGGAGGAACACCGGGCTTCCCAGGTGGCGCAGTGATAAAGAATCCACCTGGCGATGCAGGAGACACAGGTTCGATCCCTCAGTCAGGAAGATCCCCAGAAGTAGGAAACGGCAACCCCCTCCAGTATTCTTGCCTGGAGAATCCTACGGACAGAGGAGCCTCTGCGGGCTGCAGTCCATGGGGTTGCACAGAGTCAGACACAACTTCACAGCTGAGCACGCACACAAAGGAATGTGAGCCCAGGATTGGCAGCTCTGAGTGTTTACAAGTCTTTGTTGGATTCCAAAGAGGGGCTGAAGCTGATGGTCGCACTCTGAGCTCAGATTCCACAAGTCCTGGGCCCAGGCTCAGTTCTACCTCTGTACCTATTTCTGTGACCTGGATCAAACCCCATAGAGGCTCTAGGCTTATTCGTAGGATGGAGAAGTTAGAGCTGAGACCAGGCAGAGCTTGGACGAGAATGGAGTGGAGTGAGTGTGAGATGCCAGGCCCGGAGAGGCTGCTGTGATCTGGAAACCCCGTGCTGCTCAGCATGGCCTTGTCTCAGCGTGAGAGCACCTGCCAGCACCCGCTTTCAGATGAAACCTCATGCCCAGGGTCACCCATCACAGGGCCCAGTGCTTAAGTGTTTTATTTTCTTTGTATGTGAGACATGATTCACCCCACAACAGAGACTAAGGGCAGATCTATTGTGTTTGTCTTTACTTTTCAAAATTATTTTCAGTCTAAGAAAAAGTATCGTCATCACCTCCAAAAACAGGCACTCTGTGAACACTTCAAGGAGCTGTAAGATCTGACTTTTGAGTTTTGAATAACTTCATCACCAAGAGCCCTTTTTATGAATGAAAAATATAAAAGGTATTAATTTAATTCACTTTACATGGTTTTTAAAGGGAGCTGAGTTATCAAATTAGTTCCAGGTAAAAGCCTTCTGAATTTTAAGCATTCACGAAAATAGTTAATCAAACAGGAGTAAGGTTTTTACACCTCAAATTAGGTAAAATATATGTAGGTTACAGGTTCATTTTGTGCTTTATAGAGTCAAACACAGCTCAGCAACTGAACAGCAATGTCCTTAAATTATGAACAAATATAATAGTTGTAATGATTTTATTGTTGTTGTTGTTCTTTAGTTGTTGTGTCCGACTCTTTGCAACTCCATGGGCTGCAGCACACCAGGCTCCCCTGTCCTTCACTGTCTCCTTGAGTTTGCTCAAACTCGTGTCCATTGAGTCGGTGATGCCATCCAACCACCCCATCCTCTGTCGTACCTTCTCCTCATGCCCTCCATCTTTCCCAGCATCAGGGTCTTTTCCAGTGAGTCAGCTCTTCACATGAGGTGGCCAAAGTATTGGAGTTTCAGCTTCAGTCTGTCCATTGAATATTCAGGGCTGATTTCCTTTAGGAGTGACTGGTTTGATCTCCTTGCAGTCCAAGGGACTCTTACGAGTTGTCTCCAGCACATAATTCGAAAGCATCAATTTTTTGACGCTCAGCCTTCTTTATGGTCCAGCTCTCACATCCGTATGTGATTTTATTATACTGGGAATGCTATCTTACTCATTTAAGGGTGACAGATGCTGTATGTTTCCTTTATTGATACTATTGCTGATATTTTGATATAATGCCAACTCCTTGATCAGGCGTTCAAACACAAATTGTAACATAAAAAATACAAGTCTCAGTTTTATGAACCATCTGCTACAGTGAAGTAAGGATTGTTTCTTAATTTGAAAAAATTTTAATCAATAAATAACATTCTAGCCTGACTTTTAGCCCAAGCTTCCCCCATCTGATTACTTATTTGACAGTATAACCTTTCTAGGTTGCCCAAACCCTTCTTCAGTCAGTGGCTCCCTTAACAGCAAGGGCACCTTCCTTCTTGAAGGAGAGGGAGCGTTCTCACCTCCATCTCCTTTCATCTTGATCAAAAATGCGTCCAGATCTGTAAGACGCTTTCACAGCGTATTATATATAATCTGCCAAGGTGTATATTGACATGTATGTTTTCAGTCGTGAAACTTTCTGGAAGATATGTTCACATAGAGTTCTGAAAATGTGGCGGATCACAGACGTATTTCCAGTCAAGACTATTTCTGACATGAAACACTTTTTAAAACATACACATCTTGAAACCTTGAGAAATAAGTAGGAACTTTCTGATCATGGTCACTTGCATGAATGAGTCAGAAACCTTTCTGGCTCCAAAACCTATCCTCTTCCTTCCAGTGTCATTTCAGGCACAGCAGAAAGTCCTGCACTTTCCCTGTTTGGAAGAATATTGGAGTTTCATGAAAATTTGAATTTTGGTTGTTTTGTGTTTTCTTCCATGTAAAAGCTTCTTCAAGATGGATTAAAAAAAAATCTACTGATCAGAATTCTGCTAATCCACAGTAATTTTATTCACTGCTGGAGATGAGCTAACTAGGATGATTACTAATTATTCCATTTTTTAAAGATGAAGTGTATTGATGTCGCTCTATGATGTGGAATTTGATTAGTTCGGAATGCTGCTTTAAATTAAGCTTGTGTGTTGGCTTGAACAAATGGGCATCAAGTCAGTCTTTTCTCTGAGGTTAGAAGCTTGATGATCAGAAGGATGAATGAAGGTCCTCCATTTCCACCTGAGATGTCTTTAGTTAGTGAATAGAAAACCACAGTAGGGACAACTCTTGACAGTTTATTTCCTAGGAGTGCAGATTTTAGCAGTTAGCTACTTCAGGATCAATACTATTAACAACAAATGGAACATGTTTTCAGCATTTTGCTTAAGAAAGAAAAGTAAAATTTAATAATTTAGACCTCAACTTGAAATTTACCAACTGATTCAATGCTTATGGAAAAATGGAAAAGAAATTATACCACCTCTTTCTAATTTTATCACTTTGGGGCTTTAATACCACTAATTAAAGGGATACTTTGAAAGAGTCTTTCTTTATGCACTCATGGCAACCTTTCTAGAAGGTGTCTAGTGAGAGAACTTTTCTTAATAAAATTTATGAATTTTGAGACTTTTAAAGCACTGATCATCATTCTGAGACTAAATTGACCACTCACAAAATTTACAGGTATAAAGCACAGAAGAAGTGATTGCATTGGTTCCCTGAGGTTCACTGTATAGAAACAAGCTTGGAGACCTCACATTCTTGCTTTTAGAAACTGGACTCTTGAATAATTAGTTGCAAACTCATTATATGAGTTGTTTATAATTCAAATGTAAGGGAAATTGAATTTATTTGCCTTTCTAAAACTGCTGTTAGGATCCAAAAAAATTACTGATCAGAAATTTTTGGTTCAAAGTGGAAAACTATAGTTATTGCATCTAAAATTGAAATGTGTAACTATTTACTGCCATTCACACGGATAAGAATAAACCTAAATTCAAATGAAAAGCATACTCCAGAAACAGTAGAATTTTCAACATGTCAAATATATGTCAAAAGGTCTGACCAACACCAGAGTCTGAATTTCCAGCCCTCTTTGAAGCAGCGCCAGGGTTGTCATTTCCATGCTACATACTTTCATCATTTCCCACCTACTTTAAATGGAATTTCATCATCTACAATCCATAAAAGAAATAATTCATAAGCTAGACTTCATTACAATTAACAATTTCTATTCTGTGAAAGACATACGATCCATGAAGCATGTTCCTTGGCACTGACTCAACTGAGTTGAAAACTACATCTCCACGTGGTGTAGGCATGAATGTTTATAACCGCTTCATTCATCATCCCAAGAACTGGAAGCAACCAAGATGTCTTTTAATACGTGAATGGATAAACTGTAGTACATTCATTCTGTGGACTAGTATTCACTAATAAAAAATGAGCTATAAAGCCTTGAAAAAACGAAAAAGGACCCTTTCGTATTATTATGTGAGAGAGGACAGTCTGAAAAGGGTTCTTAATGTGTGATTCCAGCTATATAACATTCAGGAAAAGGTGAAATTATAGCTCCAGTGCAGATTGCTGGGTGCCGGGAGCTGGGCAGCGGGAGGAGTAGGCGTATCAGTGACTTTTAGGGCCGTGGAACTGTTGTGTATGATGCCGTAAGGGTGCACGCGTGACATACTGTCGTTCACTGGCTCAGTCGTGCCCAGCTCCTTGCGACCCCATGGACTGCAGCACGCCAGGCCTCCCTGTCCTTCACTGTCTCCCGGAGCTTGCTCAGACTCCTGAGTCCATTGAGTCGGTAATGCCATTCAGCCATCCAATCTACACACATGATGCATACATTTCTCAAAACCCATAGAACTGTCTAACACAAAGAGTGAATACCAATATAAATTACAGACTTTCGTCAATAATAGTGTATCAGATTTGGTTCATTCATTTTAACAAATGCACCACTCTAATGCAAGACATTAATAACAAGGGAAACGACTTATTAGGGAAGGGAGAAAGGATATATTGGAACTCTCAGTAATTTCTGCTTAATTTTTCTGGACTTAAAAAATTTCTCTGAAAACAAAGTCTATTATTTTGTTTTTTTAAAAGTCTGTTTGAAAGGAAGCTGCATTCTTGTCTCTTCAGATTAATACGTGTAAATGTACAGAGCTGAAACTAACAATGCCATTTAACAGAATTCCTCTTCTTTTCTTTAACCAGCCAGAATCTTCTCGTATATGCTAGAGAAATCCAGACTCGTTTCACAGCCCCCTGGCCAGAGCAATTTTCTCATCTTCTACTTGCTGATGGACGGATTATCTGCTGAAGAGAAGTATGGACTGCACCTTAATAATTTACATGCCCATCGGTAAGTGATTATGTGTTTTCAGGTTGATTGCTCTGCCCTCAAATTGTGACTGCGTTTTAGCAGTCTTAAAGTTTCTTCTTATTTTTCAGAGAAGAAATGGTGACTTCTTTTAGGAGAATAATTGGATATACTGTTAGGTTTGAACTATCTGTGTATTACCATTTATTGAGTGTTTAGGTGAAGTTTGTTGTGTGTGTATTATCTTATATTTTTCTAGTTTTCAGATCAGAATAATGGATTAGCACATTTATAAGCATTTGTGTTCCCTTGGATATTTTGGATGTAACAGTTATGAATTCCTAATTTGGGGTTGTCTTTTGAAATAATGGGACATGGTATTTGAGCAATTATGGTGCATTAGGAACAGATGAGGTTACATAATGGCTTCAGATGAACCATGCACACAAGCTGGGGGCACTGATTTTCTGCAGGGGAGGCAGACCGTGTTTGTTAGAAGGAGGGGCCCTTGGTCACAGGATGGCCGTGCAAGGGGTGACTTTGCGATGTATACGTTTTCGCCGACCGCCTGACCCTGTGTGTCTCCCTTCATGGACGGGTCCACACTTGGAGAGGATGAGAATGAGCCAGCAAGGAGTGTAAACCCCACTCAGACGAGGAGTGGGGGAGACGGGGGGAGAGGGTGACGGGTGGGTAGGTCCAAACCCAGTGGTGAATTCCTGGCCGAGCAGCGAGGAGGGGCCGCGCTCTGATAAAGCTGTGCGTTAACTTCAAACATTCGCTGACCCCTGAGTGTTTGTTCACTGGCTGTTGCCGGATTTAAGAAGAATGATGTGCTCGTGATTTTATGAGAATTTTTGTGAGAGAAAATAAAGGATGCGTGAGGAGGAGGAGGAGGGCCTCCCGGGTGGCAATGGTGGTCAAGAACCCGCCTGCCAATGCAGGAGAGTCAAGAGACATGGGTTCGATCCCTGGGTGGGGAAGATCCCCTGGAGGAGGGCATAGCAACCCACTCCAGTATTCTTGCCTGGAGAATCCCATGGACAGAGGAGCCTGGTGGGCTACAGTCCCTGGGGTCGCAGAGAGGCAGACACGCCTGAGTGACTAAGCTCACATGCACGGCAGGGCGGAGCATGGCCAGAGAACCGGTCACGTCTGAGAGCTGAAGGCCACGCTGAGTGGACAGGGAGGTGGAGGGGTCCAGTGCCGGCACTGAGAGAGGGGCCTTTCCCAGGCCCCCTGGGGTCTCCATGGAGCTGAACCCCAGACCTGTCCAGGCAGGGACAGGACCACGTCTGTGGTCACCACGGCTGCAGAGGGTAAGGAGGTGGGGCATGCACCCAGGGGCGAGGAATGAACTGGCCTTATTCGAAGGCCCCCTTAGATTATTATTTAATTACATTATTTAATTATTTAATGACATTATTTAATGACAACTCACTCGGTTTCCTTCAAACTATTACAGCCAGCAATACAGATCCCGTTTATCATGTTGATAGAGACTTAAAGTGAAGAAGGCCTTAGCAAAATTGTTGTTCAAAGCGAAAGATGATTTGGAGATTTACTGTCCCCCAAACAAGAGAAATTCGGAAGAAAAAGAAAGCACTGGTACTGAAGAATCATAGCCCAGGCAAAAGCGATTTTAAAAACAGAGACTCTTTTGAACCCCAATACTTTGGCCACATGATCGAAGAGCTGACTCATTGGAAAAGACCCTGATTCTGGGAAAGACTGAGGGCAGGAGGAGGAGGGGACGGCAGAGGATGAGATGGCTGGATGGCATCACCAACTCAGTGGACACGAGTTTGAGTAAAGTCCAGGAGATGGTGAAGGACAGGGAAGTGTGGCATGTTACAGTCCACGGGGTCACAAAGAGTCGGACACGACTGAGGGACTGAACAACAGCCAACCTACAAGAGCGCTGGCATTTTTATTTTTTATCAAATCACCTCATTTCCTAAAGGAAGAAATCAGATCTGGAGGTATAGGGAGGTCTATACCGAAGTGAGTACAACAGCAGAAGTGAGATAACCCGGTCTTGAATCACTCTCTGTTTTTCTGCATGGGGCGTCTCAGACAGGAGGGAAAGCATCCGATTGGGGGCTCTTGGGGTGTTCTGGGCAGCCTGTGGGGAAGAAAAGTCTCAGTGGCTTGCATTCCTCATCCTTCCTACCAGCAAAGGCTCACAGCTGACGGCAGACCATTGCGTTAGGTGGTGCGTCTGCACACGTGTGCGTGCGTGCTTGTACACGCATGTGCCTGGCATTGCAGACGCAGAGCCACTGAGGAACAAAAGGCAGCCGTCTAGTCCAGCATTCAAAGATACGATTCAGCCTCTTGGGCCACGGTTTGGACCTCTCTTTTGAAGTGTGAGAGCGTGTGGGAGAAAACAAGTGTTTCTTTATTGACCTCCGTTCCAACATCCGTTTCTCTTTGCAAAAGAGCTTGGAATCACTGAGGCCATTTAGAAAGTCAAACGTCAGGGCTTGCTTTGTGAGAAGGCCCAACAGGAAAGAACTCAGCAAAATCATGAATAATTCAACTCTCTTGAACAAAGACGTTATTTTATTAAAATGAATTATAAATATCTAAGGAGTGCAAAACAACATTCCTCAGTAAAAATGTACACTGCCACTCCAGATTCATAAAACATATCCATTGGAGCGTTTGTACAATGACATTTCCACAGACAGAGTATTCTTTAATAATAAAACCAGCAGTTTTGCAAGTTATAATGCCCTATACATCCCGATATTTCTGTGATTTGTGTCCTGTGGGTCTTTTAACAGTCAGAGTTTGTGGGTTTTCTCACCTTTACAGTCCTGGTCAGGCTTGAGGAGCTTATATTTGTATTGGGGTACATCATCTTTGCTTAGTCATTACATACATTAAGTACTAGAGTTTTGTAAATTGTTTGGCTTGCTCACAATCAGTAGTATTAATAACTTATTAGCTTTCTAACCTTTCACAATTTGATGATCTTTCTGAGTTTCCTCCTAACCTTTCACAATTTGATGATCTTTCTGAGTTTCCTCCTTAAGGAATTCATAGGTAAAGGATATCACTATATTTATATAACTATATATTGTTACATAAACAATATATAAATAAATATTTTTATATATAAACAATATTATCATCACACCTACTTATCTGATTTTAAGAGATATTGATATATTATCAGGTAGAACAAATCAGCATCTACTTTACCATCTAAATGTCCCTTTGCTTATCAATGCTTATTCCATAATGCAACGTGTCTTGAGATTTTGATGATGTATGTTGAGTCTTTAAAGCAAACATTACAAACGTTTGCAAACCTGCCTCCTTAAAATGCCTCTTTTCTTTATTACTACCCACTCGTTACCTACATGAAACATATAAATAAACATGGAACAGGAATTGTAAGCTGAAGACATATCCAAGATTCATCACATGTCCTTATGTGATCAGAACTCCAAAGAGAAGAAAGGATTATTTAAGAAGTGCTATGCTACTGCAGTTAAAGCTACAGAAGTGTTTTTGTTTTGTTTTGTTTTTAACTTTGACTCTGGTTTGGAACTAAAAGTTTTCAGAGTCTCACATGAAAATTTATGGAGGTTTATTTTAGTGTTAAATGCACCTAAAAATACTCTCTTGTTTGTATAATTGGAACAGTATCTAGAACAAGCAGATAGCACTCTTGTTTATAGAATAGAAATGGAGCAGATCTAGACATCAAATCTTATTGCTTAACTGCATGAAAGCAATATTTATAACACTTTGCCTACAGTCTTCCTGGACAGACGGTTTAAACAACGACCACAGGAAAAATGCCTCTGGGTCCTGACATTTTGAGCAGCAGCAGTAAGTTGCATTATAGAAAATCACCTCTAGATGGCAAACTCTCCACAAAGTCAGACGGCCAAAATACGTCTCCATCAGTAAAGGTTTCTTTTTTTTCCCCAAACTTATTTACTTTTAATTGAAGGAAAGTTGCTTCACAATATACCTACGGCTTCCACATGAGTCAGCCATAGGTATCCGTGTCTCCCCTCCCTCCGGGACCTCCCTCCCAGCTCCCACCCCATCCCACCCCTCTAGGTGGCTACAGAGCCCGGGGTTGAGTCGCACAGCAGATGCCCGCCGGCTGTCTACGCTACACGTGCGGCTGTGCGTGCTTCCACGTGACTCTCCATTCGTCCCGCCTCTCCCTCCCCCGCTGTGCGCACGAGTCTCTTCTCTGAGTCTGCGTCTCTACTGTTGTCCTGTAAATACGTTGGTCAGTACCACGTTTCTAGATTCCATACGTATGCATTAATATATGATATTTGTTTTTCTCTTTATTTCACTCTGTATAGTAGAGCCTAGGATCATCCACCTCAGCAGAATGGCTCAAATATGTTCCTTTTTATGGCTGAGTAACATTCTATTGTATATACGTGCCACCGTTTCTTTATCCATTCATCCGTTGATGGACGTCTAGGTTGCTTCCATGCCTGAGCGTTTCTAAGTTGCGCTGCAGTGAGCGCTGGGGTACATGTGTGTTCTTTAATTTTGTTTTCCTCAGGGTATACGCCAAGTAGTGGGGTCGCTAGGTCCTCTGGTAGTTCTACTCCCAGTTTTTTGAGGAATCTCCACAGTGGCTGTATCATTTTCCCTTCCCACCAACAATGCAAGAGGGTTCCCATTTCTTCACACCCTCTCCAGCATTCATTGTTTGTGGGGTCTTTTGATGATGGCCATTCTGACTGGTGTGAGGAGATATTTCATTGTAGTTTTGATTTGCCTTTCTCTAATAACGAGCGATGTTGAGCATCTTTTCATGTGTTTATTAGCCATCTGTATGTCTTCTTTGGAGAAATGTCTGTTCAGGTCTCTTGGCCACTTTTTGATTGGGTTGTTTGTTTTTCGGTTCCTGAGTTGTGTAAGCTGCTTGCATATTTTGGAAAGGGATCCTTGGTCAGTCTCCTTTGTCCAGGCTGTACGGTCGTGTTCCTTCTTCCGTTTGGCTTCTGTCCTTGATGGTACGGTTGAGCCAGTGTTTCGTGTAGGCTTCGTGTTGGGAGTGATCTCTGTTTGCATTCTGGTGGGGGAAGTGAGTTTTGGGGGTTTTTTCCTCTCTGATGGGTAGGGCTGTGTGAGGCCTTATGTTTTGGGTGTCCCTGGTAATCCTGCCTGCCACTGGTTGGGTTTGGGCCCTGGTCTTGCTTGTTGTTCAGGCGCAGCATCTTGCCCTGAGTGCTGGCAGCCGCTGGGTCATGGCAGCTCGTGTACACAGGGAGGCCTTTGCCAAGTCCTCACCAATCAATGCTCCCTGGGCTGGGAGTTCCTGGCAGTCTAGGGTCTGGGACGTACTGCTCCCACTCCAGAGGCTCCGGCCCCGTCTCTGGCCAGGGGACCGAGACTCCACAAGTCGTTTGTTTTGCCATTAAAGGGGATTAAAACAAACATACCGAGGCACTAGTGGTGAAGAACTCGCCTGCCAGTGCAGCAGATATAAAAGACGTGGGCTCGATTGCTGGGTCGGGAAGATCCCCTGGAGTCGGAAGTGGAAACCCTCTCCTGTATTCTTCCTTGGAGAATCCCATGGACACAGGAGCCTGGCGGGCTACAGTCCGTGGGGTTGCAAAGAGTCAGACACGGCTGAACTGACTTAACACAGAAACAAGAAATAAAAGATAAACCCCAGACAAATGGCGAGTACAAAATCAAGCAAATAATAACAAAAATAATGGAACATGCACACACCCATACAAAACCAATACAGTCCAAAGGAAATAAAGTACAAGAGACTAACCCAGTGAGCAAAGGAAACCAAAAATGATATTGACCAATTAAAAAAAGCTATCTAAAGCACAAACCAGAAAAGAAAATCAAAGCAAGGTGCCAACTGGGGAAGAAAGCAGAGAAGACAAAATAAACTAACAAACATGATGAAAAAAAAAGAAAAATAGGAAAAGAAAGGGAGAATAGAAAAGCAAAGTTAAATAGAGTATATAAAAAAGGTTTATATGCATTAAAGAATATCTACAGCAGGAAAAAAGCAATAAGAAAACAAACAAAAAATAGTTTAAAAATAAATTTTGAAAAATTCGAATTAAAAAAAAAACCCCACAGAATTGCAAAAGTCCAACAGAGAGGCAAAAATATATAAAGGAAATAAAAAGTGGGATTAAAAAAAAAGTCGTAAATAGAGTTATTAGTGTTAACAAAACCAACAACCACAGCAACAGAGGAAAAAAAAGAAAAAGAAGAATAAAATTATCTAGAACCAAATAGAACAAGTCAAAATGAAGAAGAAGAAGAAACGTCTTTCTCAGCTCTCAGCTGCCTACATCCTTCCCCTCGCTGTGAGTCAGGGTCCACCTTCAGCTCCTAGGATACCCTCCAACTCCGCGGGGGTCTCTGGACCTGCTGTGGGGCAGCCCGGACTCTCATCTAGTCCTGCTGCTATGTGTTCTTGCCTCCGATGTCCTTGGCTGCCAGAGCTACTGAGTTTTCTTTTGCGGGAACTCTCATTGTCCTTTTATATATTCAACAGGCACAGAGTCTGCCTCGTTGATCGTGTGGATTTAATCTGCAGCTTGTACAGCTGGTGGGAAGGTTTCCTGGCCTCTTCCTTAGCCACACTGCCCCTGGTTTTCAGTTGGTTTTCGGGTGTGCTTTTACGTCCACTGCTGCCTGTGTGTTGTCATCCACTGGAGTTCCCTCCTGAGGCGGCCCTGGAGGACCTGGGTCTGCCCTAGTGGGGACTGAGCATGGAGGGGGCGCTGCTTGGATCCCCTGCTTGGATCCAAGCTTGGAGATCCCCTGCTTGGATCGCGGGGACCCTGGCAGCACCCGGCACCCAGCGGAGCTGGCGGCTAGGGAAGAGGGAGGGTTGGGGCTCTTAGGGTTCTTCCGAGCCTCTGGCAGCTCTGCCCCAGTGGGGACTGAGCGTGGAGGGGGCACACCTGCTTGGATTGCGGGGACCCTGGCGGCGCCGAGTGTACAGGGATGCCAGCTGCCTCGGTCGCGGGAGCTGTGACCCTACTGGAGCCGCTTTCCAGCCTCTGGCCGCTGGTGTTCAAATGATCCTTTTTGGCTACTCCTGCTCTGTGGCTCTGCGTGTTCAAGGCACTTAAACGTCCCACCTGGCTGGGACCTTCTCTGTCACTCAGTGCATCAAGCACGTAAAGGCCACCTTCCTCCGGGGTCCTTCTCGATTCTTCAGCTGCCAGCAGTGGTCGGAGAGGCCCCAGGGACGGCTCCACCCGCCGCGTGGGACTCAGCAGTGTCGCCTTGTGGCTGCCCGTTCCCCCGAGGTGTTCCCACCGCAGAGCCCTCCCTCACGTCTCCCCAGGCCCTCTCCCTGCAGTCAAAGCAGACCTTGCCCTGGGATTAAGCTCTGATCCGATCCCCCCGGCCCAGCACCCAGCCGCTGTGCTTTTTAGGGTTCTTGCGTCCCTGTCTGGGGTACACAGAGCAGCAGCAGGGACTGTCCGCATGGTTCTCAGTCCTTTCAGCCTCAGCTGGTCACGGATGCGCTGCTGCGCTCTCCAGGAGCCTCCGATGCCAGCCCTCTGTCCTGAACAGTCTCGCTGATGGGGGATTGGACCCCTGCTTCGGTCCCCCCTGCCCCACCTGCTGTCTCGGGTGCAGGCCTGGTCCTGCTCAGTCTCCTCCTTCTCCCTCCTTCCTGCACCCTCCCGGGTTTTGCGTGGATCTGTACATTCCTCTCTGGTGCCCGGGGACGCTTGCCAGCTCTCAGCTGCTGCCCTGTGAGATCCTCCACATCCGAGGGTGTGTTCCCGAGGAATCTGCGAGGTGAGCCGCACTCCAGCCCACCCACCCCGCCCCCATCCTGTCTCCAAAGGTCTCTTTTATTGACGGTTCTTCCTATGATTCCCTGTTCCTTTTTCTTGGCTGTTTGTTTCTCAGATTTTATTTCAAAACATTTTAAGTGATACCAACACTGCATCTGGAAAGCAAATACAGTGTCTGTTCCTGGGAATTGAGATTTAAAGAAAGTCAGAAGTAATCATCAATTGCTTATCTTCAGCCTGCTTTACACAGCTCTTACGGGTTTAGTCCCAGAACAGCTGGGCTCGGAAATCTAGAGAAGTCATTCCTCACCTCCCTTCATGTTGATTAATGATGGAAATGACTGGGGTGTGGCCTCAGAGCATTCTCTGCAAAGGTCAGGTTTGAATTATAAACCGAGAGCAAGCGATCCTTTGATTCAGTGTGTGTGACCTGCTTCTAACCTTGCGTGTTAGTGAAGGGAAACTCTGACTCACCGAGCAGTTGAACTTGAGAGGGCTGCCCCAGTACACCTGTCACCGTAGGTGAGGCAGCTCTGAACTCTCAGTGAACATGCATTTTTTTTCTTGCTAAGGGTTTATTATGCGTGTTGAACTTAACCTGAGAAAGACGCACACAATTTTAAGAAGTTAAGAATAAATTTAAATTTCTTTGAGGATGATTTTTAACGATGCTGTGATATAATCCACAGTTTACTCGATACACATTTTATGCACTCAAAGCTTAAAGATGGTCCTGAGACAAAGGTTTGAGGCAGGAGGTATTACATTCTGTTTCTGACTGATTCTGTTATTAATTAAATGATGATCACAACTGTAATACTGCAACTTACGGAGCACTTACCACAGTTGGGGTCCTCTCCTGGGTCTCCCTTGTCATGTTGAACCCCCACCTGTTACAGGGCAGAGAGTGCAGGACCGCACCCTCACCGGACGGTCCAGGCCGTGAGGATGGAAAGGTTGGCCAGGAGCCGAGTCTGCCTCTTGGTCTTAAACCTGTGTTGTCTCTGCAGCAACGTTGCCTGTAAAATATCACCTCCTGCGTTTGCACCTTTGCATCCAGGAGATTTCAAAGAAGATGAGAAGGAAAGTGCAGGGTCAAGTGTGTATGCGCGTTTTTATTAATATTTACAGTCAGGTAAGCACAACTAACTCAGGGCATTTCTGGAGTCTCTCCCCCTCTAACTACCAGAAAAAGCAATCCTGGCCCATTTCTTTATCCAGGAGCATAAGAAAATGTTTGAAGTGCATTGATCACCTTAGCTGAAGGTCCTGTTCAAAGTACAAGGAAGTTTGGATCACTTCAGTGGGTGGGCTGGTACATTTCACTTGCGAAAAAGGCCAATAGGAAGAAGTCAGGGTCCATGGCTTTTTTACTGCCATCTGTGAGCGATGTCTACCCGACAGTGGAGAGGAGAGAGGAAGGAGCACGCAGACGTCAGTTACTTGCTCTGCCCCTTGGGCTCATCCGCGCTGTCCACACGCACACCCCCACCATCTCCCAGATTTCCTTTGCAGTTCACAGAGGGACAGAATTGACAGGGCTTACTGGAAAATAGATGGGGAAACAGTGGACACAGTGGCTGACTTTATTTTTTCTGGGCTCCAAAATCACTGCAGATGGTGATTGCAGCCATGAAATTAAAAGACGCTTGCCCCTGGGAAGGAAAATTATGACCAACCTAGACAGCATATTAAAAAGCAGAGACATTACTTTGCCAACAAAGGTCCATCTAGTCAAGGCTATGGTTTTTCCAGCAGTCATGTATGGATGTGAGAGTTGGACAATAAAGAAAGCTGAGTGCTGAAGAATTGATGCTTTTGAACTGTGGTGTTGGAGAAGACTCTTGAGAGCCCCTTGGACTGCGAGGAGATACAACCAGTCCATCCTAAAGGAGATCAGTCCTGAATATTCATTGGAAGGACTGATGCTAAAGCTGAAACTCCAATACTTTGGCCACCTGATGCGAAGAGCTGACTCATTGGAAAAGACCCTGATGCTGGGAAAGACTGAGGGCAGGAGGAGAAGGGGACGACAGAGGATGAGATGGTTGGATGGCATCACCGACTTGATGGACATGGGTTTGGGTGGACTCTGGGAGTTGGTGATGGACAGGGAGGCCTGGCGTGCTGCGGTCCATGGGGTTGCAAAGAGTCAGGCACGACTGAGCTACTGAACTGAAATGAACCAGTGGATAAGATGCTGTTCCTCATCCTATCGAGGCAGTTGATAGCTTACGGTCAACAATGTCAGATTTGTGATCTCCAAAGAAGAAGATTTAGCTTTAGGACCAGGGACCAGGCTTGATCACTCAAGAGCTTTGGTGTAGCAGAGTTTTATGAAAGTTGGAAAATGGAGAGAAAAGCTTCTGACATAGACATCAGAAGGGGGATGCAGAACACCCCCCCCCCACCCCAGCTAGTTTTATCAGGACCTTATACACTTTTTTCAGACCCACTCCCACAACATACATCTTAAAGGAACAAGATTAGAACGAATAATAGAAAGATCTTACCAGACCCACTCCCATAATATACATTTTAAGATGACAGGATTAGTCAGAAGGTTCTTGTTAAGGAGACACATGTCCTGGAGCCAGATACATGGTTATATTGACTAAGAAAAGCAACGTAGAAAAGAATGTTTGTCTTTTTCTCCTTGAGAGCCCCAGACCCCTTTCTCCTCCTCGGGAACCCTGGACTTCTTATCAGCCTACCTAGGAATTGACTCTCACACAGTCACATCATGGAATCAGTCAACACGAGCAGCTGTGAGCAGAGGCTCCTCAGAAGCCTGTGATGTCAAGTCCTGCACCTGCTGGCGTGTGGAGGGACTTGCCCTCCATGACAGGTGACTCTCTTTTGCATGTCCCCGATATGCGTTGGCAAACATGCACGGTCTGCTAAGAGCAGTATGCTTGGCTGAAAGGACACAGTTTAAGGCCGCCTCTCGAGAAATAACAACCCAGTCCAGTCTTCCTGCCTGGAGAATCCCATGGATGGAGGAGCCTGGTGGGCTACAATCCGTGGAGTCGCAAAGAGTCAGACAAGACTGAGCCACTTCACTCAACTGCTGGGCAGTTGGGGAAAATCAGGCAACCTCTGTGTGCTTGTGGGTGAAGCAGGGCTGACCTGCAGGTACTGCTGTGACTGAGGACGGTGTGGGCTGCCTCAGGAGCCCTCTGGAGAAGGTCCCAGAACGCGCTGTAGAAGGACCAGCAAAACTGTCACCATGATTATGGGGGCTCTCTCCCATCCAAGTCCCTGAGACCCCCCAAATTGGTAATTGTTCTGAAGCAGATGAGGGGTTTGCATCAGAGCCCCAGCGCTCAGAGGAGCTCTGGGTGTGGGCTGCCCTCCCTCCGAGCTCTGACTCTGCCTCCACGTGGCTGCTCCCCCGGACCTTCCCCGGTGTCTGCTGTGCCAGTCGGGCTCTGAGTCTCCGGTCCCCTTGATGAATGACTTGTTTCGGTGATCCACGCGTAATTGGATCTTTTGATGGAAGTCCATGCAGCCTTCCTGAAGAAGTGAAGGATGGAAAGGGGGACCAGGGGCCCCTCGGCGGCAGCAGGGGCTGGGAAATCGGGGGTCTCCCATCAGCCCACGGAGCCCACCTCTGCGGAGAGCATCGCGTTGCTGAGACTGAGATACTGGGGAAAGCGCAGCCCTGGGCAGAACCTGCGCACTCATGGAGACCTTCCTGTTCACGTTTTCCCTGCACCAGAAAATCCATCCGTGTGCCCCAGATTCTTTGCCTTTCTGTACCAGCTATAGTAGGGGGAAAAGAAAAAACGAACATAGATTTTTAAATCCAAAAAAACTGCACTTACTTCTCAGAGAGTTCAATGACCCCAATGAGATTTTGGAATGCATGCTTCTTTCTCCATCACCTGTCTCCCCAAGTGGGTTCTGTCAGTTCACACCACTTGTGCGTTGTGTCTATCATGGGGTGAGTCTGGAGACTGATAACACGATGTGGATATTTGTGCAGAATCCTAGAGTGAAACATTTGCGTGCATGCGCACGCACAGATCTAAAATGACATTCCAGGCGGTGGTAAGAAGGACCACTTTTCAGCAAAGGCTGTTTGTTCTTGCGAATCCACAGTGGAGTCTAAAAGCACGTGGGAGGCATAGTTAAAATCAGAATAACCAACATTTGCTCATGCTAAGAACTTGATGTGTATCATCTCACTCTATCCACAGCCCAGCCTGACAGGAGGTTGAGTGAGTAACACCCGAAGTCACATCCTAGGAATGCAGGAGCCTGTCTTAAACACCTCACGTCTTTGCCTCTCAAACCCTAATCTCTAGAAACACATGAGAGATTCTGTGGAAACACTTGAAAAGAAGCCACAAAAGACCAGAGCACCCAGAGGAAGGCTGTCCAACACCCGAGGCGGGGAGGCCGGGGTCCCCACAGGCAGGGATCCCAGCTGCTCCTCCGTCCTGGTGCCCGCCAGCCCCTGGCATGGTGCTAGCTGACCAAAGGGTGCAGTGAAGTGTGGTTCAGACTGATGTGTGCTTCCCTGGTGGCCTAGCCGGTAAAGAATCTGCCTGCAATGCAGGAGACCCCAGTTCAATTCCTGGATCAGGAAGATCTCCTGGAGAAGGGAAAGGCTACCCACCCCAGTATTCTGGCCTAGAGAATTCCATGGACTGTGTAGTCCATGGGGTCACAAAGAGTAGAACACGACTGAGCGAGTTTCACTTCATTTCAGACTGGTGTGAATTCGGACACAGGGAAGAGTGAGGAGTTGCAGGAAATGGTGGTCAAGTGCAACTCAATGAACTTTGCTAAGAGTCTCTGACTCTGGTAGCACCATTGCACAGGACGGGGCTGCTGACTGCTGAGAGCTGGTGGGGGTACTCTGGATTAGGTGACTCAGGGCTGTGGGGTTTCCTTCCCAGTGAGGATGGAAAGGGAAAGAGAAGCTTGGTCTCTGGCCTGCTGGGCCCTGCCTCACCGACCCCTCTCCACGGGTCCACCAGCCTACCACACGCCCTTCCCAAACTCCTTTACAACTGTTCTTTGCTCAGTCCTTTACATGTAGCACGAAGCTTCTCTGGTGGCTCAGACGATGAAGCGTCTGCCTGCAATGTGGGAGACCTGGGTTCAACCCCTGGAGCGGGAAGATCCCTTGGAGAAGGGAATGGCAACCCACCTCAGTACTCCTGCCTGAAAAATCCCATGGACGGAGGAGCCTGGTAGGCTGCAGTCCATGGGATCGCAAAGGGTCAGACATGACTGAGCGACTTCTCTCCAAGGCATCCTTATCTTATATGTGTTGGCCAAAATGTTCGTTAATTCAAAACATCTTATGGAAAAACCTGAGTGAACTTTTCGGTCAACCCAATATGTTAGCATCCAAGAAACATGAATTTCTAGGTGAGTGAGTGCCACATCACAGCTCAAATATAAAGCAGGAGAAATCAGCTTTATTTGTAATATATATAATAATATGTGGACTTCCTAGGTGGCTCAGTGGTAAAGAACCCTCCTGCCAATGCAGGAGACATGGGTTTGATCCCTGGGTAGGTAAAAGGGATGTATGTGGGCAGGCTGCGTAGGTTATGTGAAGGACCACATAAATCAGTTCTGTAAAGTGAAAATTCATAGAAAAGGAATTAGCCTAAAGCTATATTTACTTTTGAACTGAAATAACCTAAAGTAAAATCACAAGCTGAGATGCAGCGGGTAAGCAGATGAAAGCTTATAGCCAAGTCTGCACTTTTTGTGTAAATGCTGTGTTTCAGGGCTCTGTGGTGTACTTATTAAAAAATTGAGCACATCGTAGGCCACAGAGTAAAGTTTAATAAATCCCCCAATTCAGAAATTGTACAGGGTCTGTTCTCTGTCTACAGAGTGATAAAGTTAGAAACCAAACGTGGAAGTAAAAGCAAGCAAACAAAAGGCCACTAGAAAACCAAATATTGATCCCTGGTGGCAGAGACAAAGGATATAGGATCATGAGGGTGTGACACTGAAGAAACAAAAATCCATTGACATTGACTCTGAAAAATGAGATGAAAACCAGAAGGATCCTGGACAAGTTCCATCCCCGAAAGAAGGCACGCCCAGGAAGTTCCAAAGCTTGTACTTTCAAAGCTTCAAAGAACAGAAAATTGTTTAAAGCATCACAGAAATGACCGATTGCAGACTATTCTTTGTTCCCTTTTCAGAAGGCAGCTTATGCAGAAAGGAAACCCCAGAGTTCCAGTGGTCCCGTGAAAGATGTATATTCTCACAAGTAATCAAGGAAATGCAAACTGAAAAGATAATTGGGTGCCATTTCACAGTGAAAATATTTGCACCAGTAAAACGAACCAGATAACAGGACGGGCTCCACACTGACACACCCCCGACGAGAGTTTAGATCCGGACGGCTGCTCTGGGGAGCGGTGTTTGTTCAGGTTGGCCTCGGGTGTAACCAAGGCAGGTGGGTGTTACCCACAGGATGCTCTGGGCAGCACGTGGGCACGTCTTTGGCTCTGGCCCCTTGGGGAGGGCTGCCACTGGCAGCTCGTGAGCAGAGGCAGTGGGACGGCAGAGCCCCCTGCCCGCCACGGGATGGCCCACAGCCACGAGTCATCAGACCCCAGCACTCAGTCGTCCTGGTGGAGAAGCACTGCCTAGGGAGCCCCACACACATGCGTAAAAATCATGGACATGGACATAAAACGCACTGTTCAAAGAGGCAGATATGTAAGTAGGAAAGAAATGACTTTATTTCAGGAAATAAAATAATCAGGTTGTGGTTGTGGTGGAGGATTTTTAAAACGGTGTCAAGTGGGCCTTAGAAAGCATCACTACGAACAAAGCTAGTGGAGGTGATGGAATTCCAGTGGAGCTATTCCAAATCCTGAAAGATGATGCTGTGAAAGTGCTGCACTCAATATGCCAGCAAATTTGGAAAACTCAGCAGTGGCCACAGGACTGGAAAAGGTCAGTTTTCATTCCAATCCCAAAGAAAGGCAATGCCAAAGAATGCTCAAACTACCGCACAATTGCACTCATCTCATACGCTAGTAAAGTAATGCTCAAAATTCTCCAAGCCAGGCTTCAGCAATATGTGAACCGTGAACTTCCTGATGTTCAAGCTGGTTTTAGAAAAGGCAGAGGAACCAGAGATCAAATTGCCAACATCTGCTGGATCAAAGAAAAAGCGAGTGTTCCAGAAAAACATCTATTTCTGCTTTATTGACTATGCCAAAGCCTTTGACTGTGTGGATCACAATAAACTGTGGAAAGTTCTTCAAGAGATGGGAATACCAGAACACCTGACCTGCCTCTTGAGAAATTTGTATGCAGGTCAGGAAGCAACAGTTAGAACTGGACATGGAACAACAGACTGGTTCCAAATAGGAAAAGGAGTACGTCAAGGCTGTATATTGTCACCCTGTTTATTTAACTTATATGCAGAGTACATCATGAGAAACGCTGGGCTGGAAGAAGCACAAGCTGGAATCAAGATTGCCGGGAGAAATATCAATAACCTCAGATATGCAGATGACACCACCCTTATGGCAGAAAGTGAAGAGGAACTCAAAAGCCTCTTGATGAAAGTGAAAGTGGAGAGTGAAAAAGTTGGCTTAAAGCTCAACATTCAGAAAACGAAGATCATGGCATCCGGTCCCATCACTTCATGGGAAATAGATGGGGAAATAGTGTAAACAGTGTCAGACTTTATTTTTCTGGGCTCCAAAATCACTACAGATGGTGACTTCAGCCATGAAATTAAAAGACGCTTACTCCTTCGAAGGAAAGTTATGACCCACCTAGATAGCATATTCAAAAGCAGAGACACTACTTTGCCAACAAAGGTTCGTCTAGTCAGGGCTATGGTTTTTCCTGTGGTCATGTATGGATGTGAGAGTTGGACTGTGAAGAAGGCTGAGCGCCGAAGAATTGATGCTTTTGAACTGTGGTGTTGGAGAAGACTCTTGAGAGTCCCTTGGACTGCAAGGAGATCCAACCAGCCCATTCTAAAGGAGATCAGCCCTGGGATTTCTTTGGAAGGAATGATGCTAAAGCTGAAACTCCAATACTTTGGCCACCTCATGTGAAGAGTTGACTCATTGGAAAACACTCTGATGCTGGGAGGGATTGGGGGCAGGAGGAGAAGGGGACGACAGAAGATGAGATGGCTGGATGGCATCACTGAGTCGATGGACGTGAGTCTCAGTGAACTCCGGAAGTTGGTGATGGACAGGGAGGCCTGGCGTGCTGAGATTCATGGGGTTGCAAAGAGTTGGACACGACTGAGCGACTGAACTGAACTGAACTGAATTTCCACTAATAATACATTTCAGTAGGGTTTTGAGTTACAAAACAAACATATGCAAAAATGAAAAGGTCATATATGTACCACCCGTAACCACTTAGGTAACACAGACAACCAGAGGTTGTTCTTTTAACAGTACTGCTGAAGTATAAAGTGTCTGTGAATAAGAATGACCTAGTATATAAAATGCAGACCTGAGAACAGAGACTTGTGACTCATAGGGCTCCAACTGTGAACACACCCACACACATACATTCTTAAACCCACTCACACGTGTACACACTCCTCCTCGTCTGAGCAGATCTGAGCATCTCTGTTTTTACCTGTCTTATGTACTGAAATCCCTTAAGATTCATATTC
Source organism: Bubalus kerabau (assembly GCF_029407905.1). Classification (NCBI taxonomy): domain Eukaryota; kingdom Metazoa; phylum Chordata; class Mammalia; order Artiodactyla; family Bovidae; genus Bubalus; species Bubalus kerabau. The sequence goes on from NC_073635.1 coordinate 88,116,601, forward strand.
AAAGTTTTCATGATGGAAAAGAAATTCTGAAATCATTGCTCTGCAGCATTCTGCTCTGCCTAAGAGTCACGTGCACACATCTCCACCTAGCCCTGACCAAGCTGTTCTCCCAGTTCCCACCAATTCTGTCCTCCAGTGGCAAGATTCTGGTAGAGTGGGTTCTGTGGATGAATACGTGAAGGAGTGCATGAACCAGTGTCTGAATGAATGAATGGGTGGGTGAATGAATGAAGGAGTGAGTGAGTGAATGAATGAGTGGATGAATCAAAGCCGTCACGCTCTTCCTTCTTGACAGAAAACACCCTCATTCTAAAAGTTCATCTCAAGTACCTCCACCCTTTGACGCTTTGCCTGACTCCTTCCAAGGTCCTTCATGGTGACAAGGACCACGTGTAGTCTCTCGTTGCTAAACTCCAGTATGTCCTGGTTCATCTCTGCCGTGGAGCTCATCACGGGGTTGTATATATTGTGTGACTGCGTCGCTGTCTTTGCCGAAGAAGCAAGCATTCTAAGACTTGGGAGCCTGACTTAAGCAGCTTAATGCCTCCGGGGCCTGGCAATATCGTCAGTGCAAAATAGGTGTGATACCAAACGGATGAAAAAACAAACATTGTTATGTGTGTGTATGCTGGTGTGTATGGAGATTTCTAATTTTATACCACTGATTCTAGATATGAGTTTCGTTTTATTTATTCTGCTTGAGACTTTGATTTGCAAATCATCAGAGGCATATATTTTCCCAAGTTTGAAAAATTCTTGGCCAGCATCTCTGTGAATGACCCCCCTCTCTCTGGTACTCCTGTTAGATCCATGCTGTTCTTTCTCATTTTCTCTCTCTTCCCCTGACTTTTATGTTTTCCATCTCTGTATCGCTCTGTGCTTCATTCTAGTAACTTCTGCAGTGCTTTCTCATGGTTTACGTGTTCCTTTGGAGCTGTTATTAATTGGATGTTTAACGCATACCGTGCATTTTAACTTCAATGACTTTTCCCCCATTTCTAAGAGTTGTACTTTGCTCTCTCAAATCTGCGTTGTCTTGAATGCTGCTTCTTGTTCTTTTCTCATATTTCCAGTTCTTTTATTTGTTTTCCACATGCTTGTTTTACTGTCTGTAACCAGTCACTGTGTTATCTGAAGCTCTCAAGCTTGTAGTATTGCTGTTTATTTCGTCTGCTGATAGCCGCTCAGGGAAGCTTATGTCTCCTGGTGTTTGTCCTTTGGGGTGTGACTCGGTGTGACTTGGTGTCCCTTGGTGGCCAGGCTGGGAGAGTCCCGGGTCAAGGGTTAACTCCCTAGAGCAGCGGTCCCCAGCCTCCAGGATCTAATGCCAGCTGCTCTGAGGTGGAGCCGATGTAATAATAACGGAAATAAAGCTCACAGTAAATGTGAAGAATCGGACATGACTGAGCTACTGAACCGAATGAACTGAATAAATGTAATGAGCTTGAGTCATCCCCAATCGCCACCCCACCCCACCCCCAGCCAATCTGTAGGAGAAAGAGTGTTGCAGGAAAGCAGGTCTTTCCCAGATGGCAAAACCTTGTGGACCACTGCAGGCTAGAGAGTGTCTCTGGCTTTGGCCAATGCTCAGGGCCTTTTAAGACCCAGGACCATTCTAATGCTAATTCTTTAGTTAAAATGTCCTAAGGGCACCTGTAGCCTGCATGTAAACGCCTGAAACCAAGAAGGGTCTGGCTGTGGTTGTGACTTCTGTAGAGTGCCCTTTGCCCTCCCAGAATCCACCCAGATGTGTTTCCGTGTTGCTTGTCTGTGTCTATGGACGAGTTTTGTTTTTATGGTGTTTCTTCCATTGAGGTAGAAGCCGTTGGGTTGTCTGGCTTTGTGTGACATCTAGGGCCAAAACCACATTCTCCTTCCCACATGGACCTCAGCCCCCTGGTTAACAGAAGAAACCAAAGTCCCTGTGAACGCTGAGGCTCAGGCCACAGCTGGGGAGCCGAGGAGCCACTCCTTACTCAGGTTTCAGTTTATCTGGTCCTCACGGTCCCAGACGTGCACTTAGGAGGTGCTCTTTGCTACTGATATATTCAGGTTGGTACGAAAGCAGTTGTGGTTGGATTTGAAATCATTATAACTCAGCTTAAGCACGTCTTTATTCATCAAAATAGGAACCATTACAATGAACTTATTTTTACCAACAACAAATGTTTGCTTGTTCCTGTAGCATAAAAATCTGTCCTTTGGGATTTGGCGAACTCTTGGAAAGCATTTCCTGCCTCCTGCTGGTCGTGGAGCCATTTTCCCTGCAAAAAGTTGTTGAGATGCTCGAAGAACCGGTATTCGGTTGGCAAGAGGTCAGGTGAAGATGGCAGACGAGGCAAAGCTTTGTAGCCCAGTCTGTTCAACTTCTGAAGCGCTGACTGTGCGCCATGCAGCCAGGCGTTGTCTAGGAGGAGAACTGGCCCTTTCTGTTGACCAGTGCCAGCGGTGAGATTTTCCATGCATCTCATCAATTTGCTGAGCATAGTTCTCAGATGTAATGGTGTTGCCAGGATTCAGAAAATTAGTGGCTCAGACTGGCAGCAGACCACCAAACAGTGACCATGACCATTTTTTGGGTGCAAGTTTGGCTTTGGGAAGTGCTTTGGGGCTTCTTCTCTGTCCACCCACTGAGCTGGCCATCGCCAGGTTGTCATTTAAAATCCACTTTTCATTGCACATCACAATCAGATGGAGAAATGGTTCGCTGTTGTCGTGTAGGATAAGAGATGACACTTCAAAATGACAGTTTTTTTTTATTTTCAGTCAGCTCCAGAGACACCCACTAATCAAGCTTTTTCTCTTTTCCAATTTGCTTCAAATGCCAAGACCATAGAGTGGTCGACGGTGAGTTCTTGGGCAGCTTCTCGTGTAGTTGTAAGAGGATCAGCTTGATGATGCTCTCAGCTGGCCGTTGTCAACTTCTGACGGCTGGCCACCACGCCCCGCATCTTCAAGGCTCTCCTCTCCTTTGCAAACCCCATCGCATTGTACGTTCGTTAGCAGTTCCCAGGCCAAATGCGTTCTTGACGTAGTGAGTTGTCTCCGCTGCTTAACAACCCATTTTGAACTCGAATAAAAAAACTCAGTTGAATTTGCTACTTGTCTAACATCGTTTCTATAATCTAAAATAAATATAAAATAAACAACAAGTAATAAGTCATTACCAGAAAAACATAAAGTGAGAAATGTGCATTAAAATGATGTATAACACAGCCACATTTATTTAAGAATATATTCTGTTATCAGATGGCAAAGTTCAACAGTGCAAAACCACAATTACTTTCGCACCAACCTAAAATACGGCCTTTTTGGAGAAATGAAGGGACTCTTCCTTCACTACAAATCTAGAGTGAATAGTGGTTTTAGGTTAAGACTTATGAGCAATCTATGTATGTAGAATAGATTGCGCTGATGTGTGTGTGTGTGTGTGTGTGACTGAACGCATGTTTATATGCACCCAAGAAATGCATATAACTAAATTTGATTGTAGCTAAATATTTGGACAGATTCTAAACACTTCTGTACTTATTTGGGGAATATTGTTAGACCCAGCTAGTCCAGAGCTTTAGCTTTTAGACAGATTAATCCAACTCTTTCATAGGAAGACAAGTGCTACAAACATCAATGTCAATAGAAGCCTCTGGAGGGCGTGACACAATAGTGACCCCATGCTGATGTTGACAAGTGGTTGGGTCACGTATAATATGGCACGTGTGTGTGTGTGTGTGTCCGGGTACAGAAGAGCGTGTGCTTGGAATAATGCACTCTCCCACCTGTTTAAATATTTCACAGTAAACAGAACATCCAGCAGTGACGACGGATCTATTTCTCAGTCATCCCTTACGTCCAGTGCACTGGCTTCGTAAAATCACCTGTAAACCCTCACCAGGAAATCACTGCTTGCTGATAACCTTTGCAAAATGCATTCGTAATAAAAAGAGACCCTGAACACTCAAAACGCACACATTTCCACGTGACTGAGGTATACAAGAGACTGAGGTATATTGGGTATAAATCTGATATCGTATCAAGGTGTTCTTCACAGTGAATGCTTTAAAAATGAAATAAACTCAAGTATTTTGATCTGTAGGGGCTTCCCAGGTGGCGCTAGTGGTAAAGAACCCACCTGCCTAGGCAGGAGATGTAAGAGATTCCAGTTCCGTCTCTGGGTCGGGAAGATCCCCTGGAGGGGGCACGGCGACCCACTCCAGTACTCTTGCCTGGAAGATTCCATGGACAGAGGAGCCTGGTGGGCTGTGGTCCATGGGATTGCAAAGAGTCAGGCACGACTGAAGCGACTTAGCACGCATGCACGCACATTTTGACCTGAGTTACACAGAAAAGAGTCTTTCCTTACTGTTGCCAGGAAGGATCACTGGCTGTGTGTTCTACCAGCCTCAAGCCCCCTCCCAGGATGCAGGACTGTGCTGGGGCCTCGGTGGGAGCCATGGCTGGAGATGCTCGGCACAGACACAGCTTCCACAGAGGACAGGCTCTGTGCCAGGCCGGGCTGGGCTGGGGTCTGCTGCAGGAGTGGTTCTGCGTGATCTGCAGGAGTGAACCCATTTCAGGAACGCGGCAGCCAGAATGGGAGGTCACTGGAGGTCAGTGGCAGGAGACAGGACCTCAAGATAGACAGACAGGGGCCCCCTGCCCCCTCCATCTTTGAAAAGCACCTACTGAGAATTCTATCCCATGTTCAGAAGACCCCCTTGGAAAGAGTAAGCCACAGATACACTCGAAGGGTCCAGAAAATGGATAGCCATGCACATTTGCCCTTTTATTTTCTTTAAAAAATGTCTCCCAAACATTGACTGAATTGAAATGCCCCTTCCTGTAGATATTGATATGAAAAGCTCACTGTGGCCACCAAAGTTCTAACTAATTCAAAATTAGCATACCATGTTTTACTGCTCTGGGTACTACAAACATATTTTCTTCCTTGTCTCAGAGCAAATTAATTTTGTTCAACTAACGTTGAATTTTCCTTCATATCTCGAAGTCAGTTTAATTATGCGTAAATGCAGTAATCTGTTTTGTGTACTAACTGGCAGAAATAGACTGTGTTTTGAATCTGTAAAATAATCAATTCCTCACTTTCAAGGAATACCAGCATGGCTAAGAGGCCTGTATTTCATGAAAAGTGCTTTGTTTTACCTCATCTTTGATTAGAGTTTTTTTTTTTTTTTAATCCTTCATTATTGTTTCAAACAGTAACTCTATTATTTGACAATTTTTCTTTGTCTTGCATCATAGAATTACTGTTACAAGCACATTTCCTCTAAGTATCTGCATTACTTCGAAGTTCACTTCCCTTAGACGAGGGATTTTTTTTTTTTATGTTTGAAAAACCCCCAAGATTATAAAGCCTCTTAGACAGTAGGCTGAGAAGGGCATTTACAGAATTGTTAACATTTGATCCTGTTGCTAATTGAAGTGCACACTGAGAGCTTCTGATCAAACCGATTGTTGATTGAAACATGAAGGAGTATTTCAGGATTCAAAACACCAAAATATTCACCTTTTCAAATATTGGCTTGTCTCTCAGACTTGGCGGTTTACTCACTAAGTCCTGTCCAACTCTTGTGACCCCATGGACTGTAGCCCGCTAGGCTCCTCCGTCCATGGGATTCTCCAGGCAAGAATACTGGAGTGGGTTGCCATTGCCTCCTCCAGGGGATCTTCCCCAACCCAGGGATCTTCCCCAACCCTTGTCTGCTGCGTCTCCTACATTGGCAGGTGGATTCTTCACCACTGTGCCACCTGGGAAGCCTAAGAAAGCATGACTGGCATTAAATTAGACACCTGAAAATAACAGAGAATAAATTGATGCATAAACAAAACAGATTATTTGCTGTGATGATAAAAATGTTCATCTAGTGAAAGAAATGAAATTTTGGCCCCCAAAAGAAAAAGTACACGAACATTTTTATGAGTACCCATTGTCCAAGCATAAGCACTGCGCTTTTAGCATAAGATGTTGGGCAAATTAAATTATGGTTGATAAAATGTTGCCTTTAAATTTCTGCTTTAGCTACCAGAATATTATTTACAAGGCTCACATCACAACATATGGAGGCTGCTGAAATGCAGAGTAACTTAGTAACATATCATTAAACTTCACAGCAATTTCCTGAACTAGGTCATTATAAGGACGCAGTGCACTTGTTTAAATGTAGCATCATCAACATTGTAAATGTCCTACTTTATCCGACCTTTTCAAATGGATCTTGATTTCTCTTTGGCTGATAGTGTGATTGATTCCATTTAGTGGAAGCTTTTCAATTTCAGCAGGAAGAGATTTCTTATCTGAAAACGGAGATTAGTGGGAAGTGAGAAGGAAATTTAGAGCTGTGAGCAAATCAGCTGATTAAGGTTAGAAGCCAGAGGAAGGAAAACAAAGCGCAGAACAGATGAAACATTAATGCTAGATGTTTTTTCTTTGTACTCCACCTCCTCTGTTACCGCTGTGCTTGGGACAGGAACATCACTCTTGGAGAGGAGAAGAAAAAGAGAAAGAAAAAAGAAAGATCGAAAGAGGCCATGCCACCTGATTTTCAAATAAAGCTTTCCTAAAATCATCACTGCAGGGAAATAGGCAGTGATCACCCTCATTTTTTTTTTTAAATAATGACAGCTATGGTTTTTAACTTTTATTAGTTAATTTGTGTAAGTTAATCCTGTTGTTCTTTAGTCACTAAGTTGTGTCTGACTCTTTTACAATCCCATGGACTGCAGCCTGTCTGGCTGCCCTATCCATGGACTTTCCCAGGCAAGAAATACTAGAGTGGGTTGCCATTTCCTTCTCCAGGGATCTTCCTGACCCAGGGATTGAACTCGCATCTCCTGCATTGGCAGGCTGATTCTTTACCGCTGAGCCACCTGGGAAACCATAATTTAATTCTGCCTTACCATCCCCCCCCTCCCCGCCCCTCAATTTTAAGTTGTATGTCTTCTAACAAATCAGAAGGGAATACCTACTGATTTAAATCTTCCTAGTTTTAGAGCCTTTTATTTTCAAAAAAATTTGAGCGTTAGGGTTAACTCTTTGAAGGGTTAACTCTCTTTATATTTCACACCTGAAATATAAAGACTAAAGTTGTTAGAAGCAGCAGATTGGGGAGAAATAAGATACCAGAGAATGTTTATAATGTTTCTAGAATGTTTAAAGGAGAAGGCAATGGCACCCCCCTCCAGTACTCTTGCCTGGAAAATCCCACAGACAGAGGAGCCTGCTAGGCTGCAGTCCATGGGGTCGCTAAGAGTCGGACACGACTGAGCGACTTCCCTTTCACTTTTCACTTTCATGCATTGGAGAAGGAAATGGCAACCCACTCCAGTGTTCTTGCCTGGAGAATCCCAGGGACGGGGGAGCCTGGTGGGCTGCTGTCTGTGGGGTCGCACAGAGTCGGACACAACTGAAGTGACTTAGCAGCAGCAGCAGCAGAATGTTTAAAGAATCCACAGTACCCAAAATCCATTTAAATTTATTTCTAAGGAAATGTGCAGTTTTGTACATATGAAAATTTAAAGTAAATCTGATAGGGAAGGTGTATCTGAGCTTCATCATATTTCCCTTTAAAGTGTTACTTATTAACATTGTCAAGAGTAGAATTGGTTTAGAAAACTATCAGATTATTTCTACAAAGAATGATACTACAGTGGGTAGTAGGAATAGTTGAAGAGTGACCTGATTGCTGCTCGGTCACAGCATCATTTCATTTCCTCAGCACTGGAGAGGAAAGCTGAAGCAGAATGTTTACTATTGCTCTGGATGGATGAACATATGTAGGCATGGAAAACAGCCATGCCTACTGGCTTTGAAGGTTCCAGCATCCTTCTTTGGAAAAACTAGTTTTGAACTTTTTTTTACTTACTCTACACCTCTAGGCATAACTGCTGGCTTTTTAGTATTCTTGTGTAACTTCCTGGATTTCTCGTATTGACATATCACAATGAGGCTATTGCATCTGGAGATAAAGAGATAAAGCACGTCATTCCCACCGTCAATAATAATGTTTTCAGAAGTTTTGACTTTCAGTTAATTTTTAAGTGTCAGGGAATAATGGCAGTTAGGCAACATGCCTGGGCCTTTTCTGCAAGTGTTCTTTTCTCACATAGAAGGATTTCGACCTAGAAACACAGTGCAGCCTTGGGGAGCTCACAGCGATCACTTGTCTGGACTTACTCGAGCACTTGGTTGAACTCGGTTGTTTCGGGAATAGTGTTTTGTTGTTACTAATAAGTAGTTCAAGTTCAGCATTCAGCTGGAAATATTGCAGTAGTTCAGAGAAGTTTTGAACTGAACTGAGAATATGTTAACATTTCATGTTGAGTGCTAAGGACTTAGTTACAATCATTTTTCCTTTAGATGGTCGTGGCTCTGATTTTTTAAATTCCGTGTTACAATATTATACTGTATTTTTATATAATATATTCTTTTATTGAAAATATGTAGCACATTTGTAATCACAAGGACAGGTTCAACAAAAGTATTTTGCTAGAAAATATTCAAAACTAAGAGCAAAAGTACAATAGAATAGTAGGGCTCAGACTAGACATCTCATTCCCCATCCCCTTTTCTAGACATCATTAGGATCAGTTGTGAGTACAGGAGTATTTGTGTGTGTGAACAATTTTATTTAGCTTTTCAGTGAGAATTGATATTTATCAGAAAGAAAAACTGGGATATTTAGTTTAATTTATGAATCTCTCCTGGGATAACCAGTTCTAATATTTCACTTCTGAAATCTTCTGGTTGCACACTTAGCCTTGGGCAAGATTACTTTTTAATGCATTACCTGCATTTTAATAAGGCATTGTGGTTGAGATTTTCCTGAACTTTAGTTTTAAAATCTTCATGAAAGTTATGGACGTAGCATATTTTGACCTTACTCATTTTAACTTCTTTACAAAAATCCCAGCTTGCTGAAAAGGAGAGCCTGGTGTTTCTTATTCAGATGACAGAGACCCGCTAGCATGGACGCTATTCTGATGCCAGGGCAATGAGCTTCTGCCCACGGGTGGGTGTCTTTCTGCCTGCTCTGGACATGCACTGTTTTCCAGAAAGGGTGCTACTTGTCTACTTACGTTATCCAGAAAGGCCAGAAAACTGATGAAGTGAGCTCTTTTTCTGTTTAGAAATGTTCTGTTTTCTCATCTCCCCCCATCTGCTTTCTCATACCTCTCTTCGGCCCTTCCTTGAAGAATTTAAAGCGGATGCATCACCTCTGATCATGTACGTGCATGTCTGTCTCTCTTACCCTAAGCTCCTTTTCACGAGAACATTTCCCAGAGAAATTCTTCACTGTAGTATCACTGGGGTTTTCTTTGTTTTGGTTTTTTTCTGATGAAAGAAGGATTGAGTTTTATGGTCTCGTTTTCTCTCTTACTTTGCCAACCTTTAATCAAAGAAAAAAGTGGAGTTTCTGTTCACTGCTTTTGTATCAACCAGTTACCTATGGTCTCTCACAGGCATGTTGGAAACCTATGGGGTATAAACAGAGCCAAGCAGGTGTATCTGGAAAACCCAAAGACACATGGAAATGTTCAGGTGTGTGTGGAAACAATCTTACAGTCAGTACTGAGTTAGATTTTATAAGAATCTGAATCAGGAACATGGTTGTCATGATCTCTATCCAAAAAGAGTCAAATTGATGACCTATAAGTTGTAGATGTTAAATGAAAACTATTTACTATTTAAGTGTGTTAATGTGTGAACAAAGTGGGGAAGAATAAATCTCTATGTATATTATATATGTCTGTGTGTGTATGTAATAGACATATATATGCATGTATGTGTTTGTGTATGTGTATATATATATATATATACACATACATATACATACATACACACACATATATATATTTGTTGTTTAGTCACTAAGTTGTGTCTGCCTCTTTTGAAACCCCATGGACTATAGCCTGCCAGGCTCCTCTGTCCATGGGATTCCCCAGGCAGAAATACTGGAAGGGGTTGCCATTTCCTTCACCAGAGGATCTTCCCAACCTAGGAATCAAACCCACATCTGCATTGGCAGTGGATTCTTTATTGCTGAACCCAGGGAAGCTCATATATATATACTTGATTGATTTCACACAGATATGGAGGCTGAGAAGTCCCCAGTGCTGCTGAGGGTGAGCTAAAGCCCCAGGAGAGGCAGTGGCTTGAGCTCCAATGCAAAAGCATTCAGGCTCAAGACCCAAGAAAAGCTGATGTTTCAGATCCGGTCTGTAAAGACAAGAAGATAGTGTCCTGGTTGAAGACAGTGGGGCGAGGAGACCCCTCTTACCTTTGGAAGGGACAGCCTTTTTGTTCGATGAATCTTCCTGGGCACATGGGTGTGGCTGGAAGAGAATCTGGGTGACTGCTCCCAAGCGCAGATGGTCAATGTCACGGTGCCTGGTGGCCAGCTCTGATGGGGCCCCCAGGAACAGGACAGAGTGAAGGGTTGATGAGCAGAGCAGTGTTGTGGGGAGGCTGGAAAACACGCACGAGGCTGTCATTAGGGGAAAGTTTCAGCTGAGTAGAGAGTTGACATGAGGCCAGTAAGACTTGGGAAGGTTGATCTGATGGGGGACTCGCCTGTACACTCAGGCTCTTCAGTCCAGAGGGACAGCTCCTTGGCGTGCTCCCCCTGGTGGGATTCAAAGACTCGCCTTTGGTGGTCTCTTTGCTGACAAAGGTCCTTATAGTCAAAGCTATGGTTCTGACACGGAGAAGGCGATGGCACCCCACTCCAGTCCTCTCACCTGGAGAATCCCATGGACGGAGAAGCCTGGTGGGCTGCAGTCCATGGGGTCGCTCAGAGTCAGACACGACTGAGCGACTTCACTTTCACTTTTCATTGGAGAAGGAAATGGCAACCCACTCCAGTGTTCTTGCCTGGAGAATCCCAGGGACGGGGGAGCCTGGTGGGCTGCCGTCTATGGGGTCGCACAAAGTCGGGCATGACTGAAGCGACTTAGCAGCAGCAGCAGCATGGTTTTTTCACTGGTCATGTATGGATTTGAGAGTTGGACCATAACGAAGACTGAACACCAAAGAATTGATGCTTTTGAACTGTGGTGCTGGAGAAGACTCTTGAGTCTTGAGCAAGGAGATCCAACCAGTCCATCCTAAAGGAGATCAGTCCTGAATATTCATTGGCAGGACTGGTGCTGAAGCTGAGGCTCTAATACTTTGGCCACCTGATGCGAAGAACTGACTGATTGGAGAAGACCATGATGCTGGGAAAGATAGAAGGCAGGAGGAGAAGGGGACGACAGAGGATGAGATGGTTGGATGGCATCACCGACTCGATGGACATGAGTTTGAGCAAAGTCTGGGAGATGGTGGAGGACAGGGAAGCCTGACGAGCTGCAGTCTGTGGGGTCGCACAGCTGGACACGACTGAGCGGCCGAACCACAGCCGCCACCAGCGTGGCACTGTCACACGGGTAACCTTGCACAAACACCCGTGCAAGTCCATAGTGGGTCCCAGCACTGGAATCCCTGCATCAGCAGTAACCGTGCCTACACGGTCATGAGCGGGACTGTCACCTTCTGGAACACTTGCAGATGACCGGCGTTCCCATGCAGGTGTCAGCCTCAGTCAGGATTTCAAACCCCAGGGTAGGTCGAGTTATCCTTCACCACAGTGTTGTGGGTATGACCCTAGACAAAGCTTTTTGGTGAGATTTCCCGAGGAGGACTTTTGCACCTGCTCAGCCTGGACTGAGCCAGATGAATACAGACGTACCTGCTGCCCCTCCCCACGTGCAGAACCTGAGCTGGTCTGCTGTGACCTGGACTTGGGGGAAGTATGAAGCCCCCCTACTCCACCCAGCAGACGCAGCACCCCCCCCCTCCCCCCCGCCCCAGGCCTTGGAGAGTTAAACAGGTTCATAAAAGCCAGACCCTGACCCCGGCTCTGAGCAAAAATGTCCCTTTCTTCCCATCTCACTGAGTCATCCATGTAATCACTGCTGGTCCTCTATGTCTCTGCGAGGAGGAAAGGACGCCCCTTCCGCTGGCAGGAAGGAGTCCCCTCCAGACACAGGGCTGGGGATGGAGTGCAGCCTGGGGTTCAACCCCCAGATCCGTGTCCTGGACCCTTTGTGCTGGAGGCAGCCGCTCTGTTCTTGCCTCTCCACCTCTGTGTTCAAGAACTAAACGACTTTATCAGACGCACCAACCGCCCCCACCCCCACCCCCGTTGGAAAGATGGTGAGAGTTTAGAGTTTGTCCCACCAGATGTTTTGCAGAAATATTCTGACTGATGAGAAAAATATGGACAAACTATTCTGGGAATGTCACAAGACCCGAAGTCATTCTGAATGCGTAATTTATTAAACGGATTCTGTTCTTCTCCTAGGACCACGGGCAGGGTTTCCTGTCTCCAAACAAAACAGTTTGCGGCTAATAGATTAACATTTTCATTGGGGGAGATTTATGGATCTGAACCTGTGGTTAATTAAAAAAAAAATCTTATTCATATTCCATGGAGGGAGGATTTAAAATTGGTTAATACTTTCCAGATTGTTTTAAAACAGTCAAGAAAAGAATTTCCTTTGAGGAGCAGGGTGGGGGTGGGGGAGCAGGAAGGAGTGTGCGGCCATCTTCCTCCGTCAGCTGGTAAACAGGGCTGTCTTTGTTGATGCCGACTGTCTGGTTTGGGCCTTATCTGGTTTCTGCTTACATATTAAACTTCCCCAAGTAGAAGGCAGCTTTGCCCACGGTCAGAAGACATTGTTCTTCTGTTGTTTATGCGGCAGATCAAACACCAGCAAAAAATCACCGTCTGTGGTCTGTGAGCCCTGGTGAAGGGGCAGGCACGTGGTTTGAAGGAGGGACCCCCGTTACAGCGTTTCCACTGGAGGCTGCTCTCCCCGTGTGTGCTGGGCACTCGTGTGGGCATAGAAGAGCCGTCCGCCGTCTGCTGAACCAAGAGGCCCGATGAGCACGGCCAGCGTGGCTGTTTCTGTTGGTTCTTGTGTTTTTTAAATCAAGTCAGTTAATTTTTGAGATGTAATTGACATACAGCTTCGTGTGGTGAGCTTGGGCTTCCCTGGTGGCTCAGGCAGTAAAGAATCTGCCTGCAGGGTAGGAGACCCGGGTCCAACCCCTTGGTCAGGAAAGTCCCCTGGAGGAGGGCATGGCAACCACTCCAGTATTCTTGCCTGGAGAATCCCATGAACAGAGGAGCCTGGCGGGCTACAGTCCATGAGGCTGCAAAGAGCCAGGCACGACTGAGACTAACACGGCTGTGTGGGTTGAAGCTGGACAACGTGCTGGTTTGATACATTTAAACGTTGAAATAGGATGTGGCTCTAGTGCTATTTAGCACCTCCGTCACCTCCCGTAATCATCATTTCTTTTTTTGTGGGGATAACTATTAAGGTTTAGCAGAACTTTGATGCGTATAGTACGCCTTGGTAGACTGGTTCACAATGCCGCACATCACATCTGCAGGACTCATTCACCCGCCAGTTGCAAGTTCACAGCTGTGCTGTGTCAGGCTGGGCTCTGAGAAGGGAGGTGCAGGTGCCCCGGGGGGTACCACGCCCTTGAAATTCTGCTTCTTTTGCAAAAGGTCATTGTTTGATACTCGGATCAAATCGCTGCCACCTTGAATTCCGTCCCCCTCGTCTCAGCGGTGCCATACCCTGGGGGATTAGCGATTTTAATTTGCCCCTCTACCCATAGGAAATGTATTCCAGAATCTGTGTCCCTTTATGGCAAAGCCTAAGTTATCAATACATACACACATACCCCCTTCACTCACACACTCACAGGCATATACACACCACAGACACAAGCAAGATTTTTGCCGCACCTTAGGACATGCGTTCCTGGAATACTCGCAACAGTCAACAGATTGGAGCGATGGAACAGTTGATTAGAAATAGCATAAGTCAACATTTCTTGTTACTGGCTCACCTTAAATTTAACTTGTAATGAAAACCTTCAGAGCCGAGTGGGATTTTGTGCCTTTCAGTTTAACACCTAGTCACCTGCTTTGCTATTATTTTTAATGTGAGTGAAAACAAAGTCATTTGTTTCTTTGGTACAGATGTGCTTTTCTCATCCTGATCCATAAAAATGAGATTTATAAACTTAGTTGTTCAGAATAAATCACCATCATGTTTTATATAAAAAAGCAACAAAGGAGAGGGGAGATACCCAAGGAACCTACCCCAAGCAAAACTCTTTTCTGGAACTAACAAATGAGTTCATCCAGTCACAGGAGTGTGACTGAAACAGCCATTGCTATGTCCCATTAGCGTCCAGGCAGCTAAAACTCACTAGATCCAAATTCCCCAGTGATTTCCAGGGAATGGCCTTGAAGAATGAGGGAGCTAGAGGCTGCAGGGTGTGTGATCAGCTCACAGACAGTCTTCTGATTGGCTGGTGGTGAAGTGGTCAGGAGCCAATGTCATCAACCTTCTGGTTTCAACCCGTTTGGGGTCTATATATAGAATAGAATATAGTTGTTGAAAGCAGAATATAGTTTACATCTCCCACCTGGTGGGGGTTTCAGTATCTGCAAAACAGCTCAAGGACATGGCTAAAGAATAGTGTCTATAGCTCTTGAGGAAGAACTAAAGGTCCTTGACTTTGTTTAATCATTAATCATTGTTTAATGATTGTTGTGTTCAGTTGCTAAGTCGTGTCCAACTCTTCTCAACCCCATGGACTGCAGCATGCCAGACTTCCTTGTCCTTCACTATCTGCTGGAGTAGCTCAAACTCATGTCCGTTGAGTTGGTGATGCCATCCAGCCATCTCATCCTCTGTCGCCCCCTTCTCCTCCTGCCCCCAATCTTTCCCAGCATCAGGGTCTTTTCCAATGAGTCCACTGTTCACATCAGGTGACCAAAATACTGGAGCTTCACCTCTAGCATCAGTCATCCCAATAATTATTTGGGGTAGATTTCCTTTAAGATTGATTGGTTTGATCTTTGCTGTCCAAGGGCCTCTCCAGAGTCTTCTCCAGCACCACATTTCGAAGACATCAGTTCTGATCAGGCTATTATAATTTTGTCCTACTTGACTGTTTTCCTCTGTTTCTGCATGTTCTCATTTCTCTGATTAAGTTTATTCTTTGGAACGGGGGGAAGATCTAGGGAGCTAAACTTGCCCACAAACAAGAGGCAGGTGGAGGTTCAGGGGCGTCTGTCCCTGGAAGGTCCCATGGGGTCCTGCTCAGTTACCAGCTACTCCATTTTGTCCCTGTAATACAGTATAGAGTTGAGACAGAATCGAATAATCATAAACTATGCTGTGGAATCTTAAAACCTCGTGAGACTTTGCATTCTGTTTAAAACCCATCCGTGTGTAATAGTAATTCCACGTCTCATTTTCCTTCGACCCCATTTTTAAGCCCAATTGTAACTTGAGGAAGGTGCCTTGTGGTGCTGTTCAGCCTCTCCTCTCCTCCCGGCCCCTCGCAGGAGGGCTGAGAGGCACAGAGGGTGCTGTCCGCCGGGCAGGTGCGGGCTTGGAAATCTTAAACGCCCTTCAGTTCCCTCATCACAATGGGCACAACGATAGTTCTACTTTTCAGGATCAATCTGAAGATGAATGGAAGTGCTTCTGGAACCTCCAGTGAAGTGTCTGACACGTGTTTTCAGTTCTCACCACCTTTCCTTTTGAGTCCAGTTAATCAAAGAGTATTAACCCACCAACTGTTTTTAACAAGGTCCAGCCTCCATGTTACGGTCTTCTGCTCTGTGGCAGGACAACACCCGGAGCGTCCCCTGGTCTGTCCACCTTTTGAAAATAGAACAGCAACAGTTCCTGGTTCCACAAATGACACGTTGCTGATGTTTCTGTCTCTGGTCAGACACGTCCGCGTTGCCAAATGCTGCTGTTCCGAGTTCTGCATGAGCTGAGAGGAGATGATACAAGCAGACTGCTTGAGCTACAAGTATATGGCTTTCAAGACACAAAAGATGCCATGAAAGACCCTGAAGATTGATATTCTAAGATCTGAATACTGGAAATTGTGTGTCAACTAAAAACGATGCACAGTGTGAGCTGTGAGTTATTATTTGGTGCAAAATGAGGACTCCAGCTGGGGAGCGAGCACCACAGCTCGCTCTGAGAGGCCGCTCCAGAGAGGCACTGGGGAAGGTCCAAATATGAGATTTTGCTGAAGGGGGAGCTCGATGCCATCAAGCGCCTACTTTACAAAAACTTTTCTGCTAGTCACGAGGAGCTGATGTCACCACAAAGGGATTCAGTGCACTTCAACATCTGAGGAGATGCGAGGATTGGGATCACGAAATCAGTTCCTGAAAACATCTGTCCATCTGAAGATGTCTTCCACCAGTTTCCTTGGAGCACAGAGTGCCTCCCTCTCCGCCCTGAATTCCCTGTGGGGGTGTCGCAGGTGAGCAGCTGCAGCACTACAGGGTCCCATCTCCGCAGAGGCAGACGGCAGAGGCCCTTGTGGTCGTCCCTGTTCAGTTGCTGACAAGTGCTCCTGGCATGTGCCAACCTGCCGTGACGTGTGCGACTGTCAATGGATAGGTGACAGAGTCCGAAGCTATCAGACAAAACACTTGCACAGATTTGTCCGGGTGGGTCTCAACCACGGTGTTGAGATCAGGGAAAAGCATCAACGGAGCCTGGCTCGTCTACAGGGACGTCAGTCAACCGTGGCCCACGGTCATTCCTGCCTCTGTTCAAGTGTTAAAACCACGTGGTTGTCAATCTTCAAATGATTCACACTGGGGGAGAAAATAATCAGGAAGTGAAAATTTTGATCTCTTTATCTGTTTATTACTTTTGTCTATTGGCAAACAGACAAGTATATTTTACAGTTTAAAATATTCTACATGGTTAATAGCGTGTGTTGTAATTTCTCAAAATGTTCCGTATTTCGTTTGACTTAGCTATATATCTTATTAAAGAGATTCATTAGTGACCGAGCATGCTGAAAAAGCTCTCCACATATGCAAGATACATTTTTTTCCAGGAAATACTCCTATTCTATGTGTACATTGCAATCTGAGTTTAGAAAGCATATCACACATAGTGTCGTATTTAATTAACATAAAGTCATCATGAAGGAGAAATGAATTGTTTTAAATTTCACATTTAACCTACTTTTATTCCATTTTATGGATAATAAAAGTTTAAAATGCCATCAGAAAGGGTCAGACAGAGCTCTGCTGCGTTCTTGGTTGCACTGTTTTGCCAGGCGTACTTTTCCAGGATCTTCCTGCCTGTGTGACCTTGTTGTTCCCTTGCTCGGTCATGCCGACTCTTGCGACCCCGTGGGCTGCGGCATACCAGCTTCCCTGTCCGTCCCCGTCTCCTGGAGCTGCTCAAGCTCCTGCCATATGTGCGGTTTCATTATTAAATGATTTCAAAGGGAAAAAAAGTACTTTTAATGTCTAAAATGTAGACATTTGATTTTTTTTTTTCCTGATACTCACCTTCCCACTTTAAGATAGAGTTTGGCTGTTAAGTAAAGACCTATATTTCTAGTGAAATCAACCTTGGCCTTACTGAAAAGTAGAAGGATTGTAAAGTTTGTATAGAAGACATTGAGATCTAGTTTTTTTTTTTTTTTTTTGCATTGTCCTCATACCAACACGTTTTCTGATTATCGAGGAAAACACAGACAGTCTTCAGGCATCATTCCTGCCATCAGGTCAGCTGCCCTGGAAAACCCCCAGTTTTGATCTGGTTTCTCATGAGCCATTACAGATTTAATAGCCCTGTCTAAATTACCCAGATTAACGCCAATGGTTCCTTCTGCCCAGAATTTAACTGCTTCATGGAGTAGGTCAGAGCTACCGTAAATTCCCACCATAAAGACACAAAGTGGGAGATGCTGAGGTTTAAAGAAATACCTGAATTCTCCGTAGGGGGAGTTTATTAACTGATTAACTTGCAAGAATGTGGAAAGGAACCGTGGTGTTTTGCATATTTGACTCTGTAATGTTAATGAGAGCTAATTGTTCTTTACAAGATGTCAAGTAACCACTCTGAATGGAATTCTATCCTATGTTACAAGCAGAAAAGAAAAGATGACACCAGCAAAGATGGATGGAAAACTTCTGTAAGAACAGGAAGAATTAAGACTGGTTACAGCTTCTTATCATTAAGACCTTTTAGTCACTAGAATTTTGTGAATTTTAGGCCATACGGCTCTGACCATCCTAACTCAACCCCTTGCTAGCATGGTAGCCCGTGACCTTTTCCTTTTGGTCCAAGGCCCCAACCCCCAGCTCGCCTATCCTCGGAGAAAGAGAGAGCCCCGCTGAAGCTGGCCAGCAGCTCCCTGGGGTCCTCAGCTGCTTCACTAAACCTCCAGTGAATCCCTGCTTGGCTCCATGCCTGCTGAGTCACTTCAGTCATATCTGACTCTCTGTGGCCCTATGAACTGTAGCCCATCAGGCTCCTCTGTCCCTGGGATTCTCCAGGCAAGAATACTGGAGTGGGTTGCCATTCCCTCCTCCAGGGGACTTTCCTCACCCAGGGATCGAACCCACCTCTCCTGTGTCTCCTGCATTGGCAGGTGAGTTCTTTTCCACTGGCACCACCTGGGAAGCCCTCTGCTTGACCACAATGTCCCTTGTCCACAGCCAGTGGCTTAGATTCTCAGTCCATTCCTCAAGTCCACTTTCCCTCATCTAAACCTCGACTACATTCTGTCCTAGAGAAACTGAGGCCATGAGAAGGGGTCCCTGTACTCCCTGAGACGTCCGGTGACCGGACGGTATTCATCGCCCGACCCAAATGTGGGGAAGGCAGTGTCCTTCCACTGGGCCGATGGGCACCGAGTCCAGACCCTCTCCTTCCTCCTCTGTCTTTTCATTTCCTCCAGTCTTAATGTGCATCTGCCTCACCATATAAGCCTCCTGAGATCTCCCCACTCCCCACCCCATCCGGTGGGCTCTTTCACTTTGACCCCCATCCCAGCCAAGGTCAAGGGCAAAGAAGGCCTTTCAGACCCCTCATCTACACCAACAGAGTCTGCACCTGCCTGCTGTCACTCCCTCCCCTTGCCCCGTCTTCATTCGTAAAATGCGGGAACCTTCTTTCCAGGGTGCTCATCCACTCCCGTGATTTTAGTCGTCTTCGTGTTGATGACTTCCAGGGCTTATTTTCTGGACTTTTCTGAATTTCAGATCCTTCTAGCCGATTATTTCTTAGAACACCACATGAACTTCTAGCAGGTACTTCAAAGTGAACGAACACAGCCATGATCAACTCTGTCTTCCTCTCTCAAGAACGCACTCCTCCTATCGAGAAGCCCCCCTGACTGACTGAGGCCCGCTGCACCCCGCTTCCCCAGATGGAAACTTACAAAGCGCCACTGACACGTCCCCCCCACCAACCCTGTGAACAGCTAGCCCTCCTCTCGCCCACCTGCCTCTCCATCTCCTCCACTTCTCTTCACTGCTGGTCTCTCCCTAGACCTGCCAGCTCATTTCTTTGCCTCATCTCTTCCCAGGCCTTCCTCGTAGCTCAGTCGGTGAAGAATCTGCCTGCAATGCAGGAGATCCAGGTTGGGAAGATCCCCTGGAGAAGGGCATGGCAACCCACTCCAGTATTGTTGCCTGGAGAATCCCATGGACAAAGGAGCCTGGCAGGCTGCAGTCCACGGGGTTGCACAGAGTCACACACGACTGAGCGACTGAACTACTACAGCTGCTGAGTGCTAATTCCAGGCCATCTCACTGGCTGCGGGGAAATCCCTGCTGAGCCGCCCGTCTTTCTTGCTTCAAGACCCTGGGTGCAGCCATCACTTCCACGCCACCATGGAAACTCTTCTGCAGGACACACAGGGCCCTGGCTCCTTGTCTGGCCTCATCACCCTCCGCCTCTCTCCCCAGAGGCTCCAACTGTGCCAAACAACGCAAGTTTCCAGCAAACACACATCACATGGTCCTGCCTGTGTGCCTTTGCATGTGGTGCCAGTTATTCCAAGGATCGCCTTGGATCTCGGATTTGCCTGGGCAATCCTTACTCAAATGTCAGCTCTTGAAACCGCAGCCTCATCCTGGCCCACAGCCTTTCCCCGGGTTCCCTTTCTGCACTCCGGCGAACAGGCCAAGGCCTTCTCTGTTATTCTGCTTCCGTGTTGCATCCCAGCCATGTTTTTTCCCTTGTCTCTGCCTGTGGACACACCATGTGTGTTCTTGAGCCTCCAAGGATAAGCTCTTTATATCCTCAAGTGTTCGTGTTGTGTATTTGGTAGGCGAGTCCTTTGTGCTTAGGGCCACCCTGGTGGCTCAGACGGTAAAGCATCTGCCTGCAATGTGGGAGGACTGGGTTCGATCCCTGGGTCGGGAAGATCCCCTGGAGAAGGAAATGGCAACTCACTCCAGTGTTCTTGCCTGGGGAATCCCATGGACGTAGGAGCCTGGTGGGCTGCCGTCCATGCTGTCGCAGAGTCAGACAACTGAGCAATTAACACTGTCAACTTCTTTTTTCCTTTTTGTGCTTTTTGAACAAAAGGGATAAATCCATGAATTAATCATCCACCTCGTAATTAAAAGATATTGACGAGAAGAAATCGTAGATTGCTCTCAGTTTAAAATCTTGACTACAAATATGAATTACAAAGCGTGCGGTAGAATCTGCTAGATTTCTATATGAAATACACAAAGTACTCATGACCTTCTCTGAGGAGGGGAGCCACTCAAGTGAGAACCAAGGAAAACACTGTAAATACGTTCTGGTACAACAAGAACCTTCCTTCCTCCTTCCGGAAACAGCATGTGCTCTTAGGGACCAAAGCCGGATAAATACCACAGGGACACAGTGTCCAGGTGATGTCCATCATTCTGGAGACCAGACATGGCTGAGGTGACTTCACCGCTGGGGTTTGTTGACAAGCCAAGCCATAAAACCATGTGCTTTTCCTCCTCACAGGTATTTGCGCCAGACCCTTAGAGAAGATATATCAGCAGCAGAGCATTCTCTGAACAGGGAGAAATTTGCTGTTTTGAAACAAGCCCTCAATGTAATCGGCTTCAGTAACTTGGTGAGTCATGCGGTTAAATATTCCACTGAGGAAATCAACCCTCTGCTAGTTTGTAAAAGTTATTCATTCAGAAACATTCCTCTGCCTCGTGGAGCTTGCATGCTAGTGGGAGAGAGACATGAGCAAACATTATGCCCAGGGCCACAGGGTACCGGGAAGATGGGCTGCCGTCTTCAAGAAGGTGGCTGAGACCTTTTCCCACAGGGACCACGTGAGCAAAACAGATAAGAACTGGGCACTGGCTGACTCGAGAAAAATGGCAGACGGAAAGGACCATCTGCTGCCAAGTACCACTTGAGAGACTAATCACTTGATTAAACTATCTTCTTGAACGCTATGCTTTTTTTTTTTTTTTTAATTCTTAAAGAATTATCAAATACCTCCAAAGCTGAAACGTACTATTTAAAGTGCATAAGCCCACTGATACACAATGGAAATTTCCATGATCTCAGAAATGTTCCAGATTTCACTTACAGTATGGCAGTCACTGGCCACTTGGGGTTGCCGGGCACGGTAGAGGAGGCTGAGGTAGACTGAGGACATGGATTTTTAACTTTTTAAAAAAAAATCTGATCAAGTTAAACTGACACAGTCTTGCGTGGTTAGTGTTCACTGAATTGAATAACACAGGTCTAGAGAACAAGAGATGTGAAGTGTGCTCAGCCATTTCAGTTGGGTTCGACTGTGTGCGACCCCATGGACTGTAGCCCCCCAGGCTCCCCTGTCCATGGGATTCTCCAGGCAAGAATCCTGGAGTGGGTGGCCATTTCCTCCTCCAGGGGATCTTCCCGACCCAGAGAGCGAACCCGCGTTTCCTGCATTGGCAGGCAGATTCTTTACCACTGAGCCACCAAGACCTCGGAAGTTCCCACAAATCTCCTTTTCCTATGCATCATCTCTGTGTCCCCGATATTCAGTATGGGGTCACTTTAAATGACAGCTAGTTCCTCATTAGCAATCAACATAAGATTGCATGGGTAACTGGTATGCCTGTAGTTCATGAGCCAAGATTTAGTGACAGATTTAATTTTTTTTTCTTAAACTCAATATACATCGATCGATTTGGGTCCCTGCCTTTCCCCTCGGCTCATAGGGCAGCAAGGGGTGGAAGGGGTTGCAGGGAGACAGCAAGGGAGGGGTAGGAGGTGGGGACTCCGCCTCAGTGGATGGCTCTGGGCACTTGGCTCCACGCCAGCCTCACTGCATTCAGGGACTGGAATTCTAGGAACGAGTGATCATATGGCATTTTGTTGTCTGTTGCTCTGTCTGTTCCATCTCCGTGTTTCTCTCTTTCCCGAACTCCTGCCACTTGCACTCTTCGGTCTTTGCATTTGCTACTTTTTTTTTTTTTTGCTGTTGTTACTTCTTTTCCCTTCCTCCATTTATGTCTGCAATCTCTACTCACTTACAGGAAACTGAGATAGAGAGGTGGGTAAGGAATCATTCCACCAAATATCAGCTCGTTGGAAACGGGGCTGTAGAAACCCATGACTGATCCTCAAAGGCAGGGCACACAGAATATGTCTTCCACATAAGGGGCCAAACAGGGCATTTAACAAGCTTTTTGGTTAAAGAAATTCATGCGATTAAACCAAGATCGAAAACTGATCGTCTTGATCCTCAGGTGTGACTGAGATGGTGACAGTTTTAGTCCATCAGCAGGAAAAGATCAAGTTGGACTGGGAGGAAGGTACTTCTGGGCTGGCAAGACCCTTGAGTCAGAACTCGTGAGTGTGGTTCTGGGAGACCTGACCATGAAGGTGATCCTCCATCACCAGCAAGACGACAGGGGGCTTGCTCACCGCAGGTGGACACAGGACAGCAGCCGACACCCCCTGCTCGCAGAGCAGCTTGTTAGTATCCCCACACTGTCACTCACCTTCGGGCTGCTTTTCACCGTTCTGTCTCCATCACGGTACGGAACCGCAAGAACCTTGATGACGGAACAAAGTCTTCATCTCTGTGTCCAGAAGTGTGTCTCTTTTGGAGCACTGGGAAATGTAATGAGGAGTTACTGGATTTATTTAAAAACGGGAGAGGGAGCTGTCGTAGGGAGATGTTGAGTAGCTTAAGGAGCTTGGAAAAGGTCAGACAGGCACAGATCAATAAAATCTGAGGCCCTAATTTGTGATTTGGAGGCTACCAAAAGCATGTCTAAGTAACGCTGAAGTCATAGAGGATTATACCTGAAAATGACACATTATCCTTTTCAATGCGCTTATTTTAAAGCTGTTAATAATAAAACTACCTTGTCCTGAAAGCTGGAAGTTCAGGACGAAATTCATGGATGGCACAGGGCCCACACTGTGTCAAGTCTATGCCTATAAAGCAAATGAGAATTGTTCTTAGCAAAAAACTCTCTCCGGCAGGAGCTTTTCCTGCCCAAAGTGCCAATTAGGAATCCGGGAATTTATTGGGAATTTTTAAGGTTAACATTGCTTGCCCTAAATGGGACGTACCATTTTCACCATTGATCGGTGGTTCCCTTATGGGACATTCTGAGTCGGAAAAAAATCACAGCCGCGCATCATTTTTTTTTTAACCTACTTGGAGGTTTTCCAAAGGATCGGTCTCTGCATCTTTTCTTCCTAAGCAGCACCCTTTATCTTCTCTGTTGGTCACCCGCGTAGGAGGTGGAGAACCTGTGCGTGATTCTAGCAGCCGTGTTGCACCTCGGCGACGTTGGCTTCACCGCTCTCTCCGAGGCCGACTCCGCGCTGGTGTCTGACCTCCAGCTCCTGGAACAAGGTCAGTGGAACTCATGGACCATCGATGCCTTGACGTGCAGTTCTCCAGGCTGGCCAGTAGATGGAGACACAGTACAGAAAAGTCAGGGGGATCACCCCACTTTCTGCCGGAGTGGGATTCATGGAGGGTGGTGGGGAAAACAAACCGAGATCCGCTTTCTTCTTTTGTCTTTCTGGTCATGTGAATTAATAAGATGCACGTTGATGTCCCCACGCTGCCCGCCTGAGTAACAGCGTTGTTGCTCTGGCGCGTAATTGGGCTTATTTGTATCGTTCTGAGTCTTCTCCACCCCACCCCTCTACCCTGTATATTTGGAGGGCATGTTATTAACTAAACATTTAAACAGAACATAAGTACTTCCCTTTAAGATCTTGCCAAAAACCTCTCTCCTTTGAAGTGGCCTTGTTAGTCACTCCCAGCTTTTTTTCAAAATAACCTTAACAGATAAAATGCTTGTGGTGACTACTTCACCCCATATCTAAGTGATTTAGCCAGGAATTGGGGAAAAAAGCATCCCGGGCCGTTAGTAAGGGTGAGGAGGGGGAAACTCCTGCAGCAGCTTAATGCCGGAGCCCCAGGAGCTCTTCGACGTTTTAATCAAGCTGTTTCTCTAGTTGAATTTGCCAGTTAGAGTGGTAGCTCCTTTTCTTTGAGACACACATATTCTAATGGGTCTGTACACACTTCTCAACTATAAAACGCCATGTTCTCGCTGTCAACGTGTGTGTAACTTGATGCTTTCATCACGGCTTTAATTTCAGTGGCTGGAATGCTACAGGTATCTCCGGATGAGCTGGCATCTGCTTTAACCACTGACATCCAGTATTTTAAGGGTAAGGTTTTCTGTACTTTGCCTTCCACCTTTGTGAACATCTCTACGCTTTTGAGAGACCATTCTGATGAGCCGTGTTTTTATAGGTAATGGGTCATTTTAGACATAGAGTCATCAATCCAAGAGGATTTGTTCCATTAAAACATCGGCTTTGGCTGTGGCGGCCCGCCCTCCTCCTTGGCGAGCACCCTCTTCCCTCCGCTTCAGCAGACAGAACCAGAGCTGCTGCCTCCTGGGCACTTGTGAACTGAAGGGAGCTGTAGCGGGTGCTATGAGCACTGGATTTTTTAGTTGGCACACATTGCTAAGGCATGGATTTAATTCTTTCCATTTTCAGTTCAGTTGCTCAGTCGTGTCGGACTCTTTGCAACCCCATGGACCGCAGCACGCCAGGCCTCCCTGTCCATCACCAACTCCCGGAGCTTGCTCAAACTCATGTCCGTCCAGTCGGTGATGCCATCCAACCATCCCCTCCTCTTTCCACTTTAGTGAATGAGAGAACTAAGATTCAAAGAGGCTAGATAAACTTGAGCATCAAATCACTAGTAAATGGCATGCTGGGAATTAGACTCTGACGCCATCCAACTCATGGGCTTCCCAAGTAGCTCATTGGTAAAGAACCTGCGTGCCAATGCGGGAGAGACAAGAGATGCAGATTCGATCCCTGGGTTGGGAAGGTCCCCTAGAGAAGGAAATGGCAGCCCACTCCAGCATTCTTGCCTGGGAAATCCCATGGACGAGGAGCCTGGCGGGCTACAGTCCGTGGGGTCACACGTAGAGAGTCGGGCGTGACTTGATGAGTGGACGCTCCCGAGGCCGTCTCTGTGGTGTGGGTCTGCACTCAGTATGCACAGAGGGGCTTCCCCAAACGTCCTTCCCTCACTCCCTGTAGCTCATTGCCTCACCAGCCTGCCTCTGGATTGTGGTTTTGAGGGCTCCTCCTCCGTTGGATTTTTTTTTTTTTTCTCAAAATCGCCACTATGTGTTTTTGTAATAACTGGCAGGGGCTGCGTTTGTCAGAGTCACAGCATGTTGGTAGCATCTTCTGATGTGCGCGGATGTGGAGGGATAAACAGCCCAGCTCTGTTGGCTTCTGAACGAGGAGCAGCCTCGAGCTCACTTACTCTCCCCTCCTCTCTCTCCCAGGAGAGGTGATTACACGGCGGCACACCGTGGCGATGGCTGAGTTTTACCGGGATCTTCTGGCCAAGTCCCTGTACAGTCGTCTGTTCAGCTTTCTGGTGAACGCGGTGAACTGTTGCCTCCGCGGTGACGAGGAGCCCAGCAGGTAGGTGTGATGGACGCCTGCTCACGCATCCTTCCCGCCAGGGCGATTCAGCCAGGCGCGCTCTTAAAGATGCTTCCTAGTCCAGTGTCACTAAAACATTTCATTTTAGTGAGGTGATTCTACTTTCAGGATTTCAGAGACTATTTTTTTAAGGGATTTGAGCCGCCACCCACCCCCCTGGGTGAATTAATCAGTCATGTCTTGTGCATAGAGATGCAAATGCCTTCTCTCTGGGCTGAAGCCATACGTGGCCTTTTGAGCACCCAGAAGTATGAAGAAATGTGTACATCTGGGGAGAGGACAGTTCGAGCATATCTGCAGTCCTGCCGTTGTTGAGACGCCCGTGTCTCTCTAGACCCGATGGGATGCCGTGTTTCAGCTCGGTCATCCCTCCTGTTTCCTCCCTTTTTTGGGGGTTATTTGATGAAGCATTGCTATGGTAACCACGTTGACTCCTGGCCTCAGTCATCTTTAAGCAGCAGCTTTTCGGGGCTGTTTGATCATCTAAAAACGACAAATCCCCTCAGCACCTTGTCAGTGGAAGGCTTTGTCAGTATTCTCATCACCAATTGGTCATCACCAATAATGACCTTGGGCAGGGCAGACCACTGGAAGCGAAATCACATCCAGGAGTCTTTACACGTCTGCTGGTCTTTGAACGCCGCGTCCTGAGGGTTTCTTTGTTGTCCATACAGACTTCACCAAACTCCTGAGAGCCACTCCTTTTAGAGGGTCCCTGGAAAACATTAGCATGGCCGCGTATTATCAGGAAAGTTCTTAAACACATGCAGACATCTCAGAAGATTCCAAGGACAAAGGCATACTAAAATTCTCACTAAAATATACACATAAAAAAAAACCCAGAGCATTGATCAGCATGTTCCATATGTGGTCTGTGACTTGAGGGTCACTGTAGTGTTACCTGCATTTAAGCAGATAATCCATAATCTTGGATGTGGTGAGGACTCTGGATTTTGTCATTATTTCTTGCTACCAGTTACTTTGTGATTTCCCTTTAAATATGAAGACGAGTCACAGGATAATACTAATAGGCAAAGACAACCAAATGTGTCTTGTATGCAATTGTTGGCTGTTCTGCTGAAGCTGACATTGAAACCCTTAATATATTTAAGTCCTGCTGCAGGTAAGAACTTTTGGAGAAGGCAGTGGCACCCCACTCCAGTACTCTTGCCTGGAAAATCCCACGGACGGAGGAGCCTCGTGGGCTGCAGTCCATGGGGTCGCTAAGAGTCGGACACGACTGAGTGACTTCACTTTCACTTTTCACTTTCATGCACTGGAGAAGGAAATGGCAACCCACTCCAGTGTTCTTGCCTGGAGAATCCCAGAGACGGGGGAGCCTGGTGGGCTGCCGTCTATGGGGTCGCACAGAATCAGACACGACTGAAATGACTTAGCAGCAGGTAAGAACTTTTAGGAAATTTCCATTTGCCATTTAAATCTTATAGAGACTTAGATTATACAGCTGGAAAAACTGACACCAAGTCTGGATTTTTGACTGCACACATAGGAAAACATAAACCTTGGAAAACACTTTATTTCCCTTTCCGTGGGAGTACGGCTACTGTGTCAGTGTGCAGATTTATGATGTAAGTCTTAGCTCCATGTTTATTTACTAAGTGAATGGATAAGGACAGGGATTATTGGAAAATTAGAGATAAATTAATGTATCAGAAGTTTGACTTCTAAAAGACAGTGTTCTCATTTGAGTCATAACTCCCCTTTTTTTTCTTCTCTGTTTCTCCCATGACTCACCCAAACCTGGGTTTCAATACAAATATAATGCATAGAAAGGTTGTATTTGCAGTATTTTTAATTAGTTGAAGTTCATGGAAAGCTTATAGATTTACAGAGCCATTCCCTAAGCCACAGAGAAGTCTCAAAACTTGGATAAACTCGGGATAGACTTTTATTGTTTATGAGTCCTCAACTTGCTAAAAATGTTGTAATTATGTCAGAAAATCTATATATATCTGTATCTCCCTGTGGTTAACATGGGCAGGCAAGCTTTATATTAACAGGACATATTTATCAAAGTATATAATTTTTGTAAAATTTGCGAGAATAAATATAAATAAGATGTACTCTAACAAGTTGTAAAGGGAAAATAAGTGAAATTTAGGTAGATGACATGTTTGTTTCTAGAATGCTGAGTTCATTTTCTGGATCATAGTAGAGTAGGAACAATATTAATAAGGTTATACGTTTAAAAAAATTCTACTTTTTCTACCTCGGTTCCAAATAGGTTTATTATCCTTGTGATTATGAAATGAGATACAGATTCTTCCTAAGGTATAATGAACAATAATAACTTGAAAATGTTCAAATGATAACACATTTTTGCATCTCTCATAACTGGACCTATTTCCCAATCTCTGCATTTCCTATCCAGGGTTGAATTACCAGTGTTAGATTTTAAGTTTTGTTGTTTTTTTTTCTCCTGCACCGACATCGTCAGCCGAGTTTTGGTATTAACATGCCTACTGTAGAGACACCTGTAAGTTAGAGAGTCTTGGGGACGCAGAGAAGGCGTGGAAACTTTGGAAAATTTCTTCAGCTATAGAAACCTCTAGTTTATTTTTACTCATTTTCACCATGAGTTCTGAATAAAGTGGTTTATATATACGGGGACACCTGAGGAATATAACCTGTGGAACAGCCCCCACTTTTTACCATAGAAGTACCTTAACAGTAAGTATTGATAGATGGAAGGTTATAAGTAGGTGACGTTTTGGAGATAACTCAGTAGAGGAGCGATGAAGACATGCTCCATTCACTCATTCATTTATTCATTTATGTCTGCATGATCTGGAACCCACATTTTTGGAGAGCACAATTTGGCATGCAGATTATAAGACAGTAAATAAACTGAGTTTCAAGCATACATATGGAGATTTTTTTGTTTGTCACTGAGCCCTTGAAGTCTTAAAGATGCTTATATTACATTCTTTTGATATTTTATTTGAGCTAAACATAAACATGTAAGTATTTATGATTAATTACTTCAGTGAATCATAGAAAATTTGGAGAGCTCTCCAAATGTCGTCAGATACCAAACCCTCCAGTTCACTCTGACCCATTTCCATCCTGAGTTCTTGCGTCTCCAAGCCGGCCCCTCTGGTCAGCGCCTGGTGGTGAGAACTCTGCTTGGTTTCAAGCATCTGCTGCTGCTAAGTCGCTTCAGTCGTGTCCGATTCGTGCAACCGCATAGACGGCAGCCCGCCAGGCTCCCCCGTCCCTGGGATTCTCCAGGCAAGAAGAACACTGGAGTGGGTCGCCATTTCCTTCTCCAATGCGTGAAAGTGAAAAGTGGAAGTGAAGGCGCTCAGTCGTGTCCGACTCTTCGCAACCCCATGGACTGCAGCCCACCGGGCTCCTCCATCCGTGGGATTCTCCAGGCAGGAACACTGGAGGGGCGCCATCGCCCTCTCCCTTTCAAGGATCACCCGAGGATGAGAGGGATGGACATACAGCTGTCAGCACAGTGCCGGACACAGCAGGGTGGTTCCACAGCAGCATCCCGGTGGCTGTGGCTGGAAAGAAGCTTTCCTAGTTCATCCGTGGTGATGTGGAGCTTGGGAAAAACAGGCAAATGGAAGGCATGGTGGAAACCCTAGGTGTAGTCCAGACTCCTTGTTTTGTGTGGATTCTGTAATCTTGCTTGTTTGGAGAATAGCAAATAAAGGAAATAATTAAAGAATAGGGATGTTGCTGCTCAGGGAGATCTCCTGGAGGAGGGCACAGCAACCACGCCCCCTCCAGTGTTCTTGCCTGGAGAATCCCAGGGACAGAGGAGCCTGGCGGGCTGCAGTCCAGGGGGGTTGCAAAGATTCGGACACGACTGAGCGACTGAACTACAGTAACAAATCGAAATGCATGCAGCGAATCTGTGCTCGTGAGATTGTAGCAAGCAGTGTAAGTTTCATACTCAGAAAAATGGCACTTCTTCATAGGTGAGACTTGTTTACCTTTCCTAGAGGCAGCAGGTGTTTCAAATGGGGAAAGAGTAAGAAGAAAGAGTAGTGGAAAGAGTAGTGTCGCTACTCCTGTGCACCACTGGGATCTGAGGCGTGACTCTGTTGGCTGAGTTTAGAGGAAGCAGCGATGTTGGATTACCTCTGATCAGTACCCACACCCCTCCCCTCCTTCCCTTCTCTCTTGACACGTCTGCAACACGTTTGCAGAGTATTACCTGGGGTCCAGAGTGCAGTTTGTGGGCTTTGATTGTTGGAAAAATAAAGTCCATGAGGCTTAGTAACCATGGCATTTCCCACTTGGTGGGGGCTCCTTGAGGAAAAAGTCATATAGTATCCTTGCATGGACAGGCGAGTGAGTAGACAGAAACTGGCCACGTGGTGGAGGAAGCACTGGACGAGGGGGAAACTTGGGATCTCTGAGATGCCAACCCTGTGAGCACTGGGAGACAGGTGGCTGGTCAAATTGGGATGAAGGCTCTGGGCTTGAAACATCAAAGTGATCCTGCTTCTCATCGGGAGGCAGGGGTCACCATTCCAGAAACTGTCCAGAGGCCTTGTCCTTCGATCTGTAGATTTAGATTGATCCTGGAGAGAGAAGACACAGGAAGAAGTGTAGAATAGGTATACCTGTGAGAAAAGCTGGACTATTTTAAATAGAGATTGAAGTTATTTTCTTTGTTTTAAAATCCACACATCAATGCAATGATTTAATTCTTGAAATTATCAGGAGGATATTTTTGGTATCTTATCCCATTTCTAAATTCATTGTTGTTGTTCAGTCACTAACTCATGCTCAACTCTGTGACCCCATGAGCTGCAGCACACCAGGCTTCCCTGTCCTTCACTATCTCCTGGAGTTTGCTGAAACTCATGTCCATCGAGTCAGTGATGCCATGCAACCATGTCTTACTCTGTCGTCCCTTTCTCCTCTTGTCCTCATTCTTTCCCAGCAACACGGTCTTTTCCAGTGGCTCAGCAGGCAAAGAACCTGCCTGCAGTGCAGGAGACTCGGGAGATGTGGGTTCAGTCCCTGAGTCAGGAAGGTCCCCTGGAGAAGGGAATGGCAACCCACTTCAGTATCCTGGCCTGGAGAATCCCATGGACAAAGGACCTGGAGAGCTACAGTCCACGGGGTCGCAGAGTTGGATGCGACTGAGCGACTCACACTTTCACTTCTAAATTCATATGTTTTAATTTATAAGAAAGTGATTTTGTAAGTCAGCATGGAATGCCCTGGGTCTCCAGAGAGATTTGCATCACTGCATTGCCATGGCACATGTGTTCCCCAGCAGTCCGGGTGAGTCGTTGTAAAGGACGGTGATGTTAACAGCGGGTCCTGGCGTCTCACAGCCAGCACCTCACTCCCTGGACTGAGGCGGAAGAGCAGAGGGGCGTGGATTTGCGGTCCTGGCGGGAGGTGGGCACGGTCCTCTCCAGCACCTGACAACGTGAGATGCGTCGGAATGCATGCAGCGGAGCTGCGCTCGAGAGACTGTAGCGAGCAGTGTAAGTTTCATGCTCAGAAAAATGGCGCTTCTTCACAGGTGAGACTTGTTTATCTTTCCTAGACGCAGCAGGTGTTTCAAATGGGGAAAGAGTGAGGATAGCCTTGAAGAACTCTAAAGGCTGGTTTAGAAACAACCCAGGTCAGGATTTGGGATCTTATGTAGCTGCTCTGAAGATTGCCCCCCTGAACTGGAGTGGAAGCAGAGTTTTACCTTCATGCTCTGAGATGAAGACAAGGTGAATTCACGGGGCTAAGTGGATTTATGGCTCAAGTTTTCATTTGGGAATCTTTCTTAGCTTTGTTCTGCTGAGAACTCCTTGTGTGTAGTATTAGTTTTGAATAGTCAGTGGCGTATATACACACTGGTTGAATTTCCAAGGATTTTTAAACAGAATTGACTGTTTTGCTGTATATTATGTTGAAATGATATAATATACATGATACGATGTAATGAATCTTCTTTATGATTTCCATTTTTTTCTCATTGATGCAACCAGATAGCATTTAATGTACTTATGAAATGTTATAGTATATTTAGACTTTATTTAAGGTCAAAGTCCAGTTTGAGAATCTGATGAATGGAATAAATGCACAATTTTACATATAATTTTGGGGGACTCTCCTCTCAAAAAAAAAACAAAAACAACAAACAATGTCACTGGACTGTATTAACTTCTTAATGTGTTGATTAAATAAATTAATAAATTCTGAGATAATACCGCCAATCTGGTTCATAGTCTCCTGCTAGTTTTTGAGGATTTTTAAGTCAAATAATTTGTTTGTAATGATTTTGTTGTTGACTTTCTTTTCGTAGTTTTAGATATAATCTATGATTGTTAAAAACATTCACTGAGATACCCCCTGATAGATGTGATTTTTACTACACTAATATGGGGGTAAGAATGTTAATCTTGTTAAGATTATTTTCAGTAGATTAGATTTGCAGCTGTAACTGAGGATTTGTCAAGGATCTCATCCATCAGGGACAGGAAGTCAGCGTCTTAGTTTATGAAACTCTCGGGGCCTGAAGATGGAGCCCTGTCCTCTGCATTACAGACAAACCATGAGAAACATCTTCTAGATTCTAGTCCATGCCCATACTGCTAGCATACGCCACCTGTAAATGTTAATGCTTTACCTAGAGTCTTAGGACAGTTTCCAAATTCTGTCTACAGGTTGTTTTAGCTTTTTGTGCAGCTGGATTTCTCATGCTTCCTGCACCATCTCCTCCTGTTTCCCAGGATGTAAATGTCTAAAAATTCAAATCAGGTGTGTGTGTGTGGGGGGGGGGCGGCGGTTATTTTTTTTAAGTTGTTTAAACAAAAGAATTTTTAAATAAATGTCTATGAAATGGCAACCCACTCCAGTACTCTTGCCTGGAAAATCCCATGGACAGAGGAGCCTGGTAGACTACAGTCCATGGGGTTGCAAAGAGTTGGACACAACTGAACGACTTCACTTCACGTGACTTTTTAAAAGGACTAGAATGTAGCCATCAGGAATTACAGATGGTTCCTACAAAAGTATCATTTGTTTCCTCTTTTGCAAGGAAGTCAGTTTGGTCAGGTTACTTCTTTGAGTTTAAAATTTGAGGATTAATCTCCTCCAGTGGCCACATCCACTGGTTACATCCCAGGCGACTGTAATCCCTCATTATTGGGACTTGAAACTCTCCAAAGGGCCTCAAAGCATCCGCACGCCTGTCCTGCCCTGCCTCCTCAGAGATGGTCACCTTGGTCTTAGCCCAGGATCTGCCATCATTCTCTCCAACAGGAAGTGTTAAGGTGGTCAGTGTTTCCTCTTTCCTGAGTGAGAGGTTGCGGAAAAATTTTATTGAAAAGAAGCAACACGCTTTGTCAGATATCTGCTTGCTCCCTCCCCGGCCCCTGCCCCGTGCCTGCCAAATCTGTAATGGAATTCAGGTAACTGTCACCTCCCTCCAGGCTTAAATACTTTTCCTCTTTGAGACCATCCACTAGCTGATCTGTATTAATTCTCAGTAGTTCAGGACAGGGCTTGGCAGGGCTGTGTGACCACTGAGAAGCAGAGGAATATCAAAATTAAATACTTTTTACTTTAACCACACACATCTGTCCCATTATACTCAAGGAATCTCAGTGAGGAAGAATTTTATTGCTCACTCCAGTATTCTTGCCTGGAGAATTCCATGGACGGAGGAGCCTGGTGGGCTACAGACCATGGGGTTGCAAAGAGTCGGACAAGACTGAAGTGACTTAGCATTCGCACACACAGAATTTTTAAATTAATTAATTAATTTTAATTGGAGGATAATTTCTTTACAGTATTGTGTTGGTTTTTGCCATACATCGACATGAATCATCCACAGGTGCACACGCACACAGGATTTTTGAGACCAAAATAAATTAACTATCTAATTGGTAAACTGGGTGATGAGAAAATGAAGTAAGGAGAACAACGTCTAGAAATTAAATGCTTTTCACCGTTATTTCGATAACAAAATTGGAAATCAATTTCCACCAGGAAACGTCTGATCCTGTTGATACATTTAACATCACTTGTGAATCCTGAGTATATCTCATTCTCTGTTTCTCTCATGTTTATCTATCCTCATTTCAGACACAAAAGTACAAAGCAAAACCTGCAGCCAAAGCAGAGACTGAATGTGTAAATAAATCTGATTCAGACTCGAGTATCTACTTATTAGTTTTATCTTTCCCTCTTAGAACTTTGTTAAAATGATTATAAAGATTTAAGTTCTCTGATGGATATTGCAAATCCAAAAGAAAGATAATCTGAAAATTTATACCAACACTTGTAAGTAATTAAGAGTTGGTAAAATGATGTTTTGTACACTGCCTTGTTAATTATGATGTAAAACACTTCTTAATAAATGAATTTAAATTGTTAACTCCCAGATGCCTCATAGAAATACTAAAATACCTGGTGTGCATTTGTGAGAAAAGGAAAATAGACGTTTGATTTTTTCCCCCCATTTAGCATGTAATACCTTCCTTCATTAAGTGTATTTGGGGGAGGTGAAAGATTTAATAATCAGGAAGAGCCTTACCAATTATCTCATATGATTAACATTTGCCACTTTTGCGCCAGAATATTTTAACACAAAAGAAATAGAAAATTGCAGCTAAAGCTGAAGTTACTTTTGTTTATCCTGCATAAATCCATCCCTCTCCTTCCTGCTCAAACACAGGAAGTCTCTGTCATCGATTCTGTGTAAATATCCCACAGTTTTAAAAATTCATCTGGATGTTGGTGTTTCATAACAAGTGTGTAACATCATGAGTCATCAAGAAGTAAGGAAATGCTCTCATACAGTACACTTTATGCTGTGCTCCCCTTTTTAACTCTACTTGGCTTTTGAGGTTTAACTATATTGATACTAATGAGCTAATGCATTCTTTGTTTCTGCTGCTTGAATCCCCTGCAGAGAAACCACAGTGCCTGAATCTGCGTGCATTTACATGGACACTTAGGTCTCCTTTCCTTCTCAGTCACAATGTCGCACCCTGAGATATCTGTTTAGAGTTTTCGCTGGGGTATATATTTAGTAGCAGAATTGTGGGGAGAGTATTAACCTGCATTTCTCTGACTACCAGTGAGGTTTTACACGCAAAGCAGGTTCTACACTGCCCCCGTGGTTTTGTGCTCGTATAGGTGTGGTGGTCTTTGTTCAGGGATTTACAGGGACCTGACTTAGGCACTTAGCACAGTCATTCTTTTCCTACTTCAAGGTCATCTTACATTTTCCCCCCAAACTTTAAGATTTTCCATACATCAGGAATTTATTTTTGTTTTTATGAGAAACTGATTTAATGTTATGTTTTAGATGGATATTCAATTATCCCTATCTCACTTATTAGAAATACTTTTTTACCCCCTCCTGATTTTTAATCTATTTGACTTAAACTGTATCATTAATATATTGTTTTAATAAGTAAGTTCTCACAATACGTTCTTATTTTTCTTATTTGTTTTGGTTATCTCTGGATCTCTATTTTTGCATATGAATTTTATAGTCATTTTGATTCAGTCCATTAAAAAATTCATTTGGGATTTTGTGGAGAAATATATTTATAGATTAATATGGAGAGAAATGCCCCTTTTAGACTGTTGATTCTTTGCTTTCATAAATACGAAATATATATTTTTTCTTATATATTTCTTTCTTCATACATTCTGTAATTTCTTAAATATGTTTGTGTTTTTTCTATCAATTTCTTGCACATTTTTATTTCATTCTTTTCTAAGTACTTTGTACTTTCTGTTGCTATGATGAGTGCTCTTTTTCTATTATATTTTAATTTGTTTATTGGGATACTCAATCTTGAGTTTCATATGTTGATATCTAGAAACCCTGCTGACTTTATTAGTTCTAATAATTTTCCAGTGGAAAATCTTCATGAAAATGATCATAGTGAGCTTGTCTTCTTTGTCTTTTTCGTCATTCTCTTTATTCTTATTTGATTGCATTGGCCGGCACTCCCAGTACAGTGTTAAAAATTAATGGTGATAGTAGACTATTCTTGTCTTGTGTCCAAATTAATGTAATACCTCTAAACATTTGTCAGTGAGTAATCTGTTTAGGTAGGAGAAGGCAATGGCACCCCACTCCAGTACTCTCGCCTGGAAAATCCCGTGGACAGAGGAGCCTGGTGGGCTGCAGTCCATGGGGTTCCCACTCCAGTGTTCTTGCCTGGAGAATCCTAGGGACGGGGGAGCCTGGTGAGCTGCCATCTATGGGGTCTCACATTGTCGGACACAACTGAAGTAACTTAGCAGCAAATCTGTTTAGGTAGAGTTCCAGTAGATAATCTTTGCTGAATGTTTTCACCATAATGGATACTGTTTTGTTGAATGTTTTTCTTTTATCTATTAAGATTATTTCTCCTTTTTTAGCTTATGTGGCAAATTTTAGTGATGTATATTTTTTTGATGTCGAGTAATTCTTTATTTTCAGGGTAAGTCCTATTTTGGTCATGATGTACTAAATTTGATTCTCTAGTCATTATTTTGGATGTTTGCATTTATTTTCAATAATGAGACAAGATTTTTTTTTTTTATAGAATCTTTTTATTTTATGTCTATGTTGCTGTTGTTGTTCAGTGGGGAACTTGTGTCTGACTCTTTGTGATCCCATGGATTGCAGCACACCAGGCTCCTCTGTCCTCTATTATCTTCCAGAGTTTGCCAAAATTTATGTTCATTGAGTCAGTGATGCCATCCCTCCATCTTATCCTCTGCATCTATGTTTAAGGAAGAATTGAGAGCATTCTGTTTTTCTTCTCTTCTAAGATGTTTTAAATGAAAATTATATATGCTTTGAGTGTTTGGTGAAATTCTCCCAAAAATTTTTTGAGGAGGTGAAGGGAGAATTGACCTATGAATACTATCTTAAAGTGTGTGGATCTAATCAGATTATTTTCTCTCTTTTTAAGGTCATATATATTTTCTAGAAAATGGCCCACTTTAAGATTTTAAGTACATTCACCAACTAAATCACAGTTTTCTTTTGTTTATAATCTTCCAGTCAGTATCTCTTATAATTCTGGTTTGACAGCTTTCAGTCCTGATACTATTTATTTATGCCTTTGCCCCAGTTTCACTGACACATCTTGCCTAAATTTGCCTGTACGGATTGTCTTCAAAACTCAATTTATTTGTCTTGTTGTCCTTTCTCGTGTGTATGCTATTTATCTGACTAATCTTTGCAGTTTTATGATACCCTATTTTGCCTCTGAATTTTTCTCTTTTTTATCTGACTTCCTCACTGGAATGCTTGTTTCATAGCTTCTGATGATTTTGCTGACCTGAGTGTATGAAGTACCTTCTGCCTATTTAGTGCATTCCAGGGGATTTGTATGTCGCTCTTCCTTTGTTGTTTAATTCTAAATATTTTGTCTTTATTTTTGTTTCAGAGATTAAATAACAAGCAGTTTGTCAGAAAAATAAATTTGGCATACCGTGTTTTTCCCTCCTTCATCCAAATTGAGAATTTTTTTTCCATTAAGTAATGAGATTTCTTTGATTCTTATGGATATGGTAGGAGTGACTTCTATTTCTGCATAGACATTTAAATCATGGTACTTATTGCCATGACAACCAAAACTACACAATTTAGCAAAATATCTAAGACAAAACCTGCTTTCTAAATAATTCTCCTTCTGCTCCATTTCCTTACCAAAACACTCATATGTATAATGATTTCCTAAAGAGCTATGAACCTTTTCTTTGTAATTGCACTTTTTTTTTTCATTTTTTTGTGATATACATTTTTTTTAAAAATAAAAGTATCCAGAGAAATAAAAAAATGTGAGAGGTTTACCAAAGTTTCATGTATATTGTATTACTCAAATTTTTTTAAAATACTTCGTAATAAATATAAAATGGTTAAAAATTACCATCCTTATTATAAAAATTATCACATACTATGGACACAATAATGTTTAAATACAAATATTAATCATGATAATATGATAAATTATTTCAAGAATAGGTCACTTATCAAACCAGTAGAGAGCTGTGTACTTTCCCCTGAGTGCGTGTGTTTAGGAGACATGGGGGGAAAGAGGTGATCTTTCAGATCTATGAGACCATGGCATTTTTAGTATTGAACAGTGGTGCTTTTCCTTTTTGATAGTGACTAGTATGTGATTTGCAAATATTATTTGAGGGCCAAATAGATTTAATAATGTACGTAAGAAATTCAGTGATTTATTAGGCTAATAAAAACCCATGAGCCTTCTGTAGCTCTGTCTTGAGCCAAGAGTGCAGAGGCTAAAGCGTGTCTATTTTATATGGAGGGTGAAACCCATGGCTTTGCTAGCGGCGCCCACGCTCTTGTTTCATTTCTCGCTGGGGAAATGCGTCCGGCCTCTGCTCCACCCCCGATAACCTGTCCTGCTGGGTAGAGTTAACGGAATCTGTACGCATTCAGCTCCTCCGCGCCTGTCGTTGGCGCACACTGGCAGTTCTGCTGGAATAAATGATGGCGCGGCGCCGTTCAGAGGCCAGAGCAGGACGCCCCACTCCGGCTCTCGGGGACCCTGCCTCTCCCCAAAGGAAACCCGGGAAGGAAACCTCCCTGCTGTTTAAATGGGGTGTGCCTTGTTCTAATATCATTTTCTCATGGAGGAGGATGGACTTTTCAACTAAAGGACATTTTTAGTTTTTGTCAGCTCCAAGCTTTTAATTTTTCTCTCTTGACACACCGTCTTATTAAAAATATACTTTCCAAACCTGGCTTTTTCCTGGGTGCAGATGTAATAGGTGGTGAGGTGCATTTCTTGTGGTTATCCTTTATTGGAAATTGCCTATAAATGAGCCAGGCTTTGAGCCAGGGATTATTGCAGCTAATATTGATATTAGCGTGTGGAAGGAATTATTGTCTCCTCTCTTCAGATAGGGGCTTCCCAGGTGGCTCAGTAATAAAGAGTCCGGCTGCAATGCAGGGGACTCGGGTTTGATCCCTGGGTCAGGAAGATCCCCTGGAGTAGGAAATGGCAGCCCATTGTAGTATTCTTGCCTGAAGAATCCCTTGGACAGAGAAGCCTGGGGGGCTGTAGTCCCTGTGGTCACAAAGGGTTGGACTTGACTGAAGCAACTGAGCATGCTCTTCAGATGGTGAAACTGGAGCTCAGAGGGGTTGAGTCAGCTCAACCCAGTCACCCAGCTGGGGGAAGTTAGTGGGCTTGGAGTATGAACCCTGCGTGTCAGACTTGAAACCTGAGTTTTCCCAGGAACATCTCCCACAATGAAACGGTCAGAAAATTAAAGCTACCTTTAAAAAATATAAACGGTTTCTTTATTTCCTCCCAAGATGATAATTTAGAGTTAACGTGTCTGTCCATGGGCGTGTCCCTGAGGAAAGCACTGCCCTCTGTCCCTCTGTTCTTTGTATCTGGGTCTCTGTCAGCCAGCAGTGTGCTTTGCAGATCGAGGTGCACTTTTCAGACTACCCGTTTGAAAGGTGAGCGAGCTAATAAAGTGAAGAAGCGTGGGGCAAAACTGCCCCCAGTTGCTTGCATCTCTGCATCCTTGCCCTGTCCAATACCGCTCTGACGCTTCTCTCATCAGGAGGTTAGGTCTGTTCTCTCTACCTTGGCATCTGAGCAGCCCCTGTGTCTTGCTGTAGCCAAGAGAACACAGCCAAAGTGAAGAGGCGCCAACTCGAATGCCTCGCAAGAGTCCCTTGAGATCCCTGTCATTGCCCTTCACTCTTGAGCCCAGGTTCTTCTCAGGTGGGGAGAGGTGCTGTGAGCCAGCCAAGGGCTGGCTGGCCAACCCCAGGGCCCTTGGGGAGGAGGGTGCTGTCTTAGACCTGCCAACCCCCATCAGGCCACCCACGCTAACAAAAGGACCTAGAACCATAATGAGGACTTCCTGTTTTGTTTGGTCAGGGAGTTTTGGGCTGGTTGCTTACCAACAATAGCCACTTGCTGGAAGTCACTATCCAGTGAATTGAATTTTCATGGCGGTTCCTTTGAACCTCAAGTTACAAGTATATGTACTTCAAGGTGATTGTTAGAAAGACAGGTGTCCATTTCCTGGGTGGTCCGAGGGATTCTGAGATGATTGTGGATCCCAGTTCTTCCAAACTTTCTTCTCTATCATCATCTGGGGGGCAGACTAATCACAAACTTTAACAATTTTCAAAATCTACTATTAACTGGCAAAGATAATCCAAAGTGCTCTTTAAAATTTAAATAGAAGGAACCTCGTAAAAAGAAGGGTTTGGATTCAGACAGAATTATTATGGAGAAAAGGAACCCTGTTAAGAAAAGCATGATAATTTTGCAGTCTGTGTGGGGCAAGTCCACAGGCTGTATACCTTAAGCTTATACAACATTGTATGTAATTAAATCTTAGTAAAATGGTTGAAAAAAGAGAAAAGCATAATAAGTGAAAAATGAAGCAGCACTTTTTACTGTACTTTCGACTAGTGGGCTGAGATGTTATATAGATCTCATTTTTGTGGATATTCAAGATGGTAGTTAATTTATGAATACAGCAATTTTATCTTTTAACTCAGTTTTAATTTTTTTTAAAGGGAGTTGGAAATCGAGAGATCTGGGTTTCTATTCTAAGCTTGACACTTAGCATTAATGAAATCTTTAGTGAGACATTTATGTCTTGTGAATCTTAATTTGTTCAACCTCTGAAGCTGCGATAATCACATTTCATTTACTTACAAATGAAGGG
Organism: Bubalus kerabau; assembly: GCF_029407905.1. Lineage (NCBI taxonomy): Eukaryota > Metazoa > Chordata > Mammalia > Artiodactyla > Bovidae > Bubalus > Bubalus kerabau. Next base: position 88,157,164 of record NC_073635.1, read on the forward strand.
TGTTGGCTTATCTCTCTGGCTTGGTTTTGCTTTCAGGACCTAGGATTCTATGATTCCTAGTCAGGATATTTTGAAAGATGTTCCCCCAGTGTTCCATTGCTCACTCATGTCCGACTCTTTGTGACCCCATAGACTGCAGCCTACCAGGCTCCTCTGTCCTTGGGATTCTCCAGGCAAGAGTACTGGAGTGGGTTTCCACTTCCGACTCCAGGGGATCGTCCCGACCCAGCGATCAAACCCACGTCTCCTCCGTCTGCATCCTTTACCACCAGTGCCGCTAAGGGAGCCCTTGGAAGATGCTGGTCACATCCAAACATCGGGTGGCCCCCTGCGTTCTGGCAGGGGGTGAACTCTGAATCAGCCCTCTACACTGCAGATGATGCTAGGATGTTCGTATTTCTTACCCCGTCTGGGGTCTGATGTGTCAGGGATCAGCCACAGGGTCTGATTCAGCTCTGGCTCCATCTAAGGGTTTTGTGCCAAACAGCATTCATTTCTTTCCTGAGCTGACTTTGAATTACTTAGGTAACTGCCAGTTCACCTCCTTGCCCGGAGATGACTGAGGACAAAACCTGATGTGGATAGATCCCCCAACCTCGCTGCCCAAATAAAATTAGTTCATCCGTGTTCCGAAGAGGACATGCTCTTTAATTCAGGCTTTCCCCTTTCTCATACCCACAGGCCTGGAAGGCAAATCAAAGTCAGACAGATGCCCTGGCATTTAGCGTTTTGTCTGATATCGAAAGTGGTGTATTTTACTAGTGAGTCGATGCGGGGTAGGCATTTTTGTTAACCGTTAAGAAAACCCTCAGGAGATTTCCAGGGCAGAATTTGAACTAAAGCAGATCATCTCATTAATATGTTAATTTTGCCTAACGGATTGAATCCGGGTTCATCTGATGACCTCTGTCTGCTCGTCCTTGCTAGAAATTGGATGTTGAGTTAAATGCCTGTGTAATACGAGTCGAGATATCAATAAGTGAAATGACAGCGCTGCGGACTGCCGCATGGAACCGGCATTTTGCTGGCTGCAGGCCCTGGACTCCCTCCTGCCAAAGCGGCTATTGAAGTAGCAGTCACATAAAGCTGTAGTTTTTCCAGTAATCGTGCACAGACGTTAGAGTTGGACCATAAAGAAGTCTGAGCACTGAAGAATTGATGCTTTCAAAACTGTGGTGCTGGACAAGACTCTCTAGAGTCCCCTGGACTGCAAAGAGATCAAACCAGTCAATCCTAAAGGAAATCAGTCCTGAATATTCATTGGAAGGACTGATGCTGAAGCTGAATCTCTGGAACTTTGGCCACCTGATGCGAAGAGCGAACTGATTGGAAAAGACCCTGATGTTGGGAAAGATTGAAGGCAGGAGGAGAAGGGGACGACAGAGGATGAGATGGTTGGATGGCATCACCAACTCAATGGGCATGAGTTTGAACAAACTCCGGGAGAAAGTGAAGGACAGGGAAGCCTGCAGTTCATGGGGTCCCAAAAAGTCAGACATGACTGAGTCACTGAACAACAAAATTTTACTCAATCATAAATGATGAAATAGATTTTTGAAAAAAAAAAAAAAAAAAGGCAAACACATTTTGTCTGTCAGTAGTTGCAAAAATAATCCTTAAAATGCATTAAACCTGGGTTAATTTTTTTTCCCTGAAAATAGTTATTCCTTTTTCTCCATCTTTTTTAAACATTTTATCTGGTAACAAAATGTAGTTTGGAATTTGGTACGTATGCAATGTGAATAAATGAAAGGAGTGTTCTTTGAACCAAATACATGCTAGTCTACGTTACTAATTAATAATTTACTTTCCTTAATCGGAACCATGATCAACGTCATGCTCACCTGCATGCAGCTGGACCGCCTTGGCGTCCTCTGTCCACACAAAACCCCTGTTGTTACAGAACGGGAGAGAGTGTGTGTGAGGTCTGGCCACTCGTGGCTGTCCCCCTTTCTCCTGACTTCTGTCTACACTGCTGGGGGTTACTGGAGGAGGTCCGCTGTGCAGGCAGCCAGGAGCCAGTCTGGGGAGTCGGACCTGAGAGCCCGATTGCGTGGTCCTGGTGCCGGGTGGCAGTGACCAGCCATGCTCTGGGCCGGCACCTGGCCGTCAGGAAGCAGCCCTGCTGTTTCCTGACTCCCAGGGTCCCTGCTGCACCTCCCATGCCTTGAAAAACAGACCCTTGTCCGCACCACCTCGGCTAGGCTGCATTGCCCTGAAGGTCACAGTTACCCTTCCTCCACCAGCTCAGAAGGTGACCACTCTGCATTCAATCACACGTCTTTCCAGCAAAGGCTAATAGAATTGTAATAGCCTGGGGGCTCGGCAGTAACGGGTGCAGTGCAGGAGACTCTGCAGGAGCTGAGGGCTGGCCCCTGGGCCGGGAAGGTCCCCTGGAGGAGGAAATGGCAGCCCACCCCAGTGTTCTTCCTGGAAGAGCCCATGGACAGAGGAGCCTGGTGCGCTACTGTCTGTGGGGTCTCAAGAGTCGGACACGACTGAGTAGCTGGGCACGCTCACACACATAGAACATTGTGAACATTAAGAAGTCACCTCTAGGTCTACCACTGAAGACATTTCCAGGTCCTCTTCTCAGGTGGACTGTACTTCTTTCTAGGTCTTCTAGATATATAATAGGGCTTATTTGTAGAGAATTTGTGTATTGATTTCTATTAACTTGACAGTTTCACTAAATCCCTCCTAGGATGCATGTTGTTTAATTAATTGTGTCGTTAGAGTGGGGTATCTGTTACTTCTTTTTGTTGTTTAACTGTAACAATGGGCATCATTCTGTCTTTAATTGCATTTCTGATCATTGTTTTAGTATTGGTTCTTACTTATGGAAGTCCTGGTTCAAATGATATGAGTATTTCAAAGCTTTATGCCACCTATGCTATGCTATGCTATGCTAAGTCACTTCAGTCGTGTCCGACTCTGTGCGACCCCATGGACGGCAGCCCACCAGGCTCCCCCGTTCCTGGGATTCTCCAGGCAAGAACACTGGAGTGGGTTGCCATTTCCTTCTCCAATGCATGAAAGTGAAAAGTAAAAGTGAAGCCGCTCAGTCATATCCGACTCTTAGCGACCCATGGACTGCAGCCCACCAGGCTCCTCTGTCCATGGGATTTTCCAGGTGAGAGTACTGGAGTGGGGTGCCATTGCCTTCTCCGTATGCCATGTAAGGAAGTCATTTTTCAAGAAGGCCCTGCCAGTTTCAGCTGCCAACGAAAGTATTCGGGAATATCTTTCTCATCATAATTTTTCAGAATTTTACTTCCTTTGCAGTTTTCATGAGATTGATATTTACTATGCTGATTTGATGTTTATGTTTCTTCTGTTTGCCACCCTCTTTCCTTCAAGAGCATGTTTAAACAACTTTTCTTAAAGCAACTTCCAGTGACTGGAGACGCACTGTGTACTAGCTATTATTCTAGAACTTTCTTTACCTCACTTCTTACATAGGAAATGTTTAGCTGGATAAATATGATTTGTTATCTTAGATTTACAGATGATGAAACTGCAGCTCAGAAAATTGAAGTATTAATGACTTTGCCAAAGTTATCCAACTAAAAAGTGTTTGAATCAGGATCCTTGTGAAGATAGAGTAACTCCCAAACTTGACAAGCTTCATCACTAGCCTCCTACAAGAGAAATGATGCAGCTCATTACATGAAAGACACACATGCACACACAGCAAAGCGACAGTCAGCCTGAACCTCAGCACCACGGTCCCCACTGAGCGAGCTTCACCCTCAGCATCCCTCTGTCCACATTGTAAAGATGGTGGAAAGAGGCGGGGCGGGCAAAAGTCAGTGCAAAAGATCTATGAACATGAAAGAGACTGTGCGTTTTAAAACAATAGTGACTTCTAACAGAGTTTAATTGCATTTATACTAGTTATCCTCCAGAGGAGTTTAGTACTTGCATAATCATGCTTTTGAATGTTTTCCTTTGACCTTACACAGAACTGAAGACAAGGGGGAAAAAATGGTTACATTTGTTTTCCTGTATGTGTTTATAGCTTTCTGTTCTAGCATTTGACTCTCTAAACCATGTAGAGTTTATTTGGACAGAGAGGGAAATAGTTTTTTTTTTTTTCTCTTCTAAAATACTGAATTAGTTACCTAGAGACCTCCAGTGAATGGTTCTCTGCTTCCTTAACTGACTCACACTCTTTGCCATGCGATGCTTGTATTAGGACTTTAAAAGTGCTCTACTTCCTACTTAGGAAGCTCATATTTGTACTACTGGCAGTAAATAGAGACAGGATAGTGGATCCCGCAAGCCATGCGGCGCGGCCAAGCAAACAAAAGCAAAACCCGCACCCTCTGCGCCAGCAAGGAGACGTGATGAGACAGGGAGCACCGTCGTGGTGAGGGACCGTTATTCCTACTGGCGGAAAATGCGGACTGCATTCCCCCTGCAGATGCACTGGAGAGAGACATTAACATGAGGGGTGGGCTGACCAGTGTTCCAGAAGCATCCAGGCCTTTCTTTGCAAGAAGCTCCTCAGGGGTACCCCCCACCCCACCCTGTGCTGCCCCCACAGCCCCACAGAATCCAGGTTGTCGGTGTCGCCGGGTCAAGCACAGTCCCCCTCCTCTTCTCATTGACTCCGTGTGTGGCGTGGAAAGAGGCGGGGCGGTTGAAAGAGGATGCAGGACCGGACACGGGCTGATAGAGCGAGGTGGCCAGCGTCTGTGCTTTAACCGTCCGGGACGAGCAAGTTCTGAGGATGATAGTTTACTCGGGAGAATGAAGTCATTACGTGGATCCCTGTCCATTTTGCACCTGCATTTCATGATCTTCACAGTTCTTTATTTACAAGAACACTTTGAGGCTCAGTTTAATCTGTGAAAGAACATGCGTGTGACTTAATGGGGTTAACTCGTGTTGTACTTATGTATGATGAAGAAATTGCTTGACTTGTGGCTGGGGTAGCCTGGCAAGGTACAAGTTTTAGCTAAGGAGACCCACTCAACAGGTAGCTGCAAAGTCCTTCAGAGGAAGCAAGTCTGGTTGAAGGAGACGACAGAGAAGGTATTGCAGAGAAGCAAATGTTAAACCATCCATTTGTTGTTGCAGTTTGTACTTAGATATCAAATGAATTTTTGTTAATGAGTCTGTGTTTGAATCGAAGCGTTCAAAGAACACTCTTCCCTCCTAATTTTCAGTTTTTCACCAGGTTAAGATCACCGTGTGCATGCTTTTACTTCAGATTATCAACGACGTGCTCAGTGGCCAGGTTTCTCCGACCTGGAGTGGCTGTGGGCAGGGTTAAGGATGCCTGTTCAACTGTGTTCTGTTCCATTTCAGCTCACAGACGTGGGGCATTGGGATTCTGGACATCTTCGGATTTGAAGAATTTCAAAAGAATGAATTTGAACAAGTAAGTGGATTTCTTTTGAAATTTTATTAACTTGAATGGTTTTTCCAATGAATAGTTACCTCTTGTGAATTCAGGAGAGACTGTCTCATGATTTCTTGCACACATATAATTAAAAGAAGTGCTTAGCCACCCTGTTTTAAATTAATGTCCCTGGCTTGTTGACATAGTCATCATTTTTATATGACCTTGTAAACTGGCCTAATCATTTAGTTTTAAACAGAGGCGCTTGTTTTAAAAGACAGTATTTGATGAAGACTGGAGCTGTATTTATGGAAATGCCATTTCAACTGGGCCAGAGACAGTGTGGGCATCTCTGAAACGAGGGTGAAGGGCTTTAGCAAGCCCTGGCCAAAAATCGGAATGGACATACTTTCATGGTCAATGATCTTATTTGTAGATTCAGCTTTATGCCATATGCATACATATGACTAATAGCCAACTCATAAAAGGAGGTTAAAGAGGCATTGATTATTTTTAATCCATTTACAATTTGGGGGACTTGAAAGGCACTCAGTTCCTTAGGCATGCTATTAGTATAGTGCAAATAGTTTAATTGAATTAAGTGTATCTAAAAATTAAATGTTAAGTATAGAAATAAAATTTGCCTCAGAAGAGAAGGAAAAATAAACCTGTAAAAGGTACAGGTGGAAAAAGGAAAAGCCACACTGTATTATATTACATGAAAAATTTCAAGCATGCAGTGCTTAGGGTGGTTAGTGACACCAGATAAGAAATTAACTAGCATGAGGTTGAAACCCAATTCTGTGACTTTTACTAGCAGAGCTGTCTTGGCCAAGATGTAGAATCTGTAATGAGCTTTGGTTTCCTTATCTGTAATGTCAAGATGGCAACAGACCCACAGAGCTGTGAGCATAGACAAGATGCCTATTATGGAGGTTCTGGTGTCATTTTCCAGCTCTCTGCACGTGTGTAAGAAATGGTGGGTAGCTATGATCACCTCTGTAAGTGGGAACACCCAAAAACCTTTTCCAGTTCGGCCTTTATCCCCCTAAAAACAGGATGCAAAGCCCTGTGACTAGGTCTTAATCATGCTGACTCACTTAGTCCAGGGTGAATCATCATGAATCATTTCTCTGCAAAGCTCTACCCAAATTCTCCTCTGAAATAATACCAAGGAGACCAGAGATTGCTTCTCCCTTTGTGCTTCTGTGCCCATGGATTCATGCAAAAGGGAGGACTTCATGGTCTGTTTATTTACTGCTTATTATTAAGAGAAGCAGTGATGCCCGTAAGGAAGAAGGCAGTGAAGAGCCGGCAGCAGGCTGTCGCACGAGAGATGCAGGCCTGCAGCCGCCTCCACCAATGCAGCTCAGCCCCCATGTTTGAATGTTGATGCCAGTCGTACTGATTCCTTACATTTTTGTCTTAGAAAAAGACGGATTTCTGGTCTCTAAGGAGACTCACAGTTTCTGCATCTCCTGGTTAGTGATACGCAAAAATCACAGGTGGGCAGTGTCCGCACGGGCTGGGCTCCCAGGCTCCACTCTGCACCCATGCCTGGGCACCCATAAGGCCTGTGCTGGCAGCTGAAATGTGCAAAACATTCGTATTATCTTTTCATGAAAACGAACATCTTTACTACAGTTACATGGGTCCCTTACCACTCTTTCCTTAAGTTAAAATATTTTAATTATATAGTTAACAACATATACATGGTCTGAGATATTTATATAACAAAGAATGGCTTTTTTTTTTAATCTAAAAAAACAAGTCTGTTAAATACCAAAAGCTTTAGATACTTAAGGGTAAAACTCAAGACCAAGTTTTTTAGACTTAAATTAAGAAAACAGTAAATATTTTGAAAGATGTGCTTTTAGTTTGCTGGGTAGGTTGGCCATGCCGTTTTCACTGGCTTGCTTAATTACTGGGGCACAACAGTACCCAAGAGGCATCTGAAAAATAAAATTATTTTCTTTGTGAGGAATCATATCACAGCTTACGGTGGATTTAGCAGATTCCTGAATTTGCCTGTGAGGTGTTTTAAAGGCCATTGGTTTGAATGATGCATTTTAGATTCGAAGTTGCTGATAGAACGGTGAACTTCCGCATGTCTTATTCCACTGGAAACTTGCAGCAGAGTGTTTACCAGATCAATATTATATTCAGAACCAAACCCAGAAGGATCTTAATGTCTTTATAAGTATCTGTTCTATTCTGTTTTGAGCTTATTGACCTATGAGCTTCTCACTAGAATGTCAGCCGCCACAGAGTGCAGTCAGGTGTGATACCACTTTATGCATAGAAAACAAGCTTAGCAGATGTGTTTCAACTGAAATTTAAAGAGTAAACTCTTAAGAAAAAATCTTGCTCTCCTGGTGGCTCAGACAGTAAAGAATCTGCCTCCAGTGCAGGAGACCAAGGTTCAATCCCTGGGTTGGGAAGATCCCCTGGAGAATAGAATGGCAACCCACTCCAGTATTCTTACCTGGAGAATCCCACGGACAGAGGAGTCTGGTGGGCTGCAGTCCATGAGGTCACCAAGAGTCAGACACGACTGAGTGACCGGTCACTAACAAATGTGTTTCAATTAAAATTTAAAGAGCACACTCATGAGAAAAAATCTTTAGTAAATTTGCTAGTGGTTCTTCTTGCTCAGGAATAGGAAAATATATATTTATATATTTCTTGACAATTGTTCATCCATAAGCATTTTCCATAAGAAACTTGACATATATTTAGGACAGGGACAGTTTCAGAAGATTCCAAGAAGTGCTCCAAAAATCAGGACCACCAGCCTGGGTATGCTCGAGAAGCTCCCAAAAACTAGCTGAAAGCTTGTGATGCTCTACCTGAGGGTTTGTTTCTGCTACTAGGAAATGCCAGTGCCCTTGGACATCGTGGTACCACTGATGTTAGAAAAGCAAAGGCAATTTAAGGCATGATGTGACAGGGAGAGGCAAAAATACTTTTCAGTCCATAGTTGATTAATATTTAGGCAGCTGAAAAGGATGAATGAAAACATGGCCGCAGACAGCGAGAGAGCCTGATACAGTGGCACGTTGCGCATCAGCTCGTCAAACAAAGGACTTTTGTGTGTTCTTAAGGCAGTTTACCGGAAGACAGAGGAAAAGAAGAAAACATTTACATTAGCAAAGTTAGCCACTGGCCTAAGTGAGAGCTAAAATGCTCCTGGAAGGTGCATAATTACAGGTGAAAAACGAAAAGACCTCCTGCATCATTAGAAAGCCTTGCTATTACGAAGATCCGGATTCTCCCCAGGTTAATTTATAAGTATAACTTGGTGCGATCTCACTACAAATAAATGAAGAATGAATGACAGAATTAGAGCAAGTCAGCGTCACCACTCCTGATAAGTAATGAATCTAGGCGTCTCTGCGATGAGGGCCAATCACAGCTGGCTTACAAAGAAGGCGGACAGTATACCAGATGCTTGTCAGGTGTCTCACCAAAGAAGGGAGGGTGGAAGGAAGGGAGGGCGGAAGGAAGGAAAGGAAAAGTCCTGAGCGTAATGAAGTGTGTTGATGTAACTACTAACTAACAGAAACTGGGGACTGAGGACGGACTTCCCTGGCGGTCCAGTGGTTAAGACTCCACCTTCCTTTGCCAAGTTGTGGGTTTGATTCCTGGTCCGAGAGCTGAGATCCCACATGCCTCAAGGCCCTAAAATTCAAAATATAAGACAGAAGCAATATTGGTAGCAAATTCAATAAAGACTTTAAAAATGGTCCTCATCAAAAAAAATCTTAAAAAAACAGCTGATGACAGAATGATAAACTAAACCACAAGAGTTCCTACAAAATCTAAACTGTAAGAAACAGTGCAAGACAAATGACCTGATTTCTTCAGCATATAAAATGCAAGAATAAAAATGTGAAAGAAGAAGGTGACTTACAGATTAAAGGAGCTCCAGGAGACTTATAAATCAGTTACATATATAGGCACTATGTGGGTCCTGATCTGCTTAAGTATAAAAATTATGAGTTAATCAATGTAATGTGAAATCTGGATATTTGACAAAATTAAAAAATTATCCTTGATAGAAATTACATGTGATATAGATACTGTGAAGGTACTTTCTTAAAGACATTGTAGCTTAGAGAATTATACTCAAATATTTGCAGTTAAATGACACAATGTCTGAGAATTACTTCAGTGAATCTAATTTTGAGGGTAATGGATAAGGAAATGGATAAGGCAGAATTGGCCATGAGGTGGTAATTGTTGATAATTGTTGCAGTCGGTTGATTGCAGATGGGGTTTATTGGGTTATTCTTTTCATCACTGAGTATGTTGAGATCGTCCATAATATACAGGTGCCCCTCTGAGATACTGCTGATTCAGCTTCAGACCACAGTGAAAAAGCAAATACTGCCAAAGCTGGTCACATGTATTTCCTTTTGTTTCACAGTGCATATGAAAGTAATGTTTGTACTACACTGTATCTATTAAGTGTGCTATAGCTTAAATCTAAAAAAAAAAAAAAACAAAGAAAAACCCGATGCATATGCCCTAATAATAAAGACTTCGTTGCTAAAAAGCACCATCATCTGAGCCTTCAGCAAGTCTTTGTAGAAACACCAAAGATCAATGATCACAAGTCACCATAACAAATAAAATAATAATAAAAAAAGTTTGAAATATTGCAAGAATTACCAAAATGTGACACAGAGGCATGAGTAGAACAGCTGCTGTTGAAAAGCTGATGCTGGTGGACTTACTTGACCCAATGGAACTCGAGAGTTTCAATTGGTAAAAAAGGCAGTGGCTGAGAAGCACAATAAAATACAGTATGCCTATACTATCTAGAATAAATGAGAAAACTCTAAGATTATATGAAAATTATTTTAATAAATGCTAGAATGTGTTCTCCCAACAGTTGCTATTGCCAAGCTCTGCAGGCTACAGATCTTCACCAAAGTCATAAAGAACAAAGTAGTGGAAGCTAATGATTTAACTTTCAATAATTTCCCCCCATTTCCCACTAGACACATAGCATGCAGCCACATGAAATGAAACTTAAGCCATGGAGTCTGTAAAACTGCTTATCAGCAATTTGCTATAAGAATACAGAGAATTTGGAAAGATAACACAGTTGTTCAAAGTAAAAGCTTCTGTTGTAGAAGCTAAGATAATGACAGCTGACCAGTCGTCAAGTGAGGCTTCGTCTAAGCGGATTTCAGAAGAGTCTTCAAGGATTTGAAACGTTTCCCTGCTTACAAAATCTTTTCTAAAGAGTGAGATTTTTTGGAAAGTCCTGGTGAACAATAACTCAGGTTTGGGCTAAGTGTTCAAAGGTTTGGAAAAAGCCAAATGCCTGGACTTGTAAAGTTCTATGAAATAAGATTATATAGTTTGTCAACCTCAACCTTTAAAAAACCCCATGCAATCCCTAGTTGTGAAATCACTATCCTAGATATGATACAGAGAGATCAGTGGACATATGGAAAGAAAGTGGAAGTGTTAGTCGCTCAGTCATGTCCAACTCTTTGCCAGCTTATGGACTGTAGCCCACCAGGCTCGTCTGTCCACGGGATTCTCTAGGCAAGAATACTGGAGTGGGTTGCTGTTCCCTTCTCCAGGGAATCTTCCTGACCCAGGGAATGAACCTCGGTCTCTCGCTTTACAGGCAGATTCTTTACTATCTGAGCCACCAGGGAAGCCCAGAGGATATATTAACAGCCATCAATTGAACCCATCAGTTGAACTCAAGCCATTTGCTCTTGATGTAGATAATTCCATTTTACAGATGGGAAAACTGAGAGTGCTATGGTCTCTGCTCTGTAAGAAAGTGTTTTCTCGGAACCTGGAAGGGTCCATTTTTTCTGCCTCATTTGCATCAGAGTTCTCTGTGGTTCATTCATTCAACAAATGTTTTTTGTATGTGTACCAAGTTCCAGACTCTGCATTAGGCACTAGGAAAGGTAGGGACATTACAGCGAGGTAGGTGGGGTACAAATGTGAGAAGGACTAATTCTAAGTGGATATCTTGGGAGAAGAATTAGGAAAACCTTAGTGAGGAAAAGGCTTCTGTTTTCACCCCTAGTATGGCAAGTCCCGTGTATTGTTCCTTTGATTTTTTTAAATTGAAGTATAATTAATTTATGCAGTGTTTTGTTGATTTCAGGTATACAGCAAAGTGATTCAGTTATGTATATATATAGATTCCCTTTCAGGTTTGTTTCCATTATAGGCTATTACAAGAAATTGAATTTAATTCCCTATGCTGTACAGTAGGTCCTTGTTTCTAACCTATTTTAGGGTGCCTTTTCCTCTACATCTTCTCCAGCATTTGTAGATTTTTAAATTATGGCCATTCTGACCGCTGGGGGTGTGATACCTCATTGTGGTATTTAATCATAGCACATGTTCTGATAGACTATTAGGTATCAATATAATCTATTTTCAGCTCAATGAATTGATCTACGAATACAAGAAATATTATTAAGTTGTTTCACATTTAAATTCCCAAATCATGCATTCATTAAATGTCTAGCTCTGAGAACATTTTCTTCTCTCTAATTTTCTGGAATCTAATTTTCTGGAATTTTTTCAGGAACTCACCACACTATTGATAATACAATATAAGAAAAAATCAAATGAGGAAATTTATTTTTTTACATAGCAGAACCCTAGTATAGTTCTATTCAGATTCCTATTGAAAAATAAGCAGATTAATTAATGACATGCTATTTTAATGTACTTCTTATAATAATATCGCAGTCTATGTTTAAAAGTAGTGTGGTTAGAGGTCTTCAGGTTAACAGTTTTGAGAACATTTTGGGGGGCACAAAAAAAATGAAGCAGAAGAAAGCAATTTTGAGCTTGGAAAGTGCACATTAAATGAATTTTTCCCCTCAAAACTTTTTAACTTAAGCGACATCTCCATTTTAGAGCTAAAGAAACTAAGATTCAGATAATTTAAGTGACTCAAGGAAGAATACACAGAACCAGCATCTGATTCCAGAACGTTTCAAAGGTTGTTTGAAAGTTAAACTTAAAGATTCAGTATTATTATATTATACATTTCCTAAGCTTTAATTGGTACCTTCTTATGGGTGTATTTTTTTTGTATTTCTCTTATGATACAGTATTATTTATTTATTTATATTATTTATTCTATTAAATACAGAAGCAATAAACCTTTAATAAATTTGATATGCCATTGTTTTTTTCATAGTGAAGTTTTTCAGCAAATCCATTTGTTTAATATAAATAAGTGAGTTGGCGAGTGCAGGTGTATCCTCCTCCCTGTAAAGTGGAGGCAGGCCTTCTATTGCACTTTGTTCTGTTCGGCTTCACAGACATTGCATTGTTTACAAATTAAAGTTTTGGGACAACCCTTCATCAAGCATGCTTTACTGGAGCCATTTTTCCAGCAGCATTTGCTCAGCTCACGTCTTTCTGTCGTGTTTTAGTAATTCTCACGCACCATGCTTGTTTGTTATTGTCGTATTTGTTATGATGGTCTGTGATCAGTGAGCATTAATATTACTGCTAAGACTTGCTGAAGGCCCAGACGCTGTTCAGCGTATTTTTAGCAGTAAAGTTGTTTTTAATTATGTACATTTCTTTAGACATAATGCTATTGCACACTTAATAGAGTGCAGTGTAGCGTATGCGTAACATTTCTCGGTGAATCCCCTGCATTCACCAAGAAGTTTGGTCTGGGGAACCAAAAGATGCATGTGACTAGCTTTATTGCCATATTCCTGTTCCTGCCTTGGTCTGGAACTAAACTCAAAGTATCTCCAGTGTGCCTGCCCCAGGGTGATTAAAAGGAGGTGTTAAAAAAGGAATAGGAAGAATTAATGTATTTGAAAATATGTATCAGGTCACTTTAGATAAGAGTCAGTTGAGTTCTTCTGATGACAACTGACCAGGAAGAAGCTCAGCTTTACGATAATGAGTCTGCAGATGCAAAGCCCCACGAGTGCTGACTTCGAGCATGGTTCCATTTAGCCTTCTGCTAACAATCAATAGTGGCTACAATTTCTGGAGTTGCTCCTGTAACCCGGATGTTCCTTTATGATCACTAGCTCTTGCAGCACCTTCTCAGAAAGTTGAGGGACATCTAGAAACCTTTCTGGGGCTACATGGCAATTCACATGCAAATCCATTGGGTCCCAAAGTGGCACTTTTGTGCCATTCTCTTTCTTTCTCTGGCACCTTAGCCAGTGCTCTGAAGTCTGTGATGTTTTCAGTATCTCTTTGTTGTTGTTCAGCGGCTAAGTCGTGTCTGACTCTTTGTGACCTCATGAACTGCAGCCACCAGGCTTCCCTGTCCTTCACCATCTTCTAGAGTTTGATCAAACTCATGCCCATCGAATCAGTGATGCCATCCAACCCTCTCATCCTCTGTCACCCTCTTTTCTTCCTGCCCTCAATCTTTCCCAGCATCAAGGTCTTTTCCAGTGAGTCAGTTCTTCACATCAGGTGGCCGAAGTATTAGAGCTTCAGCTTCAGCATCAGTCCTTCCAGTGAATATTCAGGACTGATCTCCTTTAGGGTGGACTGGTTTGATCTCCTTGCAGTCCAAGGGACTCTCAAGAGTCTTCTCCAGTGCCACATTTCTAAGACATCAGTTCTTCGGTGCTCAGCCTCCTTTGTGGCCCGTATCTCTAGGCTTTGTGTTTAATCCTGGATAAGGAGAACTCTTTGAAAAAGACCTTTATTTCAGTAGTGTTTGTGTGTTTCAATCTGACATTAGCAGACTGTGATGCAGAATATGGCCAGAAAACTAGCCAATACGTTTATTGTTGACCAACCCCTAAATATTGGCGATTTACGTTAAAGGAGATTTTAGGTATGAATTAAACTCATTAAAATGTTGAATTTATTTTTTGGGTTTTTTTGTTTGTTTGTTTGTTTACTTTACAATATTGTATTGGTTTTGCCATACATCAACATGAATCTGCCACGGGTATACACATGTTCCCCATCCTGAACCCCCCTCCCACCTCCCTTGAATTTATTTTTTGAACCCCTGTCGCACTGAATGACAGAATCCGTAAAAGAAATACGGTCGAAAGAGAAAGTGTTTTTGTTATCTGTATGAAAATAATGTCTCCATGCCTGTGAAGTAAGTGCCAGCTCTATTAGCTTAAAACCTATGACACAGAGTTTGATTGAAATCTCAGTGAGAACCCAGAGAGATGGAAAGGTGTTTGGTTTCTTAAGGAAACAGTAATCCTCCCAGAAGATCGCCCAGGCGGCTCCAGTGGCAAAGAACCCGCCTGCTGCTGCAGGAGACGTAAGAGACGTGGGTTCCATCCCTGGTTCAGGAAGATTCCCTGGAGGAGGGCATGGCAGCCCACTCTAACATTCTTGCCTGGATAAACCCATGGACGAGAGGAGCCTGGTGGGCTGCAGTCCATAGAGTTGCAAAGAGTCGGACACGACTAAGCAACTGAGCCGGCACGCAAACATCAAGGACCTTTTGGTGTGGGATGGGTCAAATGCCTCATGAGGCAGATGTCTAAAGGACATTTTGGTGTTTTCTTTTTTGTTGTTGTTTTAATTTATTTTAATTTGGGGTATATTTTCTTTGAGCTTCCCTGGTGGCTCAGCAGTAAAGAATCTGCCTGCCACTGAAGGAGACATGGGTTTGAACCCTGGGTAGGAAAGATCCCCTGGAGAAGGAAGTGGCAATCCATTCCGATATTCTTGCCTGGGAAATCCCATGGACAAGGGAGCCTGGTGGGCTACAGCCCACAGGCTCGAGAAAGAGTTGAATGCTACTGAGCAACTAAAACACCACCAACAACAAATAGTTTCTTCACAGTGTTGTGTTAGTTTCAGCTGTGCAGAATGAATCAGCTGTAAGGAGGCATGTGTCCCCTGCCTCTTGAGCCTCGCTCCCACTAAAGGACACTTTGGACAGAAACAAATGTCCTTTAAGGTATAATGGTATGATATATGTCATGCATATGTGTGTGTGTGGAAATTGATGTGGAAATCAGTTAATGGATTCTGTATGCCATCATCTGTCTCCACGTTCGAATCACCCGGAAAACTTCTAAAATCTATCAATGCCAGGCCACACTCTGATTTAATTGGTGTGGGGTCAGACCCAGACATCAGCCTTTTTTAAAAGCGCCTGGTTAATTCCAGTGTTCAGTAGGATTTTGAATCCCCGTCTGACGCCTGGGGCTCTGCCTTCAGCTGGAGTCAGCTTTAATTAATCTCCACTTTAATTCCTTGATGCATATGTCATGCTTTATTATATTTTTGCTTCAGATAAATTTCACTGAGTAATAAAAATAAAGGGAGAACAGTTGGTGAAAATTTACTCAAGAAATTAAGTTTGTCATTAATACAAATGATGGGCCATCTGGATAAGCAATAATGGCCTGTTACTAAAGAGTGTTTTCAAAGGGTGCATGGTTTTTATTATTAATCCGCTCCACAATGGCACCTAACGCACAAAGCATGTATTTTAATCAGAGAAGGTGCATGCTAATTAAACAGTTCTTAATAATTGTTCATTATCATTTATGAAAACCCACCTTTTACCTACATTAACATCTACTCCAGGGAATACTGGGGGGTTTTAATGAAAGTCAAACACAGTTCCGTGGATAGAGTTGAAAAATAAAAATAATGACTGTTTGCATGACGTCAGTGATAGGCTCATTACTGATGCAGATTTATGCTTCTAGATACGCAAAGTACTTTGCCTTTGCAAGTCTCTGTGTCTGTCTGTCTCTGACGGTGTTTAACACACGCATGCATGTGCACGCGTAACACAGACAGCTCAGTGAGGACAAACCAAGAGCGTGCAGGTTCGCGTCCTGGTTCTGGCCACCGTCCCGTTAGTGGCATGCATTTTTTTCTCTTTTCAGCGAGGGGCCTGCCTCAGGGCAATGTGTCCACAGCCGTCCCCCGAGCTGCCTGTCCTGGTGGTTCTGAAGTCCATGCTGTTAGCACTTCTTTTATATTTTAACCTTGGCTGAAACAGTGAGTGCGACCAACAATTTAGAATAGGGAAAGGAAAACTGTTCTGGTGAAAATGTTTGTATGCATGACTTCAAAATGAGTTTGAAAAGCATCTACTTCTAACCCCGTGTGCTCGCTGTGATTTCCTTAAATGCATCGCTCAGCGCTGTTAGAAATCCAGGCCCACATTCGGTTTCAGGAAGCGCCTCTGTTAAAAAGGCTGCAAGTCAGAAATCACAGGCTATTCAGCAGTACGTATCTAACTGGAGTTTTCCTGGGGATTTTAATAAATTTTTTTTTCTCCCCAGAATACAAAGAACACAGTGTACAATTAAAAGTTCCGATATATGGGAACTTTTAATATATATGGTGGGACTGTCACCGAGTCCCACCCAACACTGCAGCTTCAAAACGGTAACACTCGGGACAGAAGCTGTATGTTTTATGAATCATTTTGACCAGGAGAGCATTCATTTGGCTTCCTCTATTTAGAAGTGCAATCCAAATCTTTTTTTTTGTTGTTACCCAAAGTTTGGTAGATTATTTTAGACTTTCCTTCCTGGGGTTAAAAAAAAAAAAGGTAGGGGAAAAAAAGACTGAAAACCCTTTTTGCAGCTCTTTCTAAGGACGGTGGCTTTCTCCACATTCTCATTTGGTATTGTCATTCTTTCTAAACAGTGGATCAATTTGCTGAAATCCATATTCAGTTCAGTAAAATGTTAGGAAGCAAAACCAATTAAAATGTCTAGTTTTTATTATAAAAGCATTTGAGTCAGTTCAAACACTGCAGCCAGGTGTACATATAGAGGTGGTCAGCTATAAACAGTCAGGAGCAAGAGAATTTAGTCAGCTGTCACCAAAAGTAATTTTTATAACAGAGCTGAAGTCTATTCTGAATGCAAAACGATAAGAGAACTATCGTATAATTTATACATATCATATATTATATAATTTATATAAAATTATTATATTAAATGTTTGAGAAATCTACATCTACCTAAGTCTTTTTAACTCGAGCATCGCAAAATGAGGGCAAGGATAAGTCTCACTTAATTGGGATGTCACTTCTACAGCAGAGAATCAGCCATTGCTGGGCTTATTTCAGAATCCTTTATCAGACTTCTTTTTATTTTTTCATGCAGTCATGGACATCATGTTATTTTTCATAGCTTCTCCATTTAAGTCTTGGGTGATCTATTCCCCAAATATATAACATTCAGGCACACCTTCTGTAACTGCTTTTAAATCAAACTGCTGAGATGCAGGATCTATTTGTGTTGTCTTAGATGATTCAATGCATATTTGAATGTCAAAAAGTTTGAAAAATTTCAATTGTGTATATCATCTAATCAACGTGAATCTTTTCCAATGGCTTCATTTCATAATGGAGCCATTTATTTTCTGTACATTTACTGTAAATATTTCACTTCAAATTGAAGAAATTTCTTTTATAGCATTTATTAACCTTTGGTACAGAAATTATCTCAGGACAAAAGGAGTTTATCACATTATTAGTTTTGAGGAACACCTC